>NC_139680.1:73136176-73736176 GCF_964106915.1 Podarcis gaigeae
TGAGTACTGCACTTGTAGAGATACATAGCACCCAACAAAACTGAAAAGTGTTGTGCTTTGATTCAGAAGGGGTCTGTACTGTCACAGTTGCTCCAGTGCTGAGGGCAGTAGGAAGCTTAGCAAAGAGGTTGACCTACAGAAATTCCAGACTGCACGCCTAAGCCTTTCAGTGCTTATATTTCCATTTTCTCCTGTTGGTCATGCTAAGGAAGCGGGATGGGGAAATGGTTTGAGGTTGTTCCAAAATGTAAGACACATTAATCATATCCCTAAATAGAAACGCAGGCTGTTATTACACCTGTTAAGATGCTAATGTCTTTTCAAGTCAGCCTTATTTTCATAAAAAAAGAAGCCCAACAATCCCACTCATTATATTCCTCAAGCAAGAAGCCAAAGGAAAGTTAATTTTGTCTTTGCAAGATATGGTATTGCAATATTATATATTTGCCTATTCCACAGTAAACTCATTCCCACTTATTTGGTCATCTGTGTGCACCTCATAATGCTGGTGGTTTGCTGGTGGTGTTGCTTCATTTGGAAAATGCCTGCAGAGTATCTCCTTCTCATATTCCTAGTTGTAATTTTTTTCTTAATACCATAGGGGTAATATCAGGGTCAGAATACGGGTATGAATAAATTTATTCCCTGTATGTTAAAGCAGCAGGAAGAATGACTGCCATGGAACAAAAAGACAAGATGCCACAGCATTTTTTTCCTATAAATGAAAAGAAGAGGGGAAGATAGTCAGAGGTTCTTGGCATAAACCAATTCAAGAGGATGAAGGCAGGACTTCTTCACACAGTGCATAGTTAAACTGGAAACCGAGGTGGTGCTACAGAAACCTGCTAAAGACAGGAAACTACAAGAAGAAAGCAGCTGGAGGGAATGACTTGCAGTTTCATTTGTCTCTATACTAATACACAGAGTATGGGGAACAAGCAAGATGAAATTGAGCTCTTAATACTGGCAAATACTGACAAATAACAGGCGTTACTGAAAACTAGTGGGTTGAGACTCATGACTGGAATGCAGAAACTGAGGGGTATAACCTGTTCAAAAGGTCTACCAAACAAGAAGAGAGGAGGAGTAGCACTGTATGTAAAGGATGTGTACAGTTGTGAAGAGATCCATGGCCTGGAGCAAGGAAGGCAAATTGAGAGTATATGGGTAAAAATTGTAGAAGAGGGAAACAACATTCCAATAAACTCCTCAGTTGCCTCATTGACAATTTCATTTCCCAGAAGGTGGAAGAAACAAAAAGGAGATCATTACTTTGAACATGATCCTCACCAAGAGGGAATAACTGATCAATGAAGTGGAAGTACTGGGAACTCTGGGAAGAAGTGATATCTCATTTATTAATGCAGTGTCTAACATTTTACGTACAGACAGCTGAGGGTTAAAATTCCTATTTTTTGTTGTTCTTTCTAACTGGAAATTAAACTGTCTTTGTTTCTTTGCCTTTTCCGAACTTTTTTTTTTTGCCCTACACACAACCTTTCTGAGCTTTTTTTTTTTTGCCCTAACACAACCTTTCCATGACAAAGTGTCTGTCAGAATATACTTATTTTATTTCATCACTTTTTTCTCCAAGAAGCTCAAGGTGGTATGCATGGTTCTTCACCTTCTCGTTTAATCCCCACAAGAACCCTGTGAGATAGGTTAGGCTGAGAGGCATTCAACTTCATGGCTGAATGGAGATTTGAACCCTGGTCTCCCAGTCCCTAGTCAGGCACTCTAACCACCACACCACACTGGCTGCAACAGAAAGCAGTCACAGAATTAGAGTAACAAGAGCAGAATGCACAAAAAACAGAAATGAGGTGGCATTTTAGACCCTCCAGAGACCTGCCAGTCTTTCTCTTGTATACAGTTAATTTTACAGAGCAGTATCTCCAATAAGGACATCAGTGTATTTTTAGAGGAAAATCTAATGAAATCTAATGAAAAATAAAATGGGAGCAGAATTTCCAGTGTTTATTTATTCTTCCTATGTCTGGAGTGCAAATCAATTTCACAGATATGATTGGTATTTACTGTTGTTATTATTGCTCTCAGTCTGAAAATAATATGGAATGGCTGACTAGCATTGCTGGCAGCCTCCTTTTCTGGTCCAAGCTCCGCCCCTGTGGCCACAGCCGATTGGCTGATGGTGTCAGTCAGCTGGATGACCTACAGCCTACGGGGACGGCCCAGGGATTGAAGCAATGGGTGGCATGACCCTGTGGGTCAGGGAAGCTGCTCTGGCTCACAAAAGCTGCCCACGTCATGACTGGTGAGCGGTCATTCTCCACCCCCCATTTCCTGATTGTAGAAATTAATGTAATAAAGTGTAATTTATTACATAAATTGCCCAAGTTATGTAATTTCCCCATGAGGACAGTGAAACGAACAACATAACTTTTGCCAAGAACAGGAACTGCAGCAGAATGGAAACAGTTCTGCATGTAACAAATGCAGAGTGCCTTCTTACATCTCTCATATCTGGTTTCCCACCCTTCCTCTTAAACTCTGCTTCTGCCATGCTACAGTTCATCAGCTGAACAAGCTAGACAAGTAGCCTAGGCAGGAGCATATTTGAAGCCCACCAAGGACAATGGAAGGAGCTACTAAAGGGCCCCCGCCTGCTCCCATGCGGAGAGATGCCTTTCTATTTTTAAACTTAGGTAACAGATAAAGATTCTTTTTTTAAAAAAAAATGCAGCTTTTGTGTTTCATTGCATCTTATTTCAGAGTTAAATTATTGTGGCTAAGCTATGAATTTCGTAACACACATGGAAAAGTCATCAGTTTCTCTTTACTCTGAGATCATCAGGTCTCTGTTGTTTCAAACCCATATAAATTACTCTGGCAGCAGGACACAGCCTAATGGAATAAACCCGAAAGTGACACAGAATTATATATACTAGAGATGACTAAATCAGGAAAAGACAAATCTTAGGCAACTGTGGTTATTACTTGACAAATGAGGTTTGAGGTAGCTGCAAACGTAATGCCAATATTGCTACCTAGATTTTTCTTTCTTTCTTTCTTTCTTTCTTTCTTTCTTTCTTTCTTTCTTTCTTACTGGACTACCACCCAGACTGATGCTGGATGGGATCTGGAACCTTGTGTTAAGTGCTCGGATGGGGGAAAGATGTGTGCAGTTCAGATTTTGATGTGTACCTACCAAATCAGTGTTTCCCAAACCAACACAGGAACCAAAACGCAGCTCTCCTTTGAAATTTATACTGAATTTTGCAGTGCTGTTGTCCAGCTGAAGAACATATAGATCCACGACAAATATGTACAAAATGAAGTCTTTTAGGGAAAAATTGCTTGGAAAAAATACATATTTATACTAGGTAAACATGCAACAATGTGTGCATGCAAATGCAAGCAAATTTTTCATGCAGCCATCAAAAGGTTTGCAAAATGGAATGGAATGCCTAAAGAGGAAGTCTTCACAAGTTTGCCACAGACTATCTTCTTTCCAAATATGATTTGATCTGGATCAGAGGGCAACCTTATTTGGTTGTTTTCTGGAAAGGCTCTCAAGATGACTAACCAGCTATATCCTCAAGGGCACTTTCTCAATAAAAACGAACCCCATCTTGATCCTTGCTTGTGTATAATATGTTTATTTATTCCAACTTGCTGGAATACATGTGTGCCCTTAGCCAACTGTCACCCCCCCCCCCCGTTCTATTTTGTTTGAATCTAATAAGTATGTCTGGGCTGCTGGTGTTTTCCAAGCATCATCTGGTAATTTATTGCAGTTAAATATTAAAGACAATGCACCCGGTCTATATTAGTGATCTTTTGAGCCTAAGTGTGGGGAGGGGGGGAATTAAAAGAACATCTTGTTGGTTTAAAGCAAGAATGTCTCTTAAGCAACACATGGAGAGGAAGCTGCAGTGTGCAAAAGTTTTCATCAGATTTCCTCCCTAAAAATATGTAACAGGAACAAACCAAACCAGATCTACATTATATCATTATCCATAATCCACAAGACCACCACCATTAATTAAAGTACCATAAATTCACAATCTTTTTGCGTGATCACACTTTGAGTATGTATGACAAAATTCTCCTATCTCCTTGTTAACATTTCCAGCAGATCATTGATTAGCTTTTATTAATTCTGTGTATTTAAACTGGTGCCATATACCACCTGCTCATTAATTTGCCACCATTTCTCCTCATAGGCATATTTAGTGAGAATCTATGTCATGTTGGCACCAGTATTCCCATATATACATTCCCATACTCTGGGTTCTCTTCAAATTATATAAATATTTCATCGTTTATTGTATATTTTGTATTTTAGTTCATTAGCTTTAATATGATATCTAGATTATTTATTGTTACTGTTAGGATGGTCCCATGCCTGATGTAGAACTCTAAGAGTTGGGATGCATGGAGTGGCTGTCATATGGGAAAAGGTTTAAAATTCTCATCCGTCATGGCTGGCTCCTTGAAGTTCCATGTGTAGAAATGCTTGCAATGGGGATCAAGGGATATTCTTCTCATCACTGCCACATATTGTTTCAGGAGGTCTTGAATGTTGTGGAGGTGCCACCAAAAACCATGGAGAATTCTCACAAGGAGCATCGTATCATGTGAAAACAAAAACAGCCACCATAGGGACAAGTGTCAAGGCCCCCATCATAGATGGGCTCTCTCGCGCCCTCAAAACCATGTGTGCCAGATTGCAAGCCATTCCATTCTGCCTCAGATTTCTTATATGACCTAGAACAAACACCAAGAGCCAGTTTGAGCTCTGGATTTAATCCACAAATCAGGGATTAATTTAGCCTTTTAGGAAACATCTGTCATTATCACTTACTTCCTAAGTGTGGGGGGAGGGAATCTTAAGAATATGTGAGCTGACATACTAATATTTGCAAAACACTCCAGAGTTCTGTGGGGAAAGAAGCATGAGAGGAATAAAAAAATGGTTGTGTTTATTGTACATGGACCGGGATGGAGCAGTGGGATTACTCAGAGATGGCCCATCCCCCAAACTCTGCACCTGCTCCTTCAGGTAACCCCTGAAGAACAACCAACCTCCCAATCATTATAGGGAACCACCCACTAACAATGCCTCCATCTTATCTGGACTGAGTTTCAATTTGTTGGCTCTCATCCAGGCCTTTGCTGAGACAAGACAACAGTCCAGCACCCCCACTGCCACATCTGCGGGTGTGAAGGAAAAGTAGAGCTGTGTGTCATCAGCATATCGCTGACAACATACTCCAAACCGCCAGATAACTCCATTCATCTGTTTCACATAGATGTCACATGGCATAGGGGATAAAATTAAACCCCGAGGAACCCCACATGAAGGCGCCCTGGGGTAGAAGAACACTTTCCAAGCATCGCCCTCTGGAAACAACCATCCAAGTAGGACTGGAACCACTGCAAAGCAGTGCCACCTACCCCCAACTCAGACAGCTATTCCAGAAGGATGCCATTGTCAATGGTATCAAACACTGCTGAGACATCGAGGAGAATTAACAGGGGCACATTTCCCCTGTCTCTCATGACAAAGAAAGGTCATCATACAGGACAACCAAAGCAGTTTCTGTGCCAAAACCGGGCCTAACTCCCGACTGAAGTGAATATAGAAAATTAGTTTCCTCCAAGAACACTTGGATCTGATCTGTGACCACCCACTCAAGAACCATGCCCAAGGAGGGGAGAGTGGTAGCTGGCCAGGAATTACTTAGATCTTCTGAATACAGTGGTACCTCGGGTTACATACGCTTCAGGTTACAGACTCCGCTAACCCAGAAATAGTGCCTCAGGTTAAGAAGTTTGCTTCAGGATGAGAACATAAATCCTGCAGCAGCAGCGCAGCGGCAGTGGGAGGGCCCCATTAGCTAAAGTGGTGCTTCAGGTTAAGAACAGTTTCAGGTTAAGTACGGACCTCCGGAACGAATTAAGTACTTAACCCAAGGTACCATTGTACAGAGTTTCTTGAGGACTGGTTTTACCACTGCCTCCTTCAAGCAGGCAGTGACCGCTCCCTCTCATAGAGAGGCAGTTCAGGATGTACTTCTTCTAATTTATTTATTTATAAAACTGGTTGCTGGCCCTTTGTAAAAAGGCCTCAGGACAGATAGAATTTTCAAAATGCAATTTCAATTGGAATTTTGCCTAATATACACTGTTTTGCACTGCGATTTCCCCCAACGCAATGCATTGTTATGCTGTTTTCACTTATGCATTTGATGTACTCAATATGTACATCTTTGTACACATCTTTCGGGTTGGAAAACTGCATTGCAAGATTTCAAGAAGCGCAAATTTCAAACGATATCTGCATTTTGGTTTGTGCATTGTTTTGTGAAGTGCGAATTAGGCAGGTTCTCATTAAAATGGGAACCATACAAAACTTCTCTCCTATTCCTGCCATGCAAACATGCAGAACTAAGTTGAGCTGGACTGCGGCTCTCGCTCGTGACCTAGTGCATGTGAAGAGCACCAGTGGCAGGCAGTATAGATAAGACTATAGGGAGCTACCTTATACTGAGTGAGATCAGTGGTCTATCTAGATCAGTCTTGTCTACTCTGACTGGCAGTGGCTCTCCAGGGTTACAGTTAGGGTTTTCCACCAGATCTACTTGGAGGCACCTGGGACCAAACATGAGACCTTTCATCTGTGAGGCTACAAGGCAGCTGCTCTGCCATTGGGCTATGGTCCTTCCCCTATGCTGAGATGACAAAGGGATGGAAGGACGATCCATTCTGAGTTAAATGACCCTGCTGCATGCATCTTGCTGCTCTGTGCCTGCACAGAGCAAGCAGGATTGTGTCCAAAGAACTGTGATGTATGGTCAAGGCAGTGCCAGGCACTGAAAGAAGATATTACTAAATCATTTACGAAGCTCTGGGAGAAAAAAAAACCCCGAATGGAAGTATTAGTTTCTAGGAGCTGTTCTTTGAAGGAGGAAAATTATGAAGCCACAATGTCATATGGATTTTGTTTACCATCCAGTCAAAATAATAATTATAATAATTCACATCTACATGCTACAGTCTGTGTGCTAAAACCTGAAGAAGTCTTTCTTGAAATCCTGATATATACTTTCCCCTAGAAAAATCTTAATGTTTACTTAGTGGTGTAACAAATGCAGTGGTATATTTTTTTAAAAAAATCAATCCTCCCCACCCCCAAGTGCTTTATTTCCTCCTTGTTTTTCTTGGCTCCAGAAAGAAGAACAAAAAAACTGAGCTGGGGGCAGGACGGGAGGCGTTGAATGAAAACAGAGAGCGCTGGTGCCAAATGGAGGACGGGACCTGTCAAAATATGGATCTCTGGAGGGAGCTGCAAGAATCTCAGCCCAGTTGGCAGCTACTGTTTGCAAGCTTACTCCACCCGTGTTAAAAAGCAAATTGGAGATGTGAGAAAGAGCCTGGGATTCTTTTGGTTGGAAGCGAAATGAATGGCCTTCGTCGGGATTCTTTTCCAAGGGGTGCCTTTTTCAACCCTTTCCAGGCAAAACCCCTCCTCCTGTATTCCGTGGCATAGCACCATGAAGTCTGCCTTGCAGTTTAGCTTTTTCTGTCCCACTTCCCTCTTTCTGACTTAATGGGAGTCTGGATTCTGACTCCTGGTAGCCCATCCGTCTTTAAATATTGAGCATCGTTTGGAAGTCCAGTAGCAGCTTATTGTGTCGGTGCCTTAGAGACAGGGATCCTGTAAGACCACTAAGTCTAGAGTCTAAAATTACCTAAGCACCAGTGGAACTCAGGAAAGTGCTTTACATAGCTCAATATTGCACACACAATATTGGACTATGCAGAACTGGCAAAACTGACATATAAGCTACGGGACAAGGATAACTGTGACTTTAAGGATGAATGGGAACCCTTCACAAAGTATCTGAAGACGCAACAAAGTGAACTGGACTCCTTGGCAGGTTTTGAATAAACATTCACAAACTTTTTATTGACAATAATCAGCTAAATAGTTTGAGGATCTATACAACTTTGTAACATGCAGAAAACAGCATTCTTAGAGAAACCAAAGACTGGAACTGAGAGAAGTCGGGGGGTGGGGTGGGGTTTTGTGTGGGAGGAAAAATGGGGGGGGGAACAAGGATGATATGTTTTTGGATAATATGTCTTGTTATAATTTTGAATTTAAAAAAATTAAAATATATATATTGCACACACAGACTGGCAGAGGCTCTCTAGGGTTGAGAACAGGTATCTCTCCCAGTCCTACCTAGAGATGCCAGGAATGGGACCTGGAATCTTCCCAAGCCAATGATGGCTATGCTTTGTCCCCAGCAATGCTACCCAATACCAGTGGCTGGGTACCACAGGAGCTCTGGTGCTCAAAATCTGCTTGCTCACAGGTCTGCTTGCAAATACAGGATGCTGGACTCAGTGGACCACTGGCCTGATCCGGCAGGCTCTTCTTATGTTCTTCTGCATGCCAAGCACATGCTCTAACACTGAGCTTGTGGCCCTTCCGCAAATGTTATTTGCTGCTTCACAACCATCCAAATTGTTAGGGGTGGTGTTTGAAGAACACCAAGCACTGAAGCTGTTATTCAATAACTTTTTCCAGTCTCATGCTCTCGGCAGGGCCAATTTATTAAGTTGCTAGTACTATAGCACTCGACTTAGGTACAAGGCATATATATATATATATATATATTCAGGTAGCTGCCTCTGTTTCATTTTGGTTTTGGCAAAGCTTTTCCATGAAAGCAAAGCATTTGAAGTTCATAACCTCTGATGATGCCCAAGAGGCCAATAACTATATTAAGACCAAAACGACGGAGTCGCCAATTTTCAGTTAAAGGATGTTGAATGTTTTCCAGTGCAGCAAATATAAAATGGAAACAGTAAAAAATATTTAATAGTCGGCGAGTTTTCGTTGAACATTTGTGGAATAAAAGGAAAGCCTTTTAAATAAATAAATAAATAAAAGTAATGAAAAAGATCCAGACTCCATAAACGTAAGTTGTAATCAAAAAGACTTTATGTAAGCCTAATAAAAAAGCAACCCTGACAATATCTAAATATAGGTAGAAGTGATTTTATGTATGGAAACATAGTGAAAGGCTGCTTATATAAATAGGCTTGAATCCCTTCATTAAGGTGAATGGCACCTTTTCCTGCTAAATACAAGACGGTGAGCCACTGAACTGCAGTCACATGGGGAGGCTGGGGCAGCCACAAGACTCTCCAAGAGGAGGTGCTGCCTCTGACCAGAACTGGGCTGGGATAGGATCAGGGCCAGATTTAGGTTTGATGAGGCCCTAAGCCACTGACGGTAATGGGGCCCTTTATATGTCCAGCTGTCCTTTGTCAACAAGAAGTTGTCACTATTTTTTGTGTTGAATAAAGGGCCTTCTCAGTAGTGGCGTCTGCCCTGTGGAACGCCCTCCAACCAGATGCCAACAACTATTTTACTTTTAAAAGACAACTGAAGGCGGCCCTGTTTAGGGAAGTTTTTAATGTCTGATGCTGTATTGTTTTTAATATTCGGTTGGAAGCCGCCCAGAGTGGCTGAGGTAACAATAAATAAATTATTATTATTATTATTATTATTATTATTATTATTATATTGAATATATGCTATATGGTAATTTATGGACCTAATAGGTATTTTCACATAACAAAATATGCATTTTATCAAAGTACAGTAGAACTTCGGCTTGCATTACCCTCGGGTAACGTACACTTTGGGTTGCGAAAGCGGCAAACCCAGAAGGATTTTTCCGGGTTTCACTGCTTGAGCATGTGCAGAAGTGCTCTATCGTGCCGTGCACATGTGCAGAACAGGCACCTCCAGTTGGATCCAACTGCAGCTCCCAAATGGATCCTGTTCACAACTGGAGGTACCACTTTACTTGTTGAAAAGTCCATGCGAAATGCAAAGTTCATGAAGAATGTAGGCACCCTATATATAGAAATGTGCAAACCAGTGATATTTTAGGAAGCAGGCTAGTAGGCGGGGCCCATGTGATGTAAGCCCATGACTTACATCACAGGAATCTACATAACACAAAACACTGCTGCTGTATGCAGGTTTTATTTTATTTGTTTTTTATCTTATATTTTGGAAATGTACATTCAGGTTTTTTTTCCTTTACATTTTTTGGGGCCTCCAAGAGAGTGGGCCCCTAAGCTATAGCTTGTTTAGTAAAGGTAAAGCAACTCCTGACCATTAGGCCCAGTCGTGACCGACTCTGGAGTTACGGCGCTCATCTCGCTTTACTGGCCGAGGGAGCCAGTGCACAGCTTCCGGGTCATGTGGCCAGCATGACTAAGCCGCTTCTGGCTAACCAGAGCAGCGCACGGAAACGCCGTTTACCTTCCTGCCGGAATAGTACCTATTTATCTACTTGCACTTTGACGTGCTTTCAAACTGCTAGGTTGGCAGGAGCAGGGACCGAACAATAGGAGCTCACCCCGTCGTGGGGATTCAAACCGCCAACCTTCTGATCAGCAAGTCCTAGGCTCTGTGGTTTAACCCACAGTGCCACCCACGTCCCTTATAGCTTGTTTAGGTTATACGTAAATCCGGCACTGGATAGGATGAGAGTCAGTAGCAAATATGGGGGAAGTCTGGACAGGGAGGAGCTCACAGGTGCAAACAGTGCTTTTTTCTGGGGGTGCACAGGGGTATGCATACCCCTAAACATTTTGTGAATCTTTGTACTTTTGTCCAAATGGTATTTTCTTGAGTCAAAATGAGAGTATCCCTAAACATTATTATTATTATTTTTAAAAAATGCACTGGGTGTGAACACACTTGCAGGCTGTTGCAGCTGCCAATCCAGAGTGTCAGGGGCTGGACTGAGGAGGAATGGTGGGAGCTGCCCGACGCCTCTCTGCACCTTCCCAGGAAGAGGAGGACAGTGTAGAATTAGAACAGTGGTTTGCAGAAGGGCATAGTTCAGAGGCTGAATAAGGGAAAAGCTGGGATATATTGGGGAAGCGGCAGGAAGGAGAAGCACCAGGGGAGAGACAGTTAACAGATTCAGCGTCTCTTGAAAGCATTCCTGATCTCCCCTCTCCCAAAACCAGACAAGCTGTGAGAGTAGTGGAACAGAAATATCAGAGACAGAAAGCACTGACCAGCACACAGGTGACATAGATTAGGAGGGACTGAAGAGGTGGGACTTTACTTGGAGCAACACCATTATTTAACAGAGACAGCATTCCTTTGTCTCCCTCTGTAAATACTGAATAAATTACGTGGTAAAAACTCTTTTCAGTTATCTGCCTTTTAACTACCACCGGGATCATAATTCCCTGAAGTCTTGACAGAGCTTTCAGGACCTTGCTGCTGTCTCACTCCAGCTTTGAGCAACAACTCCGAGCCTGAGGAGAGCCATGGTGAAGGACTTAGTTGGCATAGGTCTGACTCTATGAGCAACAACTCCGAGCCTGAGGAGAGCCATGGTGAAGGACTTAGTTGGCATAGGCCCGACTCTATGATGAAAATAGGGACGCCCTCTTCTTCTGCTGCTGCTACTGCTACTATTATTATTTAATTATTTCTACTACTATTTTACTATATATACCCTGCCCATCTGACTGGGTTGCCCCAGCCACTCTGGGCAGCTTCCAACATATATAAAAGTATAATAAAACATTAAAAAGCTTCCCTATACAGGGCTGCTTTCAGATGGCTGGGGGTGGGTCACATAGCTCCATGCCCTCCAACATTTCTCCAATGAAAATAGGGACATCCTAAGGAAAAGCGGGACATTCTGGGATCAAATCAGAAACCAGGATGGCTTCTGTAAATCCAGGACTGTCCCTGGAAAATAGGGACACTTGGAGGGTCTGGAGCTGTGAAAGCCCAAGATCGTCTGAATTCAAACCCTCCCATCCCAGTCGCACTAGGGACTCAGATTGTGCTGTAAATCTCTGATGCTTCCAGTTTTAAAAAGCACCAGACAGCTGCTGATGTAAAAATCCTTCCTCTGGGGAGCCACTGCCAGTCACAGCTGGCAAAACTTAATTAAAGGGAAAAGCCCACCCAAGTAAAAGGCAGCTTCCTATGTCCATCTGTCATGGATGCTTTAGTTGAGATTCCTGCATTGCAGGGGGTTGGACTAGATGACCCTTGGGTTCCTTCCAACTCTGCAATTCTATGATTCTATGTCCCTATATCCTTGTAATATATTCATCTCCTTCCCCCTGCCCTGGCTCACAAGATCTCTTTGTTTCATCTTCTTAGACTAAGTAGGCAGATTATAATCTGCACTGACGTCAAAAAAATGTTAGTTCCATCCAATTAATTCCAACAAAATAAAAGTAAGCAGTCCCTCAGTTTTAACGGGTATGATAGTGACTGGCCACAAGGTGGCAGAACAGTAGCACCCTGACGCAGTCTATTTGCATTGCCTCCAGCTATAGATTTGACTGGTTTCTTCAGAGAGAGAACATACACAGCACAAAGTATTAATTTAATGATGTCTTACCCGACTCTTTTGGCTTGGCAAGTATATTTTTGTATGACACAGTCATCTCCCCAAGCCTTACTCACGTTTGTCACTGTGCTTTTCGTAAAGTAAGGATGAACAGCTCAGGTGAGCTGTAAGTGAGGGTGCCGGGTTTCCCCCCAGTTATTTTTTGATACACCTGGGTGAGGTTAGAACCTGAGGCCTGCCCCACAGTACACATCATGGCAGCAGAAGACACCCATCTCCTTTAATTCATATGTGCTCCAACCACATACAAAGCAGGAATTTGAAAGACCAGCTTAAAGGTGCAAAAAGTGTCTTGAGGACCCCTCTAGACTGGGGGTTTTTTGGTGGCTGCATCATGGCATTGGTACAATAACAGTACATTAGTGCTGGATTTGTACTGGACCTCCTTTGTTAGTTGTTCTGTGATGCTTCCCAAATGAAACCACCTTATTTCTGTCTGGAGGGGCATTCTTGTGCTATAGTTCAAGGCGGGCCTCTTGGGCTTGCCAATCAGAAGGTCAACGGTTCAAATCCCCATGATGGAATGAGCTCCATTGCTCTGTCTCAGCTCCCGTCAACCCAGCAGTTCAAAAGCACACCAATGCAAGTAGATAAATAGGTACCGCTGCAGCAGGAAGTTAAACGGCATTTCTGTGCATTCTGGCTTCAGTCACAGTGTTCTGTTGCACCAGTAGCGGTTTAGTCCTGCTGACCACATGACCCAGTAAGCTGTCTGTGGACAAATGCCGGTTCCCTCGGTCTGAAAGCAAGATGAGCACCGCAACCCCATAGTCGCCTTTCACTGGACATACGGTAACTGTCTAGGGGTCCTTTACCTTTACCTTTTATAGTTTAACTAAGGGATACGGGGGCAGGGGGACATTTGCGGTATGAGCAGGAAGTGAAGGAACATGCACCATGTAAATGGAACAGTATTTCTGCCCCAAAACCACCCCAATACCATCATAAGCAAAAATCACCATGAGTTCACAAAAGGAAATCTGAGAGGCCCTGAGTAGGTGCTATGTCTGGCATTGTTCATGGCTTTCCCCTGTGAAATTTGCCCTCCCAGCCTTCTTACTGGGTAACCTTGAGCATGCCACTGTCTCTCAGTGCAACTGACCTCTGCCATTCAGTAGGTGGAGAAGTTGACATTTTTAGCATTTTTCCACTTTGCTTTTGCAACCTGGCCTGGAATTTTATTTATTAAAACTTAACACAATCTACAATGGGCAGATTATTTTTTTAAGGCTAGATTTGACTGCACTGTGAGTTTTTTTCAGTTGGGTCGATAACTCATATGTAGTAGGTACATTAATGCTCCATTATCATTACTGCTGTGGTCGTATGGTGAGAAAAAGGCAGTCGGACTCAGCACACACACTGCGCAGCACTTTTTCTTCATTACAGCAACTCAGTCTCTTCTGAGACTGAACCTTGGTACTGACCTTGGTTTGCACAGCTGAGGCCTGGCTCATGGATTCAGCCCTTTCAGAGTTTTCTTCCAGCTCCATCTGCTGAGATTGTGGAACTCGGCAAGTGGATCCAACTGCTCCCCAGAGGGCACTGAACACACAAAAAGCGAAAATGCAAGCAGAAAGGTTTGCATTACAGTGACGTTCTTAACACTAGGAAGAACTGTGTAAGCCACTTTTAATGAGAGTGTATGAACATGATATGACTGCCATTCAAGGTCCTTTCTTTCTCAGGAAGAGCTTCATGCATGGAACACTTCGGTTCTCCATACTTGTAATTATACAATAGCAAAGGCTCATAATTCGATTTATGTTCAGCAAAGTAGCTGACTGCAAAAAAAAGACATACAAAAAGGCAGATAGATATATAATCTTTCGTTTCATCCTGTGTTTCCATATAATCATTTCAATTTATTTTAAGAAACTCAACCAGTTCTCTATTAAACGTATTTATGCTCTTGGTAATGCATTCCATATGTTCAGAACTATGTAGTTTGAAGTCTTGCATGAACTGCATCCTTGCCTTCAGTGATTAAAAAAGAATCATCTGTCCATGTGTAAACTTTTGCTCCAGTTCTATAAGATGCTGCACGAGCAAAGAGGGATAAAGTGAAATAACTACTGCATCCCAAGCAGCTTTTAAGATTTGCAAAATTGAGAAGCATTCTGAGTTAACCCAGGACCTTGTGCTAGTGGTGCAGTGTGACAATGGCATTCCCCACTATGCAGAACTGCCATTGAACAATCAGTAGGTAAGGGCTAAGGGTCCCACAGATTAGTGCTGAACTTTATTTGTATTTAATATGCAGGTAGTAGTACTTCCTGGAGACAGGAGAACTTTCAGTAAGCTCAGAAAGAATGGGATCATATGGATTTAATTCTCAATTTTGAATGCTAGAAAAGTTGGATGTTTTCTTAAACTTGTATCCTACTATAGAAGATTTCATCCAGATTACACAGCGATTGCCAGGGCTTTATAATTTATTATCTGGAGAAGTAATGGCTCAGAAAGAAGACACTAGCATTCCTAAAGTAAGTCCCCCAAAGATTTAAATTTTGGATATAGAAACCGAGGTTGTCTTGCCTTATGACAAAATAGGTCTGAAATGGGTTGATACAGATAAATCATGAGAACAGAAGCACTGGAGAGGAGCAGGGTGAGGAAGACAGTCAAAAAGACCTTAGCAAAATATGTAAACATTGCAGGCGGCCATGTTTCCCCTGCATACAATTCCCCCCAAGAGCAATGGAACATAATCAAGTCCCATCGCTCCTTCTGCACATCCAAGGCACAGTGGCAAGGTGCCCACAAAATTAAGGTTTTCAGGCTGCAGGCAGGCGGATGCAGTATTTTTAAGTTTTACAGTGGGGATGGGGTTGCCGTCCATCCCTAGAAAAATGTGATCGTCCTTTTTGGGGGAGAAAAGTGTCTCCTGACCTGTCCTGCCTTTTTCACATATTTGAGCTCATCCTCCTTCTCTTCCTGAAATCTGTGCATACACAGAGCGGATCCAATGGAAGAGGAGGAGAGCAAGAGCCTGAGTGGGAGTTTGTGCAGGCAGAGGGTGGGTCCATGAGGAGGGGAGCTGAGAGTGAAACTTATTGTGGGACATGGGGTGGGGCCAAGAGGAGGAGTTTGAGAGAGACAGTTTTTGTGTGGGCAGAGGGTGGGTCGTGGTGAGCCAGAGAGGAGGTTTGCAGTGCCCGGGCCTGCTATGGTGGAGACTCAGGTTTGATGAGGGCAGATGCAAATCTAACCAAGTTTAAATGTGCTTGGAGCAATCTCCATTGTGCTTACTCTGCTACTGGAGAGCATGAATCTCTCTTCCATAGCTCTCTAACAGACTCCTCCTCCACCCCTGCTTTGAAAAGAGTCGGGGGTGGGTGACATAGCTGTCAACTTACAGATTTGAAAATAAGGGTCCAGCAGCCTTGAAAATAAGGGAGCAGCAGCCAAAATAAGGGACCTGCAGCCTCACCTGTTCCAGGCACTCCAGTCTTCCTGTCCTCCTGCAGTCTGGTCAAACTCATGCTGGTAGCTTCAAGAACACTGTCCAACCAACTTTGTAACCAGAGGTTCAACTGAATAGAATCTGAATCACATGCACCACAAGGCCTATGCAACCTCAACGTAAGATGGCTCCCCGGCCTGGCTTTGCACTGCAAAGTTTGCAGCAGCACGTGCAGCAAAATGGCATCCAGCATTCAAAAAACCCCTCAGCTTGCATTAACTAGCCACACACAAGGCATGCACGCTCCACCCTCCAGTCATTCTTAGACTTCTTATTGGGTGAGCAACACAGCTAAGCAACATAGTTGGAGCCTCCCTCCTCCCTGGCCGGCAGGGAGGGAGGGAGAGGAGCTGCTTCCTTTGAAATTTAAGGGACATCATTTAAGGGACATTTAAGGGACATCTATCAATAAGGGACAGCAGTGGGACATGGCGCTGGAATAAGGGACTGTCCCTTCAAATAAGGTACACTTGACAACTATGGTGGGTGATGGTTCTACAACGTAATCCAGTAATATTGAAATGCTACTTGCCACTGAGGAAGCTGTGAACTCATTTCTTTCTACAAGGTTTAGGACTGTTTATCATCAGAAGGCGCTCAGAAAGCCAGAGCAGATGAGAAAATTGTCTTCAACAAGGCTGTAACACCATGGTTCTTAGCAGAGCAGCAGAGAAACAGTGAGTGTAGAGTTATGGTAACCATGAAAGCTATATGCACAACATATATCTCAATTTACCAAAGGCATATATCTATCTTTGCAAACCCTACTGTCAGGGAACTGCCATCGGAGGGACAGGTGGTGGACAGGCTCCAGGAGAATAGGAGAGAATCTGCAGCAGAGGAAGGAACCAGCAGGGGGAGTGCAGGAGTCACAGCGGAGGGGAGGCTCTGGGATACTTCTAGTGAGAATAGCGAAGAGGTAACAAGACCCCCGTTAGGAACTCCCACCCTTCGCCGGAAACTGTCACGCAGAGAGTCACGAAGGCGCATGTCCGTCAAACAGCTTTTATGTTGGCGTAAATTCCGTAGACGCCCACTGTCAGATTCTACCAGCGACTGACGGAGTCATGCTTTGGGGGCTCCGTTAGTGCCTCGGTTTGGATGACCAGCCAAACCCCAGAGGTATCAAGCTTTTACGCACAAGCAGCTCACTATCCCATCACACCTACCTAGTTAAAATGCTGCATTTTTCAGATGTCTTGGGCTTCTCAATCATGTGCAATTGATTCCTAAATGAGGAAAACTACCAATATGAAATTTCCAAAAGTTCAAATATCAAAGGCAGAGATGATCGACATGGAAAATGGAGTTGGCTTTAATTCTTCACCCTAAAAAAAAAATAAAAATCTGTTTCTTAGCTCAATGTGCGAATTAGCTGGGGGCCGCTGCTGAATATTTGTATTGGATTAGAATTGGAATAGAGAGCTGCAGATTCCAATGTAAATATTTTATACAGAGCTTCTTCAGAATTGATCTCCTTGTTGAGGCCTCTCTTCTGGCAGCTATGGTTTTTTTCAAAAACGCCTGCCGTCTTACCCAGTCTCCATAAATAGCTGTATCAGCATATTCGGAGGGGGAAGTCTTGTGCCAGGCCCAACAAGACTCTGGGATGGACTTAGCAGGGGAGGCTTCATGTTGGCTCTAGATTTGGGGAGGCTCTTGTGCAAGTGCTTTCCTCTCCTTCCCATTGCCCATCACTGCCTATTCACTTGTCCCCTCCCTCTGGGTCCACTTGCCCAGGAGATCAAGTCAAGAGATTGCTGGTCCTCCATCTCTATGATCTTGTCCCTTGCCACATCCTTGGAGAGGGCAGGTGGACAGGCGGCAAGGGAAAGGAGGGTTTTGTGCTCTGGAGATGAATGGTGGGTCCTTGTGTGGATTCAGCAAGTTCACTCCCAATAGGAATCCTAAAAAGGCTACCCAGAGAAAGTGTCTCTTGTAACACGAACACTCCTTGGCCTGCTACAGAGTGAAGAAGCATGGAAGCAGAAAGAGCCTTTCCTCTTCCAATGTGGAAGAGTGGGGAATCAATTACCACATCATCCCCACTGATTTCTGTTACCACCAGTTACTACCAATACATTAAAGCAGGATTGGGGGACTGGTGGCTCTCCAAATATTAGAGAACTACAACTGTTGGCATATCAACCAAGGAAACGGGGTCAGTTGGCAGGCCCCCATCTGGCTCCAGCCCACTGGCCGGTGTGCCGGGCAATCTCCAGTCCTTGTTGCAGCATCTGTGACTCACAGCTTCAAAAGCTGGAGCACGCAACTCAGCAGAGATAATGCACAAAGAGAAGTGGCAGGAGAGGTTGTGTCAGCATATTTACAAGCAGTTTATTCAGCATACATCAGGACAAAAGGAAAACATGTCTGATCCCTTTCGTGTCCAAAGCAAGCAGCAAAAAGCGAAAGCTATACACAAACAGAAGTTCCCAGCAAGCTGTGCTGGAGTGTAAGCAGACATGTGACACACAACAGTCTCATGCCTGTCCCTTAAGGTGGAACCAGTTACTACCAATACATTAAAGCAGGATTGGGGGACTGGTAGCTCTCCAAATATTAGAGGACTACAACAACCGCCATCTGTTACCATTGGCCATGCTGATTGGGGTTGATGGGCATTGACGTCCAACGAGATCTGGAGGGCCACAGATTCCCCAGCCTTGTGTGAAATGAATGAGCTCACAAGGAGCCTTCCTTCCAGCAGTTGAATAGGTACCAGATTCATTTTAGAGAGTCAAATAATAACATACATCCTACTTTGGGAGTAGGGAGGAGAAGGGCCCAATATGGATATTTGAACTGATTTTAGAATGAATTGATTTTAGAATGCTGTGTTATTTTTATTGTTGTTAGCCGCTCTGAGCCCAGCTTCAGCTGGGGAGTGCAGGATATAAATAAATTTACTACTACTACTACTACTACTACTACTACTACTACTACTACATTGTTCACGGTAAAAGAACAGGGTCATGAAAAAGAAATGAACAATGAAGTGGAAAACCAGTTTTGGTTCTGCAAATGAAATTGGAAAGAAGGACCTCTAAAGGAAGGTGGAGATGAAAAAGAAGCATCCGAAGTACTAAGAGAATGGCTTATTTCTTAACCATATCACATCTTAACTTGGCACTTTGCCATTCAGGATTATGCAATTGGATGGGAACAATTCAGGAGTTAAAATTAATACATTTTCAGCTATGTGTGAAAATGACGGCTTAAGCAGCATGGATAAGAAAAGTAAAAGAAAGGATTTACTGTATATATAGTTTGCATGTGCATATAAAATTCTCAAAATCTGGAATGAAGAGTTCATCCAAAATTGACTTGCTTAAATAAATAAATGACTTGAATAATTTTCATATTTTTGGTCTGGCGATAAAAGGTGCTACTGAAGTAGCTTAAAGTATAATAAAAAAATATGAGTTGGTCTACAGCTGTAGAAACAAATGTACCTTTGACAGCATGATTATTACTATCATTTGCTAACTTGAATTTATTATTTTAATGGTCTCATTTTTCATTCAATGAAATTCAAAGGCTCCCTGAAAAATCTAAGCTTTAAGTAAAAGCACATTAAATTCCCCACTACCTTCAACTTCTGGATTCTTGTACCCTTAGGCCCAACAGAGAACTGAAAGACCACCCCGTAGTGATTTGATATTCAGTTGTTTTGTTTTTGAAACTGCTTTATGGTACCTTCTTTAATGCAGATGTTGTTATTAGTGATCCAATGTGCTGGCCATTTCTGACATGGCCTTTGCGATTGCCATATACTCAGATTACAGAACCTACATTCTGATGACAACAAGCACATATGCTTGAATTTCTGTCTTGCACGCCATGGCCATTCAGCTAGTATCTAAATCTGTTACAGCCTCAGTTTCAGAGACATATACTCCAGGATACGAACAGAGGTTCCACTGCACATGTGAAGTTCTGGAACGTGCAGAGGTTTCCTCATATCCCCCACGGTCAATGAATGTGCCATGCTTGTTGAATTCCATTTGCTGAGCATTGTCCAGCAACAATAAGGTAAACTCAAATACCCACACCTTCCGAAATTCTAAAGAAATGCTAAAGTGCCTTGAGAATGAGGCTGAAAAATGGAATCCACTTCCACAGAGGAAGAAAAAAAACCTGAAGAAACCGAATGAAAAGTGTTTCAGTAAAACACCAGCAGGAAACTTTAATAACTCTTAGTAGCCATAAGGCATAGTTAGAAATGTTATCCAAACTAGATTCTTTAAAGATCCAAATGCTTAAAAGTCTGCCATTGAATGGTTTAGAGCAGAGCGGCTGTTTTTATTGGGTTGTGTTCTCCCACCCCCAGTCTTTTCACCTTTGTGGGTGGCTGAAAAGTGAAACTTCACTTCAGGTGTTATAATCCGCTCTGGTGAGCCACCAGTGTCTGGAAAGGGCCGCATGGTTAAGGTAATTGCAGGAGCTTTTGGAAAGGCTTTAGAGAAAGGTAGATTAAAACAAAGCCTATACCATCTCATGTTTCCATCACGAGATGGAAGGGTCATTTGCACAACCCCAAATATGACATAAAAACTGAGGCATGCCACAAATAGAATTGCCAGTTATTCGAAGTGAGGAGGAGACTGGAGGGCGGGGGTGCTGCTCTTTGCTGCCTGTGGTCATTCACCTAAGATGTGATTCCACTGAAGCTGAGCTAACCATGAGTGAATTATACTTCAGTGGTGTTATTTCTGATCCCCGCTGTAAAATCCAACAGAAAACTCGCATGGGAGAGATGTATGAACCATATGTAGCCTGAGTCCACACATTAAACCCCCCCCACAAGTCCCTGCTGCCACAACTGATCAGCAGACATTGAGCTAGACCCAGCTGACACCATGGGGCACTGCTCACAATCACCCCAAAGCTAAGGTATTATTCTGACCTCTGGAGGGCAAATCAGACATAATGCCAATTCATAAAACTAGCAAATGTATGAATGGATTTTTTAAAAGTGAAGAGCAGGTGTGGGACCCCCTCCCCACCCACCCAAATTAGGACTGCAGTGGTAGACAAAGGGTTAAAGCCTCACTTCCCCTCCCCTCCCCCTGCCAAACTGGATTGGGAACCTAACTGCTGTTTATTTTTTTAAAGCTATTCATGTAATTGCTAATTTAGTGGATGGCATCATGTTTTCTTTGGACCCTAAAACAAAGAACAAAGTGGACGAAGGCTTTCATATGATGAAGGATTTTGCAATCCGTAGCTCCTGTCTTTTAGCCTTTTCACTATATTTTCATATAAATTTTGTTAATCCTGGTTTTGTGGCTCTGTTACTTACGTAGTTCTCTTTCATGTGCATGTAAACAAGCCAGTCATTCTGGAAGCTCAGCGAAGTTCAGTGTCGATGAATCTTATCATGAGGCTCATCTTAGCTCTTTGAAGAGAAGATGAAGGACTTGTAAGCTCCAATATTGTTTTTGTATCCTATGGACTATGCAGGGCAAGAGCAACCAGATAACACTGAAGATTCAGGACAGACTAAAGGAAGAACTTCTTCATGAAGCACATAGTCAAACTCTGAGATTCACTACCACCAACCTGGATGGCTTTAAAGGGGGCTTAGGAAAGTTCATGGCGATTAAGGCTGTCAGTGACTGTCAGCCATGAAGACTACGTTCTGCTTCCAGTGTAGAAAAGCAGTATGGTGGGTTTGATTTATTTATATACTACTTGGTCTATAAGGCCCTCCAACAGTGAACAACATTGATGCATATTGATACAAAAAATAATAATATTACAAGAAAAGTACATTACAATACAAAATAACAATAGAAACCCAGGGGGCTGCCTTATCCTGTGTCAGACCTTTGTCCCTACCTGGACACCCCAGGAGCTGAATCTGGGAGGGACCTTCTGCACACAGATGCTCTACCACTGAGCTATGGCCTCTTCCCCATTGATTGATGCATGCATTTTCCACCGATCAGATTCAAAATTATCAAGTAAGGCAATATAAAACAGTGGTAGGCTTGTCAATGGCCAACATCATGAAGAAAAAATAATAGCACATCTATGAAACCCAGTTGCTGGGGAACTTATATGGGAAGGACACTATTGCACTCAAGTTCAGCTTGCAGGCTTCCAACAGTGAGAGCCAGTGTGGTGTAGTGGTTAAGAGCGGTAGTCTCCTAATCTGGGGAACCAGGTTCGCGTCTCCGCTCCTCCACATGCAGCTGCTGGGTGACCTTGGGCCAGTCACACTTCCTTGAAGTCTCTCAGCCCCACTCACCTCACAGAATGTTTGTTGTGGGGGAGGAAGGGAAAGGAGAATGTTAGCCGCTTTGAGACTCCTTAAAGGGAGTGAAAGGCGGGATATCAAATCCAAACTCTTCTTCTTCTTCTTCAACAGGCCTCTGGTTGGCCCCTGGGAACAGGATATTGAACTAAATGGGTTTTAGATCTGATTCATCAGGACTCTCCTGACATTCCTATGTTCTGTCCTAGCCATACCAGCATCACCACTACATCTGCAGATATTTTCCATTGTTTTATTGGGCTTTTCTTTGGGTTGTTATTCCATTTGCCAAACTGCTCTTTCTAGCAAAGCAGCAACTGTGGCCAATAAAAGGGAAAATGCATCATTGTCTGTCAGTGATGCTCAGTTTATTTCCATGCCTTTTGAACTACATTTGGGAGGATGCTGCTGGCAGGCGTTCTTGGCCCTGGCAGAGGTGTAAATCCTTGGTCAGGCGATTTCAGGCCTGCTCTGTGGGCGCTGGAGAGCTACAGCCCCCTTTCAAGTTGAGTGGGGACACCTTGGGTTGGGCAGGGAGCAGGGGAAGGGGAATCCCAATACTGCGGGGTGTCCCCAAGTTACAAAAGCTGCAGCGTTGCAAGCTTCACCTGCCTGACAATGCTCAAAGGGCTCTCTGTGGACAACACAGAAGATGACTTCATCTCGTCTGTGAGGGCTCTGTGCACTCCATGCTAACACAATATGAGTAACCTGCCCAGGCATGCAAAATCACATGCCAAGAAAAGCAGCCTTCTGCAAAACGGTGGAAATTAGGCAAGCTGAGAAGACTTGCGTCATCTCCCTTGTTTTGCATCATGCTGCAGGTTGTTGTTATTTTGCATGCTTCTTTCTGGTTTTGTACAGAGCAGGGAGGGAAGAGAAGCCGTGCCATGCAGGGAAGCTCTGAGACCCAGCTACTACAGAAATTTTATTCAGCTGCTTCTCAGCGAGAGGCCTCAGCTCAGCGGTAGAATGCTTGCTTTGTGATTGCTATTGCTAGTCAGTAGGCATGGGTATTATTAGCCAGGGGTGGACAATGTACAACTGTTGGCCTAATTTCACATGGCTTACAAGAAGTTGAGGGGTGGCAGGGAGTCATGACAGAAAGAGAGAGAGAGAAAGGAACTGGCCCTTTGGGTTTGGGTGGAATGGTGGAGACTGTTAGGATATAGTTCCATTCCACCTTAAAAGGGTATAGGCATGATGTTTGTGTATCACATGCCTGTTTACTCCCAGGACTGTTTGCTGGGAACTTCCGCTGTATGTTGCTTTTGCTTACGGCTGTTTCGCTGGACATGAGGGCAAGCAGTCATGTTTTCATTTGTTCCTGAACAATGCTGAATACATGCTGTTTCTTTTATCTTGTTTTATTATGAAAAAGCTTTAATAAAATCTTTATTTTTGAAAATGTGCAATACACTGCATATATTCAGGGAAGATACGTTCAAAATTGTGTATCTTAAGCAAAATTGCATACAAAAGTAAGTACCGGTATATTAAGAGAAATTGGCACTAAAAAGCTGACAAATTTTTGTGAAGTCTGGTGTCGTTTGAGAATTTAAGCTTTTTTAAAAAAAAAACAGGTCTACTGCTCTTAAGTGAAGCATCAATTAAGCCACTAAAAGGATACATGCAAACATAACTTACATACACTTCCTACATAAAGAACCTATATTCTTTTTTAATATAGCCTCTGAACAATATTATCTAAATCAAATGCAGTCTAGAAATACTATCATGTGTGTGGATTTGTCCTTGATTTTAAGTTCACAGGTGTGTTTGAGAGCTTTTCCAGGTGAAATTAAGGGAAATCCATTTTCTTCAATAGCATCAATACTTTGAAAAAGACAGTTGCCATGAAAGCTAGCATGTGATTGTTCACCTGACAGTTGAAATGTTCTTTTAATGAATGGTTTCCTCTTGCCCTGGTGAAATGCATGTCCTTGCTTGCATAGAGATTGAAATACCCAACGAAACAGTTTATAAAATATGTTTCCCCAAATATGAGGTCTCTGCAGGTGGCCAGCTATTGGAGCCAGGAGCAAAGTTTGCTCACACAGATAAAAGTTTGCAAAGGTTCATGGCTTGCTCAGTCTTCAACCTGCAGTAACTAGTTTCCCTCTGCTTGGCTTCTCAGGCTATACATAGTCCTCATTCTGCCCCCGTCAATAACTCAGTGGCCAAGAAGCAAATAATCTGTTGAGCAGTGGGAATTGCTGTATTTTATTTTTAAATAACCCATAAAGCTGCAGCTGCACCTGTATTCCCCATGTCAGATGCATATATAACTTTTGGCCAAAAATTCTATACGATTGCTCCCTCGTTAAAATTATTTGCTTGTTCTCACTGCCTTCCTTGCATCCCTGCAGCATTAAGTTGTTTTTAAATAGCAAACTCGGAAAACAAAAATGTCCTTCTGTCCATTCCGTGGATCTACTGCTCCATTGCAGTAGGGCTCAGTGTGAGAACTCTCTTGCCCATAGAAACTCTGCACCCTGAGTAATATCTGACCCTGTCCCTCTGCTCATGGAAGGGTCTTTGTGCCACTGGAGGCTTCCTGGAAAGAGAGAGGAAGGTGAAGGTTGTCAGGCTGCAGGGAATCAGCTTCCTTCCCCCTTTGGCAGTAGATAAGCAGAACAAAGGAAAATGTGTCTTCTTACCAGTTAGAATCTTTAATGATCACAGCAAGAGAACCAAGAATCCCTTCCTAGGAATGGCGGTGCTCCCAATTAAGGGTCCCACCCACTTCTTCCCTAGTCACTACTGCGTCTTGTAACCTGATCTCTAAACCACCATGCTGCCACCTTATCAGCTCTTCTTGACTTTGGGCTGAGCAGATGGATGCTTTCCAGAGACAGTGAATCTGTTAACTCTCTCTCTCTCCCCCCCAGTGTTTCTTCTCCTAGCTGTTCCCCACCCAGTACTTCCCAGCCTATGTCCCTCTGCAAACCACTGTCCCAAATCTATACTGTCCTCCTGATCAGGAGAAGGAAGGGGAGGCTCCCACCATTCCTCCTCAGTGCAGTCCTCCTCAGCATGGTCCGTGACAAGTGGTTTGTTTGTTTGTTGCTGTTGTTGCAAAGTCCCCCTTTTCACCTCAGATCCCATGCTGCTTCTTTCCATTCACAATTCCCCCAGCCCTTCCATGAATGGATGGAGACAGCTGGTTACAATTGCCTGCACCTTTGACTAAAATCCACCCCAAAGTGGAGGATGACATCTTCCAAAGTCTCCATTTAAGTGATGACATCATTTCAACGATGCTTTCAGTTTGAGGAAAGGAACCCCAAAGGGATTTGCAGACTCATCAAACCAATTTTCAGCATCAAGTAGAAGATCCTATACAAAATGTACATTTAAGGCAGCAAGATTAACTGGGGGGGGGGTATTATCTTTGACATTAAAATATTACAGATGAAAGTCAAATACAAAAATACAGTAATTCCCAACAAAACAGCATCACTAGTAACCAAAGTATCTGAAATAGTGACTGCACTGCCACCCCACCCCCAGTAACCTCTCCCATAGAAGGAAGGGGACCTGCAACAAAATTTTGCAGGGTGGAGAGCTCCTGTTCAGTGTTCCAGTCATTCCGCCAGGCCCCCATGTGGCATTTCATCCTTCCCCTCACCCAGTTTCCCACCATCATTCAGTGTCTGTCTTCCCTGGGCCCTGTGCATACACAGTCCTGGTCGGGTTGTTTTGTGGTTCTCTCACTTTAAAGTGTCCCTCCCCCAAGATTGTTTGTACTATGTCCTGCAAGCTCTGAGATTCTCCAAAGTCTCTCATGCATGGATAGTACTACATTAGCTACATAAGGATCCACACTCAGCTCCAATCTTTGGAAACACAGGGAATTATTAACATCCAAGTAGTTTCTTTTTCAATGCTTGCATGAAACATGACAAAGAATATGTTGTATTTATCTCTGGATGGTTACTGAAGACCATAAAACATAGTATGGAGCATGACAAAAGCTAGTTCAATGGCCTTAACATACCTGTGGTAAAACTACCGTAATAGGAAATGAGATGTTTGAGACAAATATTTTACATATATAGAAAGGTTTTTTAACAGAAGACATCTGACAATGGTCAGATGACACTTATCACTTAATCTCTAATTGTGTTATTTTATGTTGACATTCTTCTCCATGTACAGAACACAGAGTACAACACAAATCTTGCCTGAAGGACTTTATCACCCAGAAAACCATCATGTCAGAAAGTGACATGCGAAAAGAAAAATATCTATTAAACAATCCGATTCCTGAGGTTATTTGAAATATTTTCCACTTTTCATGTTTATAAATCCATTATATCTTGTTCTTTAAACAGGGTATAAGTTAGAACACAGTGTGCTCCTGGAAATAAATGAGACATTGATACTTTTTTTTTTTTTTAGGTTTTGCTATATATTCACAGCTTCCTTGTGCTACCATAAAACTGTATATTGAAGGGCATCTTGGGAGACTTAGAAAGAAGGAAGATTAGTAGAAGAGTTCCTTAGAAAACAGTGACACTTAACCTCCAAAAAAAAGGCATGCATAAAGTCAGGCAGTAGGTGGTAAGAGAAGCAGTAGATTGGCAGTATTCTTTCTTCCCAGGATGTTTCGACATTCTTAATGAAGGCATGTTCTTGCTGTTATATTTATTTATACCCTGCCTTCTTCCCTGACAGGGACTCAAAGCAGATTACAGATAAAATAAGAACAAACAACAATCAAACATTAATAGAATCATAGCATTGTTGAGTTCGAAGGGACCCTGAGGGTCATCTGGTCCAACCCCCTGTGATGCAGGAATCTCAACTAAAGCATCCATGACAGATGACCACCCAACCTGTGCTTACAAACCTCCAATGAAGGAGAGTTCACTTCCTTCCGAGGCAGTTGGTTCCACTGTTGAGCAGCTCTCACTGTCAGAAAGTTCTTCCTAATGTTTGGTCGGAATCACCTTTCCTATAACTTGAACCCTTTGGTACAGGTGCTACTCTTCAGAGCAGGAGAAAACAAGCATGCTCTCTCCTCCATGTGACAGCCCCTTAGATATCTGAAGATGGCTATCATATCTCCTCTCAGTCTCCTCTTTACCAGGCTAAACCTCCAGAAGGGAGTTGCTGCCAGGGGCATTATGTCTGTCTGTGTTGCATTGTTAACAGTGTTGTGTAAATTGTAATCGTTTCACTGGTGATTTGTTAATTATGTTATAGGATTTATGCTGTATTTGTGATGTTCTATCATGTCACCATCATTTATTTATTTATTATTTATTGTTTGCAAACCACTTTGGTATACCTTTGGAAAGTGGCATAGAGATATAATGATTGTTTAGTCGTTTAGTCATGTCCGACTCTTTGTGACCCCATGGACCAGAGCACGCCAGGCACTCCTGTCTTCCACTGCCATCCACAGTGTGGTCAAATTCATGTTGGTAGCTTCGAGAACACTGCCCAACAATCTCGTCCTCTGTTGTCCCCTTCTCCTTGTGCCCTCAATCTTTCCCAACATCAGGGTCTTTTCCAGGGAGTCTTCTCTTCTCATGAGGTGGCCAAAGGATTGGAGCCTCAGCTTCAGGATCTGTCCTTCCAGTGAGGACTCAGGGCTGATTTCCTTCAGAATGGATAGGCTTGATCTTCTTGCAGTCCATGGGACCCTCAAGAGTCTCAATCAATCCCTAGTGAGCTTTTAATAAACCCCTGAGCAGTTCAGGGCCAACAGTGGAAATGAAGGCAATGAAACATCCAGGGAACCACCCCTCCTGATGAGAGGGGCATGAAAACTGCCCCTTCTTTCCTAGCCAATCAATTCAGCAACAGTGACAGAAGGCAAATACTGTAGGTAAAAGAACCAAATCCTATTTTCAACCATGTCAAACTCCAATTATCCTGCTTCTTTCCACTGCAACTTTGGTATGCTTTGATAGATTTAGCAAGCTCTCTCTGTCATAACCACAGTACCTTGGACTACTACCATCTCCACATTTATCGACCTTCTGGATCCTGTGTGTGTGTGTCATCAGAGAAAATGTAGGCACATCTTTCTCTTGTGCCCTTCCTCCAATATAAAGAACTGTGGCTTCCCATAGCTTTGGAACATGTTGTATTTGTTTATTGCTTTAAAATATATTGACATGGAGGGAAAGTGTCTAGGAACATACATTTAATCAACTGCAGATGTTGCAGAAAATTATCCAGAATTGTCTTCATCCAAAAATGCTGGCAGTTGAAGTCTCAAGTATAATTGGCAATCACGCTATAGTCCCCCCACCCCTCATTTACCCTGTTTAATGGATTAAGCTTTCTAAATTCAAAAAAATAGGAGGAATTGCCTTGGGTGCACACCTGGACTCCAGTAAATTAAAATTTAGCTCCAGTTTAGAGAGGAGGGTCATCATTACCTGCTTTAGAATATGAATTTTGATTCACACTGCTTGGCTGTGTTACAAACTGAGTCATTTTTAAAGTTGAACAGACTGTTTTCTGCACCACTGTTCTCTCTGTTAGAGTTAATGCTCTCAATCAGCCTTCTCCAGCTTTGTGCCATTTATATTGGGGGGGGGGGGCGGACTACATTTCCCATCAGCCTCAAGCAGCATGGCCAATAGCCAGGGATTATGGAACTTGTAGTCCCAAAAATCTGGAGGGCACCATGTTGGAGAAAGGCTGTGCTCAATAATTATTTGCAAACGCCTTCTATTGTTTCTGTTCCCAGATCTCAAATATTGTTTTCCCTGGGTTGCATTTGTCTAGATGATAAATGAATGATTGAATTTCCAAGCAGCTGAGGTGGAGACTACAATTACCATGAGCCAATGTGATAAGGCACGTGTGCACCACACTATTTGCATGTCTGCATCAACATAACAAGTCATGAAAGATCTCCTCAAATCAGCTGCCCACCCTGGCACATCCTGACCTAAATAATTCTCAACTGAGCTATTTAGTTTGTGCAGAAAAGGTGGGGAGGGTATTATCAGAGGTGCATATAAGTATGCATTGTGTGGAAAAATCTTATAATTCTAGACCAGGATCATCCAATAGAGATAAGGGGTGGGAGATCCAAGAATGGAAGTACTTATTAGCAAAACACTTAGTTAAACAATGAAATTCACTGTCAAAGGATGCAGTGATGACCACCGATGTGAATCATTTCAAAAAGGGGTTGGTTATACACATTTATATACACAAATTCATGGAGGATGCAGCTATCAATGCCTACTAGTCATGATGGCTGTGCACTACCTCCCTGAGCAATTCTGGGAATAATTGGTTATACAACACCCTTCTATTAATTCCTTGGATGAAGAGGAGTCACACTGAAAGCGCTGCCCTTCCATCATCTCCCTATACCATCTCATATTCACTACCATGCCCTAACTGGCAACAATGACCATGGTTGACTTTGGAGCAGAACAACACCCCATTACACTGAGAGCAAATATTTCCCAGGGCAGTGAGGCTTGAACATCCCAACAGTGCTCTTCCTTCAAAGTGTTTCAGACAGTCCCTGACTAGCGCAACCTGAAAAGGCTACCTGTTTGCTGGTCAGAGCCTGGCATGTAGCCCCTGTGCTCTGTCCATGGTCCTGACATCTCTACTGCCATCTCAGAGCCCTGATTGGAACTTTACTCGCTTTCTGCTTGTTGATAGCCGAAGTTGCTTCCTTCCAAAACTGAAGGTTCTTCTCAAAAGCCTGTTTCACCACTAGTTCATGGTTCCTTCATGCACCTTGAACAGTGATGTCATAAACTAGTGGGAAGTTTTCCGGTGAAAGCCCCCTTCAAATGAACAATGCTGTGTCTTTGTCCGCAACTTCCATTCATTTTGCAACAAGAGTTCCCAAAAGACTAGGCCTTTGGGACAGATCCGCCTGGAGGACTTGTTCATGCCTACTGTGCTGATTCCCCACAAACTGAAAAAAGTAGCCAGAGGGATCAGTTGTGCAGAGTACAGTGAAGGGATCGACATGCACATGGAACAATCCATAACACATGGTGTAGGATCCATGAAGTAAAGCAGCACAAAATCTGACGCCTCAAAAATGTCCTAGAAACCAAATGTTCTCCAGGACGTGATGAGTCTCTGACCTGATCACTTGTGGCTAGCTTTGGAAGGAACATGAACCATACGAAAATGCTGATGAGGTGCCATACCTGGTGTTATACCAGCTAGTGTGAGAATAAAGCTTAAGCTCACTCTTCCATGGACATGGAACTCTCATTATATTCTCTCTTATTTTCATCCTGTCTGGTACTTAAACAAAAAAAGAAGAAGAAGGATACAGAAAACTTCTGCATTATGATTTTATTTAGCAGCTGGCAGCTATGGACATTTCTTTGCAAGAAAATGGCCAAGTTTGTAACGATTTCCAAAAGCTCCAATATTCTATACATTGCGTTTTAATTTGCTAGTCCCAGGGAGCATTCTGGACCTTTTGCAGTTTGCACCTGCTATTTCAAATGACCTTTGCCCTGAAAATCCCAGCATACTCTGGCCCTTACCAACGGTTTGAGCCTCAAATCCACATTGCTCTTGTCAGAATTGAGTATAGAATGGATGCTATGAAGTGGAAGTGGAACACTTCTTAAGCTGCTGTATGACTCCCTCAACACACACACATGCAACTCCCTGCTCCGTAAACCTAAGTTTCATTCAATGTTTTTGACATGAGAGGTCCTTCCAAAACACTAGATGTTAGGCCAGAAATCCGGTTTAATTTCTACAGCCCTCATTTTGAACAAAATATATACACTATTGCTCAACTGCCTGAGACACATTAAATTAGTCTCAGAACAACTTAAACAATCTGAGGCTTGGCAACTGAACAACTATCACTTTTTTTAAATTGGAACAAAATGACAGATGATTGGGGAAATCTAATTTAAGATTCCTTAGCCCACATCTATTTGCCAACTGGCTCTATTTACCAAGGGCAGAATCCTCCTGGATGTTTTCCTGTGCGTTGAAAATGAATGGGCACAAAAGCACTTCTGTGCCAAAACTTTCCAGAAGGCTGTGCCTCCAAACAGAAGAAAAGAAAAATTCCCATTATTCAACTCATTTCAGAATAAATGTAAATGTAGGATAAGTGCCCAAGGTCAAAATGGAAGAAAGGCACAGACACTCTCCAAATTTAAACCACTTTAAATGTTGTGGGTTTCACTACCAGGCTGTTGACCCTGTAGTTTAATGAGGCTGTGGTGAGAGGTCACTGTTAGATGTACCTAATCTCCTCAAATACACATTTCTGGGTTCCTTGAGAAGATAAGAGGGAGACATCAGGGTGTGGGTGTGTGGGTGTGATTCTATAGTCACTGGGAGGTTGTCCCAGAAGCCTTAGGACAGGCATAGGCACCATCCAGATGTTTTGGGACTACAATTCCCATCATCCCTGACCACTGGTCCTGTTAGCTAGGGATGATGGGAGTTGTCATCCCAAAACATCTGGAGGGCCAAGTTTGCCTATGCCTGCCTTAGAATGTATCAGGGCTAAGAGAGAAGTTCGCTTCTGGGGGAGGATGTCTGCCTTCATCTCCTTCTCTTTTGCCTCTGATAAGAGAGAAACCTACCATAGTTACTGTTAACTTTACTAACAACCTTTACTGGACAGCCACGGTCTTGCGGTCTTCCATGGGAAGAAGTGGCTGCAGAGAATAATGACTGAAAACACTTGCTCTAATTGCTTCAAAATGATATTTAGAACATCCCAAATAATCTGCACATGTAAGCTTTAGGGACATCCAAGCCGGAGATGGTCAGAAAGATATTGTTTTCAAAAGCAGAGTTTCTAAACCACAAAATAAAGAGAACATAATTCTTATTTCCGAGCAACACAGCTGTACCAGAGGCAAATAATATCATAAATATACACTCAAATGTATACCATGAAAAAACTGCACATACCAAGATCTTTCAGGTGATACTGCTACATTATCTAATTTCCTCTTAGGATGTGAGCTTTTGGTGGTCCCAGTAAGGTGGCCCCAATGAGGACAAAATGAAAGTAATAATTGTGTTTCAAAGATACAGTTTTTGCATCTTATAGTAAGGATCATTTGGGAAATTATATTTTGTATTCTAGTGCTGGTGCCACAGTATAAAACATGACTCTGCTTTGGCTCTTCAGATTAGACCCCAATTCTGAAGCAATACTCAGAAACCCAAAGCTTGGGTCCTCCCATTAACTTACATTGGGAAACCAAAATGGCCATTACCTGTGTGTGTGTGTGTGTGTGTGTGTGTGTGTGTGATGCAGGTGCATGAAACCTGCAGACACAGCAGCTGTCCAGGAGGGATTAACCCTGCAAAACTTCAGATAAATTTCAGATCCTAGTTCTCAAAAGTACTTTCAATACAGCAAGGAATGTTTGGCGGACTTGCCCAATGCACACTTTCACTATTCTGCTGTGCAGATATTAGTGCATCAGATCCAGACCCTCCAAGTGTCCCTATTTTCTAGGGACATCCCAGATTTAGAGAAGCCATCCCTGTTTCTGAATTGATCCTGCTGTTCCTTGGGATGCCCCTATTTTCATTGGAGAAATGTTGGAGGGCATGGAGTTATCCAACCCCCGAGCCATCTGAAGGCAGCCTTGTATAGGAAAGTGTTTTTGCAAAATGTTTAATGTTTTATTATGTTATTATAAATGGTGGAAGTCGCCCAGAGTGGCTGGGGCAAACCAGTAAGATGTGTGGGGTTATAAATAGTAAAATTATCATGATGCAACGGGACATCCCCATTTTCATCGGAGAAATGTTGGAGGCTATGCAGATCCCCTCTAGTCCTCCTCCACAGAATTCTGATCTTCAGAAATACTTGTGAGAAGAAAGGAAGAAACACACCACCTGCACATCTTCCACCCTTAGACAGCTGCATTACTGATCTGTTATCCTGGCCTACACTGCAGCTGCTGAAATATTCTCCACAGGCCACCAGGGACTTCTTGGAAAAAGAAAGAGCCTCTGGAGAGCAAAGCATCAAGAGCAACTTTCCAAAGACTTCAATCACTTACCAACTTCTTCACCAGCGAAACCCTAATATTATATTACATATGAATGTGAATGTGAATTGTTAATGGCTGTTACAGCATTTCTATTGTTGCTGCATGCTTTCTTGTTCCTCGTCATTCTGTAACCAAGTAGACATTTTGGTTTTTGCCACAAACAAGAATTCACATTAATTGGATTTACGGATGATGCAAGCTTGAAAAACCTCTGGTTTTTCTTCTTTTGCAATAATCATAAATCCAAATTCCTCTTAGCATTCCCAGACAACCACTCAGGTTACACCATGTCTGAATCACTCCATTTTTAAAATAATTGAAATATGGTCATTTCACTAAAGAATTGTTTGTGTAAATAGTCTGGCTCAGCGGAGTTTCTGCGGAAAGCAGGAAGGCGACTTCGCATAAAACCTTGCTCTGCCATCTTTAAAAGTCTTTCATTTTCACCAGAACCAGAGTTACCAAAGTGCACCCTGTAATATTCTCACAGACTTTTCTCTCCTTTCAATAATGAACCCATATGGATTTACCAACAAAAATCCACTCTAGACCCTGTATAATTATTTGCCAACATTGCAGATACCTTCAAATTATTTTATATAACCTATAAAATGAAAACACTTAAAAAAAATACTCTCTTGGATTTAGAAATCTATGTAAAATTAGATGCAAATTAGAAGGGTTTTCCTCAGTCTCATCCAATGTGAAAAGCAGCACACAGGATTGGCTAGTTGAAGCACATGGGGTGGGATGGATTGCACTGATTGGCTAGAGCGGGAATTTGCCACAATGACTGCGGTCTTCTATTCCCCATAAACATCAAGCTACAAGAAGGAGCTGCCGGTAAACACACACACACACACACACACACACACACACACACACACCATTTAACTAGAAGCAGAATGGAATTAGATTCAAAGAAGAAGCTGACAAAGGAATCTATAAATTATAATCAGTACCAGGAAAATCAATACACTGGGCAGATTAGTGTTAGTAAATCTTCATATCTCCCCTTCATCCCACAGCACAAAAATGCACAGCATGTGTAAAAATGAAAAATATAATTAAAACAGAACAAAGGAAATATGTGGTGGTGGAAGCCAACAATGGGAAGGGGAACAGCCCCCACTCTCTTTCCTATCTGGCAACAGTCACCATATGAAAAGAGAAGAGTTATTGGCCATTTCAGTGTTTCCAACCTGGTAGTGACACTACTTTTGCAAAAGCACGGGCTTGTCACAAGTCATTCAGTCTCAATATGCATGCCAAAACATAATGCATGGACCTAGAATGCAAATGAAAAACAAGGAAGGATTATAACTTTGTGACTCAGTGTTTTGATCCAGGGTGAAGGACTGAATTTCCCAAGTCTCTTTGGGTAGGAATTTTGGGTTGTCGGTTGAGTCCATATGGTTTTAGTAATAAATGTGGGTCACACTGTCTGAGAAAGAAACCTAGTCTGCCTTCATGAGATGTGCTACTATTATGACACCTGGGGGGACGGACTAGTTAAGAGGAGGTAAACAAACAAAACATGCAGCAAAATCCCAAACTTCTGGTCCACAAATATTTACTAATACAAAGCTGACAGACCTGCTGCTTAAGTTCTGAAGTCGCCAAAAAGCTCAGTCCAAACTGCCTTGACATCATTTCCCAAAATATTAAGCACAAAGGCTAGATTCAGGTATGTCACTCATGCTTTCCTCTATATATGCTTCATTGACCTTACTTGCACTATTCATAAAATTCTGACCCATCCAGACACAAGAATGGCAGCAGCATTTTGAAAGCTCTGGGCTGTATCCAACGAATACATCCTGCCAGTGCAAGAATTTCCACTTGCACAATGGAACTTCCTGCTCTTCCCACTGTCTAGCCCACCAATCTGTTTGGGGGATTATTTATTAATATATTTATTGTTTTGCAATAAATTCTAATATGATCCTATTAAGGAACACATTCTGGACAACTTCTTTAAAAGCAAACCAACAAACCTGATTGTCTTTTCATCATGGTGTAGGGGTGTGTGTGTGTGTGTGTACACACCATGATGAGTATATGTATATGTATATGTATGCTGTGAGTTAAACCACAGAGCCTAGGACTTGCTGATCAGATGGTCGGTGGTTTGAATCCCCACAATGGGGTGAGCTCCCATTGCTCAGTCCCTGCTCCTGCCAACCTAGCAGTTCAAAAGCATGTCAAAGTGCAAGTAGATAAATAGGTACCGCTCCGGCAGGAAAGTAAACGGCGTTTCCGTGCGCTGCTCTGGTTTGCCAGAAGCGGCTTAGTCATGCTTGCCACATGACCCAGAAGCTGTACGCCAGCTCCCTCAGCCAATAAAGCGAGATGAGCGCCGCAACCCCAGAGTCGGTCATGACTGGACCTACTGGTCAGGGGTCCCTTTACCTTTACCTATATGTATATGTATTCATTATGGTGTATATATGCCCCCCCCATATCACAAATTGTTCCTAGATAAGTATTGTATTGATAAGAAATATAATCAGAAAACAATGACCCTTGAACAGATAGCTTCCCTTTAGAATCCTTAGAATAGTGTAGGGATGGGGAACCTGTAGCCCCGGACTACAACTCCCATCAGGCCTAGCAAGAATGGACAGTGGACAGGGATGATGGGAGTTAAAGTCCAGCAATGTCTAGAGGACCACAGGTTCCTCAATGCTGGAAAAGAGTATCCAGACTTCTCTTCATACAGCAGGATAGTGACTGACCTTTGGTGAGCATTGGGCATCTCGCTGTAATGTTCTTGAATGTCAATTTTCAGATTTTCAAGTCCATTTCAAATAACACTTTAAAGGCTTCTTTTTACAAATTACTTCGCCATAAAAGGCATAAAAGGATGTGAGAAGAATGCTCAGATCACAATTGTACAATGTTCTCCCCCCCCCCCAACATAACTGAACTCAGTCACAGTGACATAATAAAGTGCAATTATCCATTTGATTGGCCATTAGACTACTTTCCATCTTGGCTAATGTCCTCATAACTTTGTCAAATGAAAACAAATGTAATCAAAGTGATACAAGAAGCCATTTCCTCCTTAAAAACCAACGTTGAAAAAAGCAACAACTGAAAAGTGGAAATTGAAAATCAGGTGTGGCATTTAAGAGACTCTGAAATGTTTTCTTTTCCAAGCACCATGGGAGCAATAAAAGCCCAATCCACAGCTAATTGGAATGAGCTTCCAAAACTCGTCAAGAAAACAGGTGTTTTCCTGTTTTCCTGTCAAGATATTCCTCTTGCTTAGAGATATTCTAGTCAACATTGTGCATATGTGGGAATTAGGGCTGTCATGACATTGCTTTTGTTTTTAACTCATTCCAAAGTGGCTTGAACAGGCGAGAGCACATTTCTGTGAGTGTGAGTCCTGGGGGAGAGGGGTTAACTTTTTAATCCTCACTCTGCTTTCCTGATAAAAATTGTAATATAGAAATTGTGAACAGCTGCTGTTTGTTCCATTAAGAGAAAACTTCCAAGCATCAGTCAGTTCATCCAGCATCAGTAAAGGTTTGGGTTTTTTTAAAAAAAAAATATTTCCCAGTACCAGAACCCCAATCCAGATTGCTCCAGCCCTGCAGTCACCTTTTAAAAAATGTTTAAAGAGACACAACAACCAAATCTCTAAAGCATCTCATCTAGATTGGACATGAGTGAGAATTTTTGGGTGGCCACATTTCTATCAGGTCCAGGAAGATCTTTGCAATGTATCTTCAGTTCAGTTGTTTTCCAAATCAAAATACCATTATGGATAAGAGGAAGAGCAAAAGTTGCTTTTCAAAAATAGCCTGCGGTGCTTTTTTTCAAGGTCAAAATGCTCCCCATTCTGCACAGAGGAAAGGCATTCTTGTTAAAGAAAATTATTGTGTGAGCGTCAATGGGATTTAGCTTTTAAAGAGGCCCTTGAGAGACAATTGGCTGTTGTTTTATTCTCCTGAGCATGCTAACACCTTCATCATCTTTTTCAGTGGTCCCAAGAAAGCCTGTCAGCACTCACCACTTGAGATTGGCATCAGGGTGGTAGGATGTTTCTCTGAGCGTTGACTCCCACCATCTGTGCTAATATGGGCTCCAACATCGGTGTAGGTCAGGGATGGAGGAACCTTTTCAGGGTAGGGGCCCCATTCCATTCTGGGGGTCAAAGGCCAGTGATGGGTGGAAGCAGAGGTAAAAGCAGGAAGAGAAAATGATGTAAATTCCACCTTTGCACAGGAAGGATAGTTTCTTCACAGACTTGGGTCCCATCTGCACTATACATTGAAAGCCACATCTTACCACTTTGAACAGCCATGGCTTCCCACGAAGAATCCTAGGAATTGTCATTTGTTAGGGATGCTGAATAGTTAGGAAACCCCCTGTTCTCCTCAGAGAGCTACAATTCCCAGAGTGGTTTAACAATCTATCCCTCTTCCCTCTGGGAATTGTAGGTGTCTGAGCAGAACAGGGGGTCTCCTAACAACTTCCTGCACCAAGTCTACCCACCACTGGTTATGTGTGGACAAGGTATCACACTGTTGGTATTTGTCTAGGGCTAGCCCATGCATTCTGTTAAGAGTAAAATCTATTTGTTTAAGCTTTTTGGACAGGCCTTAAATTGGCACATCCTCAGAATGGGAGCCTGTTTCTTATTTTGATTCTGTGCAGCATGGTGGACATTGGGGCTGTTTTTATACACAGTTTCGAAAGCAATCCTATTTGTTATGCCTCGACTTCTATATTTTGCACTTTGTGGGTGGGCTTTGCTGTGCCCAGACATGAGTCCCTCACAATTCACAATTGCCTGTCAGAAGAATATTATCTGTTTGGTTCAGAAGTGTTCTGGACTACATTTGACAGGGGGATTATCAATAACATCATTGGAATGCTATGCAAATGAGGCCTCCTAAACAGATTTAAAGAAGAGCGTATTCACTGATGGCTTTTTTATATTTTTTTAAAGAACAGTTTGCTTTTGTAAATTAATGTTGGATGGCTGGAAGACTGACAAGCCAGAGAAGGTTTTAATAAAGATTTATTGTGAATTTTGGAAATATTTGGGTAAGCTGCTTTAGTTCAGCTTGAGGAACATAGACTGACCAGATTTTCCAGGCATCAGTCTGGAATTCTTCTAGAACTTTCTGCCTTCATCACTTCCTCCCAACTCTCTTGCTGAAACTAGTAGGAAGTACCTGGGCATGTCCCCAGAACAAAAAGGTTCGTGGAGGGCAGGGAAGGAGGCACCAAGTTCAGATCCATTCTGTGAAGCTCCACCCACTGCTGTGAACAGCAAGTGGTGGAACAGCAACAAATATTCACGGCTAAAAAACCCAACAAGTGTGGCAACTAACATGCCAATCAGGTATACAAGAAAAATCAGATCTGAGTGTCCTGTTTGCAAGATAAAGGCTGGGTCCAGAGACAAACAAATTGGCCTGGTGATTTGGGAGCAAACTGTGCCCCCCTTGGTAATGTCTACTGGGAATTATGAAGTCCAGTTTAGCTCTAATCCAATTGCTGCTTGTGAAATTTTCCAGTGCATACTTGGATCACTCATTCTTGCAAATGCTCTCCCTTTCACTTTAAATATGAGTCAGTTCCAGCAGTGGGTTGTGGGGTAGGATGGGGGGCAGTTCTCTCCTAACCTCTCAGCAGCTGAGTTGCTGCTGCTTACTGGGAAGGAGAAGGGGGAGGCGTGGCAGGGAGGTCAGTGCAGTGCAGACGCACCAGAGGAGTGCCAGATTGGCTCTGCCATTGTGTTTGCACCACACCCATGTCTCCATCACTTCTCAAGTACTAATATCAAGATGCATTTCCTTATATGACGTGCCTGTGACACCGACATATAAAACAGTTGCTGAGGAGAAAAAAGAAAAATACTATTTCCGAGGTCCATATCCGCTGGTCTGACTGCTTGGAAGTGGATTTCCTAGGAGCACAAGCATATCCCGGGGCTGGTTCAGTCACAGATGTGATGTCACCCCAGGAAAACCACAGCATCTGGAAAGATCCTTTCAGTAATCAGTAAAGCATGCTGATTTGGGTCTGGCTGAACAAAGGGATCTTTTTACATACAGCCAGTTTTGCTATCTCCCCACCCCATGGGAAGTAGCAGTATGAAGACAGTGTAACGTCATCGTTTTCCTGATGTTTGTAAGTTTAGACATATCCTCAAGCTGATGAAGAAAGCTGAAGAGAAAGGTACACTGCAGAGCTTTGTAAAGTGCTGGTCAAACTGCCAATATCTCAGCCAAAATACGTTCCTAACTTTTATGGAACAAAAAGCCTGGTTTGCCATAAGTGGCTTACATTTCATCAAATACATATTTTTCATTAAGGTGATTGACACAAAGTATTCCTCACTCTCAAACAGAACAATAGTTTAGGGGGACAATTGAATACTTATCGCAATCTTCAGAGTACTTTTCTGCCCTTTGAATGTCAGTGAAAAACCTAACTTAAATGGTTTGAGGAACTTAGCCCCACATAATCTATCCTCAAGGATTCCAGATAGTGCTGAATCAAACTATTCAACCCAACAATTTTAAGAAGTTTCAGTGAGGGTGTGCGGGTAAAAATACTCCTTGAAGATTGTTTGGTCTTCAGTTGGTGTTTTTGATGTGTTTTTATCATCTTCATCCAAATAAGGACCATGAAATGGCTTACTAATATCAATGAGAATATCAATGTGGAAGCAGTGCCTGCTCACAGGCTCACCACCTGAGACACAACACAAAAGGTAAAGGGACTGGGAGGGAGGAGAAGAAAAGCAAGCTCCAGCACTAATTCTTAATCACAAATACCTTGTGATGAGCAGCAAGAATGGAAAAAAATTTAGAAAGCAGCCAGGAGTTAAATCTTTTCTTTTTACAAGGTGTTTCTTTCTTTTCTTTTTGCTGAAACTTGAAGAGGGGCATGACTGCCCTTAGCAGCCCTGATATGTTCCTGGGACAGAATGCCTCATGGGAATGGCACTACATACTTTGTAGTGTCATTCCAGTGGGACATTCCGCCCCAGGAATGTGGTCAGACAAGGCTTTGATGACCTCATACTTAAAGGTAAGACCATTCCTCGCCCCCCATAAATCCTTTACATTTTCCCCACCATGGGTCAGTAGTTCTGTGAAATGTGTAGGGAGAATTAAGTCCAGCTTTAATTTGAGGTGCAACATTGTACATTCCAGTTTAAAACATTTTCGTCTGAAATTGAATAATGCCAGACATTTAGAATTAAAAACAGTAAAAAAAAACAGTACTGCAGTGGCTTAAACCCTAAAGGTTAAGGCACTTAAAAGACTCTTTGCTGCTTTTGCTGCAAGTGACTAATACATCTGTCCTTGAATTAATTACCTCATATGCCCTTTAGTTTATCCTATAAGCTGCTGAGAATGTTCCCTGTTTCTGATTTGTCTAAGCTAGTAACCAAGTTTTATTGTCTTCCGTAATAGTGATTAATTTGTGAAAGACAGGGAGAGGAAAATAAGAAAGGGAGAGTTCAGTTTTTAAAAAATATATACAATTAGTTAAGACCAGAACTTCCTGGCTCTTTCAGTGAACATTACATTGTTTTCCTTTTCTTCTGTTCCATAGATCAGTATCAAGAAACATCACCACAAGTTTTTGTCTTGCAAGTGACTGGTTTCATTAGTTAAGGCCGGTTTGTAAATTGTCATAGCATCCTCTCTTCCCTTCCAGCAATTCACAAAACCATGAATATTTCCCTTTTCTTGTCATCTTGTCGCCGGTGCTGAATGTCAGGATACAAGAAAGCTTTGGGATAATGGTGATGGCTAAATCAGATTTTGAAGAGCTACTTGCAAAGGAAATCTGGGATGGAAAAATTAATTTCAAGCGTTGTCAAATATCGTAGCTTACAAAAAACAGCAAGCCACCATTCCTATTGGAAACAGGTTATTTTAATTACAGTAAGATTTGCCTTTGTGAAGTTCAAGGGATTTCCAGTGTAAGACTGTAAGAACAGCACTGCTGGGTTAGATCAAGGCCCAAGTAATCTGGCATTCTTTTGTCACTAGCAGCCAAGCCCAGCCTTCCAGAAGCTCAGCAACAGGCTCCCAAATGTGATGGCCCTTCTCCTGTTGTTTCAGACCCTCCAAGTGTCCCTATTTAGTGAAGCCATCTCAGTTTCTGATCTGATCCCACTTTTCCTTAGGATGTCCCTAATTTCATTGGAGAAATGTTGGAGGGCATGGAGTTATCTGACCCCCAAACCATCTGAAGGCAATCCTGTTTTTTAAAAAAATGTTTAATGTTTTATTATGTTTTTATATATTTTGGAAGCTGCCCAGAGTGGCTGGGGCAAACCAGTAAGATGTGTGAGGTATAAATAGTAAAATAGTAAAATTATCAGTATGGAATGGGACGTCCCCATTTTCATCGGAGAAATGTTGGAGGGTATGCAGATCCCCTCTAGTCCTCCTCCTCAGACTTCTGATCTGGGAAGACTGGGATGGATAAAGAGAGGCTCCAGCCTTGGGGGAGTCCCAAAGACCAGATAGAGAGGGCTTTAAGGCCACATGTGGCCTCCAGCCTGTGGTTCCCTACTCCTGTTCTAGCTAGATTTTGTTACCACAGAATCAGCAGTCTGGAACTCAGTTGTGCATCCATGGTGGAATTCCTCTCTCAGCCTATGAACTGATCGGGACCCTGCAATCATCATTTGGGGCCCTTTCTTTTCCAGCTGTGCTGCTAAGAATTTCTGGCGTGGAAGTAGAAGGGAGTTTTCGTTTTGTTTTTGCTTTTGCTCCCTCAGATTTGGACAAAACCAGAAAACTGCACAAGCAAATTCGCAGTTTGCAAATTGTGTGCTGTTGCACATTTCTTGTGTGGGGAAATGTTTTTCCTTTTTTAAAAAAATCTATCTACATGAATTAAGCCTGTACTTAATTAGCACAATAAAATCATCAAATTAGAAGGCAGGGACAAATACAAAATGGTACACCTTCTGATATGAATGACAAAGGCCATACAGTGGTACCTCTGGTTACGAACTTAATTTGTTCCTGAAGTCTGTTCTTAACCTGAAACCGTACTTAACCTGAGGTATCACTTTAGTTAACGGGGCCTCCTGCTGCTGCCGCACCGCCAGCGCACGATTTCTATTCTCATCCTGAGGTAAAGTTCTTAACCCAAGGTACTACTTCTGGCTTAGCGGAGTCCGGTGTTTGTAATCCAAGGTACCACTGTAGTTTCTCCCCATATACAAATTCAAATACATGCAGGTGTGGACTACTCTAGTCTAATTTGAACAGGAAAAAGTGGATTAGCAACTAAATGATGCTCAAATGCGGACAAGTTCTATATCAGGGGTCTTTCTTCTGCCGCATCTCACAGTGCAAACTCAATCCTCCTGTCTCTTGGTCTGGGTCCCACAGATACAGGAAATGTCTTTTAGAAGAAGAAAGGGGGGGGGGGAGAAATGATTCTGGGAACCTCACTTCATTTAAAAAAAAAATTGAAAAACTAAGTGAGGAAAATTAAATCAGTTACATAGTTGCATTCTTTGGCACAATTTTTCTTCTCCTTCGCTAGTTCCTCCATGTGTGGAAAGAGAAGTGTTTATTTAATGTCTAATAATAATTTAAGAACATTTTCTTTCAGAAAGCTTCTGCCATCCTTAAATGTTCCACAGTGCCAATTTCAGCTGAAACGTGGAGGAGAGCAGTTTATTGCCATATTGCCTTCTGCATCTCTAGGATTATTAGGAAATGAGAGGTTGGTTATAACCCTGCAGGCTCACCTGCTTGCTCTCCTTATCCCTTGACTAGAATTGCCAGGCGTGTTCGAAAAGAAAATGTTTGGGGATATCCAGAACACATTAGAGGGCTATGAAGTTAACGCAGCAGGTGACATGGGCAAAATATGCTTGCATTGCAGCAAGGTGGAATTCTATGATTCTATGAAAGGCCACAAGCCTTAGTAAGCACACATGGAAGTAAACCCCATGGAAACAATGGAAGTTATTTCCAAGTAAGAATGGTTAGGAGTTATTGTGTGTACATGACAAAGGGAAAGGTGAGAGAACCGCAAATTAAATATCATTCCACAATATGCAAATTTATTTATTATTATTATTATTATTATTATTATTATTATTATTATTATTCCCTGCCTTTTCCCCAGATGGGCATCTTAAAGATAAAGTAAAAGCAACTCTTGGCACCAGTGGGCTTCCTTTGGTCACCTACAGCCCACTGCCATTGTCTATCTCTCAGTCTAACCAACCTCACAAGGTCGTCATGAGAAATGGAGGGAGGGGACACAAAGTATCCCACCCTGAGCTCCTTGGAGGTAGGCTAATAATAATAATAATGAACAGATGATGTTTTATTTTGGCTCTGTTTTTCTCTGGTAGCAACAAGGGACTTAAGCAGATTAAGCTACAGGAAAGGCATTCTACGTCATCAGGTCACAACATGAATTTTGTCAGGCAGCTCAGGAGTGATCTGGCTCCATAACTGGCACCGCACAGCAGTTAGCCTGACTACAGCATAGGCATGATTGAAGATAGTGATGCTGCACTACATGTGAGCTTAAACTGAGGTAATAATAGCAGAGTGGTACCTTGGGTTACAAACGCTTCGGGTTACAAACTCTGCTAACCCAGAAATAGTACCTCGGGTTGAGAACTTTGCCTCAGGATGAGAACGGAAATCGTGCACCGGCGGTGTCAGCGGGAGGTCCCATTAGCGAAAGCACGCCTCAGGTTAAGAACGTTTTCAGGTTAAGAACGAACCTCTGGAACAAATTAAGTTCTTAACCTGAGGTACCACTCTACCCTCAATCTGGGATGGGGGTATATCTGGTGCTTATTCCACATGACTACAATTAAGGATTATCAGTATACAACCTGAATTCTTGATAGGGAGCCCTAACATTGTAAGAAGGCTCTGTTAGTAACACCAAGCAGCAGCTCCAAAAGACACTATAATTATTTTCAGTTTAATGTCGGGAGGTGTGTGTGTGGGGGGGTGATCAGTGAAATGTATATTGTGTTATTTTCTTTCCCTCCTTTTTGTGTTGGATGGGTATAACACCCAAGAAGGGGTCTGGCTTGTTCTCTCTGGCATTAGAAGGCAGAGGAAATGAGAATGAAATCCATTTCCAAGCTGACATGAATTACAGATCCTGGAAGAGCATTAGAGAGTGGCATAAAGCACACAACAACAATGAGGAGATCCTCAGGGGATATTGGAATGATATAATTCAATTACTTTGACTTTTTATGGTGCTTCGTCACCATCAAGGGCCTGGAGGCAGCACTGTAACAAGAACCTAAAACAAGTGCAGGAAAAAAAATATCCCGCTTCAGCATATACAAGTAAATAAGACGATCGGCAAAGCAAAGGTGAAGGGATGCCAAAATACCCCACACGCTGCACCCTCTAATACACAATAAATAACAGTCAACTGCACGTTCAGAGTACCACACATCCATGGCTCAGTCTGAAATTGGCAACGCACCTCGTCTCACCATTACTATAAAATATTTCACACTGAGTCCTGGATTTAAATTTTCAAAGCCTGATATGTTTTCCTGGCTTCTCAGCCCAGCCAAACTAATGGATTTAATCGAAAGATACAGCTGGGAGGAAAATCATCTTTCAGTGAGAAAGAAGGATTTCTGACAGTGCCACAGAATGTTCCGGAGAGGGTGCCATTTGCCTTCTTCCACAGTCTTCACCTTTGTGTGCCATGAAGAAAAATGAGCCCCTGCTCCAGTCCAGAACAGGCGGTATTCGTCCTGACTTTTTGCATCAGGCATAGCAAGGTTTGGAGGTGTTTACAGAAAGCTCAGATGACGCTCTGTGTGTGTGTGTCCATATGCCAAATTATATCCTGCTGTTTGACAACCAGTTCCCCAAGGAATCATAGTTCTGTGAGGCGTAAAGCATGGTTCTTTGAGGGAAGCAATGCACTTTGAATGTGCTTTACATGTATGGTGAATATGCAGCCAGAGAAACAAGGGGATAGAAGGTGTATTCATTGTTGTCATGGTAAATGCAATAAGAGGCAGAACGGGCCTTTTCCCAGCCATGGCAAGGCTTTGCCAGGCAAGGATTGCTGGAGAAATGGGTTGGAGGGTAGTGACAGGCACCCAAAGCTGAGAACTCCAAAGGCTAGTCAGAACAAAATGGAGGCAAGCTGGTGCCTTCTGGCAACTGTTTTGAGAGGAAAGACTCCAAATGATAGTTTGTCCTACCTGAGCCAATAGGGTGTGTGTGTGTGTGTGTGTGTGTGTGTGTGTGTGTGTGTTTGCCATAATCTCTTTATACATGCGCAGGGAGACTGATGATGCACACTTTTCTGGTCCTACCCCTACAATCCAGCTGTTCAGTACGGCATCTGTAAAAGGGAGCCTGTGACTGGACTACAAAATGAGCATGACTTCTAATTTTCAGATATTGTCATTTGTGGTGGGGCCAGCATAGCCCATTGGCATGATCCCACATTCACTGCATGTGGACAATGGGCAGTCCGCTCTGGTCTCATCCCTCCTTCTGAATCTACAAGGTGGAATTGATTTTTCTCATTGGATAGAAGAGGTGGAACACAGATAACTCACCTTCATTGTAGACTCACGTTGTTGCTTTACATATATTCTAAGGATTAAAAAAACCCAAAAGCTCCTTGATATGGCAGACCTGCCTCAGCACAGGCCATAACCCTGAAGAGCCATTTTGGTGTAACTGTGGTTGAAGACTTTCCATATCGTTCATTCTGTGGTTATGCAAAGTGTTTGGCTGCCTCGAGGGCTCAGAATGTGAATCTGGATCATCTGTTAATTAATTCACAGCTAATTCACTGCAGAAATTGTTGACTCCAACAGTTTTGGGGTGAGGTTTCTGCCTGGTGAGCACAATCTTGCCGGCTGGAACTCTGCACAATGAAGAGCTTTTAATAATGTCTATTTTTCCATTCTCCGTATTTAGAAATGTGCCCATGGCCAATTCTTTAACAATCTCCTTTAAACATATTGGATTAGAACCTTATCCACTCCAAATACTGACAAAGTGGATTGTTTATTCTTTTTTCTGGTTCTCATTATTTGCCTTCTATTTTGCCTTGGGTGAGAACGAAACGGTCTTTTGTCGTCTTCTTGGAGCTGTTTTCAATCGCACGCGTTTCCATAACGGCCAGAAGATTCTGAAGCACCTGATCTCTTTTTAAACCTCAGCTAAAAGGCTAACATTTTACAAGAAGTTTCAGGGGAAATCTATTGCCTTTCAGCAGAATTCACATTAGGGATTTGGCTATTGATATTCAGCTGTGTCCAACTCCGAGAGAAGGGCTCAAGTCCCATGTGGGAACAATGTCCCTTTGAGGGGGAAGGTCTATTAGGGAAGAAGCCATAGATCAAGCGGTAGTGTACATGTTATGAAGTCTCAGGCATAGCTGACAGCTGCATCTCCAGGTAACAGGGCTATAAGAGGCTGGTGAGTTACATCCTTTAGATAGCCTGCCTTAGTATGTGACAGTTCCATAAATCATGTTCTCCAAATCATGGAGAGCCACGTGTTGTGGTGAGATCACCAAACTGCCTTCTTGTTGCTGGGGTGGGCTCATTTGGATGACCTTCTTGCCCCATTGTTCGCCCCTGTGTTACTGGGGCAGATTTCTTTCAGTTGGGGTTTGATTGACACATAAGGGGCTATTTAAGGGGCTGCACGTGGCGAAGTACTTCCTCTTTCGCAGCAGATCTCCCGCCCTCCCTCCCTTTAATTTTAGGTTGTGTTTTTGACCTTGCTATTTCTGTCTAGGTATCATCTGTTTTTGGAGCAGGGGCCCAGTAGGAATTTTGCCACTTGGCTGATTGGCTGGTACCATTCGGTTTCTGCCTACAGTGTAGCAAATCGTCACAACTTTGTAAGGTTGGCGGTTAGGCATTGGTTCATTCTTTGGTGGAGGGGATTATGGATTGGCTGTGCCTGCCCCTCAATTTGGTTGCTGCTGCTAGGGAATTCCATTAAAGGAATCCAGGGGCTCAATTTGCTCTGTCCGATCCCCTCTCAGGGGTAGGGCCATGCCAGAGTTCCTGGGAACATCTGGGGTGAACTAAGAGGCGGAAATCCACCTCTGTGCTCCACCAGTATGTTTTCCTTTACTGACCTCTGGAGTTGTCAGTCCTGTTCCTGCCAGCGGAGGTTCAGGTAGTCTGAAACAATGCCTAAGCAACCACTTACATGCTGTAAACAATAAAGTAGTGGCCAAATTAATGCCAAAAATCCTAAACAAATCTTCTGTTTCCTGTGTGATTTATTTTGGAGGGGATTTGAGGGTCTTCACACGCAAGTTCAGCAACTTCTTCAGTTTACTACATTTTAAATCACAATTTAAAATGTGCTTTAGAAGCTGCCAAAAAGAGTGAATGCATACGTGCTGACATTTGCAGGCAACAAGAGCACCTTTTTGATTTTCAGCCTGCGAATCTCTCATATATGTTCCATTTTAAAATTAAGGCACATCTGAAATCTCTCCCTCTCCCTCCTTCCCCCAAGATTCTTCTTTCACATATTAATATTGTCAGTGTGGGAGATAATGCAGAAGAAAAACTGAATCTGCATTCCAAGCAAGGAAGATTCTGATCTGTCTTGGAATGTAAACATCGCTAAAGTTGCATCGCTCCACTATTCTGCCGAGTTTCCTTCAAGCACACAGACACAAAAATGATGGTGAATAGCATTTGCACCAAATGCTTTAATTGGAAACATAGTTGTGGTACATTTAATTAGTGCTGTTCTCCATCTGAAACAGTCTCCATTTCTTTCCTTTTTTTAAAAGGAAAGTGTTTCTATGTAAACATTGAGTGCCAAACCAAAAACTTCTATTTTGCTTCTTTTCTTCCAAATACAATTAAATCAAGTATGCTATACAGTCTAGTTAATTTGCATGCATATGCTGGCCTTCTCATTAGAATAGCTTTACGTTTCTCTTACATAACATACTTTCCTTTTTGCTCTTTTACTTGTATTGTGGAGGTTTTCTGTGCATATGTATCTATCCATCTGCCCAACCACATCCTAAGGGACCCAGGGAGAGAGACAGAGACAGAGGGAGAGAATCTGTTTTATGTCTGTGCAAGTTGTTCCACATCTTCTCTTCCCAGTCCCGCAGTGTAACTGAAAACCTATTAATTTATGTTCTGCAGCATGTATTCCGATCCACACTAATTAAGAATGCCCTTCTCCTCATCCTTGACCACATGCCTGCAGGGCTATAGAAGCGGAAGCAATGAGGTTCTCTTTTTTGGCACATCCCTCCCTTTCTCTGAGGTTCTCTGCACATTTGGGACCCTCTGTGGTTATCTCAACAATTTTGACAAGGATGTTTGTGGCCGGAGTTTCATAGCTTGAAGGTGACAAAATGAGTAAAAAATAAATCTGTTCACAAATATTTTTAAGCAAGCTGTGAAACGATCCATTTTATAATTACGTTTTCCTTCACAGAAGAATTTTCCAGTAACAGCTAAATTTATCTTTAGCAACCTTTCTATCCCTTTCCCCCATTTTCAGGCGGTCAAGGGTTTTCATGTGGCTGAATTATACATGTAAGCTAGCCCGATGGCCCTTTTAAAACTGGGGAGGGACCGCTGAGATCAGAGAAGCAGCAGTGGAGAGAAGAAGCAGATAATAGATGAGATTCTAGTGCAGTGAGATGGGGAGCCAGGTACCAGCCAAGGCAACAAGAATTAATTAAATCCTCTAAGGAGCCATCCTAGATCTCATAGTCATAGTCCCTTACTTGAGATGGCACATTCTTTCCATTTGTATATTTATTTGAAAGCTTATAGAATGGGCTAGCAGTGAGGCTCTTTAGAACTTTAGTAAGATTGCATATGCACAGACTGGGGAGAGACAGAAGGTCTTTGTTCAATCCCCAGTACAGTGGAACCTCAGGTTACGTACCATCCTCCTTACGAATGTGTCAGATAATGAGCTCCGCTAACCCAGAAGTAGATGCTCCTGGTAGCGAACTTTGCCCCAGGATGCGAGTGGAAGTCATGTGTCAGTGGCGTGGTGGCAGCAGGAGGCCCCATTAGTGAAAGCGTGCCTCAGGATAAGAACGGTTTCGGCTTAAGAATGGACCTCCAGAATGAATTAAGTTTGTAACCGGAGGTACCACAGTATCTTGAATTTTTAAGAAGGAAGGAAGGAAGGAAGGAAGGAAGGAAGGAAGGAAGGAAGGAAGGAAGGAGGTGATTTGAAATACCTCTGAAATACCAGAAAGCTTCTGCCTGTCAGAGTAGACAACACTGGAGTAGATGGAGTCTGACCTAGTACAAGGCAATTTCCTACCTGCTCAAATTGCTCAGTCGGTAGAGCATGATCCTCTGAATCTTAAGATTGTGGGTGCAAGCCCCACATTGGGCAAAAGATTCCTGCCTTGCAGGGGGTTGGACTAGATGACCCTCGAGGTCCCTTCCAACTGTTCAAGTCTATGATTCTATGATTAAAAGGAAGCAAGCCACATTTGCCTCTTTGCACCAGACCAGACCAAGGCACTGTTGGAATATTTTCCTATAAATGCATCTTGGAATCTAGGGCACTAGGGAGCGGCAGCTGCTGTTAGGAACCATGACTGGCAGTAAGAACCAGCAGCTGCTGGGTTCATCCATAACCTCCAACATTTCTCCAGTGAAAATAGAGACAACCTAAGGAATGGAGGGAGTCGGACATTTCAGGATGAAATCAGAAACCAGGACAGCTTCTGTAAATCCAGGACTGTCCCTGGAAAATAGGGACATTTTGTGCCTATATAGCGTATTCTCCCTCATGGAGAGCACGAGTTGCGGTTGGGGCTGACGAGACACCTCACTGTTGCTAGGCAAATGGTTTGGCCATCCTTTAAGCAGGGGCAGGCTGTTACTGGAGAAATCTAGATGTTGCCATATGTTGATTGACCGCCCTGTTTGTTAAATACACTGCACGCAGCAACGAACTTCCACTTTTCGCTGTGTGCTTCGGATCACCCTCCCTCCCTTCCCTAATGTTAGGTTGTTTGCTTGACCTCGCTATGCCTGTCATGGGGTCGTCTGATTTGGGGCAGGGGCCCGGTAGGAATTTTGTCCATTTGGCTAATTAGTGTGTCCCATTTGGTTTTGCCTACTGCGTAGCAAATCGTCACAACTTGTAAGGTTGCGGTTAGGCATTGGTCTGGAAATTGGTTGGTGGAGGGGTATAGATTTGGCTGTGCCTGCCCTTCCAAAATGCAGCTGCTGCAAGGGTTTTCTGTTAAAGGAACCCAGGGGCTCCCCATGCTTTTGTCCGAAACCCCCTGGCAAGGGGCTAGGGCCACGCAAGCCCCTGGGAGCATTCTGGGGAGAGGTGAGGCATGGTTCCCAGTCCCGTCTCTCCCCCCAGGTGACTTACCCTTCCTGACTTCGCGGGGGGTGCGAATGTCAGAGCTGTCCCCGTGCGGAGGTAGTTAGTGCTACCAATGCCTAAGCAACCACTCACATTGCTGTAATTTGAATAAAGTTGTGGCCAAAATTATGCCAAAAACCTTAAACAAAAATTAAATGTCAATTGTGTTTTTCTTTGGGGGTGTCTTGGGTACCTCGACGCGCAAATATCTGTCCCTAATCAGAACATACTTTTCTTCTGACAAGGGATGGTGAGTTGGGATCCCGTGATGCTTGAAGATGCAACTAGATGTAAGAGAGACCCGACTGCATATTTTAGTTGGGTTTACTAGTTTATAACATACAAAAAAGACAAAGGTGCTTCGTACAAAATAGCAGCATCAAAACAGTAATGTTTTCAGCAGGCCAAATAACCTACATGACTATTCAAAGCAAGCTTAGACCACAAAAAGAAACAGACTCAGGAAGAAAAAGCTGGAACCTAAAACCTGAAAAATGATCTGGGGGGAAAGGCACTGCAAGAAGACATATTTCATTTTCAGAGAAGAACATTTTGGGAGTAAACATTATTCATACCTTCCCAGAATCACTACAGAGAGAAGGGATGAGGGAAAGGATGAAAAAGAACAGGAGCAAAATAAATGTTTTCCCCCATTCCAACCTATATCAACATTTCAGTAGACATGCTTTCATTTAAAAAACACCTTTTGCCTTTCAACTAAATGAGCACAGAATTCATCCCCCAAAATGTCGCCATTTTGTGTGCATAGCTTGTGTTCCCAGATCTTGTCATGACCATGGTGAGCCCTTGGAGAAGCTGGGCTTGAACTAAATGCCTTTTACTTCAAAAGGGAGCACACTTGCTACTGGACCACACAAGTGTCCATTTGGCATAGAAATCCATTCTATATAGATCAAATGTCAGATATACACACTCAGCACATCTTAAATAACTTGTACGGAGTTCCACACAGGAGTCCAACTGACTCTAATAAAGTGTTTGACATGTGGAAGACTTGCAAGATCAAGTCAATGATATCTGATATTGGAAATTTTGTTTTATAAGCCCATAGCAGACTTTTCCCCCCATGGCTTGGCTTTGAGAATAATTGAAAAAGTGCTCAACAATTATTTTAAAAAGCTCTCACAAAAGGAAAAAGCACAGCTGTTCAATAAAAAAATATTTATGATTGGCAATTTTGAAGTGTTCTATAATTTACATTTTAGCAGAATTTCCAAAGGCAAACAAACAACATTTCCTATTATTATTATTATTATTATTATTATTATTATTATTATTAAAATCTGTGCCAAGTATGTGTTTCCATCATCTCAATTCAAGCACAACATGGTTTTTTGGGTGAGGACGCAGAGGAAAATCCAAAACAAAACCCAAAGCAAGTTCAACCCTTGATAGCATGGAACAGAAAAGTTAACCTACATTTGACTTGTTATTTTATCAACTTTGGGGCACCTGAAATGGATGCAAAAAGCCAGTGGCAGAGCAGAGTTTAAGACACAAGAATGAACAGTATCAGAGTCCATGGAAGGCATTTGAGTGCCAGGCACTGGAATGGGCGAATGCCGCCAACATTAACAATAATTTTTACATTAATTTGTTGTATTTCTATTCCATTAAGGGAAAAAAATATGTATAAACCATTAAAGCAGCCAATGCTTTAAATTAAATAGCTGGAGCTAATCTGCAGCCCAGGTATAGCATGTTATTTCAAGCACTGACTCAATACCACTCCTGAAATATTGGTTCACTATTTTCAGCTTGTGGGCTTATATCATAATAATGGTGGACAGTCCTTTCACATGCCTCAGAAGAACCTCTAGTTCATCTCTGTGGGAAATAATGCAGTTAGTAACAGGACGCACATTGTTTGCAGCCTTCTGTTGGCTGTTTTAAAAGTTCCACTTTGGAAACTGGAAACAGTATTTATTGGGATACAGGCTGCCGTGTGTATGTGCATATACAATTCATCTATGGAAGGTATGCATGTGCTCGTTCCTCCTGGTAGCTTCACATCTCTGCTCTTATAAAACCGTCAGTTTTTCTATTGAAGACCTGCCTGTTTTCCTAGAATTTCTCAGGAATGTTCCTCAGTGGTTGCGTTTATTGTTGAGATGGAATATGTGCTACATTTGGTTATATGCTGCAATCGGGGGTTTTTCCTGTGGGTTTGCTTTTGAATTACAGTGTGCTTTTAAAGTATTAAAGGGAGCTCTGGTTTGCAGCTACTTCTGAAATAAGGCCACCATGTGTGAGGGGCCCATATGGCAGCTTGCAGGACTCCTGTCTTGACAGATGGAGTGGAAACCAAGGCAAGCAGGAATTTGATGGGCTACTGTACTTCTCCTGGCAACAGAGCCTTTGTTGCTCCCTGTGGGTAAGACTCAAGTCCACGAAGAACTTCAGCATTTCTGCCCTTTTCCACTGAAGACAAGGGACACCTGCAAGGTGGTCACTCAGAAATAGGAAACAAGGACATGTATATGCTTGCACTGGGCATGCATATATATGGTATGACAAGGTAAAAGTACATAAGGGTTTTAAAAATCATATTGTTAGAAAAGCATTATATAATGTCTGGATGCGGTATAAAGATTTGCTAGAAAGCAAAACTCCCAGGTGGTTGTCACCAATGGAAGCTAAAGAGGTGAAAAAACTTAATATGGAGTCTAAATGGCCAAAATATTGTTAAATTTTAGAACAAGATGGCAAAAAAGTTAAATTACAGAGTTATGAGAAATTAAAGTCTAAAGTACGAGACTGGTTGCATTACCATCAGATAAATGAGGTATTTAAACAGGACAGGAAAATAGGCTTCCAGAAGGAGAGGTCAAAACTAGAAACAGAATTGCTAGAACCCAATACTAAGAACTTGTCAAGAATGTATAATTTGCTGTTGAAATGGAATACACAGGATGAAACGGTGAAATCAGCTATGATTAAATGAGCACAAGACATCGGTCATGACATCATGTTTGCTGACTGGGAACAGTTATGGACCACTGGTGTTAAATTTACGGCATGTAATGCCTTAAGAGAAAACATAATGAAAATGATTTATAGGTGGTACATGACCCCAGCCAAGCTCGCAAAAAATTACCATTTGCCCAATAATAAATGTTGGAAGTGTAATGAGACTGAAGGTACTTTCTATCACCTTTGGTGGACCTGCCCGAGGATTAAAGCCTTTTGGGAAATGATCTATAACGAAATTAAGAAAGTCCTAAAGCGGACTTTTCCTAAGAAACCTGAGGCTTTTCTCCTGGGCATGGTCGGCCAATTGGTGCCAAGGAAGGACAGGACGTTTTTTTATGTATGCTACCACAGCAGCAAGAATTCTCCTGGCAAAGTATTGGAAGACACAAGAACTACCTACTCTGGAAGAATGGCAGACGAAGGTGATTGACTATATGGGATTGGCAGAGATGACCGGCAGAATTCGCGACCAGGGGAAAGAGACAGTGGAAGAAGACTGGAAGAAATTTAAGATATATCTTAAAAATTGCTGTAAAATGGAGGAGGGTTAGATGTCAGGGAATAAGAAACAGAGAATTGCAGCTGTAACTAATAAGTTAAAGAAAAAGGAATGTAATGAAAGTGAATTAAATAATTAACTAATTGGAGGAGTTGCTAAAGAAATGTAAAATTAAGGATGCAGCAAAAGGGAGGTATGGGGAAGTCGGAGAAGTAAGGTGTATGAAAACAAGATTATGAAATTATACATGTTTATATGTTTGTATGTTTTTGGTTTGTTTATTGTTTGTTTTGATTATGTGTTTGGAAAACAAATAAAAAATTTTTTTAAAAAAAATATATGCTTGCACTGAATGCTAATGTACTGGTGCCAGATCTGTCCCACCATTTGGCCTTACCAGTTGCTATGGACTGAAGCTACTCTTCTACCAAGCCAGTTTGCCTGCTAATATCCTCCCTGCTTCATCAGTACAGTGGTACCTCAGTTGTTGAACGTAATCCATTCTGGAAGACAGTCCAACTTCTGAAATGTTCGACAACCGAGGCACAAAGGGTTGGTTGCAATGTCAGTGGAGAAAATTGGGGGAAAACTCAGCGGAAGCTGTTCGACTTCCGAGGCACGTTCAAAAACTGAAGCAATTACTTCTGGGTTTTCAGCATTTGAAAACCAAAACGTTCAGCTTCCAAGATGCTCAAAAACCGAGGTAAAAAAGGCAAAGGTAAAGGGACCCTGTATTAACTTCTGTGTTTTAGGAGCTGAGGGGGTAGAATCTGGAAAATTCCCAGTTCAATCACTCTGTTTCATCTGAATTGGGCAAAGTGGTTCAGGTGCTAGCTTAGTGCTTGAAAGTGGTGGCAGGCTGGATATGAAACAATAGTTATTATTTAAATTATATACTGCCCTTCATCCAAAAATCACAGGGTGATTTATAGCATAAAAATACAAAATGAAAACACAAGATACATATTATCAGTGGGGGGTTTTCTGGAGGGACACAGGGGTATGCATAACCCTAAACATTTTGTGAATCTAAGTTTAGCCTCATTGAGGGGCAGTATTTCAGTATGAGTAGGGAAATGAGAGTACCTCTAAACATTTTTTTAGGGGGAAAAGCACTGCATAATATAATAATGAAACCATAAACAATACCCCCAAAAAAGAAACACATTTGCAAGCTACATTTTCACCTGGCATATCCTTACATATCTTTAGGTGCCAGGAGAGAGTATTCCACAAACAAGGAGCCACTGCAGAAAAGGCCATTCTCATGTTGCCACCCTCAAGACCTCTCATGAGTGCAGGATCTGGGTTGGTTCGTATGAAGAGAGACGGTCTTGAAGTATTACATTCCTGAGCTGTTAAAGACTTTATAGGTCAAAACCAGCACTTCAAATTTGGCCCAGAAACTCATTGGCAGCCAGTGCAGCTGGGTAGTTGGGCCAGGATTGGTTTAATATGATCAAACCATCTTGCCCCTGTGGGCATCCTGACTACTGAATTTTGCATCAACAGATGTTGGGAAGCATTTTCAGAGTCAGCTCCCACGTATCACATGTTGCAGTAATCTATCATAGATAGGCTTGTCACATGTCTAGAAAATTCCGGACATGCCAGGAAATTGGATGCCTAAAATGGCATCCTGGGGGAAATTTTGAATTTTAAGAGATGTCCAGAATTTCCCATATTTTCTGTTGAGCAGCGGAAGGAAAGTACCCCCTTATATGGGAGACCCAAAGCGTGCTTGCTTTTTGATAGACTCTGTGGAGATATACACTGAAAGTACAGTGGTACCTCAAGTTACCAACTTAATTCATTTGGAGGTCTGTTCTTAACCTGGAACTGTTCTTAACTAGAGGGGTGCTTTCACTAATGGGGCTTCTTGCTGCTGCTGCGCCGCCAGCACACAATTTCCCTTCTCATCCTGGGGCAAAGTTCTCATCTTGAGGTAACTATTCCAGGTTAGCGGAGTTTGTAACTTGAGGTACCACTGTAAATCTTTTCTTCCTGACATGTAGGCTGCCTTTGTACAAACCAAATAGAAAAAGGTGCATGGGAGGTGTTGAAGTTTATCCCATCCTGAATGTAGCTCACAGTAACTCATACATCAAGAATCCATGAGGCAAAACCGTAATGTTTGCATGTTTATTGCCCAGTCCAGATTCAGGTAGTGGAGCAACATATGTGACTCTAATTGATGCAACCTCAGCTTCCCATGAATATAAAATGAAAACGGTATTAGCAACCTACATCAAAGGTTTTTTTGTGATACTTGAAACTGATAATAATGGTTAACTCAACCTTTCTCTTTTTGTGTGATATATTGACAATGTCTCAGAGACAAACTATGAGTTGACAAGCCTCTATATATACAGTACGCCAATTTGGCTAGCTCCTCTGCATTTGTTTCATAATGTAAACTTTCATACAGTGAAATGAAAACAGATGTGTGGGGGGGAGAGAATTCCATCACTCAAGTTTCTGAACAGTGACCTTCAAAAATATATATGTAATGATTGTGTATCGGCAAAAGGTGGGGCAAAGGTGCTCTGAGAAAGTTGTTTCTTCTATAATTCTGTGTTAGCGCTCTCCAAAGTTTCATATTTTTTAACAAGGATTACACTACACTGAATTTGTTGTCCCTAATGACCATTAAGAATGATGGAGGTTAGTACTCTACAATCTGAGAGTATGTGATAATGACTAATACTTGTCATATATCCAAAATTATGCGGGCCAAACATTTGTACACTAACCAATTTGGCAAGTGTTTGCAATAGTAATAACTTTTACAGAGCCAAGAAACAGCATTACTGTATTCAGTATGTTGTACTTTAAGAATAGTATGCTTGCATTATCAGTTCTTATCCGTATTGTCATAAACTATGCATTTGGATTTCTCTAATGTCATGAGGGACAATTAAGAACACAGCAAAGAAAAGAAAAGCATATTAATGATTTCCAATGGTGATAGGTGTACACATTGTCCTGATTTTTTTCAGGCTCCCTCTCTGTGTGCCAAGATTTTTAACATTATAATATATTTTAACAAATATATTCTCAAACACAACATACTTAATTATTGTTTGTTTAGGTTTTAGGTAACAGTGCTGCTTCAGCTGTTGAACATGTAAGTTATTCTTGGTCACATCTGGAACATCTGCAGAGCGAGTTCCAATGGTTAGAAGATTGCTCATAGTAGAATACTCGTTCATTTAAAAAAAGCAGACAGCTAGATATGTGACCACTTCTAGCTCTTTTCAGGTGATCAGTCTAGAGTAACAGGGTTTTCATTTTTATTGTTGAAGCTGAACAAGACTGGCTCTAGAACAGGATGGATGGGAGACTACCTGTTAGCCATTTGTGCTCTCCTAGAATTGAAGTTATAAGTGTGACTGTGCGGGTAGAAGTACAGTGGTACCTCTAGATACGAACGGGATCCGTTCCAGAGCCCCGTTCGCATCTAGAGGTAAACATAACTAGCGACGGCACATCTGCGCACGCGTCACTTTTCCCCGCTTCTGCGCAAGCGCATGACGTCATTTTGAGCGTCTGTGCATACGGAAGTGGCGAAACCCGGAAGTAATACGCTCTGTTACTTCCGGGTTGCCGAGGAGCACAACTCGAACGCACTCAACTCGAAGCGTATTTAACCCAAGGTATGACTGTAGCTGTGAGATTGGCTGCTGAATCTTTTCAGGATCAAGTCTATGGCAGTATTGGTTCTACAGTAGAGCCAGAAACAAAGTTTCTGAAAGAAAACAACTTGCTATGTGGTACAAGGAATCCTGTGGACAAGTCTACCTCCCAGCTCTTTCCACACCCATGTGCAGAGATTGCTGGGAGGCTGAGCCCAGTGAGGCCCAGGCAGTTGCTTCAGTCTTTGGTATAACTTAACTCAGCTTAGTGGGGCAAGAATCATGCATTTCCCTATCCTATGCCAATGGAGAAATTGTTTTGCTTTACCTGGATTTGAGGATTTTTGCAGGGTGGCAGCCAACTCCTGGCTAACCAATACAGTGGTACCTTGGGTTGCATACGCTTCAGGTTACATACGCTTCAGGTTACAGACTCTGCTAACCCAGAAATAGTACCTCGGGTTAAGAACTTTGCCTCAGGATGAGAACAGAAATCGTGCTCCGGTGGCATGGCAGCAGCAGGAGGCCCCATTAGCTAAAGTGGTGCTTCAGGTTAAGAACAGTTTCAGGTTAAGTACGGACCTCAAGAACGAATTAAGTACTTAACCCAAGGTACCACTGTATATGTTTCGAAAGCGTAAGAATTTTCTGTGTCGGGCTGAGTTTAGTTTCTGATAGTGCATCGACTTTAGTGTTGTGCAGGCATCCTCGGCCCTCCAGCTGTTTTGAGACTACAATTCCCATCATCCCTGACCACTGGTCCTGTTAGCTAGGGATGATGGGAGTTGTAGTCCCAAAACAGCTAGCGGGCCAAGTTTGGGGGTGCCTGCTGCAGTGGATTGTGAGGTTAGCAAAGTTGGTTGGAGCATGGTATTGAAAACCACAAGGCTGTAGGTTTGATCCCCATTTATGGACAGCTGCCTATTCCTGCCTGGCAGGGGTTTGGACCAGATGATCTTCACGGTCCCTTCCAACTCTACAATTCTTTGATTCTAGGTCTGGCTAAATGGATTCTGATAAACGTGCACAAATGAGAGCAGTTTTCATACTGTGAACAACAAACCTTAGTCATAGAGAGGAGAGGGTGGGGTGGTGGGGTGGAGCTGCCATTCTGATGCCAGTATCACTGCTGCTTACCAGGGTCAGACTATGTGAATATACCAGCAAAAGTGCTGTCCTGATTCTGCCAGTACACCCATGCATCCTGAACCTTACCACAGCCCAGCTAGTGGCAGCAATGCCTGTGTCAGAAGGGCAGCTCTATGGCACCATGCCAGCTTCTGGGTATCTGTTCAGAAAAGATGAGCTTAGGGAAGAAATCCATCCACTGTGCAGATGCTGATAAAAAACAACTAAAGCTCTTAATCTTCTGAGCACTGAAAAATAAATAAAGGAAATACTGTCCACCACAAATGTCTCCAGCACAAGTTGCTTCCAAATGCCTGGGGTTCCACGGGAGGATAATTCTGACATTGGTCAATCCTCACTGGATATATAATAGGATCAAACTGAATTCTATTGCTACCAATTCTGGCTGCTTAAGATCATATGTTTGGTTTCAACAATGAATTCCAAAAGAGGGGTTTCTTGGGTTTGGTTGGTTGTGGTATATATATTAAGCTATGTGAAAGTAAAGAGAACACTTTGAATAAAACCTTTTTACAGTTTATTGTCTATTATTAAAATGTATAAAAATGAAGATTTGAATAACTGAGGGACATTAAATGGTGAAATTCTATCCGTGCAAACAAATAAATAGTTATTTACAGTCTTTGGCAAAACAGAATGTTAAGTCTTGTTAGCATCTTGTGCTTATCCACATATATTCTTTCTCCCCTCCCCACCATCTCTCTCTAACTCTCTCTCTCTCTCTCTCTCTCTCTCTCTCTCTCTCTCTCTCTCACACACACACACACACACACATTCACACATACAAAGGAAAAAGGAAACAGTCATAAATAATTTACATAGTATAGGCAAATATGGTACAATCGAAATATTAACATCTTAGTCCCATCGCTGATGTCTTCTTTTTATTTAAAGGATACAATAAGCATTATTACATGAATGAAATTTCCCTCACTTCTCTCTGGGACTTGGGGCTACACTTTTAGAAATACTAAAAATATGAATTGCAAAAAAACACTCTGAACAAGCTTTTTTTAAAAAAATAATAATAATCTCATTAAGAGGCCTTTTAAAAAGGTTGTTAATATGGCAAAACTAAGAATGTGCAATAAAGCCAGAAGCACTGGATTCTTGATAAAGGTATATAACATCAAAATCGATTTAAAAATTGGTTTGAAAACAAGCCTGGCTGTGAGTGCAGCAGCTGAGATGCTAATGTAGAAGCCTCAGCTACAGAAACTGCCGCATTGATTCTGATGCAGCGGTAGGGACAGCCCTGAGCTTGAATTGCATCCTTTTGCATCCATGAAGACGCTTTGACAATTGTGTGACTGGAAGTACTCATCTGTGGCTGAATTCTTTTGCCACAGTCCTTCTTGAGACATCCACATGCATATCTCTGGCTGGCTGCAAAAGCTTGCACGTGATTCCCCAGCCTCACCAAGCAGCCAGCGCTTTAATACATATCTTAATGTGGATTCCCACATGGCAGCTGTTTGTGACAGAGAATGGATTCTGCGCCCTCCTGACTTCAGCCCAACAGCTGATTGGCAGGTTTCTAGATTCTTCTTTTGCAATCCAGAGAGATACATGCAGCAGAGTGCACAGAGGACTCAGCAACAAGGCCATTGTTCTCTTCTCTTAGTAATGCTCATCCACGAACAAAACCACACCAGCAAGTTTACCTCATGGGCAAAGTTCATTCAATTTAAAATAACAAAAAAGAGTGTTAAATATGTGCATACTATTGTATAATGGAATAACTGTTGTATCTGGTTAGGATAAAGGCTGACATACCTTCAGCATTCTTTTCTTTAAAAGTCCTATATACAGCAGACATACGTAAAAAATAATAATACAAAAATGGTGGACAATAGTAAATATCAAGGTTCCACTTAGAAGGTCTCGAGGGCTACTTAATTATTTGGCAATTTTCAGAGCAATTTAAGATTATTGTGACATATAATTACATATATAACATATATTCACCGGTTGGACCATTAAAGGCATTATTTAGTTATCTCTTCTGTGAGTTCTTCCATGACTAATGTGCTCTATGGCATGCTTTCAAATAAATTACTGGAGAACGTAGCCACGCATCGCAATAAATAAATAGCACCGACGTCCTTATAACTGGAACCGTAATATGTTACCAGATTTTGTTAATGGTAGCATTGCCACCTTATCAGAAACCCGGATCAACGTTTGGGGTTTCAAAGTGCTTGCTGCAACAGCGTCAGGAAAAAGGTTTCACCTGGCCAGGAACCATTTTCATGGGACACCTTAGGCACGCTGCTGTTCATCAGGTCAATTAGTGCACATTTAAGTTCTCACCACTGCTAATCTTCCTAGACAATATTCAAAGGGCTGATTATACGCTATATATGACAGCCACATTTTCTACTTTCCCACCCTCTGGGTTATAAGCAACTAAGTTTTACTCGGAGTGGACCCACTACAATAATTGTGCCCGTCTATTAATTTCAGAATGTCTGCTCTGACTGTGACTACTAGCATGCATCTCCATGGCTCCCAATGCACAGTCATGGATAAAATGTCTCTAAATACAACCTTTCTCTAAACACAACCTTTCATAGTACACTGCATGGTATACAATGATATGCTGAGTGTGTCTTTGAAGCAAAGGCTGAATTCATATGGAATTCATATGGAAAAGTGGTCATCAAGTAGTTGAACCCATTTTATAAAAAGGAGCATCTACAAGTTTTGGCTGACATTCACAACCCCCCTCCCCAATTTATTACAGGGCAGTCCTAAAGTCACAAGAACAGCTCCAGAGTATAGGATGCTGAGCTTCATATAATGCCAGTTTCTTCCAGAGTGTAGCATATGAAGATGCCTTGTACTAAATCAGACCATTGGTCTATCTTCATCCGTCTACACTGGCAGGTTGCTCACCAGTGACTCAGATGTCCTATGCCAAGATTATGGGGCATGAACCTGGGATCTTTTGCATGTAACACACATGCTTTACCTCTGAGCTGCAGCACTTCCACTAGAAGTATTACTTTGGAGACATATGCAAAATAAACATTTAATAATGTTGGGTTGTTGATGCAGCTTCCCTGCTCCACTCCCCACAAAATTATATGTGAGTAGGATACTAGATGCCTGCCAGCTCCTGCTCATGAGGTATCAAGATTCCCTGATATCCACATACTTTGAATGAACAACCCTGAAATAACTGGCATTTTAATTTGTATGCCCCCCAGGAGAATAATTCCAAATTCACGTCTTTAAAACAGAATTGGATACAAGATCTAAAGAGCCCTATTGGATGTTAAGCTGTCGTCGTTCTCTCTGCAGCCTGCTCACGTGCTAGTATTTGTCATTAGAAAAGAAGCATTATTTTAAACTTCAAGCATGTGGCTTACCTAAAAAGCTGTTAGAAGATTAGTAACATTTGAAGTTTGTGGAGCCATCTTCTTGGGTGGCCGTTGCCTTAGTTTTCCATGGCTTCTTAAATGAGTAGGATATTTAGGGTTTGGTCCTTCTCAGTTTTGATGAACTATAACTCCCAGATTTTGTGTCACCAAGGCCCAGCCCTGATCTGAGCAAGTAATGTGGCCTGAAGAAGTGGTCTTACTTACAACCACTTCCTCCCTCTTGATGTAAGAATATCCCCCTCACATTCGTCCATATCTATATCCATATAAATACATTAAGTAATTACACTTTTACACTTTATATGTAAACGTCATTTTAAAAACAACAACAACAACCCTAAACAAATGACTGAATAAATGTGTCTGCCAAGTTTTCACTCTATACGTCAATCAGTTTTTGCTTCCGTGGTGGGTTTGATGGTCACATTTAGGCCCTGTCAGTCCAAGCTCTTAGAAGGCACTGGGGTGTAGAATTGGAGGGATCTCTCCTGGCTGAAGGGAGGCACAAGGTCTGGGGAACATGCCAGAGTTGAAAAATAAGTGAGGGATTTGAAGTACCAGGATGAACAGAGGTGTCTAGTTGAACGGCATCTACAGTACTTTGCTGGTTTTGCAGCAGCTTTACCTCAGACATCTGCAACAGAAAGAAGCAATTGCTAAGTACAATTCCCACATTTGGCTTGCATTGCAGTAAACATGGGGGGGAGGAGTTACTTGTAGTATTGTCTCATTATTCTTACAACAATACTGTGATGTAAGTTGAGCTAAGAGATAGTGACTTGCCCCAGGGTCACCCAAATTAATGACTGTACTGAAATTTGAACCCAGGTCTCCCAAGTCTGAGACTCTACTCGCACCACTACATTGTCTCTTGCTACTTGTGTTACTCCAGTCCTTTGGACTATATTGCTAGCTACAGAATATATGGTTGATTCTCTGGTCTTGGGTCGCAGACGGACCCAAGGTGATCACGACAAGAGCGCTACCACCATGCAAGTATTGGGTAAACGATTCAGAAATTGGTCCCCAAATGCATATTTGGGTTAAAGGTGGGTCCTGGGTCTGAAAAGGTTGAGGATGCCTAAGTTAATTGATGGTCAGGGAAAATGCTTAGCCTTATGTCATAGGTCATATTTGCTTGGGGGGGGGACATCACATATGAGGAGTGGCACATGCAAGTCAGGTTGCCTATTGCAAGGAATCTGGCTCTGATTGTTACAATTAATTATGCTCAATGCTTTTTTCGGAGGAGAGGGATGCAGGGGTACGCATACCCCTAAACATTTTGTAAGTCTAAGTTTGGCCTCATTGAGGGGCAGTATTTCAATATGAGTAGGAAAATGATAGTACCCCTAAACATTTTTTAAGGGGAAAAAAGCACTGATTATGCTTGCTCTCGCCTCAAGCTGGATACACACAATTGCTATTAATTGCTATACACATTTGCTATTAAGAAAGCTGTCCCACTGAATCCATTTTCATTCATAATGTAGATTCATATATATAAGATTGTTTAATAAAAGGAATCAAAGGCACTCAGAGGGTTGCTTCACAAATACATGGCCAACACTTGATACTGCAAAATCGGATGACCTGCAAGTTTGAATGAGCCATAAAAGCCTAAGACCCTGCTGGATCAGGTCCATGGTCCCTCCCATTGAAAAAGTCTGCAACCCCCTGCAAACACTAAAGTAGTTATTACCATTATGATGATGAATGCATTAACTTACCTTTGCATTCATACTTGAGGTCAGAGAAGTATACCATCTCTTGTGAAAAGACAAAAAGACCTAATCGCCCACCAGCATAGGTTTTGTCATAGATTGGTCCAGAGTCTGCCATGACCTGCTTTCCTTCGTACACTAAAACCCTTTGAAAGGGGAACAAAATCTAGATTAGACACCATTCTTGAAATGATACACTTTCTTTCTAGTGGCAGTAAAAGCTCTTATAAGAAAAAGAAAGTGACATCAGATTCACACCCAGGTTTGTCTACAACTTCTGCCTATCTAACACACAGTCTGTTCAAACACTCCTCACAGTAGTTTTATAGACACATCTGAAAAAGATTTCCCAGTTCTGATTTAGGCCAGCCAAATCCAATGAAGTGAATCTATACTGAGGAGGGGTAAGATGCATATTCTGTTGGATGCTGCTCAGAGTGGCTTCCAACATTGTTGTTGTTGTTGTTGTTGTCATGAACACATGTTGAAGAAACAACTCTATAGTCTTGAGGTCACATTGTGCACTGTGTGATCTCTGACAGCTGATGTTATTGTGCATTTCAGCTGAAATTGCTAAATATTCCATAATACATTAGCCTGTTTTCATAAAGAAACATTCCCGCTAACCTCAGACAGTTAATGGTTGGCTTATGCAATGAAATAAGTGGCATACATGTTCTATTTCAAAGCCCTAGGTTTTGCTGAGAACATAATTATTAGGATTTGTTTGTGGCACTGCTTTCTAGATGTGGGAGCATGGGAAAATATAGCCGTCAAAGGAGGGCTAATTGAATGTGAGAGAAACTCACAGAAATATATATATATATATATATATTCCTGCCAGAGAATGGTTACACCACGACAGACTTTAACACCAACCCAGAGAATGTTACCATGCTTGAGCCACATTAAAAGTCAGCCATGATTAACTTAAGTTTCACTAACTCCAAAAGGTCAAAGGGATGACAAATTTTCCTGGGAACTGGTTGTCCATACTTGTGTATTCTGGGTGCTGTGTGACTCATGGAGATTGGATGCACATCAGAACGCATCTGGTGTGCATCTGACTTTTGAAAAATGCTCAATTATTCTTAAGAGTCAAATTAGAGTGCAAAAACCTACATGAATTAACAAATGTTACAAGTTTAAAGGTTCTGGATAAGCAACTGTTCAGCGGTGCCAAGAACAGATGGAAGCCTTGCATCTGGCTGTGTGTGAATGAGGATCCAGCTATAACCTGGAGAAGTTGAGTTTCTGTTGTGTCCTTATGCAGTTATATGCCCAATAAGTTATATCTTACAACCAGTTGAGAAATCTTCTCTTATATCCTCAAACAATATAGCTAAATCCAGGAAGTAGGCTGGTGTGCTGTATGGCTACATATTCATCCAGAACTACAACAGCTGTACAGTGGTACCTCGGGATACATACACTTCAAGTTACATACACTTCAGGTCACATACGCTTCAGGTTACATACACTTCAGGTTACGGACTCCTCTAACCCAGAAATAGTACCTCGGGTTAAGAACTTTGCTTCAGGATGAGAACAGAAATCGTGCTCTGGCGGCGCGGCAGCAGTGGGAAGCCCCATTAGCTAAAGTGGTGCTTCAGGTTAAGAACAGTTTCAGGTTAAGAACGAACCTCCAGAACGAATTAAGTACTTAACCCGAGGTACCACTGTATTGGGCTAGACCAATCTACCTAGGTTCCCATCTTCAACTGCAGACCGCAATAGCTAACAGCCACCCATATGTGCCCTACAGGTTCTTTTAAGGTGCCAAGATATTTAACCAGAGCCATAATTTTCTTTTATGTGGTTGCCCAGGTAGGGACATTATGTGACCCATGAGAGCAGCAAAACAACCGGACTGTACAATGGCGATGGGATAAAATCAGGCCAAATCTTTAACTGACAACAGCAGGCAGGGCAAAGGGTTGGCATGGCATTGGGTCCCACGACCCCTTCATCATTCCACAAGCCCCATGTTGATGGAATGGATCCACTGGGTTTGGATCACTCCAAACCTGTACCATGGGAGTTGGCCAGGGTTGAACCTTGCCATGGTGCAAGTCAAGCAAGCAAGTTCTCACTGAGGGACCAGGGTGCAGATTCCCACCAGGCAGATACCAAACCCACACTTAGGTTTGCTGCGGTCAATCCTCCCCACAGGCCCCTTATGGGGGCCCCCATATACTATGTTGATCCTGACCAATGCCATTTCCACACTCAAACAAAGTTCTTCCACCTAACAAGGAAGCCATAATTTCACTGAGGGAAAGGCGGGAAAAAACCTAACCAAGTGCCAATCAGGTTGAGAGGGTGGGAGGAATTCCATTCCAGCCCTGTCAACCAGCGACCCAAAATTGGTCAGTGAAGGTTCTAACAAAAGGGTGTGCGGGCAGGAAGCTCTCAAAGCAAAATGGCTCTGTGCTCCAGGGGAAGCAGCCTTATATAGGCTTCCCCTCCTCTCTGCAGCAAGAGCTCATGGGACAGCTTTTTCCTATGATGAGACCATTGCAGAGAGAAAATTTGCCCAGTATTTTGCTTCAATCTATGGGCTACAGCGCTGCCGGGCAAATATGCTTATTGGGCACATTATATATAGCATAAGAAAGCCCTCCCTCAAGTGCTCTCTAGTGGGAAATGAGACAATTACCTGTTTGAATGCCTTTCCCCCCCCCCCCACGTAAAAAGCTCCCGACATGTACAGATGCCAGGCAAAACATTCCTCTTCTCCCAGTCCTTTGGCTAATTAAACAATACATGGCCTTTTAAACGGGGGGTGGGGTGGGGTGCTATAGTGGTTGTTTGTTACTATGTTATATATTTTTGTGCTTTTATATTGTAAACCACAAAGGCCCAAACTATATACTTCTTAACCCTATAAGTTCTGATTCTCTCCACACTATTTCTTAAAAACTTGAATTTGCCTAAAGGACCCATGTGACTGAGTTTACCAATGACAAGAATGTCTGTTTTATTTACTTAATAGGCATATTGCCTGCACCATTCTCACACAATGTCACATTTGCATGGGAGTCCTGACACTGCAGGCATTTTATCATGAAAAAAACATGTGAGAATGGGGGTATTTCACTGAAATAATTTGTGTGAATAAATGGCTGCTTGTCTGCATTTAAGTTAAGACTGGCTTCAGATAGACAAATCAGAGCTAACATCACAAGTCTACGAAAATATTTAGAGTTGCCTTAATCTCAATTCCCTTTAGTTCTAAGAAGGGGAAAATCAGTTCTTCCAATCTTCATTTTAGCTTTGTTTTGACATTTTTCTCTTTTTTTTCTTCAAAAATTCAGATTAGTACAGAAAAACAGTCCAAAAATTTGGAGGTATCATTTTTTTATCTAATAATGGCTGTGTTTATATGAGCCATTCGAAGGAAATTGAACACATCTGATGGCATGGAAAGCTGGGGAACACTCCCAAATCTTCCAGTGCCGAAAGTCTGCCATAAATGAAGTGACAGTGCTGGAATTTGGTTACAAACCACTAAATAAAACCTCATTTATGATCAGATGGAAAAGCAATACAGTGTATTACAAGAAATGTCATACTTTATTAATCCCGTCTTAGGCCTGTGGACCAAATGCCACCTGTAAGCAGTGTAATCTTTCCAGCCGATATTCTTGGGGTCATGCCACAAGGTACGCACCTGTGGAAGAAGTTAAAAAACAACACTTCACTGAGTGATATGCATTAACAAGTGGGGCAAATCCAATTCCTATAAACTCCGTCTTTTAGATAGAAACCACAACCCACATTTTAAATGCGCTGCCATAGTTTCTATGCCCCCCTCCAGTTTGGTCAGTTAATATGAGATGTTCATTCTGCAGCTTTCCCAGCTAAATGCTGTTGTGATTAGACAGGGAGTGTTGCATATTTTGGGTAGCTGTAAAGGGTGCACTGTCTTTCTACATAAAGGGATCCCTGGGCTGCTCAGGTTTGGATGTAAAAAAAACCATTTGGCAAAAGTATTCCCAAGTGCAGTACAGTGTTACCTCAGAAGTCGAACGGAATCCATTCTGGAAGTCCGTTCAGCTTCCAAAACGTTCGGAAACCAAAGCACAGCTTCCGATTGGCTGCAGGAAACTCCTGCAGCCAATAAGAAGCCGTGGAAGCCACCCGGGACGTTTGTGTTCCAAAAAACGTTCGTAAACCGGAACACTCATTTCCAGGTTTGCGGTGTTTGGGACCCAAAACATTAGACTTGCAAGGCATTCGTGATCCAAGGTACCAAACTGTACTTTCTCCTGCAAAGAGCAAGGGACAACAATTCACTAATGCGGGAGAAAATAATTGGACACAGGGTCACTATTGAAGTCAAACCTGGAGGTGGAGGCTTCTTGGGCCTAATCCCGGCCAAAAGTTTCCAAGACAATATCCAATTAAAAAGAAATAGAATGAAATAAAAACTTGGCCATTGATTGATCATTATAATGAAAGATAGGACCAAAACAATGGTTTCCAATGCTATGTCATGATGGTATATGAGAAGGGGACAATTCGAAGAACACTTAGCTGAATGTGACTCATATACCTCTTACCTGTCCAGGTGTGTTTCCTGTATGCCAAAGGGCATTTCTCAAATGTTCGCCAGTGCCAGTTGTAGAGTTCACTACTTTAAGTGATACCCCTGAGTAACCATAAGCTCTGGTGGGCTTGTCCTCCCAATATGTCTGGGAAATTTGTTTCCACATCAGGACATAGAAGCGACTGCTGGACTGGTAGCCAAAGACAAACCCAGCATAGTCATCATCCCGGTCTGTGTTGACATAGAACGTACCACTGAAGTCAACAGAACTGAACTCATCATAACCTGGAGGAGGGTAGAAAATGTACGGTAGGTGTTCAGTTCCCAAAGGGATTGCAGCTTGCTGAGAATCTGGGCAGAAACAAGCTAGACAGTCTCAGGCACTTGCCATTACTTTCTATTTTGATGCTATTTGATTTGGTTATCAGTTCTTTTTCTAGGCTTTATCAATTACTACCCTTTCCGTTACTTCATACTTGCTTTATAATGAAATCATTTTTAAATAGGCATATTTATTGATGGACATATGGACCTTGATATAGGAAGGACCTTCACATTTTTCAGTTCAGTTCTACAGCCATGAAAAAGAAAACTTCGAAATATTTAAAAAGAAAAAAGTAACAATTACAGAATGCTTTTGAAATGCTTGTATACCACATGCAAGAGCAATATTATGGGTTATGTCCTACAGCCTGATGCAGAAAGATTAATACATTCCATCCAGTCATACACACACACACACACACACACACACACACACACACACTCCAATGTAAATCATCTATGAATGCTAACTTATTAGGCAGCTTTTTATTATTGCCAAACATTCCTCAGAAGTTATCTGTGCTTCCAACTTTTCCAAATCCATTGCAGAATGTTAAGTTTAGAAAGAGATTCTTAAACTGAACATATAAACTGCCTCATAATATGCTATGAGGGTCTGTTTCAAGAAAACAAAGTCCAAAAAGCTACTGGGTTCATGGAAGCCCTTGTGAAACACTAAACTCTATCCTCTTGGTGTAATTCTGTTCATATCATCAGTTAATCAATTGATTAATTTGAATCATACTCACCTACAGCTATGCCAGGATCTGAGTTAGCCGTCTGTACCAGTTCTTTGCCCTGATGTCGAATAACCCAATTTGGGTCAATCTGAGCTGTTCCTTTAGGATCCAATGGGACCATCTGGAACTTTCTGAAATCAGTTTCACTAATGGCATCATTTTCAGGACAAACATCAAAAATATCTGGGACTTTGTCATTGTCAAAGTCATCTTTGCAGATGTCACCTCGGCCATCACCTAAAATGCACACAAAACATTGAATGATTTTCACGTTATATTCACACATCTCTCTTTCTGTAGGAAGAAGTCATGTTTGACAGGAAGGAAGGAAGCAGCCATGCCACCTTCTTAGACAACAGAATTAAATTTAAGGGAAGAAGGGCTACCATCTTCCATTCCAGGGGAATGGAATGGATAGCGCAGTGGGTGAGTTGCAAGGGACCTTGGTGGGTGACTACTCCAACCTTCTGTGCAAGATGGGATCTGCAGAGCAGACAGGACTGTGCAAATCTGGGGATGGGCCTAGGCCATCTGGGAAATCAGTTGCTGACAAAAACAAATGACTCCCTTATAACCTAACAAGCCAGGAGAACCACAATATTAAAAAGGAGCTTTGGAATTTTAAAACTCCATATTATCTCCATGTCATCAGATGCCTTCAGCATTGTTCTGTCATGAATACTTAAGACTATGACCATGTACTTTTGTCACATCTGTAGCAAATGAGTGAAGAAGGCATTACAGTAAATCATATTAAAACAGCTCTTGGCTACTCTTTATTTATGAGAGACTGTGAGAGAGGGAGGGAGGGAGAGCAGTGATAAGCTATGGGATAAATAACCATTTCCCCCCCTAAAACTTGGAATGTGGCTATAATGAAATCCTGAGTGATTAATGTGGTATTTAAGACAGAGTCATTCAAGTGAACAGAGACTGCAACCACCAGATCTGTTATAAGGAAGCCCTGATGTTGGCAATGTGGTAAATACTTTGCAAGCTGTGTGTCCTAGAATGTAATATTTATACTGGTTTGGGTTAAAGAGTTATTTGGGTTGAAGAACAGTAGACATTCAAATAAATGTCAAAACAACAAAACTGAAATGTCACAAATTATTCAACATCTTTATTCAACATCTTATTCAACATCTTATTCAACATCTTTATCAACGACTTGGATGAGGGACTCAAGGGCATCCTGATCAAATTTGCAGATGACACCAAACTGGGAGGGGTGGCTAACACCCCAGAGGACAGGATCACACTTCAAAACGACCTTGACAGATTAGAGAACTGGGCCAAAACAAATAAGATGAACTTTAACAGGGAGAAATGTAAAGTATTGCACTTGGGCAAAAAAAATGAGAGGCACAAATGCAAGATGGGTGACACCTGGCTTGAGAGCAGTACATGTGAAAAGGATCTAGGAGTCTTGGTTGACCACAAACTTGACATGAGCCAACAGTGTGACGCGGCAGCTAAAAAAGCCAATGCAATTCTGGGCTGCATCAATAGGAGTATAGCATCTAGATCAAGGGAAGTAATAGTGCCACTGTATTCTGCCCTGGTCAGACCTCACCTGGAGTACTGTGTCCAGTTCTGGGCACCACAGTTCAAGAAGGACACTGACAAACTGGAACGTGTCCAGAGGAGGGCAACCAAAATGGTCAAAGGCCTGGAAACGATGCCTTATGAGGAACGGCTAAGGGAGCTGGGCATGTTTAGCCTGGAGAAGAGGAAGTTAAGGGGTGATATGATAGCCATGTTCAAATATATAAAAGGATGCCACATAGAGGAGGGAGAAAGGTTGTTTTCTGCTGCTCCAGAGAAGCAGACACGGAGCAATGGTTCCAAACTACAAGAAAGAAGATTCCACCTAAACATTAGGAAGAACTTCCTGACAGTAAGAGCTGTTCGACAGTGGAATTTGCTGCCAAGGGGTGTGGTGGAGTCTCCTTCTTTGGAGGTCTTTAAGCAGAGGCTTGACAACCATATGTCAGGAGTGCTCTGATGGTGTTTCCTGCTTGGCAGGGGGTTGGACTCGATGGCCCTTGTGGTCTCTTCCAACTCTACGATTCTATGATTCTATGATTCTATGAAATATGTTTTCTGTGTTCACAGACAGCATGCAAATCCTGTTCCACAAGTCCTTTTTAAAGGCGCACGCACACATTCTACAACATTTTCCCCCAACTTTTTTCTTTGATAAGGAAATACAATTCCTGTGTTTCTCTCCAATCATGAGGACACTAAACTTGGTGGGGTGGGGGGTGGGGGAGAATGATGAGAATCTCAGCCAATTATGTTTATGCAGATTCACTTATTGTTGTCTGCATTCATTTCTCTTATCAGTAGAGACTCATACCACATGTTTCGCAGGCATGTTTCATTAGAACACTGTCTCTCTACTCCAATCTTCTATTCTAATCCTCAAGGACAGACTTTGTTATGGAACTGCCAAAAAAGTTTTTTTAAAAAAAATACAGAGTCAAGCATCTCAGATGCTTTTTGTAGTTCATCTCTGTGAGAAAATGGCTCCACATTCCACGGACTGACTGGCTGGCTGGTTGCCAAGTTGAACTCCAAATTCTGACCAGCTGTATGCTCCTGAACGTGTTTATCTTTACACTTAAGAGGGAAAGTGTATGTTCCCAGTTTTATTCTCTTGCCAACATCAAAGAAGCAATTTCTTTGTCCAAATGAGGTTTTAATTTTTCACCACATATGTTTCTTACGTTCCCTGTGGTGCTGATTGCTGACAAGGCTGTTTTTTCATCAAAAAGTTTAGAAAGCATCTGCCCCACCAGCCATGACCACAGGCTCCTTGGAGGTCTGCTTTCTGGAAGATGGTTGTTCAGGACACAGTAAAATTCTGCCTTATTTCTTGACCCTAGATTCAAATGACACTGCGGAGTATCTGTCACAGAAGAGCTAACTGGTGAGAAATCTAAGCTCCACCTGCTCTGTGTGATTAGAGACGTAACTGGGCAGAATACGTAAGTGGGCAGGATCTGTTGTGGTGTTAACCCGAGAGCCAGTGTTGTGTACTGTCTGCTAAGGAGCAGGAAGAGACAGATTCAAATTCCCGATTCAGCCATGAGGTCACTGGATGACCTTGAGGCAGCTGGCTTATGGATTGGCTCACTCGTTTTCAAAGCACTACTTTCAAATATATTCAAACTATTTAGTAAGATTACTCCAGGCAGAAAACCCTCATAAAGACTTCAGCAAACAGATGTGTTTGGGTGTACCTTTGATGTGCTAAGGGATGCTAAACATATTCTTGCATAACTATTTGACTTTTAGAAGACATCTGAAGGCAGCCCTGTTCAGGGAAGTTTTTAATGGTTTTTTTTAATTGTGTTTTTAATATTTTGTTGGGAGCCGCCCAGAGTGGCTGAGGCAACCCAGTCAAATGGGTGGCTAATAATAATAATAATAATAATAATAATAATAATAATAATAATAATGCTACTTTTATTAGTCATCTCACTTCAGTACTCTGTTCAAGCTATAATTCTTTGCAGAAGTTATTAATCCCAGTTTTCTTTCTTAGCTTCTCAAATAATATTTTATGAAAATGTCACATAAACAACCTGTACGGATGTTTTTCATTACAGTATTGTCAGATTCTACTACAAAGGGATGCTCTGAGCATCACAAAACAGTCATGGCCCTCCTGCTTGATCACCTACAAAATCAACTTGCTAATGCCATTGCGCTTAAAAGAAGTACACCATTAAAAGGAGACCACCTGTGAATTCTCCAGACCTAGGAATACTTTCAGAACTGGATGCAACACTATAGGCATGCCAGCAGCTGGGTGCGAACACACCTCGACAGACTCATCTGTGATAGAAACAAGTCAAACTTTGATCAGCTTTCCAACACATAAGCCAAGCAAGTAGCAGATGCTATGGTAGGGCTGCACTGCTGACCTCCACTCCCTGTGGATGAGTCACTGCTGCAAACCAAGATGGATAGAGAACAAGGCAAAAACACTGTGCAAATACACTGGCTGAGCCAACCTGGCATTTCTGCTGGCATGTTTTCACTAGGCCAACCTCGCCGCCACCTCCCCTGTCCTGCTCTCAGTCCCAGTATGCAGCACCGATTCAGCTGGAGAGAGATCAAGGGCACCACACCATCTACTGCTGGGCTCAGCTTGGATTGAGAGGACCATCTTTAGTCTTCACTCAAGAAACCCCCAAGTCTATGGCACTAACAAATCTACCATGGCATAAGCTTTCATGGACTGCAGCAGGGAAGGTGGGCTTCTGGCCCTCTAGATGTTGTCAGCTTCCAATTCCCAACAACCTCAGCCAGCATGGTAGAGATGATGTGAGTTGTAGTCTAGCAACATCTGGAGGGGAATAGGTTCTCCATCCCTGGAGCACACCATTGTATGCCTGAAAGTGACTGTAGTCCACAAAAGGATATGCCACCGTATATGTCTTTAAAGTGCCCATAGTCTTACCATCGGAATCCTTCTGGTCAGGGTTGTATGTGAGTCGGCAGTTGTCCCGGTCGTCTGGGATGCCATCATTGTCATCATCAGAATCACAAGCATCCCCTTTACCATCTTTGTCATGGTCAGCCTGATTGGCATTGGAAATGTACGGACAATTGTCTTTGTTATTCTGGTGGCCATCTTCATCTATGTCTTGATTGTTGTCACACTGATCACCAACCAGGTCATTGTCCACATCAGTCTAAAGGTGGGGACAGGAAACAAGATTTGAATTTTTGAAACAGTGAACCAAAAAAGGCGGGGGAACCACATGATCACACTGTTAATGGTTCCCTTCAGAAATGTTAATGAATAATGAAGGCAATCTGAAAAGTAATATTCTATAAACATACTGAGATATCCCAAACTTGCAAAATAGATTCTTATTTCAAATTCCTCATTTAAATCTACTGACTCTTAAGCCAATACCCTTAATTACTTACTTACTTTTATTTATCTGTTGTATTTATATCCCACTGCAGGAGGCAGTGGAAGACAGGAGTGCCTGGCATGCTCTGGTCCATGGGGTCACGAAGAGTCGGACACGACTAAACAATTAAAGAACAAATTTATATCCCACCTGGGACACGGGTGGCGTTGTGGGTTAAACCACAGAGCCTAGGACTTGCTGATCAGAAGGTTGGCGGTTCAAATCCCCATGATGGGGTGAGCTCCCGTTGCTCTGTTCCTGCTCCTGCCAACCTAGCAGTTCGAAAGCACGTCTACGGGACATGGGTGGCACTGTGGGTTAAACCACAGAGCCTAGGACTTGCTGGTCGGAAGGTCGGCGGTTCGAATCCCCACGACGGGGTGAGCTCCCGTTGCTCAATCCCTGCTCCTGCCAACCTAGCAGTTTGAAAGCACGTCAAAGTGCAAGTAGATAAATAGGTACCACTCCTGTGGGAAGGTAAACGGCGTTTCTGTGTGCTGCTCTGGTTCGCCAGAAGCAGCTTAGTCATGCTGGCCACATGACCCGGAAGTTGTACGCCGACTCCCTCCGCCAATAAAGTAAGATGAGCACCGCAACCCCAGAGTGGGTCCCGACTGGACCTAATGGTCAGGGGTCCCTTTACCTTTACATTTTTTAGTCCTAAAAGCAAACAGATGCAAGCCCATAGGATCCCTCCAATTTTAATGGAAGGACAAAATGTGTCATTTATCAGAAGTTTGAGAAGCATGGTTTCTATGTGATTTCTTGCATAGAACAGAGGCTGGCTAAGCTGAAAAAGTAGATTATCAGGGTAGGTGGCGGTATGCTTGAAGAGATGTTTTCTAACTGATCTTTAACTCATACAATTTTTCCAACATAACATTAATTCTTCCAGAATCGTGGTCTTTTCTCTCTTTTTTGCATCTGTTTTCATACTGGAAGCATTTGGCATCTGCCCCCAAAGTATCTGTTAAGAAGAGTGCAAGATGAAAATGCAATGCAGGCATTTTAATGAATGAAATTGGTGCCAACACACAGGAAGACCTTTGACGTCCTCAACAGATCTCAGTTCTAGCCTTAGGCCCCTTTGTAAGATTTTGCAGATGAGAAAAGTGGCGCTGCTCTCGTGAGAAACTTCTCTTGCCTAGGCAGCATTCTTATGTTATGAGTGACTGCTATTGACCTCAGCTGCTTTCAGGGTTTTTATGTATATATATGCCCCGAGAAGCCAACAGCAATAACTTTGCGCAATTAGAAATTCCAGACCATTCATCCAAATCAAAGGCAAAGCTGTTGTGTCAGAGCTTTGAAAACTTGAAAAGCTGAACTCTTTCTTTTTTAAAATAACCTGGGCATTCAATTTACCTCAAACCATGCAGTTTGCCACCAACATTTGCCTTTAATATAAACATGTGCCCTGTGACTGAACAGAACCATATTAATTCTACGTAAACTGGGTGGTTTCCCCTCCCACTTCCCGAATACAATTACAAGTAAGTCTAGAACGTAGCATTTCTGAAATGCAGAGCTGGAAAGCCCATTGTGGTCTGGGAGTTGTGTTACCCATTTTAAACTGCCTGGTGGGCCAAATAAAAAAGCACATACATATACATAATCTCTCCCAGAGGCACACAGTTTGTTTCACACATAAATCTCATGTGCTCCCCACCTTCCCCTTCATCAGAACCAACCTGGCGAGAAACTAGTGACAATCAGAAAGGGGTGATCTCTTGTATATATTGGGGCTTAACTGAGAAAGGGAAATGGGTGACACTGTGGTCTAAACCACTGAACCTCTTGGGCTTGCTGATTAGAAGGTTGACAGTTCGAATCCCCATGACAGGGTGAGCTCTCGTTGCTCTGTCTCAGCTCCTGCCAACCTAGCACTTCGAAAGCACACCACTTCAAGTACATAAATCGCTAGCACTGTGGCAGGAAAGCAAATGGCATCTCTGTGCACTCTGGTTTCCATCGCAGTGTTCCATTGCACCAGAAGTGGTTTAGTCATGCTGGCCACATGACCCTGAAAGCTGTCTATGGACAAATGCTGGCTCCCTCAGCCTGAAGCGAGATGAGCACCATACCCCATCATCAAGTTTGACTAGACTTAACCATCCAGGGGTCCTTTTTTGACCTTTAATTGAGATAATAGCAGGAGATGTTCCTGGGGTGAAACTGGGAGTCAGATTTTCTGAGTTGACATGCACAGGATTCTGGTGGTGGATGACTTGGAACTGAATGTGTGAGCTGCCTCCATTGAAAATATTGCAGGCTGGGAGTGGAATCTCCACATGTGGTGTTGGATGTATGATGTCACACATACAAGTCATCACCTCACAGGGTGGTTGCTGGATGCATGTATGAACTCAAACTAGAAGACTCCCTGTTAGGAAGAGGGATGGAAGACTATTCATGAACAAAAGCTCTTCTTTATTCTAGCTTTCCTGCATCTTGAAACAATCTACCCCCAAAAGCATATAATTGGAACACTGAGTATCTCTGCAATAACAAAAACCTTGTTTACCCCTAAATCCAACCAGGTATGAATTTAGATCTTGAAAAGGGGAGAAAGGAACGACAAGCCTTGCTGAAATATCCCTCAAAGCGACAAAAGGCAGCCTGTGTTAATAGTACACAGTACGGTGTAGTGGTACCTCTACAAGGGTGAAGGCAGAGGTTCTTCACATCCATACAGTCCCCCCCCCCCATGTATATGCTACTTACCTGATCAGGATTGTGCACCAGTGGGCAGTTATCGCAGTGATCACCAACTCCATCTCCATCTGTATCTCTCTGGTCTGTGTTGTAGACATATGGGCAGTTATCGCGTTCATTGAAAACATCTGCCAGGATGGGAAAAAAGCAATTCAAACAAAAGCGTTATGTTCAGATTCCACTTGTATCAAGCAACATGCACTGGTTTCCAAGAAACTAGCACAACCATGAATGAGAATTTTCCCCATTTCATTCTCACTGGAAACTAACTGTGTCCAAGAGACAATGACGGGACCATGGTCACCCTGTGAGCTTTTGTATTTAAGGCTGGTCTCTCCATGCTAGGTGGCACACATTATATCTTGAACTGATAGCACTACTGCTTTTTCCTTTGCTTGTTAACTGGGGTGCGCTTGTCTTGCTGTGCCTTCCCTAAGTTACAACCCCTTTTATACAAGGCTATAAATACTATAAAGTCTGTAGGGTTGTACTAGCTGGTCCCATGGTTGGTGAAATACTTTTAGGATGGCTCTTTCCCTAATTCAGCTCTGTGGTGACCCCTCTCTGCCCAACTCTTGGTCACATAAAAGATTTGCCTGACACATTTGCTGGTGACAGTGAGAAGGTAAGAACAAAACCACTCTATTTTGTGACAAATCAATTGATGACCTATGAGCTTCCATTCTCAATTGAAGGTAGTCGATTCATCCAGACCTTTCAAGATAGGGCAGTCCAACTTTTCAGATTTTATCCAATAGTGATTGGGAGAGAGCAATACTCTGATGGGCAGCTTATGAAACAACTTGGACCAAGGCAAACAGTTTCCTGAAGCAGCAAAATGAGGTCTGATCCAAATCTTGTGGTTTGTGCAGTCCCCTAGAATATTTTAATTGTTTGAACTCTGTGTAAACAGTCCAGAGGAATCTGTTGATTAGGTGGTCAACAAATGTCCTAAATCAATACTATAAAATTTACTATGAAATGTATCCCCTGAGCTGACCTGAGGTTTATGCAGTTTGTTTTAGATTTCAGATTTCATTTATTTTTAGTAATAAAAGTTTTTGCTGATTCTTACAATATTTGGAGGAGATGAGAAGAAAACCCTTTCCAGGAATACTGGTTTATATATTTTTATTTTTATTGCAATGATATATATTTTGATTGTAAGCTGCCTTGGATATTTAGATATGTCTAAATAAATAACCACGAGTGTTAATGGAAACTCCATACTATGGAAAACCTTCAAGGGTTTTAGATATCTACTGATACACACACCCAACACTTTACACATTTATTGAATCAAATCTGAGGCTTAACAGGTTTTTTTCTCCAGTGCTGAAAACTGGGATTCATCTGCCAGGAAATGCAGCAGCAACGTCCCTCTAAGGACATTGAAGCTTCTGCTTCCAAGTCATGCCAAAAACCACAAGCCTAGAGGCATTCCAAAAACACCAAAGATATTTAGGTTGGTAGGTTTTTTCAGTACTGGGCTACTGTTCAGGTCAGGTTTGCCAGTTTAATAACCTGAAATGTCACTGTTGGTTTTTTCCTCCTTCCTGAGCCAAAAATGTAACTTGGGATCCTTATTATTCTAGCATCCAAAAGAAATTTCCTTTTTTCTCCTAAGGCGTTTTGGCAAACACATTGGGTGAAGACATTTGATTTGGCTGGCGATTCAAGTGTGGCTCTTCATGCCAGCATATTTGACAGCATAAATAATTAGAAAAAATATGAGTATTGCTGGGCCATAATTTTCATTACTTCTGAAATTATTATATCAAGTAAATGTTATATTCTTAAAAATGGGACCTGGGTTCTTAAAGAGTACCTTTCCTGTTATAAGATCATTAAAGACTTGTCAGAGAGACTATGCAAATAGTCCATTCTGTTCCAGAACTGGTTTGAGGAAATGGCAAAAACTTTACCATGAAATTATTTGCCCAGTAAACCCCACCAAACCATAAGTTTTAGGTACACCACTAATATTTTGTTTGATTAAGAAATCCTTCATAAACATAACTGGTGGTTGAAAATGCTTGCTTTCCTCTTCTCTTCTCCTGCCCCCCTCAGCAATATACCACAGCTTTTATAGCTTACATATAGGAGGGGTGTTTAAAATGAGAGTCGTCATAGCGTTCTCTTTTTTGCAAATGAGGCAACCCTATCCTTTGCCTTCAATGCATGGATTGATTTGATAGAGTTGTTCACAAGGGTGAGAGCAATAGCTTATTTTGAACCAGTTTCTCCCACGTTGAACAGAAACAAAATATATGAGAATGAATAAAAATTTACCATCGCCATCAATATCCACCGCACATGCATCACCCTCTCCATTATTATCGGTGTCAATCTGAGCAGGATTGTGCACATAGGGGCAATTATCACAGCGGTCACCAACTTCGTCCTTGTCATAATCAAATTGACGGGGATTAAAAATCAGGGGGCAGTTGTCCTAAAAAAGGGGAAAGATTAAAGAAAAGATGTGTAAGCATAGCTTAGAGACCATTATATTTCCAATCAACCTTTTCCCTTTCTGTAAATCAAATAGCATATACCTACTGGGGTTCCCAAGGGTTTCATGTAAATACTGCTAATAATAGTAAATTAGCATCAAATGAGGCATATTTAAGACTATCACACTCTCACACACTCTGCTAGACTCAATGTCTTTCAACCTTTTGCCATATGAATACGACAAGCCAACAAAACAGCTGTAAAAATCCCATAGAGTGCGCCATTCTTTGAGAATTTCTGTTGGTCTGAAATGTGGAACAAGTAATGATCAGCGACATCTGTAAGCAATAGTGGTATCCCAAATGGTACAGTTTAAATTCTTATATCTGACAACAGACGTAGAGAAATGAGAATGCAGCAAATATACCAACAACTTCTTAATGGTGTCCATATTTATTTTCTCTGAAAGGAGAAGATGGGTTAATGAAAACAAGCTTACTTTATCATCCTCAACACCATCGTTATCATCATCCTCATCACAGGCGTCTCCCTTTCCATCTTTATCGAAGTCTTCTTGTCCAGAATTAGGCAGAAGAGGACAGTTATCCTGTAAAAACAGACAACCCCGGATTGGCACACGCTTCTATTTCACAAATTGATAATAATGCCAAACTCTGACTAAATGTTTGTATGCCTCTCCGGAGACTAAAATATGGCACTGGGCAAATTCAAAATGGGAATTTTGAAGTCTTTTCTAAAGTCAACATGCATATGTATTCAATTAATTTTCACACACTTTTAGGCAGCCTTTGGTTTGTGTTGGATTATATTGCTAAAGTGGAATGATATCCGATGATGGTTACCACCTTATATTTTTGCTAGATTGCTTTAAAGGAAAGCATTTAACCTTTATTAAATCAACATATGTACTACAAAAATAATGGGTTTGGCTTTTGGGAAGAACCTCCCCTAAATGAATTCCGTATGTTTGAGTTTTGTTTTTTGTCTTTTAATGAAAGCAGTTCTTGATTCTTCTTGAATCAAATGAAGTACGTCCTGGTGACAGGAACCAAAAAGAAAGAAAGAATGAACCATATATGCTGAGTTGGTCACATTAACAAATGAGCAGACATTAGCCAGGGCAGAAAGAATTTGACATCTCAATTGTATGCTCAAGGAACATTTAATACTCCCTCCCTGTTCATGGAAAAGCAGGAAAAGAGAAATCCATTACTAGATCCACCCCCCAGGCTTATAAAGTCACATTCAGCTTCAAGTTACAAACATTTCTCGCAGTTTAAAGTAAGTTTAAATTAAGGCACAAAATTCTGGTTTGTTTCAATTCACTTGCTGTTGGGGTGTGATATACTTTGGTGCTGTATTGTTTTTGACTGTATTGGTTTGATAAAGGGTGTCTTCAGCACTTACTCGTCTGCTTTTCACTGGTTTATTTGGTTAACCTGTTGAGAGGGTATGTTATCAGTAACCTGACTAAGCCGTATTTTGTGATGAAAGGATGGTGTAGCAAGGTGACAGAAGCACTGCCCTTGCATGAAGCAATGGGCTGCCCCAAGACCTCCGGGTATAGGGCAGTATATAAATTCTAATTCTAACAACAATACATTGTGCATTCAACTATTTCACTGGAATGATCCCAATTCTGACATGCCTATCCAGTCATATCTTTTTGGTGAATCATAAGAGGAAGATAATTTTGGTAGACTAGGAGCCCAAAATGGACAGATTCTCTAAACTGAGAGACCTACCAATCTTGGAAAAATATTTATTTCAACAGTGGCCTAAGAAATCATTCAGAAAATGATGGTCACCGGAGGCTATCACTAGACTTGCCCTTCATCAACTGCCCTTCATTGAGACATTCATGGTGTTTCCATTGCTTCTTACTTACTTTTATGCAGTGATAAGTTGCATTGGCAGCACAGACCAAGTTATGATTGGGCCATCCATCCAGATCAGAATCTTCACCACAAATGAATCCATCACCAGCATAGCCTGTCCTACATTCACACTTGTACATAGGGTCACTGAAATGCCCAAGGTAGATGCACTCGGCTGACCTGTGACAGTTGTGTGTCTTGTCTTTGCAAGGATTGGCAGGTTCACATACCTGAAAAAGCAAATCATAATCATTCAGACCATGCTTCTGTAGGGGCATAAGGGTCTGGGGCTAAATTAAGCTAAATAACTGCAGCACCAGACCCAGCTAAATTGGAGGAGGAGACAGTGATGCTTTGATGCAAGGTATCCCATTTTATTTTCTCTAAATAAATTTATTATGAGCTACAGGGACATGAGCTTGTTTATTATTTATTTGCTTTGATGTCATCCTCATCATAGCAAGTTACAATACTTGAAAAGAATTTGCAGGATACTTTCTGCAGTACAGGTGACTTTAGGAACAGGACAATATATGGTGGCTGGGACCAGGAAAACCTGCCTGGAATGGCTGGGACCACAACAGTATCTGTGGGTGAGAATTGTGCTAACAACACAAGAGAAGAGATGCTTAGGATGGCAAGACCTACTCAGTTCCACATAGTGCTGGAAAAACCATTCAAAGCCAAATTTGAATTCAACTAAGTTGGCCCAAAATGTCTGTTTTTCAAATGCCTTGTTTTAAACAGTTTTCAGTACCGATAGTCAAGCAGGCAACACACTACCCTCAAATGACACATGAAGCATCCAAAATATCGGATTATTCAGAAGAGTAGATAAACAGCAGTTTTAGTTTCCCATAATATTGTTGAGCTTTGAGCCACAGATCCTTTAGCTGGGCCCCGATTTAACAACCTTTTATTAAAATCCTGGGCAGAGCCTCAAGGAACATTTCCTTGCTGACTGAGCTAATTAGCTGCACACGTTTGTCAGTGCAGTAATTATGAATAATGCTTTATTTAACTAAAGAGTCGCCTTAAGCAGAATTCACAAAAATTCTCTTACATTTGCTGATTCTGGATGTCATTAACTAACGTAAATCAACCCCACCCATTTCCTTTGCAGCAGTTTCAGGATGTAGCACCAAACCAGCTATTTAGCTGCCTTTGGGTTTTTGTTTTTACATAGAGAGACAGCCTAATGGACTGTGATTTTTTTCCCACAAGTCCTGACTGGTACTTCTGTATTGCTATTGTTTTGATTGACAGCTTTGCTAGAGTAGTTTAATATTAGCGGATGTTTCACATTTAAACTTCACAAACCGTGTCAGCCAGAACATGGAGAACTATGAAGGGACTGAGTAAAACCCAATGAAACTATTTTAAAATGAGGGTGGGGAATGTCTTTTTATCAAATCTAATTTAGTTGCATTTTCTTGTGTTCACTGAATAAAGATCTCCCCAAAGTGACCTATTTCATACAGAATGTGTCAAACAATCCCTTATATTAATTGTGCTGGTTCTCATGTGCAATGCATTAAGAATATGTTAGTGAAGAACCTGTGGCTGAAGGGCTAACATAAGAACAGGCTTTCTGGATCAGACCATAAACCCATCTGCTCCAGTATTTTGTTCTCACAAGATGAGCATGAGAAGCCCAGAAACAGAACATGAGCGTGAGAGCACTCTCCCTCTTTGTGTTCAGTCAGAGAGGCATATTGCCTTTGTCACCGGGGATAATGTATAGCTATCACAACTAGTAGCCTTTCCATAGATTTCTCTAATCCCATTTTAAAATCATCCAAATTAGCAGCCATCATTACATCCTGTGCTATGTGAAGAATTAATCCCTCATGTCTTATGCACTGTTACACCTTCTTGGCCCTTTTCAATTGGCCCTAAGTTGTTGGGTTTTTTTTAATATAAAGAAATGACTTTTGAGATCAATTTATTAAAAAGTTTGGAGTGGTTTTGAATGCCAGGTTTCCAATCTAAGGAGTACATTATTAAACATGCAAGCTGCACTCTTGCTCATTTTGAGATGCTCCAAGACAATGAAGTCTTCAGGACTGATACTACATCACCCTCTTTGTGCCATACTTTTATAGCAGATGTATCACATTTTCCATCCCGTTACTGGCCTTCTTTCAACAGCACTTACTTGTTTTTCTTTCTTGGCAGCCTCTAGGCCCACCCCATAAGGCTGACTTCCTTTGTAGCGAGGAGGGCATGGCAAGCAATGGAATCCAGGATTAGTGTTTACACAACGGTGGTTCTGATTTAACTTAAAGCAAACGTCTGGCACTACTGCACACTGCAAAAAACAAAGACACACGCACACACAACCAGAAAGAAGTATTGAGTTATATCACTGAGGAACCTCCAACGAAGTTGGCTACGTGTTTCCATTGGGTGGGGTCAAAACGGCATTTCTGTATGAACCAAAACTGTGTCTACCTCATCAAGGTCTTCGCAGACTGTTCCGTTTCCAAGGTAACCGGCAGGACATGCACCACAGGACCAAGAACCATCCGGGAAGCTGTTGCATTCTGCTCCAGGAAAGCAAGGGTTTGACAAACATCCATCTGCCAAAGCAAGGGGAAAGAGCATTAATTGTGCCAGTACTAAGCCAATCTCCTTATCTGAATACAGAGGAAGAAAAACAGCTTTACATCATTTCTATATTAAATCTCCCCACCCACTTCGAAGCAACTGTATTAAAATTTACTACAAATATATTTTATACTAGTCCCAGATTGACAATTCCAAAAGGACAAGTTGTATATGAAGGCACAGCAGTAAAGATGGAGTATGTCTGAAACTGCCAGCTCAAAATGTCTACTCCAGACTGGAAGCCACTCTCCAGTTTCAGGCAGGTGCCTTTCTTAGCACTCTCAGCCAAGATCCTTCTAACTGGAGATGGCAGTGATTGAATCTCAGAGAAGGAATTCAATATAGCATTAAGGAAATTGTTCTGTCAGGCTTGTGCTAGAGGAGCAATCTCTCCTCTCCTTCCCCTGTGCACTGTTCTTGGCGTTCTTCTGACACACACATCCCAAGCCAATCAGTGGGAGTGGGGAGAAAGCCCCATTGTGCTGGCAAGTCCTTGTGTGAGCTTCCACAGGCAGGACCCATTAGCTGAACCCAGCCCAAAGCCTGCTGCATACAAATCCTATGTTCTGCCACTGTGCAGTTGCTGCTCCAACAATCGTAGGCTAGTCTAGCAGAATGGTTTGGAGTACCAGATCCCATGTGAGGCATGAAGTATACTTGGGTATCTTTGTTTAGAACACAGCTAACTATCCAGCACATTCCACACTCACCTATTGGACAATCCTGTTTGTTGCACATATCATGCTGTATGACATCTCCCATACATGCCTTTCCACCATACTGAGGCTCTGGGCTGTTGCAGAGACGAGATCTTTCCCGAATGCCTCCGCCACAGGTAACAGTGCATGCAGACCAAGGAGACCAAGGGCTCCATCGACCATTGACTGGAGTAGGACAGGCAACAGGAAAAATTAGCATGGGCAAGCACAGTACAGTTAAGAAAACAAAACACTGACCACACAGAGTGGTGTCATTCAGTGATGTCAAGAAGTTATTTCACCTGGCCACTTCACTAGTACAATGAATACAAATTGTCTTTCTGGTCTAGTCAAGGAACCTGAAAAGAATCTGCTCAAATTGCAAATCTGCTCAACCTGCAAATTCTGTTTTGGCCATAATCCACAATCCTCCTACTCAGAAGTACCCCATTCACTTCAATGGGGTAACTAAAACAAAAGGGTTGTAGATGGCAGCCTCTTCAGTCCCCTGAATCCAATAAGACAACTGGCACTCCGGAAGGAAAATGCAGTGCAAGAAAGAATGCATATTTTTGCCCACATAGTAATCTACCCCAGGTTTCTCTCCACATGACTTTGCCCATGCATATATACAAATACATGCAACAAATCTGAATTATGTCATTTTCATAGAAAAGACTGGGTGTGATTTTGCAAGTGGGATTCAGATGCACCCTGGCAAATTCAGATTGCACAATCAAAGAAGATTTGATGCTCTTGCACAACAAATCTGCTTTACCCTCGCATCCAACCCCCCCCCCCCCAAAAAAACCCAATACATTTTGCAGTACAGAAATTGATGGAGGAAAGATCTGGAAGATGTTGTTATATAGCCTCCTAATCAGAATGAATGCTCACTATAAAGCTGACATTGTCTAACCTCCCTGAAAACTGTAAACAAACAAATCAGGAAGAATGATCAACAAATAGGTTGTGAAGAAGCAATTAGTAGTTGAAAGGTAGATATCAGTTTATGAAAACATTGCACATCCTCAGGCTATAGCAGTTTCAGCCCATTTTCATTGAAATAAACATAATAGGAAGATGCAAATTTCATGATATAAGACTGAGGTTCTTCTATTTGAATTTTATTACTGGTTACATATGAAACTGTAGACTTCACTCTCCTGCTAGAACATGCTTTTCATGTAGATGTTAAACTCAAATAATGAGAATAATGTTAGGCTTCCATTATAGAACATCAATTATAGAACATCTACACTATCCAATATAAACCTAGGAAACCTCTGAGCAAATAGTGGACCCCTACATAGGTGAGTTCCATTGATTTCAGTGTGACTTACTGCCTCATAAATGTGCACAGAAATGCAGCCTAAGTCTAGTAGAATGTTATGATATTCTATTCAGTAGTGGACCATGTGGTAGAGCACCATCAGTCATCTGACTTCTGCATCACTACCTCTTACCAGGAATTGGAGGCAGTAGAGTGAGTTGATCTGGTGTTCTCACTGGTGCATTTCCACCATGCCAACTCATGCTTTCCCCCTCTACCTCCTGGTAGACCAGAGGTCAGATGAGTGATGCCACCCACACCACCTGTTACATAATTTATTTATTGCCTTGCACAGCAACCAGCTTTCCAGAAGGGGTTCTTTGAAAAGTGAGTAAAAAGTTGCCCAATCAAGGCAGACCCTCTAAAATAGTGTGCCGGAAAGTTCTACTGCCATAGAAGGGCCAAGTAGTGAAGGCCCAAGTAGATGTGGATTCAGTCTAACAGAGCCCCAGTTGCTGATCCCAAATGTTTAGGTTAGGTTATTTCAGCTTGAGTAATGTTGACATCTAGACTGCAGCCTTATCAGAGGCTGAATGCAAACCAAAACACTTACTCGGACATGGGACTCCTTCACATTCTTTTGTTTCCCTTCCGCTTCCTTTGCAGCCTTTCCCACCCATCTGTGGAATGGGGGAATTGCAGAGACGTATGCGAGTTATGTTGCCTACCCCACAGGTCACAGAACAGGAAGACCAAGGGGACCAGTGGCTCCAGCCGCCATCTTGCCGTACTGATCAAGGAGAGAAAAAGAATCACAGTTCAAGGCCCTGTCCCTAAATCCTCAAAGGCTCTAATGGAAATTCTCCTTTAATGCATAGCAACGTAAGGAAAACTGTATCTGCAGTACAAATACCACTGGCAGCTGTGATTATCTGACAGTCCACACCAACTTTCAGCCATGTCTATCAATGTCAAAGTGGCCATATGTTTACTGCCCCCATGTGCTAACCATAGCTGGATAGTCCTATGTGGGACACAAAGAGAGGTGTCCTCACCTGTCAATTATCTATTATCTACCTCTTTGCCTTGTGGGTAAGGAGAGTAGTTCAGGTCACATCTTAAAATCTGATGAATCTAAAAAAAAATGTCACACAGCTCTTTCATGCGTGGATGTGTTTCTTTTGCATACAAGATTGATTCCAGGTGAGTAGCATTTGCTTGTTTGAGAAGCAAAGGAGAAGTTACAAAGATAAAAGCTTGACATTACAAACACTCACTGCGATTGTCGCATTTCCCGAGGGAACAGGTTCTTGTTTGAATGGAGGGCCCTCGGCAAGTATTGCTGGTGACATCGCATGACCTTCCTCGTTGCTGGGTTCCAGATCCACAAGTGACAGAGCATTCTGTCCATTCAGACCAGGGTGACCAGCCTTCTTCACTGTCGTCAGCTGCAAATCAGAAGAATCATAGAGGTGCCCTGAACGGTCTTGTTCACATGTAAAAGCCTGCTGGAATTTGCAGATACATTAGGGAGCCAAAAAATAAGCCAAAATAAACAGGTGAACCAATGCATCTGTTGGGTTAGCTCTTCAAAGCTTAAGCCCATATACAGCCTGAAGCACTGAATAGACACAGCCCAACTAGCTACACATTATTATTGTTGGCATTGTTTGACTTACACATCACTATCAAAGCATATTGTCCATTCGGTCTGTAAAGCTATGTGCTCCAATAGTGTTCTGTGTTGGGGCTGCTCACAAATATTCAAATTCTGGACAATTGTCAAGAAATGATCAAAATACTCAAACATCACATTCCAGCCTCACTGCCACTTTGTTTACAAAATCTATGGGGCAAACAATTTGAAAGGTTTCAGCTCTCAGGACCTCTTGACGTGGCTACTAGTGGCTGCCAAAACCTCAGTTGCCCCCTTACAGGACTTGTGATATTCGCTTTAGTATAATAATACGTGGATTTTAGCATTAACTGGGGGGAAAAGAACTCATAAATTACATGTTGCCAAAGGCTTGATGGACCCTGGAAAAATTCTATGTGGTTTGGTGGGAATTTATTTTATATACAACCAAGGTAGACACAAAGGACTCCCTCTGCACAGTGCAATGTGATATGTAGATTTCCTATTGGTCTTAAGTACTCTACCAACTTAATAGTAAGTCTCTCCCTGATATACTGTGTTGCTTTTTTGTACCTCTGTTATTTTTGTTTGATTTACTTCAATAACATCTTCTTTTTAAGTGTCCCATTTGAAAATTTGCTCTCCACATGCAAATCTCTCTCCTCTCTGAGAGAAAGGTAGTTTCTCAAGGCTTCTCACTGATATACTTGGTTTGTTCACATGGAACGTGAGCATCACACAGCAGTAAACCGGCAACCTCTTCCCCTTGTAAAAACTGAAGTGGGAAATCCCTGTGTGAAGATGATCACTTCAATGTGGACTACAGCTCCCATCAGCCCTGACTCCTGGCCATGCTGGCTGAGGCTGATGGGAGTTACAGTTCAGCAATAACTGGAGGGTCACAGGGTCCCTGCCTTAGCAAAATGGCAATCATCCCAGAAGTCAGAATCTTGCACCTCTCCTGCTCCTCCTTCTGCCATATGTTATTCCCTGCAGTAGTTTCCTCAAATGAAGAAAATGATGCAGGTGGCAAAACATTCAGGGATCACCCAAGCAGTAACAGCACATAGTGTATTGCTAGTTAAGTGTGCAACACTGACATAGGAAGTCTAGCTGGAATCATCTGCAGCCTTGCTCTTTGTAGACCCAGCAAGTGGTATTCAAGCTGAGACTTCCCTACTATGCAAGCTTTTAACAATAAGCTATCCTTGCATGCCATACTTACAGTGAGAGCAGACAGGGCAGCACTCGCCATCAATAAAAGTGGGGCTGACACAGTGAACAGCTGGGCATGTGATTTTATTGCATATCGTTTTAGAGTTCTGTATGTGCAAAGGGGGAAAAACACATGGAACCATTACTCCAATATCAGTCAATCTAAATACCCTATCTTTTGGCAGGACATTCTTCAAATGAAGGAAAAAGTAATATAATCATAGAATTGCAGAGTTGGGAGGGATCCAAGGGTTCTCCAGGCCAACCCTCTGCAAGGCAAAATGTTCATTGCAGGAATTAGGCTTGAGTACCTAAGTTTGCCTTACTGACAAAAAAAAATGCACATCAAAAAGTGCAACTGGCACCATGCTATTTTCCATCAGAGACTTATGCAGCTGACAATATGAGATGTCACACAGAAGAACGGGCTATAACACCCTCTAGTCGATCAATAATAAAGCTTGTAGTTTTGCATCAGTGACAGCAGGTGGGCCAAACTGTACAGCTGCATCCCCATTAGGGTTGATGACGCTAGGTTTAGTTAGTGGTGCAGCATGAGGGAGAGAGGACAGCCCTGGCTACTAAAGGCCAAGGAATTCAACATGGGGTGAGGTGAGCAGATTTCCATCCACCCAATGGGAATTGCCCTTCTTCGCCACTCTGCAGCTCCTTAAAGGTAAAGGTAAAGGTACCCCTGCCCGTACGGGCCAGTCTTGACAGACTCTGGGGTTGTGCGCCCATCTCACTTAAGAGGCCAGGGGCCAGCGCTGTCCGGAGACACTTCCGGGTCACGTGGCCAGCGTGACATCACTGCTCTGGCGAGCCAGAGCCGCACACGGAAACGCCGTTTACCTTCCCGCTGGTAAGCGGTCCCTATTTATCTACTTGCACCCGGAGGTGCTTTCGAACTGCTAGGTTGGCAGGCGCTGGGACAGAGCAGCGGGAGCGCACCCCACCGCAGGGATTCGAACCGCCGACCTTTCGATCGGCAAGTCCTAGGCACTGAGGCTTTAACCCACAGCGCCACCTGCGTCCCCTGCAGCTCCTTACATTCCTCCAAAATCTGCTCTGGAGGGTTATGGAAGAGGAAGGGGAAATCCCATTGCGTGAGTGGCAGTCTGCTCCACAGATTTATTGATTCAACCCCAAGAATATGTGGCCGTCCATCATAACAGTTTAGCAAAGGCAACCTGCCAAATAATAAATTGAAATTACAGGGCAGTGCAAAGCCCAACAGAAAGAGATAGATGCCTATTAAAATAGCCCATTACAGTGGTACCTTGGTTCCCGAACAGCTTGGCTCCTGAACAAATCGTCTCCTGGATGTCACAAACCCAGTAAGTGTTCCAATTTACAAAAGTTTTTTGGAAGCCAAATGTCTATTTCAGCTGTTGGCATTGTTTCTGGGGCCAATCAGTCAATCAGAATTCGCGCCTTGGTTTGCGAATATTTTGGGGCAATGGTTTGCGAACGTTTTGGAAGTCAAACAGACTTCCAGAATGGATTGATTTTGGGAACCAAAGTACCAATGTACACTTGATTGGATGCAGCTGAAAAGAAACTCCGTGTGATTGGGTGGGGAAGGGTAAATGATTCATTGATGCCTTACCTGGCAGTGACATTTCGTGCAGCTGTCCACAACCCAATGTGAATTATTCATAAACTCACGGCCATCTTGCCAACAAGCCGACTGGTTCTTGAGTGTTTTGTTGGGGCCAAGCAGTTCCGACACAATTTTCTCATTCACCTCAGACTGTACAATGAAACAGGTAGCAATGAGTTGGCCTTTTTGCAATGCACCATAGTCAGAGAAGGGTGAAACTCTCACTAACCCTCAGCATAGAAAGCTAAGCTGCTCAGAACAGATTCCTTCTTTCACCCAGCTAAACTGAGCCAGAAAAGAAGCAAACAATTCAGTGAGTGCACTGTTCCTCTGGGCGCAAACGTCCCAGCTAATGTTACAATCTGGGCTTGCAGCACTTACACAGATCTCCATAAATTATACTGAAGAGATTGTAGAGTATCACTCATCTTCCTTAAAATGGAAGATGATTTCACTCTTGAGACATGTGCTAGACTACTTCAGGTCTTTTTCAAATATGTGAAGTTGATTCATAACACAGACTGAAGCAGACAATGGAACAAAAGCCAGGCAATGACAAACAAGGCACATTCATGTATTTTCTATATGATTTATCAGGGTGCCTGCATATGCATTAACACCGTGCAATGATCAGGGCTGGCCTGATGACTTCGTGAGGTGGGGTGAAGCAGCCACCTCAGAAGGTGGGAGCCCCTGAAGGCACCCCACCTGCCCCACCACTTCCACCACTGGCAGAGAAGTGGCGTGCAGTATCAGTGCTGATTTGCTGTGAGATCTCACCAAAAGCTTGCGAGATTTCACAGAGCACAAGAGATTTGGTGATTTTCAGTGAACTCTCATGAGATCTCGCTGGATATTGATGCTGATGTCGATGTTGCTTCTCTGCCAGTGGCAGTAGCGCAGTGCAGCAGGCACGTTCCATGTCACCTCAAGTGGCAAAATGGGACATGTCACCCCTGGCAGTGGTAGTATGTGCAACACACAAATACTTTAAGGATTAGCCACCAAGAGCCTTTCCAGGGACTATGGTTTTCCAGGAGATGGGTAGGCATGAAACTGGGTAGGGGGTCACTTATCCTTCCCTCATCTGCCCCTGTAACGTTGTCCCAGAACGCACAGCTACCTACCAGCAAGTCCCTGCGTCCCAGTAATCAGACTCCTAAATGCAGTTGCTGGAATGCAATAGTTGCACCAGCAAGTGCAACAGTACCCCGCATGTGGTGGAGAGGGCAGTTTTGCCAATGTCACACAGGTATCTAGATGGTGCCAAATCACCTGGCACTAACCTAACCACACCATTTGAGCACGGAGGCAAATCTAGTCCTCTCAATTGTCACCCTATCTCTCCACCCTTTCTCTCCCCGCCCCCCAAACCCTTGGGCCTGTGTGTTCATCCTTTCTCTGGCAAGTGGAACAAAATATCATCCAGCTGTCTCCCACAACAAAGTATTGTCTCAGCAGCATCAAGGCTGTCCTTAATGTGGTTCACACGAATCATTCCATGTGCTGAAAAAACATATGGAAGCCGGTTGCGGAGCCCAGCAGTCTAACTCATCATTTCCATGCTCTATGGATGTCTGCTTGTTCAACAGATGACAGGAGTTCTCCCCGCCTACAGATGTAAGCTGGTAGAGCTCCTTCTCGTGAACAGGGACCCTGCCCAATGAAGCTCCCCCTCTTTGCATGGCTGAGATCTACCTGTGTACATTGGTACCCACATATAACACCTTGCAATGTCTTTCAACTTGTGTGTTGAGCAGCACACAAACACACTCAAAGCCCCAGCAGGCTAACTGGCTGAAGATTACTAACTGATTGTTGGGTGGGGGGAGAATGGAAAGCTGAGGGAGAGAGAATGGAATGGAACATCCTCGAGAAGGGCATGGCTGGATGGCTAGAACCTAGAACACAAGCCACTCCACCCTTTCACAGCACTCAGAATTTTCTACCTAATGTGTCCTCCCATAACATGGGAATCTCCTGAGGTGACATCAGAACTAATACACCATCCCACTATTCTCTGACAATTTTCATACAATATTTTGGTATGTTTCCAACATGTATAAGTGTTCTCTTTATCAACGTCTGGTAGATACCCAAACAAAGGGTTTATTGTAGTGCCAGTGACTTGACTGTTCATTTGTTGTTGCTGATCTTGAGGAGCAATCGCTGCAAATCAATGAGCAGACATCTAGAGCAGGATACACTGGTGATACCTACCACTTTTTCTAACTTTTCTGTTAAGCTGTTGACAACAATACGCAGTCCAGTGAGTTCCGTAAACATAGACCCCAGCTCTTCACAAGAGCGATCACAGAATTCTGCCTTTTTCTCTGTGTTTTCACCAACATACTCTGTCATGACAGAAGGAAGGTGAAGGATCTCGGTGCTCTCGTTGATTGTGTTCACTTCAGCTGGAAGGGAGGAAGTAAAATAAAACCCATTACGTATATGCAACAGCTTTTCCCTGATTACAACTTTTGGCTCAAATTATACATTGGTACTAAAGGTGGATTGTAACTGTATCTCTCTTGGAACAAGTTTGATGCCAAATTATACTCAAGGGTATAACAGAAGGATTGGATGTCGGCCCCTTCCAATTATAGTCATTCCTTTTCACAGTTTAGATTCCAGCTCTCAAAGAGGTCTGCAGGTTTAGAGGCAATGGAAAAGTCTTTTAGGAACACAGGACAGGGCAATTGAACATATGCAATGTTAAATACTATCCACTTAAAAGCTTAAGTATAACTGTTTGACATCTGATGCCCTTTTAAATGTGTTGTGGGAAGGGGGATTATTAGTTTGCTTTTGTTCTTATTTTTATTATGTATTTTGTGGTTTTTATATTGTAATTTTATGTTGTGAACCACCCTGAGATCTATGGATAAAGGGTGGTATACAAATATGATGATGATGATGATGATGTAGTATCACATGTTCCCAGGGTTTCATGATCACTCTGGTACGGGGGCAAGAATGGTTTGAATGCTTGTTGACATTTTAGTCCCAAAGAATTATAAGAACACAGTGCTGATAAGAGGAACATTTTGGCTTGATTAATTGAAAGCAATAGCTATAGATATAAGCAGTGGCAAGAAGCCACAAAAAAGGATGAATTAAGACTGCAACCCTATGGACCTTTAGTTGCGAGTAAGGCCCATTAAACCAAGTGCAACGTAATTCTGAGTAAATGTGCATAGGCTTTTCCTTGCAAGGTTCTTTTTTCAGGGAATGTTATTCTCTCCGAGCACTACTTTCTGGCTTCCAAAATCAAGGAAGTAAAGGTTCAGCATAGCCCTACGCAGCACAATTTATTTTAAATGTGTGTCTGAAGGGAATGAAGAAGCACAAGCAGCATAGCTTTTTCTAAGCAGACTCATTTGCAGCAGATGCTTTTGCAGGCAGCAATATACGTCAGTCAAAGCATACTTGCTGTTGGCACAGTGCTTGTGCCAAAAGAGCATGTACTGACAACATAACCAGACTGTAAACTCAGGGACGCTTCCTCCCCTAGTTGTTATGTTTCTTGGCCAAAACCAGATCACTGAATGGGGAAAGAGTAGCAAGCATTTCCTTTGCACACACGGAGCTGTGTTACTGTCATCCTCTTGGAGTCTCAGCCACATATTTAAAAATAGTGCAAATTCAGATGACATGCATCTCATTGTAGATATGCAAGACGATACTCTGATACCTTTACATCATTATGATTTGGGGCAACTTTCAGTATGACTTATTGCTCATCTTTTATTGTTGAGGTGGTCATTTCCCACATTCTTGGGAGCCACTGCAGAGAGCAGTTGGGGGGCTGAAAGTTTATTCTGCTGCACAAACTAACCCCCTCAGGAGTGGAGAGACCCTACAATAAAATTGGCACAACTCGGCTGTAAATGGAGTGCACATCATCAGGTACAGCATAGTATATACTAAATCACAAGCAGAAATAAAATCAGGGATCAGGAACTTGTGGACCTCCAGCTGTTCCTGGACTTCCAGGTGTTGCTGGACTCCAACTCCCGTCAGCTCCAGGCAACATAGCCAATGATCAGAGATTATGGGAGCTGGAGTCCAACCACATCTGGCAAGCCATCCCTGCTGTGCTATTGGAGCAAGCTGCGCTCCTACCACTCATCAGGTTGAGGGCATTGAATACTTCATAGGCCACAGGCAAGCATGGCCATCTCCATTCTATGATGTCAGGTAGATGCTATGCATATGTACCAAAGAGGACGTCCTACTGAAATTGGTGTGTGGTATATAACTGCTATGTCCCATCAGTGCAAGGATCTCTATTTGTGTAACAGGATTTTCTGCATTCTCCTCCCCCCAGCCTGTCCCATGCTTTCCCCAAATGCTTGCTCCAGAGGGGAACCCCTAGAACAGATTTAGGGGGAAACGGGGGGTGGAAAGCAGGAAACATCCCACTTTCCAAGGAGAAATCTTTGCCCTGACGGAAGGAGAGACTTAGCACTATATTGGCTTCCACCCACTGGGAGCTACTTCTGAGTAAGCATGTAGGCTTGATCTGCGCATCATACCTCACATATTTTCACTAAAACTAAAGTTCCTTAGGTACCCTCAAGAAATACTAAAGCAGCCATATGTTTAGTGGTGGTGAACAGAATACAAACTTATTTACCAAACGGCATTGCATTATAAAGGCCTCGTTTGCAGTAAGGATTACCAGGACCACACAAACGTGTGGTCTCCCAGAGAAGAGCTCATAGCTACCTTGCTGATCCCTGGTCTTTTTTACCCCTGCACTTTGCTGAGCTAAAACAAGGTTTGGCTTAGCATGTTGGGCAAACCCAGGCTCATAGTTTAGCTCTCTCCTTGCGACCCATGAGCTGCAGCTAAGAATAAACCTTGACGATACCTTGGACTTAGTTAGGAGAGAGCTTAACCACAAGTCCTGGTTCAGACAACACAGGATGCCATACCACGGCTTAGTTTATCACAGTGTGGGATGAGGAGCAAAAAAGACCACGAAGGAGCAAAGCAGCTGAGAGCTTCTCTTGAGGAGCCTACCCATCCTTGTGGCCTCAATAAGCCATAGTTTGGCTTACCATGTCATGCAAACCATGCCAAAGCCATTCTATTTTTCAGTATTACAACAAAGGGAGGAGCCCACTCGAGGGTGGCCCTTAAAACTTGCTCATAAATCTGTCACTCTGTTCCTTTGCTTGTACTATCAATTGCACGGTAACAAAAATAATCGAAGAAGGTCATGATCTGACTTGATGTATTAATGTAAATCAGGAATGATTCCAGGACAGCAAATAATATTATAAAGGGCAGAACTGCATATTAGATCTGAAAATAAACAAAGACATAGAAATACAGCTAAAGAATCAACAAAAAACTTTGGACAGGGAAATGATTAATTGCAGCTAATGGAGCTAATCAATCTAAACATGGTGACAACAGTTAAGTAAACATTTTCCAAAAGTTTATAATGAATTGTTTCCAGAGCTAAGAACTTTAAATATCTTGGCTGTAGACCGGAAACTCTAAAAATGCAACACAGCACAATAAAGTAATTTATCATGAAATGCCACTTGTTTGAGTGTCATCTTGACTCAATGAAAAGACGTATTCTTGCCATGAAAATTTATGTAAGTCCCACATGTGACACTTTTGAGATCATTAATTTCAGATTTTGAACTGAATGTTTTTAAGATTACTAAAGTCAGTGCAGTAGCTTTGTTGGCACAAGCTATGGCAGAAGCAATAAGGGCAGACAGCCTGTGGAAGTGAAAGGCAACATCTGGGACCAACCTATTATGGGAGTCTTGTATCTTTCCACTTTCTGGTTTTTTCCCCCTGGCAGTAAACACGATTTACTCTGAAAGTCAAAATGGTTCCAAGTGGAAATGCTACTACTAATGAGCAATTTTATTTATTCATATTGAAATGTAGAACCCGGCCTTTCAATGCAGCTCACCAAATACTTCACATTTGATCACAAATGTTGACGTTCACTTATCTCAGGCTTTGTGTCTTAAGAGAGAGGCAAAAAAGGGGGGAAGCTTTAGCCTTTTTAAAATAAGTAATAAATAACATGTCTGGGGAGATGTTTGGACCTAAAATCCTCTCTTGTATATGTGTGTCAAGGATAAATTATGCTTCTTTAAAGAACAGCATTCACACAAAAGAGTCACCTGGCAATATCATTCTTTATAGTACAAAGGAGATACAAAGCCCTGAACAATTTAGGTCCACTGTACCTTAGAGACAGCCTAAACCAGGCATCCCCAAACTCGGCCCTCCAGATGTTTGGGGACTACAACTCCCATCATTCCTAGCTAACAGGACCAGTGGTCAGGGATGATGGGAATTGTAGTCCCAAAACATCTGGAGGGCTGGGTTTGGGGATGCCTGGCCTAAACCCATCCTAAGCTCCATCACAGAGGTCATCTGTAGACGTGATTGGTTGTTGCCCCAGTTGATGAAGCTCATCTGACAGCAGCATGAAACTGATCCTTTGCAGAACTCTCTGTCAGTACAGATTTTAATTGGTTTCTTCATTCTGCATATTATCAGAAGGAGCCAATAGAAACTGATGGTATGTGTTGCCACTCCCTCAAATTACTGTGAGCAATAAGAATGGCACTTTTTCTTCTTCTTACCGGACTGGCTCCTCAGGCATCCTTTGCTGCGCAAGACATCCTCTATTGATGTTCCAAAAACTAAATGAATATTTTGGAGGAGACCCTGCAAAGAAGACACACACAAAAAAAATGTTTGTATCATTTAAGGTAACAGCAGATCATTAGTCTACTTCCCGCCTCCTTCAGAACTTCTTCAACCTTGACTGAATTTAATCATGCATAAATTGTTTGTTTGTTTTATTCATTTAAATACCATATATTCCACCCTTCTTCAGCAGAGCCCAGGGCTGATCACCACATAATTAAACAGAGAAATGAAGGTGGGGAAAAAAGTCCTGCATAACAACCAATCAAACGCTGTCATCAAAACAGGTCAGATGTCACATTACCCAAAGGCCTGGTAGAAGAAAAAGGATTCTAGCTGGCAATGAAAACCATGGTGCCAGCCACACGTCGTGGGGGGGGGGGGTATTCCAAAGTCAGGGTGCCTTTGCTGAAAAGACCCTCTTGCAAACTATGAGCCTCCCTTAAATATAATTCTGCTAACAGGACTGCCAGAGACAACTTTAAACCTTGCATTTTTTCAGGTAGATGGGTCCAAAGTCAGTTAGAGATTTTTACATCAAGTCTAAAACCATGAATTTGGCCTAGTGTCTAATCAGCAACCAGTGCAAGTGTTTAAGAACAATTGTATCATGAACTCACACAGACACCTCAAAAATCTGGCTGCAGCGTTTTCAACTAGTTTCAGTATTTGGAACATCTTCAAGGGCAGCCCCACATACAGTGAATTACAGGAATCTAAACAGGAGGTTACTAGAGCATGGGTCCCTGTGACCAGGAAATCCCTGTGCAGGAAGAGCCGTAGCTGGTGAAGTAGTCATAGCTGGGAAAACGCACTCTTTGTCACTGTGATCACCTGGAACTCAAGTTTCAGACTTGAATCCAATAGTTCCTTCAGACTTTGCACCTGGTCCTTCAGAGTGAATGCAACACCCTACAGAACAGGCCACCTTCCTAATTCCTGAACCTGGGACCTTTCTGTCTTGTCAGAATTCAGCTTTAGTTTGTTGGCCCTCATCCAACCTAGTGCTGCCTTCAGACACTGGTCAAGCATCTTCACAGCTTCATCGGAGGCCAATGTCAAGGAGAAATCTGTCATCTGCATAGTGATGACACTTTCCCTCAAATCTTCTACTGACTGCTTTGAAAAGTTTCCTATAGATCCCTAATGCTAATAGTAATATCTGAAACCAGAGAAACCACTGAAAACCCCTACCTCCTACTCCCAACTCACAGAGTCAGTTCAGGAGGAGACTATGGTCACAAGCCATTGTGAGATTTGAGGAGCATCAATATGGTTGTACTCCCCTTGTCCTCCCCTTGTCAATCAAGGTGGCCAAAAGCTACTTCACTGCTAAAACAAAGCCTGAAGCATAATGGAATTGGGTCAAGAAAAATGGCTTCCTCCAAGCACGCCTGCAGTTCCTCAGCCTCCACCCTCTCCAGCAACTTGTCCAAAACCAGGATAGTTGCTACTAATTGACAGATGTGTCTTTAGGGTCCAATGAGGCTCTTTGGAAAGGGGATGTATTGGCCAAAGACTCAAATTCCTTATCCATGTTCCCATGTCTCAAACCAGCCAAGACAGTGCTCTAGATGCCTCCAGCAGATTGCATTAACAGTGGTGTCAAGGTCAGACCAAATGTGTGTGACTTTGCCCTCAAAGTGCTTTGCAGCTTTTCAAGGTAGGTTTACAAGGGCTCCAAAAGCTCCACCACCCCGAAAAGCTCTGCTGGACAGTACTCGATGACACAATCCCCCAGAGCATTCAGGATTCCATCAGATTCCACCAGTCTTCAAGCACAGACAATCCGAATAGGTCCTCCATCCCTGCACAGGGGCACAGCGACCACATATCCAAATTGCTAGAATAAATACTATTGTTTGTAGCTAATATGTTGGCTCAGGACAGTAATTTCTCAGCATGGGATAAAATATTCCACCAGCTCTCTTCAGCATTGCCAGAAGTTCTAATTGTCAGTTTCCCCAGCCACTCTGGGCAGCTAACAACACATAAAAAAAATGAAAAACATCAGATACGGGCCTCCTCAATCCTCTTAAGAAGATGACACCTTTGCTCCAGTCAAACCAAAGGCAATAAACGAAGAACAAACCTTGTTTACAACTCATGATTTGCCTGAAGTGAGACAAACCATGAGCCCAGATTTGAATGCAATGCTATGCCAAACTTTGACTTAGTCCTGAGTAACAAGGCAGTGGCAGAACTGGAAGAGTGCAACAGTCATGACTTTTGCTGTGGGAACCCACATGGATTGGCTTAGTGTCACATGCAAACCAAATCCCAGTGTTCAGCAGCCAATGAGCATCAGCCAGTGAGCTTCAGTAAAAGCACTCCAAACCATCCACCTATCCACCTGAACTCTGGTTAATTCAGGTGAGCAGTGGAGGTTGGCATGTTAGGACAAAGTAGCCACTGCCCCACCAGCTTCAGTCTGTCTTCAGCCAGCCCCCACCTGTTTGCTTCCTTCCTTACATCCAGGCCGTGGGATGACACTGTCTGTCAGCCTCCTCCCACTGCCCCTCAGTGTTGGCCTTGGAAAATTTCATCAGGGAAAAGCAAAAGAGAGGAACACAACCAGAATTTGCTGGCTCCATCTGTCATTGGTTCCACCTTGCCATCCCAACGAACACTGGCCCCTACTGCATTAAGTTAATTCTTTAGTCATCAGAAAGTGGAGCTCTTGGCTCATGCTCTGAGGAATCATCCAGTTGAACAAAAAGCAAAGGTAGCATTCTAATAGCCAAAAGATAGAGTGGCCATGGTCAGGTTTATTTTTACCTGACCATGACATTTGCCATTGAGGCCAGAACAAGAAGCCGTGCAGAACAATGGTTTCCTGCCAAAAATAGCAACCCTGTGTCTCCCTCCTCTCCTCACAAGTGCAGCTAACAAAATGTGTGGCTGATATTATTGAGTCATTCCCCCATCCTACCCCAGACATGACAGCCAGTGTGGTGTAGATGTTAGAGCAGCAAATCTTAACAGAAGCTGCCAATGCAATTCTATACATGTCTCCTCAGGAGTGAGCCTCACTGACTTTAATGGAGCTTACTCCCTGGTAAGTGTGTAGAGGACTGAAGCCTATAGGGCCTCCATGCTGCCAATCTACAACTCTTGGTGGACATTCAGAGGTTTGGATATAGCAAGTGGGCCAAAAAGTGTCAGGGTTAAAACACTCCTTCTCCCATCTTGGAGTGGCTTCTGGACAAACAGCTGAAGAGACTTGTTGCATAGTGCTCACCCACCTTTATGGAAAACATCTCCATTTTCACTTCTGTGACCTTGGCACAGAGCGAAGATGAATCAAACAGAGATACCCCTTCCTCACTTGGGGCAAATATTCCTGCATCCCTTTACAATTAGACTAAGTATGTGTGAAGAGTTGTCAGAAAGAGGACAGCACTGTCATTGCACCAGAGTCAAGGGAGAAGCTGGTTCTCCAAAAGTGCCAATTGAATCCCCTCTAATTCCGGCCTACGAGTTTACATTGTTAAGCATACATAAGGCAAACTAAACAGGATCCAGGACCAGCACAAGACATTCTTCTGTCTGAGGCAGAGCAGTCACCATTTCACCAAATTCTTCCCTTGCCCACAGATTTATCCCTCTGCTGCACAAATTTGCCACCCTTCCCATTGCACAGTCCAAGACAAAAGTCTCAGTGGGGCTACTATGTGGGCTGCCTTCTGTCAGGATCTCATTATAAGGCTGCAGTCTTATTCACACCAACCTCGGAGGAAGCCTCGCTCAATTCATTACAACCCCTGAGTAGATATGCACAGGGATTGAACTGCAAATCATTGACCTCACGGGTGTTGTAGGTTACCTACCCGAAAGTGAGTTTCTCTGGCAGATCCTTTTGTCACATACATTCTACTTTTCTCTGCTTTCAGGTTTTCATAGAAAGGCTCCTCCAGGCTCACACTGTCAATGAGGTCGCAACCAACATAGAGACTGTAGTTTTCCCCAGCTACTTGTACTGTGATGTTCTTCCATAGTGAATCGGCTAGGTCCACGTCTTCCAAAAGATACTTCTTCCGGAAGCCATCTACCCAATAGGAAAGTTCGAGTGAATTTTCTCGGCCATTGGAAACAATCTCAAACTGGCGCTGAGCGGTGCCAGGGCCTTCCAGTGCCAAGAGGGTGCCCCTGGCCAGCCTGTCCTGCCTGAAGGTGGCTACAAGAAGGAAGCCCTCGTTTCGCTGGATCAGTTTAATAATCTGCTTTAATTTCTCCGAGTTAACCGGAGGTATGTGATCAAACCGGATGAAGCGGTATGCTGGGAGGCTGGAATTGCTGCCCCGAAATACTTTTGCTCCAATTGTCTTCCTGTTTATGTTGCTTATTTGCAGCAAGTCAAAAGTGGACTCGTCCTCTTGGCCGTCATCTGCAAAGGCAACAACATGAAGGAACATGATTAACAAAGAAATGTAAGGCATGGGGTGATCTCATTCACCCTCACTTTATGAGGCAGGTCACAAATACTCCAATTTTCACAGATGGAGTAAATTTAAGTTAATTTGTCCAAGGATACTCAAGTCTCCCTGATCAAAATCCAACACACTTCCAATGAGCCACACTGACTTAAATGATGAAGAAAATGATCTGAAGCTTAGAGTGGGTGCATGCTCAGGGAACCATCAAACATTATAGAGAAACAGTAGTAGCAGTCCATGCACATGAGTGATCAATCAAACTTGGCAGTCCACCTAACCTGACAATCCTCTTAAGGGACTTGTAGAAGATTCTCTCCTAGCCCGTCTATCTGAGCTTGAACCAGGGACCACATATAGGCAATCTTACAAGTCCTACCATTGAAGCCCCCATCCAATTGAGATGCTTGCAATCTGAAAATGGTGGCTCTTATGTGTCTTTGCCTGTTTCTTCTTCCTAATGGGATGTGAATAATGGCTGTTCATTTGGCACAAAACACTAAATTCAGTGGCTCCATCTACTTGGTACTGCTTCTTGGAAAATGTGTGGAAAATATCCTTCATGAAACAGAATGGCTTAGATCCAGAGATGCCTCACTCAGGTTGAAATATACATTTCTACTTGTGCATGACTGCCCCAACAAATTCTCCTAATTTCTCTGTCTTGCTGCAGACAGAGGCACAATCATGTGCCCCAACTCTCAGGATTGATTTGGGGGGGCAGAGGTGATACAATAGAGTGGGCAAGAGGGGTGCAGGAAACCCTACTGTAGGTGGAAGGGAGCCAGGAAACCCCACTGGCTGTGTAGAATTCTTCTCTGGATCCAGTCCAGCAAAATTTCAAATCAAACTGTCTGCAAATATCCAAAGTGAGAACCTGGATGCCATAGGGATGCCATATATAAGCTGCTCTGAATATTCTTAGGGAATAGTAGGGTATCAATGCAACAAACAATAATAACAAAGCATTTTTTTTTGTAGTTTTTCAGCTTGCTAGCTGAATCCTAATTTCCAACAAGGAGAACCAAAATATAAATACATTTTAGCCAACTAAGTAGTTGGTGCTCTAAAAGGGGGAGGTCTTTACACCACAAATTAATTTGACCAATTGATGCCAAACCTCAATTTGATCTACATACATATCCCTCCACTTTCCTTGATGCATTTATAGTAAGGTATATTATCTACGCAGGCTAGTTTCATATTTCAGGCATGCTGTGGAAAGAAATAATTGAGCAATTATTCTCAAGACCAAGCCAAGTGAGTGAGCAGAAGCCAAGCTCCTTTTAAGCATCAGGCTATGGTTGCCAGAGCTTTAGTCCACTCTGGAAATACTTGGCCTCAATGCTACAGATATTTAAAGACCTACCTTGAGCCTCTGAGGAAATCCACAAAGCTAGCAAGATCGTCAGCCACAACAGCCAGCTCCTGTCCTGCATAATGCCTATGAACAAAGCAAGATGTGCACATTGTTGATACTTTTGTCTGTTTTTAAATTTCCCCATGTCTCCCACAAGCTTACAACAGAAGCAACTATTTTGAAAGCAAATGTTGGTTCTGTCAGGTGCTATTTTATTGTTTATGTCACCTATTTCTACATCGTCCTTCATCAATTAATTGCCATTCTATATTTATGTTTCGCTGTTGTATTTTTTAACTTGCAAACCAGAAAACCTTCACTGTTGTGTGGTGGACAAAGATTAAAAATCAACCCATCATTGGGGCATTTTTTATGAATCCTGGTATACACTGTAAACAGGACATTTATTACTTCTGACAATGCCTATGTGTGAGAACCCAGGTGCTTGATCCTGACTTGATTATGATAACATTAGTGAAAGCACACGCTTTAAATGCACGGGGAGGGGGAGAGGCTCAAGTGTTTAATATCCTTCCTAATAAATTCAAGGAAATATATATGATGCAACCAGAATTGTCTTCAAAAGTTTTCCATGAGACGTCTGGGCTCTCAGATAGTCTACTAGTTATTGCATCTCTTAAATCCACTTTTGGCAAGCCGTAGAGCTACATTCTTGAAAGATAATGGTATTTCCAGCAGCATTTCACATGTAATTTAACTTATATATTAAGCTACAATAGCAAATTCCAGTCTCTCCCTGTCTCAGTCACACTCATTCACACATACATACTCTCTTACTGCTGGAAAGACAGAGACAGCCTGCTTCTCTATACCAATTGTGTCACATCAAGATGAAGTGATGCTGCGTCTCCAATCCAATCTCCAGTTACCTGGGAGTAAACCTCATTGTAGTCGGCAGCATTTACTTCTGAGTAGACACTGTTAGAACTGCAGCCCAAATCTTAGGGAAGTCAGTGGGATTTACTTCTGAGTAAACAAGCACAGGGATGGGCTACACATCTGTCCTGTGTATGAATGGACTCAGGAGAGTAGACCTAGCCCTCTGCTGGATACATTTCTTGATGATTTCTATACATCCAAACTTCTTGAAGAGATGCAAATTTAAATCTCACGACCTGCTCTAGCCAAAATTATAGGTTTGCAGCTGCAATCCAGAGTAAATTCACTAGGTGTCCCATTGAACTAGGTGGAATTTGTTTCTGGGTAAATCTTCCCCATCCACAGCTTGGATCATTATTTGCTGCACTTTTCCAAAGACACAAAAACTGGGTATTTTTGTGCAAGGTGAATATTTCCAGAAGTGGGGTTGTGTACATAATTAATTCCTCTGCTTAATTATGGTTGGATTGTACGGGCTACAAGGATCGCACCATACTGTGAAGTCACCTTATCAACCCATGCCCTTATCAGTGCCATCCCTAGACACAGAAAGTCTACAGTGATGCTATATAGAGTGACAATGGCCAGTTTCCCCTTAGGAAGCTCTGCTGTCCTGCTTAAACTCCAGTGAAAAGAACGAGTTCCCATCACTCTCACAGGGGTTTGTACATGAGAACGTCCTCCTGACAGAGCCCCAAAGGAGTTCCTGCATCTTAGCCTTGAACATCTTTTCTGGAAGCTATCTAGGGTTGTACCATACAATGCACTAGATATTGATCAGACAATACATTGGCCCCTGTCTTGTCAAGCTGCTGTGAGCATTTGCTTTTTGTGTGTGTTCCCAGCTGCCATTCCTGACAACGGGGCTTGTACAAGAAAACTTCCCAGTGGTGGGTGGTGCCCTTTCTTCATCCTAAAGATCTACACCCTTTTTGAGCCCAAGTAAAAAAAAGCTTTCTTTACAAGGAAGAATCAGGGAATGAATGGGGAAAAAATCGGAGAAACTGCCCAAGGAAAGGGGTTGAAAAGACAAGAATTGGGTCCAATGCAATTTTAATTGTCCCATTCTATTGAATGGCATTCCCATACGATTTACTCAAAACAGACGCACTGAAATTCACGTTTGAGTTAGGTCCATTCATTTCAATGAGCCTACTCTGAGTAAAATTTAGTTGCAACTACCCGCTGAATTCAACGGCCCTTACTCCCAGGTAAACGGAGTTAGGATTGCAGCCCTAGGCTCCGGTCCTAGGCACCCTTCTAGGTTGGAAAACTGCATACGTAGGATGCTTGCGCTTTGAAATCAACGGGACTTAGGTGCTGCGATCGCGCCCCCTTGATTTGGCTCCAGCCTATTTTCTTTATTATTAAGACGACCCTAGGGAGTAAGTCTCCTTTCAGTCCTTGGAGGTGGTGCTGCCGGGGTCTCCCGGGGGCGTCCCTCTGTTGACCCCCACCCACCCACAATCCGGCTCCAACCTGTCCCCACTGGTCCCAGGGTCGTTACCTGGCATGCAAGTCCCCCGCGATGCTCTTGAGAGCTGCCGCTTCCCAATGCAACTCCAAGCAGGCGGCGAGTTCCCAAAGTCCCGTGGCGAGAGCGCGAAGCCAAGTCAGCTCCCTGCAAGGGCAAGTCCTCGGCCGGGGAGGTGCGCGCAAAAAAACCCGCTTCGCCTCTTAGCCGGGCTGCCTTTCAAAGCGGCGCTCGGCTCGCCTGCTTTATATAGGCTCCTCTCGCATGCGAGGCCTGTCAATCAGCCAGCGGAGGAAACGCTCTTGGAAGGCGTCCCTCCGCGGCAATGACATAATTCCCCATTCCGAGCGGACAATTTGCTCGCTCGCCTACCTGGAAGGCGATCCCACATCCAGCCACATCCTGAACCACAAAAATCCCCCCCTCCTCCCCCCCACCCCAATTTGGCAGCTCTTCGTCTGGGGAAGGGGAGGAGCGAGAGGGATGAGGCATGGTCACACCTCCTCCCCATTCCTAAACACTTGGGAGGAACTTGGGTGTTTGGGGTTTTTTGCCTTTGTTTTCACCCAGCGATTTGATGATCCCGTTGGATTTCCTGGTGGGACAAAACGGCTCCAGATTCTGGATGGTCGCTTGGAGAAGAAGCAAAGGATGAATGCTGAGGAACAGAGAGTTACAAAGTAATAATAATTTTATTATTTATACCCTGCCCATTTGGCTGGGTTTCTCCAGCCACTCTTCACCCAAAGCTGAAGAAGTGCCTTATAGGCCAACTCCCCATCCCTACTTCTTAGTGTAGAAAATTTTATGCATTTATTGCATTTTTAATCCCACCTTTTCCCCTTCAAGTTGCTCCAGGTGGCATATGGTTCTCCTCAATTAACCCTGTGAATGGAGGACAGGCTGAGAAGCAGTGACTGACCTGAGGTCACCCAGTGAGTTTCATGGCTGGGTGGGGATTTGAACCCTAGTCTTCCAGGTCTCATTCCAGCACACTAACCACTGCACTATACTGGCTCTCCACATGGAAGCTACAGCAGCTTGTGCCAACGTAGTGCCCTCAAGATGGGGATAGTGGGATTGTAGTCTAAAAACTCTGGAGGGCACCAGGTTGGCACAGATGGACTGAGCATTCCCAAATCCTTACAGATGGCTGCCCAGCCTTTTTCAGAAGATCTCCAGCAAGGAAGAGCTTTACATTCTTCTGCCACACAGCTGCACACAGGAAGTGGGGGGGGGGGAATCCTCATTTCCTCCAATGGTACAGCACATGACCAAGCACAGCTTCCTTACCCCCCACCCCAGGATGAGAGAGAGTCAGTCTCAGGTTGTTGTTGTTGTTGTTGTTATATTTGTACCCCACACATCTGGCTGGGTTTCACCATTCACTCTGGGCGGCTTTTATCTTTAAAACATAATAAACACATCAGGGCTGCCTTCAGGTGTCTTCTAAAAGTTGTGTAATTCTTTATCTCCTTAACATCTGAAGGGAGGGTGTTCCACAGGGCAGGTGCCACTACCAAGAAGGCCCTCTGTTTGATTCCCTGTAACTTCGCTTCTCACAGTGAGGGAACCAACACAAGACCCTCGGAGGAGGACCTCAGTGTCTGGGTTGAATGATGGAGGTGGAGATGCTCCTTGAGGTATACTGGGCCAAAGCCGTTTAGGGTTTAAAACAGGCATAGGCAAACTCGGCCCTCCAGATGTTTTGGGACTACAACTTCCATCATCCCTAGCTAACAGGACCAGTGGACAGGGATGATGGGAGCTGTAGTCCCAAAACACCTGGAGGGCCGAGTTTGCCTATGCCTGGTTTAAAAGGTCAGCACCAACACTTTGAATTGTGCTCGGAAATGTACTGGGAACCAGTGAAGATCCTTGAGGACCGGTGTTATATGGTCCCAGTGTCTGCTCCCAGTCACCAGTCTAGCTGTCTCATTCTGGATTAGTTGCAGTTTCCAAGTCACCTTCAAAGGTAGCCCCACGTGGAGCGCATTGCAGTTGTCCAAGCAGGAGAAAACCAATGCATGTACCACTCTGACAAGACAGAGTGGTCATCTTTCTAAGTTCTTTCTTTGCATATAGGAAAGACTAAGTTAGGTACTGGACTTGTTCTTGAAGAACAGCTGCCTACCTGAGCCCTGCACTCATCAACTGTACAAAAGTGATGCTGGTGGGTGCAGGATGGGGGAGGAACATCAGACTGATGCTAGACATTACTGTAGGATCCATTGAGTTCATCCTGTTCACACAAGGACCTTCCACTTGTACTGGCTGCCCATCTACTCCTGAGCCAAGTTTAAGGTCCAGGACCATTTTGCTGGATACAGCCCAGTGACTTCTACCTCTCTGTTCTCTGCTTTTGATGCTCGTTTTATGTAGTGTTTGTTAATAATAAAAATGGTTTTTTTAAAAAAAATATAATAATAATAAAGTTCCCAGGATGGATGGGCATTTCCACAGACCGTTTACAAAATTGTCCACACTGACTGGCAGCAGCTCTCCAATGTTTCAGACACAAGAGACATTCCCAGCATTGCCTGGAGATTCCAGGGATTAAGCCTGTGCCCTCCATGCAAATGTTCCATCACTGAGCTACGGTCCTTCCCCAGTCACCCATACAAGTACAAAGGAGCCTTTGGACAGGATGATGCAGCCAGCCACCTTGTCATTTACAACTGAACATGAGGAGGACGCATTCAGAAGCAAGTGCAGAGGTAGGTATTATATATCCATTGCTGGGGGAGAGAGAAGGGGTTGGACTAGATGGCCCTTGGGGTCCCTTCCAACTCTGCAATTCTCTGAGTCCCAATCAATATCAGTCTTCTCCCTCCAGAAAGCTCTTAGCAACACACACTAGTCCGACAAAGCTACTGTTCCAGCAGAGAGACGTGCAGAGACCAGGCAGGTGGATGTGATTGATGGGACATTTCATACACTTGGAACAAGGACCTTCTTGTTAAGACCTAAGAGTGCTACTTGTCTCTAACTCTGAAGAACAGGATGGCTCGTGGTGGCATGCATGGTCCGTTGTAAGATAAAAAGGAAGACTCTTTTTTGAGAACTTTCAGAGGATGCTTCTTTCCCAACCAGCTTTCACATATTATCAGTAATATGGGAAGGCTTCCAGGCAAGTGTCCCAATAAACTTGTACTGTAGTACCCCTCTTTTTAGACATTAAACACTGGGTGCATTGTGCCTATACGGCAGGATTTTGGTTATTGACAGTGCAATCTTTTTATGCATGCCTACTCAGAAGTCAGCCTCATTTGTTTCGATGGGGTTTCCTCCCAAGCAATTGCATAAAGCAGTGTTTCCCAACTGGTGGTCCACAGACCCCAGGGGGTCCATGTAACCCACTCAGGGTGTTCATGGCATATACCTGTCAACTTCAGGGACATCCTGGTGTTTTTTTTTGGGGGGGTGCTTTTTTGTGAGAGGCCAAAAACATTTGAGTCAAATGCACATCTTGCACCAGTTCATGGCACCCCAAAATTGTGCCATACTCTTGTGTGGGTCACGTGACTCACGCAGGAATGTGGCCTGGAAGATGTGCATCCCAGTTTTGCGCTGGGACACCTTGAAGGGTGTGGTGGCACTATTCACATATCAAAAACTTCCACAGAGATATCAACATTTTCAAAAATAGGAGGGGGGGTCCATGGCTCGGCTTTTGAAAAACAGGGGGTTCTCAGTGCTTAGCTATTGGGAGCCACTGGTGTACAGGACTGCAGCCTAAAAGTATGCTTTGCTGCAAACCAAGATGAAAGCACAGGATCCGTTTTCTCTTAAGGAGAAGCCTGTCAAAAAAGAGATGGGCGCAATGCAATTGTGCGTGATTCAGAAACATGCCTACCACACTTACTGACTGTTCCAATTGCTGAACTTCAAAAGTTGTGGGAAGCCGTGCCTGACGTGGATTCCTTCTCCCCTTTTCTAGCAACACTGTCTCCTTGGCAGGCGCACTAGCGTGTGGAATAAACCTGGCCCTCATTAGCTGGGTTGGTGCAAGGCTTGAGGCCAGATAGCAGCAGCAGCAGCAGTGGCCGCCCCTGCCTCCCCAGCTCCAGTGTCAAGACAGAGCTGGGGGGAAGGCATGGAGAGGGAATGGAAGAGCTGCATATTTCACTTCTGGAGATGCTGGCATGCTGGGGAGGGGAGGGGGGAGAAGCTGCAGAGCAGCAGGAGTCCAGAGGGAGGGAGACTGACAGAGCGCTCAGGCAAGATCCAGCTGTAAGGCAAGAGCCAGAGGGGAAATCTCTTCAGCGCATAACGCTACGCTACACAGGCAGCCTCCGAGCTCCAGACAGGAAATTCTCCACCTTGCTCTACCTCACCTCTAGATGTGTAGACTGGTTTTATGAAGTGGGGTCACGCTTAAAAAGCGGCTGGAGAATTCAAGGTTCCTTTTTGCCGTTTCCTAGTTCAGCTCTTCTGCTCCTAATTCTCACAGATAGCAGATGGCGGTAACATTATTCCTGAACTTGCAGCCTAGGAAGAGTCCTGCCTGCATCAGACAAAGCAGTCTCTTCTCACAGAGGTCGAGACACATGCATAGCATGAACATAATAGCACTCTCCTGCCCGTGATGTGATTCCCAGCCACTGGCACTCAGAAGTACACTGACCTTGATGCTGGAGGTACTATATTGCAGAGGTTCCCAGTGCCTTTTTGGTGTGGCAACCCACAAGTCCAGTTTACTTGGTTTGGTAACCCATCAATTAATCATCACATGAATTTTGGACTGAAGGCCTTCTTTGCCACCAGCGAGCAATTCCTAAGTATTAAAATGTAAGACTCTGGGCTTTCTGGGTTTTGGTTACAAGCATCAACACTGCACTATAACATGACAACAGAACAAAAAGTTGTTAAGAGGCATTCATCATAAAGGTAAAGGTAAAGGTACCCCTGCCCGTACGGGCCAGTCTTGACAGACTCTGGGGTTGTGCGCCCATCTCACTTAAGAGGCCAGGGGCCAGCGCTGTCCGGAGACACTTCCGGGTCACGTGGCCAGCGTGACATCGCTGCTCTGGCGAGCCAGAGCCGCACACGGAAACGCCGTTTACCTTCCCGCTGGTAAGCGGTCCCTATTTATCTACTTGCACCCGGAGGTGCTTTCGAACTGCTAGGTTGGCAGGCGCTGGGACCGAGCAGCGGGAGCGCACCCCGCCGCAGGGATTCGAACCGCCGACCTTTCGATCGGCAAGTCCTAGGCGCTGAGGCTTTAACCCACAGCACCACCTGCGTTCATCATACCACTTAAATATTGCAGGCAATAATTATTTGGGGTTTACTTATACAGTGGTGCCTTGGGTTACATATGCTTCAGGTTACATACGCTTCAGGTTACAGGCTCCACTAACCTAGAAATAGTACCTCAGGTTAAGAACTTTGCTTCAGGATGAAAACAGAAATCGCGCTCCAGCAGTGCGGTGGCAGCGGGAGGCCCCATTAGCTAAAGAGGTGCTTCAGGTTAAGAACAGTTTCAGGTTAAGAACGGACCTCCAGAACGAATTAAGTACTTAACCCGAGGTACTGCTGTATATAAAAAAGGACCCAGTCAAGGATGACTATGGGGTTGCGGTGCTCATCTCGCTTTCAGACCGAGGGAGCCGGCGTTTGTCCACAGACAGCTTTCTGGGTCATGGCCAGCATGACTAAACCGCTTCTGGCACAATGGAACACTGTGATGGAAACTAGAGCGCACAGAATTGCCATTTACCTTCCCGCCGCAGCAGTACCTATTTATCTACTTGCACTGGCATGCTTTTGAACAGCTAGGTTGGCAGGAACTGAGACAGAGCAATGGGAGTTCACCCCGTTGCGGGGATTCGAACTGCCAACCTTCTGACTGGCAAGCCCAAGAGGCTCAGTGGTTTAGACCACGGCGCCAGCAGCGTCCTGAGTGCACCAGCACAGTCTCCACTTGCATTTTCCAGCAACTGGTATTCAGAGAACAGTAGCTATTGCTAGTCTTATCCTCTGTGCATCTGATAAAACTTGTTTAAAAGCATACCAGTTGGTGACCATTACTGCAAGTGCGAGCTCACCCCTCCGGTAGAAAGTCTCATTTTGAATCCTAAATCAGATTCTGTGAGAGAACTGGATTTGCCTCAGGAGTAAAAATGAAAGACGCTTTGCATTATAAATCCTAGAATATTTTCTTCAGCACCTGTTCAGCGTATTTGGGGATTTGTCATTATTTTATCCCCATATATGCTCTGCTGAAGAGGTCAACAATTCCAAAACATTTAGAAAATCGTGAAGAACGGTCTCCTGCTAAGAGAGCTCACTTTGCATTTGAGCATGGAGAATCCTGGATGGAACCTACCGTATATTGTTTTCTTGCTGTGGGTTCCAAGCTGTATTTTAAGTTTCATCTGGAGGCCCTTCCATCATCCAAGGCCGTACACTTATGGTGCCTTTGCTGCATGATTCTTCCCCCTGCTAAGAAGACAACAGGCTGTGTTCAATTAGAATAATTGATAACTGCTCCCATTTTGTGGAAAGCTGCTTCAGATTTTTTAAAGCACCATCATTTTCAAACCTGAGGGGGGTTCAAATTTTGTCCTATCCATCATGTATATAAAAATAAGGGCCCAAGCTGTGGATTTTGGGATGTTCTGTCTCTGGCTTTATTTTGGAAATCCAAATTTCCAGTGCTTTCCTTCACTGTTGTTGATCTATTGATGTAATGCTCTGAGCTTGTGTGCGTTGAGCAGGACATACAAGGCCTTCATGAGGTGCTGGAACTCTTATCATGATAACATTGCCATAGGTGCCTACTTCAGCCTTCAGCCAATGAGAACTGTAATCGAAAACATATGGAAGGAACTGGGTTGCCCCTGCTTGCTACTTTTCCTCACTCACCAAGGACCTTACAAGAAAGCAAAAAGTTTCACTCACACGTCACAGGTCCAGCTTCCGTGCTGTCACTCAGGGTTGCCATGATCAAACAGCAGCCTTTTCCTGCTAAATTTTAGTAACTTCAGGTATGAGATCTCTGTTTTGTAGGGTCTTTACTATGCTTTGAGGAGGACATACATGACAGCTCTAGCAAATTGCTGTCTATTCTTGGTTTCTTAAAACTGACTTCACATGGTATCCCCACTCCCTCTCTTACTGGCTTCAGATCAATCAAGAGACTATCAAAGGTTTCTTTCTTCCAAAAAATAAAAATAAATCTTTTAGCAAATTTATTGCTTCTGTTACTACCCACATACTATATGCCAAGGAAATTAAGCTTATGATGTGTGACATAATTCCACCCACCCATTTTGGTGATACGACAATGCGTGTCCATTTATTCGATATTCTACTGTGACTATACATTTGAGAGAAACCAATGATACACTCCCTTGATGACATCACCTATGTCCCAGCCTCTTTCTTTTTAAAACAAGAGCCAACACTGATATGCTAAAATGTGTGTGCGTGAACACACACTTACTTTACTAGCTGGCAGGTCAAAATATATGAAACAACCAGATCAGTAGTGACATGTGCCAGGTTGTAATCTGTAAATTCAGTCCAATAAATGATAATAAAGTTACAAAAAAATGAAAAGAAAGTAACGCAGAGGTTTGATGAGGCCATGGAGTAAGGGCTGGAGACTCCGGCAGGCAATAAGTTCACCTCTGTTCAATTTCTGCAAATATTCACATTGTGACCTTCCCTTAGGGAACCAGAAACTCCAATAAACTTTCCTATATTGGATTCATTCACTGTCCCAAGAAAGCGACTGATAACATGCAAATGTGTTTTAAACAGGCTGTGAAATTGCAGTAATAAAGTTGTGCATGAACACAGGAGAACGAGAAAGAGAGAGAGAGAGAGAGAGAGAGAGAGAGAAAGAGATGATAGATAGATAGATAGACAGAGAGACAGATAGATATGAAGTCCAGCCAGTTAGAACCATAAATCAACAATTACCATATTTTTCCGTGTATAAGACTAGTTTTTTCCCCTAAAAAATAATGTCAAAAATTAGGGGGTGTCTTATACACGGGTATTGTCTTCCCCCATTTTCTTAAATCTGAGTCCGCAAAAATAGGGGGCCTCTTATACATGGGGGCATCTTATAGACGGAAAAATATGGTATCCATAGTATGGATTCTGCTGTTATGGCAGATGTAAGACCCTCTTGGGGTGTTAATGCTGTGAACCCCTCCATCGTAGGCTCAGGTTGTAAATATGTGTAAATAAACCATATCTTATAAACTGATAAGAACAGATACTACACTTGATCTTAGCCAAAAGGCCAACACCACAGTCTCTACTGTACCTCATTCCAAAGGCAACACAAACCCTTGATAAGTACATCGAACCCCTGGAACCACATTGCTATGAGATTAGAGTGGCATGCCACAATAAATTCTGGCTAGATCCAGTAATCACATATAACAAAGGGGAGCAAGACCACAGTTATCCTTTACAGAAAGTGTGTTTCCCTTTCCTTGCTTATATGTGTGGGGTTCTTTATCCTGGCATCCCCAGTTGTTAGGACTGGAGCTGGGTTGGCTGTTTGTATAACGAAGCTTATATTTCCATTTGGGCACAAATAAAGTCAAATCTGGGAGTGAAATAAACAGATGCACAGCAAATCGAAAGACATGCACAGAACCCAGGAGCATTCATTCCTCAGTAATGGTGCTACCCAGTCTGTTATGGATTAGCACCTCCCGCCCGCCCGCCCCCATTCACAATCTATCAAATGTGGCAGACAAATCCTGCCAATAAATGTAGCAACCCAAATGCCATCTGAAGTCATTGTTTTCATGAAAAAGTGTTTGGCGTGTAGAAATCCCTGTCATGGAATGATGTGTGAGTCACAAGGCCGGGAATATATCTCAGCTGATGATTTGTGGCATTAATGGGAGAAGGTCAAACCTCTGGTCTGCTTGGAAAACCAGTTTGCTGAGGAATTTGATTTCGGTGTCTCATCCAGCTTCTGCATTACGGAAGTTTGTGTAAGTGTGCAGCGACAGCCAAAAACGCTTTCCAGAATTTCCACAACACAAAGGCCTGCCAGAGGTTTCTGTTGCATTTTCATCTGTCTGCAGGGCCGGCTCCTGCAGTGGACTAGCCAGGGCGCTGGACAAGGGCCCAAGAGCTCAGAAAGGTCCCTCACTGGCCCTGGCCCCAGCTCCACCCTGCACCCTCCTATACACCTAGGAGCAGGCACTCTCTGAGCACTGACTGCACAGCACACAGTGGAGGTACAAGAACTTACATCTCAGGAACTTTATTCTGGGATATAACACTAGGCAACCTTTATTTGGGATATAAATGTGTAGCTAACATTCATTCATTCATTCATTCATATTACAACCTGAGCACTTCCTGACTAAAAATATTAGGAATTGGGACACGACCGGTGGCAAGGTTACAAGCTTGTTTGTTTATTAAATTTCCATACTGCTCGTCATCCAAGGATCACAATGTGGTTTACAACATGCACAAGTTCAATACATACTATATTTCGCTAGATCTGCCCTGTTTATAACGTTAAGCAGGCATTTATGCAGCAAAGTATATACATTGCAATAATATCTACATTGTAAGGCTTGCATTGCACATTGTTTATGTTCCTAGTTTCGACTGAAATCATCCTCCCATTTACCTGGGAGTAAGCTTCACTGAATTCAAAAGGACTTACTTCTGATAAGGTATGGTTAGGATTGGACTGCTATGTGTTTTCTTCAAGAAGAAGCAAAACATTTTAGTTTTGTGTATGCTCTAGTGGAGCAGAAGCTTTGGGCTCGTCTGCCAGCACTAGCCCACCAGTCTAGTTCTTATTTTTTAAACAAACTTTCCAAGGCGGAGAATAATGTAAAATGAATACAAGTGGTATAGATATATTATAGAGATAATATTTTCCCTACTTTCCTACATACTGTATGTATGTACCGGTATACATACACCCACGCCACTTTGGGGGCAAAGCCCTATTTCAGAGAATACAGAATTCTGTTTCTTGATATTTATACTAATTTAAATTAATTCTCTATGTTTATGGTATTGCTTTTCATTTCGGATTCAGAAGACTCTCCATCTGACATGCCATCCATGTTACAAAGCCTTCTGGAAGTTCTAGCCTTTAAGTAGCTTAAAAATTAATTTTGAGAACAGAAGTCCAAACCAGCAATTCTTAATGGAGACCAAGGCACTGGACAGATTATAAATTGAATCTGTTACAAGAAAGAGAAGCATGGAAAGCAGAAAGAATAAATAGCTCGTTCTAAGAAGAGAAATGCCTTTGGCCAGGTTTTCTTTTGTGATGCACTATTCATGGAAGATAATTCTCTGGCTCATGGAAAAAGCAACATCATTTTTGGATAGATCTGCTATTCTACCTCAGCCCAATCGGTATGTAGTATAATCCCAACAAATACCTCTCAAAGTTTTGGAGCAATATTGTGCAATATATCAGAGCTGTCTATTTCGCTTGTGCAGACTTGGAAACCCTCCATTCTGTTCTTTCCATTGACATTCATACCAATACTGACTGAGGCAAAAAGCATCTTTTCCATATTGTTCCGTATATAAACTGCATCACTGAGATTTTCTCGTTGTCTGGACCTCTTCCTCAGCAAACACTCTACCTTCCCCTGCCTAATTTGTTTAAAAAGACTTGGTTATCTCATTCCACAACCCTGTTGAAGCGCACATCACACACAACAGTGAGGATGGGGGGAAACTACTGAGAGATACAGCAAAACAGTAATGCTTCACCCTGAGCCCAGCCAATCCCAGTGCTGCTTGTTCTAGCTAACAGTGACTTGCCAAGGCAACAGGTGGGATTTTTACTGCTATTCTCCCTGCCTAAAAAAAAAGAAAAAGATTCCAGAAGTCCTTCCCCTGCTTGTGCATAATGTAATGAAGAAAGTTTTAGGTCCATAGTTGACAGACTGGCTTAATAAATTTCTGGAATGCTGATAGAAATTTTCCTGAAACTCTGAGTCAAGCTTTTGGGGGCCAGACATAGGTCCTCGACTTTTAGATCTTGGAAGATGCTTTCACAATAGCCATTAGTTATTACAGTTCACAGGTAGGTAGAGTTGAGGGAGCAAGAAAAATGTTCCTCCAAAGTCCACTTTTTGACATCTGCGTTCAGCTCTGGCCTGCCAGACCCAATGGGTCATTATAAGGAAAAACCTTCACTAGACTGGCTGTGTGAACAAGACAACAGAACCAGGAAGAGGGCAGGGGGAAGATGGTAGGAGGGAATAGTACCAGGTTCCCTCTCAGAAGGTTTTTCTTCACATTAGGGGGCCTACTGGGAAGAACCATCCTAGATCCATTTTCATCATACACTATTCACAGGCATCTTATTGGGGGTGCGAGCAGCTGGAGAACCCCTAGAACAGAATGTATGGAAGGAGATCTTTCCATCAGGCAAGTTGTAATGTTTGTGCAAACAACTAGAAGAGCACAACTGTGCAAGCTACCCAATATCTCTTAAATGTGCTAATCTGAGCAACTGAGTCAAGATGATCCAGAATTGGCCTCCACAGTCACTTACGGACTCATTGTTAAAACCGTGTTTATGGAAGACAATCTTACTCGGCTATGTGTGATCACCAAAGAAGAAAGAAGAAGAAGGAGGTCAGAGGGAGGGTGAATACAGAAAGGATCCCTAATTCTTGATGGTTTTCAAAATGTATTACTATTCTTTTTTTACTTGGGGGAAATTTTACAGTTTTGTATTGCATTCTACTGTTGTTTTTTTCTGTTTTATTGTTCCATATATACAGCTGGAAGCAACTATCAGGTCCCACTTGCAAGGACTTTCACTAGTGCAACAGAGCATTCCCTCCTCCCTCCATGTGCTCCCCATAACCCCTCCCCCCCATTTCTCTGTGAGGATGGGAGAACCCTCCGATGGCAGCAGGGAGGAGATGGGAGATCATTCCATCAGGCAAACAGAACTGCTTGTACTTACAGACTGAACTCCTTAGTGAGACACTGAATTCCTCCCATAGTATTTGTTTCTTTCATAAACCACCTAAAGACTATTTTAGCACAAAGTGGTATATAAGTATGTGGAATAAATAAGTAAAAGCCACAAGAGAAGTGCTTTATCTATTTCATTTATTTCCTTTCATGTCCATGAAGTAGAGCCACAACCTGAGCTGGGGGAAAGTGAACATTATTTAAGGAATTTTTTTTTTACTGATTTACAGTTTAGTTATTTATTATTATTATACAGACAGACTTCATGGGCTTCCAGGAAATACATAAACAGCTCTCTGCAGCAGGCAGATAAGAAATGCAAAAAATGCAGGCGAACGGAGCAGATGTTTTCTTAGGATGGAGTGATGTGTCACATTCGCCCGGCCCTTGCCTGTTCGATTTTAACTGCTCCCTTGCAGTGGGCAGAAAGTCAGATTGTACAATGAAAACTGCTTAACCAGCAAGTACAAGTAGCATTTGAGGTGAGCAATAAAAAGAAAATATGGAAAAGAGTGATCCTGAAACAAATATTTTTGGCTTGGTATGAAAATTTTCAAGAGCCAAAATAGGCATTATTTTTTTTATTCGGCAGATTCTGGAGAAAATGTTCTCAAAACCAACTTTCCCACTCAGGCGTTTATTGCTTAGCATTCCTAAGTCTGGAAAAAAGTGTGCAGCTTTTCTGAGTGTAAATCATCATTTCCATTCCTTTTCTCCGCTCTTCTAATTCACAGCACCTGATCTTGCTTTGGCCAGTGCAGACTCCGTTATAGACTTTTCCCCAAAGTGAAAAAAAAGAAGTTCTGTTTTGCCGTCAGTTGGAAAGTAACTCTTGAGACTCCCCAAGGAGGTAAAAATATGTCTATAAGAACTGCAGAAGGGATGGGGGTGGGGGCAGAGACCCATTGATATCTTAAATGTGAAATGTTATGGGGAAACCCACCCCACTCTCAAATTGCTAGAAAGTAATACGAATGGTTGCTCCACTGAAGAACAGCGCACAACGTAGCTCCTTCCAACACCCGCAGCAGCTGTGAGGAGAGCTGCCAACTTCTCATTTGGTCTGAGCTTCTGTACCTTTAATAGCTGCAAGGCATGGATGTGTTTGGCTGCTTTGACTTTCCTCCATTCCTGATGACTTCTGAATATCCACAAGGGAGATTTAAGCCTCCTCTCCTCCCATTTGTGAAGTCCCCACCTATCACAGCTTATGTGGTAAGTAGAGCCAAGGAAACCAGGTGCCGAAGGCCAAGTTGTGTCACTGAAGTGGGGGACCTGTCTCTTGGCAATACCATTTCAGACTGCAAACGGGGGGTATCCTTGATGGAATGCCCCCTCCCCTTTATTGAGGAGATATATATATATATATATATATTTGCTTTCGTAGATTTTCACGGGTACAGGAATGCAGGTTTTGGTGTCCTCGGGTGTCTTCCCGTGTAAAAGTTGGGGTGTCTAGGCGACGTTTCGACGAGGTCTCACTCGTCATCTTCAGGCTGGTGCTTTCGGCTTCTTGTTACTGGAACAGAGCGGGATCTCAATGTTTGAGTTCCTATAAATACTGTAGAGGGGGTGTGGTGTCTAGCCTCCAATGTTCTGGGCAGAGAGGAAGTTCCCAGGCTAGTGTGCCTTTTCTTCTTTTGTTCCTTAATTACTTGAGAGATACCTTGAGTGATTTCTTGAGTGATATCCTGAGTACCACTTAGGTGGGTCATTAGGTGTGGATTAGTTGCTAAAGTCTTTGTGTCTTGACCTCTTGAACTTTGTGAAGAGTTTTCCTGAGAAGATGGCTGTATTGCACTTAGTTGTGCTTTGGCTTGGCTTCGTGTATAGGGGCGAGCTGTGGTTTTGTGGCTTGTGTCAGCCAGATCTGTGTAGGGATTGCAGGGAGGTGCAGCATCCGGAGGTGCCACCATGGATTGGCTACTGGATGGTGTCAGTAATTCATCTGTGGAGAGGGTCTGGGTTTGGGTCTGGTGTGGTTGATTGGTGTTGGCGTTCTGTGTGCCTCTGGATCTGGTGTCAGTTTTTGTGGAGAGGGCTAATTTCCAGATGTCTGGCAAGCGGGATGTGTCGTCACGCTTGTTCATGTTGTGAGGGTGTTTCTCTATCTCGATGGCTTCCATGATTATTCTCTTGTGGTGATGTTCCGTGTTAAAGAGCAATTTGGAATCTGCAAAATTAATTTCGTGTCCTGTTTCTTTCATGTGTTGGAAAAGAGAGGAAGTTTTTTCTTCTTTTTTGACGGCATTCTTGTGTTCTGCGATACGTGCATTTATTCGTCTGTTTGTTTGTCCAATGTACAGACGAATAAATGCACGTATCGCAGAACACAAGAATGCCGTCAAAAAAGAAGAAAAAACTTCCTCTCTTTTCCAACACATGAAAGAAACAGGACACGAAATTAATTTTGCAGATTCCAAATTGCTCTTTAACACGGAACATCACCACAAGAGAATAATCATGGAAGCCATCGAGATAGAGAAACACCCTCACAACATGAACAAGCGTGACGACACATCCCGCTTGCCAGACATCTGGAAATTAGCCCTCTCCACAAAAACTGACACCAGATCCAGAGGCACACAGAACGCCAACACCAATCAACCACACCAGACCCAAACCCAGACCCTCTCCACAGATGAATTACTGACACCATCCAGTAGCCAATCCATGGTGGCACCTCCGGATGCTGCACCCCCCTGCAATCCCTACACAGATCTGGCTGACACAAGCCACAAAACCACAGCTCGCCCCTATACACGAAGCCAAGCCAAAGCACAACTAAGTGCAATACAGCCATCTTCTCAGGAAAACTCTTCACAAAGTTCAAGAGGTCAAGACACAAAGACTTTAGCAACTAATCCACACCTAATGACCCACCTAAGTGGTACTCAGGATATCACTCAAGAAATCACTCAAGGTATCTCTCAAGTAATTAAGGAACAAAAGAAGAAAAGGCACACTAGCCTGGGAACTTCCTCTCTGCCCAGAACATTGGAGGCTAGACACCACACCCCCTCTACAGTATTTATAGGAACTCAAACATTGAGATCCCGCTCTGTTCCAGTAACAAGAAGCCGAAAGCACCAGCCTGAAGATGACGAGTGAGACCTCGTCGAAACGTCGCCTAGACACCCCAACTTTTACACGGGAAGACACCCGAGGACACCAAAACCTGCATATATATATATATATATATATATATATATATATATATATATATTACAAACTCGGTGAGAAACAGGCCAGCTCTTCCCAGGCTTGAAATGGACACCTCAAAGTCTGAGGCTAGGTCCTAGCCAAGTAAGCTACTGGAGACAGTTTGTGCTCAATCTTCAGAGTCCTCTTGCATTTTAAAATGAGTAGGAATAGGTAATGTCAGCTCCTATGACTGAGAAGCTGCGAGGGCCTTCTGGCGGTTCCCTCACTGTGAGAAGTGAGGTTACAGGGAACCAGGCAGAGGGCCTTCTCGGTTGTGGCGCCCACCCTGTGGAACGTGCTCCCATCAGATGTCAAGGAAATAAACTTTTAGAAGACATCTGAAGGGGAGTTTTTAATGTTTGATGTTTTACAGTGTTTCTAATCTTCTGTGGGGAGCTGCTCAGAGTGGCTGAGGAAACCCAGCCAGATGGGTAGGGTATAAATAATAAAAATTATTATTATTATTATTATTATTATTATTATTATTATTATTATTTAGGACTGGTGCACTCTCCAGGTCTGGCATCTGGTTTGGCTTCCCACAGCCCCATGGTATATGTTTTAATGGTTGCTCCACTGCAAGTCATTTGTTGCACCCAGCAGAAGCTTTCCTTGCATTGCCAAGACCTGATAAAACACTGCTACAAAATCCTCACCAGTAGAAAACAGGGGTGCACTGACAGCACAGTCATCAATCCATGCTTATTTGCCCTGCAACTTATGAAATGGGACTGCAAGGCATATTTACAGTACTTCCTATTACTGCATTACAGCCCTTATTAATTTTAAACATACATTTTTTCACTTCTCCAAAGGGAGAACTATATTTGGTAAGTGTGTGTGTGTAATCTATCTACCCACTAGCAAGAAATGAACCTTTAATGAGAGGCATTTTAATGAGTAGGTTTTTCTTCCTTAGTTCCCTTATTTCAGCCCTTGGAGGGATCTGACATTTCCCTGCATTCATTACTCCAGTCTTGGATGGACAGTTGCCTCCCAACAGTGCCATTTAAGTCCCAGTTTATGTACACCTGCAGTGGAAATGGAGGCGGAATCACTGCATGAATCAGACTTTTATCTGACAGAAGGGAGTTTTAATTCTTCAGGTTTGACAAAACAATGAATACAAAAAGTCAGAGCCTACTCCTATGTGAAAAGCCTCAACTGTAAAGTTTAAGATTGCAGCACTGGGTTTCCAAAACATTCACTTCTAAGAAATAACTACTCCACAAAACATTGATGCATGTAGCATCATATGTTATGCTTTACAATTTCAGGAATTTCTCAGTGTAAGGAACTGACCAGATCTGGCAGTAGCATTCTTTCTGAGAGTGGAAGAAGAAAAGGGCACCAATCAACAGAACAAAGACTTATATAAAAAAAATGAGTCAACCCTCAAAATGTGCTAAGGGTTTGTTTATTTTCAGAAGAATCCCAAGAGCTTGCATAGTGCATTCTGGGTATAGCATGCATTTTCTCATCAGAGGCAATCATCACTTATTGCCTTCAGAATAATGAGTTCATATTTTTCAGAAAGATCTAGCACAAAAAGGAGTGAGAGTGTTGGATTGTAAAATGATATCTGTCTTTGATGTGGCACACACACGCAAATCAGAATGAGAGAGCATTCGTCCTCCCTACCCACTCAGAACCATCCTTGCCTTCTGCATCCCATACAGGATCATAATGTTCAATGCAGCTTATGTGCATAAAATCCAATACATGTATACCCAATCACATGTATTGTGATTTTATCTGGGAAATCTATTGAATGATTTTACTCACGTTGGCCATGTTTGAATGTTATGCCCTTGTGTGGATATTGTGGTGTGTCATAGAATCATAGAGTTGGAAGAGACCACAAGGACCATCGAGTCCAACCCCCTGCCAAGCAGGAAACACCATCAGAGCACTCCCGACATATGGTTGTCAAGCCTCTGCTTAAAGACCTCCAAAGAAGGAGACTCCACCACACTCCTTGGCAGCAAATTCCACTGTCAAACAGCTCTTACTGTCAGGAAGTTCTTCCTAATGTTTAGGTGGAATCTTCTTTCTTGTAGTTTGGATCCATTGCTCCGTGTCCTCTTCTCTGGAGCAGCAGAAAACAACCTTTCTCCCTCCCCCTCCTCTATGTGACATCCTTTTATATATTTGACCATGGCTATCATATCACCCCTTAACCTCCTCTTCTCCAGGCTAAACATGCCCAGCTCCCTTAGCCGTTCCTCATAAGGCTTCGTTTCCAGGCCTTTGACCATTGTGGTTGCCCTCCTCTGGACACGTTCCAGTTTGTCAGTGTCCTTCTTGAACTGTGGTGCCCAGAACTGTAGTGTCATCAGCAGGGCAGTCACATTGGTGGGCAGATATATTATTGTTTCGTCTCCACATATATGAGCCAATTCAAACTTTATTGTGGTCCAAAGACCCACAAAACAATTTCAGAACTAGATACAGTTAAAACGACCAGACAGACAGATGGAAGAAACCAAGGCAGTCATTTTGTTCTATCTAGGGCATAATGATCTTTGTTTATTATAACCTCTGAAAGAAACTTTTCCACAGCCAGTGTAATATCATTTGACCTGTCTTCCAAAACATATTTAATATGGAAAGCAAGCCAAATCAGGAATACAGTGGTACCTCAGGTTAAGTACTTAATTCGTTCCGGAGGTCCGTTCTTAACCTGAAACTGTTCTTAACCTGAAGCACCACTTTAGCTAATGAGGCCTCCTGCTGCTGCCGCGCTGCCGGAGCAAGATTTCTGTTCTCATCCTGAAGCAAAGTTCTTAACCTGAGGTACTATTTCTGGGTTAGCCGAGTCTGTAACCTGAAGCGTCCATAACCTGAAGCGTATGTAACCCGAGGTACCACTGTAAGTGGAATCTGATACAGCCCAAAGAAACTCCTCATTCAGGTAAGAAGAAATAACTTCCACTTCTGCTTTGTGATCGTTTCCAAGGTGACTTCCCTTCAGGATCCTTTCAGCCAGAGACTGGTGACCTGCAGCACTCCAGATGTTCTTGGACTACAACTCCCATCTTCCCTGGCCAAAGGACATGCTGGCTGAAGCCAATGGAACCTGGAGTCTAACAAGATCTTCCAGGTCTATGATTCTATGACAACAAATTGCCCCTCACTGGTCTAGATGAACCAATAATTTGGCTCAGGTTAAGGTACATCAGATGAGCACATGATTCCTAGATACTTCCCCAAAAGGAACATTTTGTCTGGTTTATCCTTCCACAAGAACATTTTGTTGAAAAATAACAAGAGCTTTCAACATGATGCGTTTCAAGGGTTTGGTGGCAACTCCGAAATGAGTCTAAACCACTGAGCCTAGGGCTTGCCAATTGGAAGGTCGGCAGTTCGAATCCCCGTGACGGGGTGAGCTCCCGTTGCTCGGGCCCTGCTCCTGCCAACCTAGCAGTTCAAAAACATGCCAAAGTGCAAGTAGATAAATAGGTACCTCTCAGGTGGGAAGGTAAACAGTGTTTCCGTGCGCTGCTCTGGTTTCATCACATGACCCGGAAAAACTGTCTGTGGAGAAACGCCGGCAACCCCAGAGTCATTTGCGACTGGACTTAACTGTCAGGGGTCCTTTACCTTTTTTACCTAAATGGGTCTCAAATGAGTTGTATCCACAGAGTGTCCCAAAAGAGTGAACAAGGCGAGAGAAAAGTCGGTATTTAGTTGCAATTTGAGTTTTATAGGGAAAATGTTTTTGACTTGTGCAAAACAGGGGGAAATAGTTCAAAATTATTTATGAGCTGTCACGTAGTCAAAACTATAATTTTAAAGGAAGAAAAGGCTGTTGGGGATTCTACACTAGAGAAGTAATATATTTAGCCAATGCTGACATTGCTAAAGATAAACAAATGGAATTTTCAAGGCTCAGCAGTAAATCACTGCCTGTATTGCTCACTACTCTTGTCAGCGCCTTATCATCCCTCATAAAGAAATGTTTTATTTATTAAACATGGTATTTTACTTTTACATGCCATCCGGGACACAAACAGTCCTCGTAACAGGATCTGAATTTCCATGAGAAAGTAACAATGAAGTCATCATTACACCCATTCTTTACTGCCACATTGCAAACCAGCTACAAAAAAACCCCGTGGGTGTTGCTAATTTGATCTGTTTCGTAAGTTGACATTATTATCTTACTCCAAAGACTTATGATATAGGCTGAATAGCTGAGCTTAAATTCTGAGTTCTTTTGAGCCTTAGAAGCAGAGAAAGCCCACATCTGATCTTTCCCCCGAAGATACAATTTCAACTTTTCAACCGCAGCCAGTGTGCTTTATAGCCACTTGGTCAATAAATTATTTAACTTTTACAGATATTTTATGTCATTATGTAAGCATTTGGTTTAAGTGATCGTGCACCAAATGTCCATAGTCTTTCAGGATAGTTGTCTGCAAAATGCCAGGCATTTTCAAGGCATGGTTGACCTTTCATTGTGGGGTAGGAAGTAGGCTGACTGAAAACAGTACAAATATTCCAGGAGAGTTCATCCAACCACATCTGTTCTAAGGTATTGGGATCTCTTTTATCAATTGCCTCTTGAGGCAGGAGCACTTTACAGAAATCGCATAATGTTCTTTATTTTTAATGTATGGCTGTTTGATTGCTATGGAAGCTTCCAGAAACATCCAAGCAAAACACACCTGCTCTGTTTCATATGCCAGGTACTTCCGAACATTGGCGGATCCCACCAGTTCTCAGAAGTGACATAAAGAGCCAGCAATAAATTAAAGTGCTGGTGGACTGGCTGGTGGTAGATCGTAATCTGGACTTATCACTTAACTGCATTAACTGATAGCTCACTGCAGAAAAGCTGTAAATCATCTTCGTGGAATTACTGAACTGACCTTTTAGTTCACAATTTTTATGCACTTTGGTATGGTTGTTGCAGCTTCGAAACCTTCTTCAAAATATTACTATAATTCAGGTGTGGGAAACCTTTGTTCTCCCCCATGTGCTGCTGAGTCATATCACCCCTGACCATTGACCATGCTTGCTAAGACTGATGGGAGTTGTAGTTCAGCAATATCCGGAGGGCCAAAGGTTCACCCCTCCTGCCATAGTCAGTTTGCTGGGTTAACAGGGCATGGATGATGGTGTCCTTATTCCTATCCTCCAGGAAGGGGTGCAGGCAGTAAACTGATAAAAATATATTCTTGGCTACCATTGCTACTTGTGCTTCAAGAAACAAAGCTGGATCCAAGAGTAACCCAGATTATGAATGTGCTCTCCCAAGAAAGTGTGACCATATCAAGCACAGGTAAACTGCATTCCCCAAGAACAAGTCTTGGATGGTTATCTGTCATGGATGTTTTAGCTGAGATTCCTGCATTGCCAGGGATTGGACTAGATGCCTTAGAGACGCTTCCAACTCTACAATTCTATGAGTCTATGAAATGGGCCACCAGACTGCTGTTCCTTTGGATTCCATTTCCATTTGTTAGCCCACTATTGGTGCATAAGCTCATGGTTAGAATTACTATGACTGTATTTGTTGGGTGGGTTGGGAGAAATAGATCTGGGTGTCATAGGCATGCACAGCAAATCTAAGGACAATATTTCTCAGCTGCTTCATATACATGTTGAGCAGAATTTATGTTAAAGAAGGGTTTCCCAAACATGGGTTTTCGGTTGTTTTTGGACTACAGTTCCCATCATTCTTGACCACTGATCCTGCTAGCTAGGGGTGATGGAAGTTGTAGTCCAAAACTAGTTGGAGACCCAAGTTTGGGAAACCCTGTGTTAGAGGAAGGACCACAGCTCAGGGACTGAGCATGTGCTTGGAGTACTGAAGTTCCTGGGTCCAGTTTGTAGCATTTCCTGTTAAAGGGGTCAGGTAATGAGAGAGATTTTTGCTGGAGACTTGGAAAGCTTCTGCCAATCAGAGAAGACAGCAAAAGGCTTGATGGACAAACAGCCTGACCTAGTGTAAAGCAGCTTCCCGATATTCCTATGCAGTGGTGGAATAAAATGCAGAGGCGTCCCATATGATAATTCTCAGGGGACAGAACCTAACACCACTTTCTGAGAAAGCCCAGTTACGTAAGACCAGAACAACTACTCAAGCACAAGCTCTAGGACTCCAAAGTCTTTGCAGTGGCTCAAGAAGGATTTGGCGGCCAGTGGTATCAAATGGCACAAAGCGGTCACCAAGACTGGACATACATACTCCTGGCGAAGACCATCAGACAAAGCACAGCCTGAAACACAGCTTGAAAGGTCCTAGAAAATCTTCTCAGGAATGCAAAGAGACAAAAAGAAATTGGTTGAGGTAATGCAATATTTCTGATCAGGGACACATTGTCTTGCCCAGACTTAGAAAGAAGGAAATGTTGACTGCCTGCAAAGTCCAGTTCATAATTGTGAAAGATTGCATTGCATCATTGTGTCAAGGATGGAACAACAAGATGATTAGACAGATGCTTTTTATTCCCATTTTAATAAGTTTGATTGTGTTGCAGGAAAATCAGCCACAGGGCCTTTGGAATCACCTTTCATTCCGTCATCTCTTTCCTCCTCCTACGTCTCAGTGGTGGGCCATCAGATTCAGCCCCCAACATCTCCAGTGAAGGTGGGAGGGACTCCTGTCTGAAACCATGGAAAGCTGCTGCCAATCATTGACAATATTGAGATAGAGGCATCAATGACCTGACTCAGTATAATGCAGCTATATATGTCCCCCTTTTAATTTAGCTTTTGCAAGGTTCCGTGCGCCCCTCCAATACCAAAATGCACATCTTCCATATTATAAACACACACAATCCTCTCCTATCTGTGTTGGTAGAAAGCACTTCACGGCGTCACGTACGCCCCAATAAAGTAATAATTTTGAAGAAACAAAGATGAATTTGGTGATCACTCCAAATTAATGAAAAACTATATGAAACAAAATTGTCCTATATAATACAGTAGCGCATATGCACTGAGGTTTCTAAGGACCCTCATATTAATTTCTTGCACAGTCCTGATAATCATGAACTCATGCCTTCAGCTCATGAGGGTACGAATATAAAAATAATACTATATGGCTAACACCTCCTTACTTTAACTACTGTAGCAACATAATGGTGTTGTTAAGTATGAGTTTTCACCGTGACTGGGCTCTTAGATCCAAAATACATTGTGGATCTATAGTGTTTCATCCCTCCTGCACTTTAATTGGGATCACACTGGCCCTAAAAAAAGCACAGTGGGAGGGAGTTTGAAATGCCACAATACAATCTGTACCTTTATTTGAAAGTTAGTACAGTGGTACCTTGAGTTAAGAACTTAATTTGTTTTGGAGTTCCGTTCTTAACCTGAAACTGTTCTTAACCTGAGGTACCACTTTAGCTAATGGGGCCTCCCACTGCCACCGCGCCACCATTGTGTGATTTTTGTTCTCAACCTGAAGCAAAGTTCTTAACCCGAGGTACTATTTCTGGAGTAGTGGAGTCTGTAACCTGAAGCATCTGTAATCTGAAGTGTCTGTAACCTGAGGTACCACTGTAATGAACATTTTACATTTTCAATACACTTTTGGTACCAGTTATGATGGTCTCAGATGTGCCAGTCAGGAGAGCTGTGAATAGTCACTCATTGTCTCCTCCTTTTTCTTCACTTCACCCCCAGAATCAATTGATTCATTATTTGCATTATATGAGGATGAGCGATATCATGCCAGCAGCACCTGATACGGCCTACATTAGAAAGGTGCTAAAATAAAATTGGGGTGATATCTGGAAAAAACACACATTTCTATTTAGCTTTTCTTGCCTTTGAAACCCCCTAACTCAAGGCTGATCTTACAATGTAAGGAGTATATTGAATGATGGTTTAAGATTGCCAAACATCAATGATGCCAGACATAATTGCCGGTGCTTCACAGTTTTAGAATGCTACTGATTTACTGAGAACTGAGTGACAAAATACACTGATTACAAACACCCAAAACTGTTTCTTACATATGAGCCTTCCACAAATTAATATTCCAATCCCAGATCAAATGCTTCCATGTGTTAATTTAAAAGCCATATAGCGCCTTCTCAATGTCATGGAGCCAAAACTGAGTCCAGCGCCGTAAGCTGATACAATCTTTTCCAGAAGGCAGCCAAAAAAACACCTAAAATTTATGTAATAGACCAGTCTGTCAATGGAAACCAGAATGAAGATGATCCCACACAGGTCTGCAGTTAACCTAAGTGATGACACAGAGAGAAAATATTTGATTGGACCTTTGCAAATGATTAATACACTTTGCAATGCGTTGCTGACCTGGAGTCAATTTTCCTGGCTATAGCTTAGCCCAAGAGTATCAGACAGCATATCATCCATTTGCCTTACATCTCTGGAACTGCATGGTAAGATTATGTCATGTTGTGGCAGAGCTGCATTCTGCTGCGCTCTCTTTGTAAGGGGAACAGTTGTGTTACAAGTGCCCTTTGAAGGAGCTGTTTCATGCTATGCCACACTTTGTATACCTGCAAACAATTCCAATATAGGAACATTGGAAGAGGCAGGTACCAATACGCAAATGTGCAGTAAAGCACATGACTAAGAACTACTGCTAGGGATTGTGCAACGCTGGAGATAGACTCTGCAGGAATCGGTCCTGATGTTGTTTCATGGGAGTATGGTCTCAACAACCTGGAAATAGATGCCATTGAAAAGCCAGGGGTGAACAGTGTGCAAGTCTCAGTGGCCACTGTATAAAAAATATGGGAGAGTCAAGCAGTAGGGGGGGCAGTGAAAAATGTAAGTTTGGAGTCTGTTGCCTGGAGTGAAACAGATCCAAGAAAGCTTTGTATCTTAGGGGAGGTTACAGAGCTACAGGGTAGATCTATTGAGCTGGGGAGTAAGAGGTCATAGTGAGAGCTTTGACCTGCGTGACAAGTCAGTTCTCTTTAAGAAGGGAAATATTTAGTTCTCTCAGGGATTGCAGAGATTCTAAACAGAGTAGTATGATCAGAGAGGGAGCTTTTCACAAACCACATTCATCATTTGTTTAGATTTATATTCTACCCTTTCCCAAAGGATTGGGGCAGATTGAAAATTAAAAGCATACAGTGTGATAACATACAGCATCTACATCAAGGGGGTAGGAAACCTGCAAACTGTGGGTCAAATCCAGCCCTGTGCAGGTCCTGGTTTGACCCTCGGGGCTGTTTTCTGCCAACTACACCTACTTGCCACACACATGTGACACCAGGTATCAGGCAGGTAATATTGTGTCTGAATGCTGTGACCTGCTATGGGACTTCAGGGTGAAGGGAGGGTAAAAATAATAATAAATCAATTCACAATATTTCTATTTCAGACAGGGTGGGCACATGAGCCCCTTGGTTCCATCTCTGTCGGGCATGGTTTGGCAGCCTGAGGTCAAAAAGGAGAAGGCAAGGGAATTTGAAAGCTGCCACCCAGGGATGGAGGTCCCCCACCACCACTGCCCTGTACCTGCAGGATGCAGAGAGGTATACAACTTTAATAAATAATAAAAACATAATGAAAGCATAACTTATGTAAGCTACAGTGAGAGGCATAATGTATTTTGTTGTCAGAAGATGAACTGCAGCAGAAAAAAAAACACTGCTTCATGCAATGAACACAGGGTGAAACAGAAAACAATGTCTTCTATACACATGGCAGTTCTTCAAGTACCTAAAGTTGGCTATCATCTCTCTTCTTAACTCCAGGCTAAACATATCCAACTCCTGCAACCTTTCCTCCCACAGTTTGGTCTGCAGGCCCCTCACCACCCTTCCATTCTCCTCTGGATATGTCCCTGTTTGTTGGTAACCTTCTTAAACTGTGTTCCAGTTTATAGATATCCTCCTCAATGTGGTGAGTAATTTAATGTTCTTCCATTATTCCTAGAGCAATCATTTTATATTATTTTATTAGTTCTAATCATCAGATGGCATGCAGTCTGATCTCAATGTTCTCACAGATGTCTATTAACCAAAATCCCTTAAGTCCTCCTTAGGTTTTCAGTGGAATAGATGTAAGTTTTTATTGTTATCTGTTGACAGGTTGATGTTTTTAGCACTTGGGTTAAGAGACAGATGAGACCCAGATAAAATGTTAGCACTCAACGCCCTTAAATTTGACTGACCAGAGTTTGGATGTGGATCACACTGATCCCTCAAACACAGAGGCGTGTGACCCTCTCTATATGCAATTAAAGCGATTTACTGTTCTTAAGGTTAGGATGTATTGTAGTTTCCTTTCTCTGCCATAAATCACAGTTGTGTATAATCCAGGGAGTAGCAAATTAAGTATGAAGGGGTTTCATTCTTGGTTACATTCACAGGAACATACAAAGCTGCCTTACAAGTGGTCAAACTACTGGTCCATCTAGCTCAGTATGGTCTACAGTGATTGGCTGTGGCTCCAAGGAATCTCTAGCCCTACCTCGAGATGCTAGTGGTTGAAGCTGGAATCTTCTGCCTGAAAAACAGAGGTTCAACCATTAAGACATGGCCCTTCTCTCAAGACTAGAATTCTGCAACCAAAGTTTTGGTTGATTCGGACTTCAGCTTCCTAATCCCCGACACTCCTGGTCATGTGACTACTTCACCACTTTTGTAGGCCCATCTATCTACCTTGCCTTTCTATAGGATCAAACCATTTAAGGAAATGGCAGCCAGAAACCCACTACGTGGCCAGACCAACTGTGACCCATAGGTGCTGACTGTAGGGGGCCAGGGCACCCACAATGCAGGGCTCCAACGTGACTTCTGGTTTCTACCAGAAGTCATGGTGGAGCCCCAATGCGACCTCACAGACGAAGGCAGAGACCCTGCCAGGCCTCCAAACACGACTTGCAGTAGAAACCAGAACTTATGTCGGAGGTCTTGCAAGGCTTCAGACGTGAGCTCCAAAACCCCGTGAGGTCTCAGAAGCGACGTCCAAGGCCCTGCCAGGCCTCTGAATGTGACCTGATAGAAACCTGGAAGTTGCACTGGAGGTCGTGCGAGGCCTCGGACATAACCTCCAAGACCCCTCGAGGCCTTGGAAGCGCTGCTTCTGTGCCGACGCAACATGATGTCACACTACATCACGGGCACCATTGGGCACCCATAACCTGGGGCCCAAGTCAGCGCCTCTGCTGTTACCTCAGGGAAATCGCTGCCAATCACTGCCGGAGACCTGATCATTGCCATCACCTTCACACTCAATCAGTTATGCATTCTAGTACCAATAGTACTATGGGATTGGGGTTGGACTAAATACCTCTTCAGCATCCCCCACCAACCCTGTGATTCTGTACTTGCAAGACTGGGATCTGGATAACTTCTAAAATGTCAAAGTAGTTTCTTTTCTTAGGTAAATAGCTTTGCTGGATATGTTAAGGATCCCCTTTGTTATGTAAGCCAGGGGCAGTATGTTGCCATAGAACTAAGTGGCTGGAGATGCTTCAGGAAGGGAGCACCAGTATGGCAAAAGAGGGCATCTCTTTCTTTTTCTCTCAGTTGGAAGTGATGCTGCTGAGGTGTCTGTTCATGTGAAAGAGAATAATAGCCTGGCAATTTTGCAGTCACACAGAGTCAGAGAAGAGGGCTGAGTTTTAGTCACTGAAAGCTTACAGCATTTGGAGGGCTGGTTGTGTCCCCCAAGGAATCTGATGGGAAGGTGTGAACTTTAAGAAACCTGTTGAAGTTAAGCTTTGTCTCCACCTATGCTCACCTGCCTATGTGGGTAAATAAAACCATCTGCCACAAAAAAGGGAAAACAAACAGAACCTGGGTATGCACTATGCCCCTGGAATTATCACCGCTCAGAGAATAGGAGTGAGCATTGCAGTACGGATATTTGATGCTAGCTTGTATTTTTTAACGCAAGATTGTTTTCAAGTTTCATTTCATTTTTGCTTTCACAAGCAACTTTGATCACAGTGAAGACTGTAAGAAAACGAAATGTGCCAAAAATGCTGAAAAGAAACAGTCCAATAGATTTTCTTTGGACACTATCTCATGATGACTTTGGACTGTTGTACTGAATTCTAAAGCCAACCAATCTCTTTAGAAAGAAGCATCAGATTTCTCTAGTTAGGCAAAGATAAGAACATGCTTGTAACAAAGTATTTTTGAATAATATATTTTTCAAGAGTCACTTGAGGTTATTGTGAAATGTATTTAAGTGCAGAGTGTATCATGGAATGGAAGCTGTTTTCCCACTGGAGAAAGAACATGGTAACTTGGGAAGATTATCTAATCCACCCTCCACAGTTCAAATTCATCAATTATGTGTTCAGAGAACTGTGGGGTTGGAAGAGACCATTCATCTAGTCCAACTCTCTGCAATGCAGGAATCTCAACTAAAGCATCCATGACAGAGGGCAATCCAACCTCTGCTTAAAATCCTCCAATGAAGGAAAGTCCACCATCCTCCAAGAGAGACAATTCCACCACTGAACAGTTCTCACCACCACAAAGCCCTTCCTGATGTTTAGTCAGAATCTCCTTTCTTGTAACATGAAGCCATTGGTTCAGAACCTACCCTCCAGAGCAGGAGAAAACAAGCTTGCTCATCTTCCATGTGACGGTCCTTTAGCTATTTGAAGATGGCTATCATATTTCCCCTCAGTCTTTTCCAGGCTAAGCACAACCAATTCCCTCCTCATAAGGCTTGACTTCCACACACTTAATCATCTTGGTTTCCCTTCTCTGCACATGTTCCAGCTTGTGAATCCTTCTTAAATTGTTGTAATTGTTTTGAGGGACTTCAACATCCATGCCAAGGCAAGCATCCATTAGGTGCCTGAGGACTTCATAGCTGCCTTGAAAACCATAGGGCTGTCCCAAAATTAGGTAAAGGTAAAGGTAAAGGTACCCCTGCCCGTACGGGCCAATCTTGACAGACTCTGGGGTTGTGCGCCCATCTCACTTAAGAGGCCAGGGGCCAGCGCTGTCCGGAGACACTTCCGGGTCACGTGGCCAGCGTGACAAAGCTGCATCTGGCGAGCCAGAGCCGCACACGGAAACGCCGTTTACCTTCCCGCTGGTAAGCGGTCCCTATTTATCTACTTGCACCCGGAGGTGCTTTCGAACTGCTAGGTTGGCAGGCGCTGGGACCGAGCAGCGGGAGCGCACCCCGCCGCAGGGATTCGAACCGCCGACCTTTCGATCGGCAAGTCCTAGGCGCTGAGGCTTTAACCCACAGCGCCACCTGCGTCCCTGTCCCAAAATTACAAACAACAAAAACTTTGTTTATTCAATATGCAGGGACAAATTATTGCACAGAAATATTCTGCCTCCTCTGAGTGTCTTCTAGCTCTGGGCCTTTGAGTATTGTATAGAACACTTTACAGTAGTACCTTGGGTTAAGAACTTTTTTATATATATATAAGATATTTATTAAATATTTTCTTAATACAATAAAAAAACAACAACTTTACAATAACCATATTTTCTTCACTTCTTTGGACTTCCTCACATCTCTCGTTCCTGCGTTCCAAGTTTTTCGAACTTTACCCAGCAATTTATCACCTTGTTTCAATTCTTATATTATAATTTCCAATATTGTGTCCCTAGTTTTAGATAATTTTACCCAAACCTTAAAAGCTTAATTTTAGCATAATATTTATCCAAAATTTGTCTTTTCTTAAATTTTCATTTATCTTCATATTCCTTTTAACTAACTTGATGGTGCCATATTGTTAATAATCTTACATCTTTCTTAACACTCATACAATTTACAATATTTTTGTAAATAGTCCTTACATTTCTTCCAGTCCTCCTCCACAGCCTCTTCTCCCAGGTCTCGGATTCTGCCAGTCATTTCTGCTAGCTCCATATAGTCTATCAGTTGCATCTGCCATTCTTCCAGTGTGGGCAAATCTTGGGTTTTCCAATGCTTGGCGACAAGTATCCTTGCTGCTGTTGTTGCATACATAAAAAATGTCCGGTCCTTCTTTAACACCCTCTGGCCAACGATGCCTAAAAGAAAGGCCTCTGGTTTCTTAGGGAAGGTATACTTAAATACCTTTTTCAACTCATTATATATCATTTCCCAGAAAGCCTTAACTCTAGGGCAAGTCCACCAGAGGTGAAAGAACGTTCCTTCAGTTTCTTTACATTTCCAACACTTATTATCAGACAAATGGTATATTTTTGCAAGCTTGACTGGGGTCATGTACCACCTATATATCATTTTCATAATATTTTCTTTCAAAGCATTACATGCCGTGAACTTCAAACCGGTGCTCCATAACCTTTCCCAGTCAGCAAACATGATATTATACCCAATGTCCTGTGCCCATTTTATCATAGCTGATTTGACCATTTCATCTTGTGTATTCCATTTTAACAGCAAGTTATACATTCTTGAAAGTACCTTAGTCTTAGGTTCTAACAATTCCGTTTCCAACTTCGATTTTTCCACCTGGAATCCTATCTTTTTATCCAACTTAAAAACCTCTTTAATCTGAGCATAATGTAGCCAATCTCGCACTTTATCTTTTAGTTTCTCCAAACTCTGTAGCCTCCAATTATCTCCATCTTTTTCTATTATTTCCCAATATTTCGGCCATTTGGCCTCCATATTGAGTCTTTTCCGGGCCTTAGCTTCCATTGGTGATAACCACCTTGGGGTCTTGTTTTCCAGTAAGTCTTTATATTTTGTCCAGACATTAAACACTGCTTTCCTGACAATATGGTTCTTGAAAGCCTTATGACTTTTAACCTTGTCATACTACAAATATGCATGCCATCCATAAGCATTGTTAAAACCTTCCAGATCCAAAACATCAGTGTTTTCAAGAAGCAGCCAGTCTTTCAACCAGCAGAAAGCTGCTGATTCATAATACAACCTTAAGTCTGGCAGGGCAAAGCCCCCTCTTTCTTTAGCATCAGTTAATATCTTAAACTTAATTGTGGGCTTTTTGCCCTGCCAGACAAATTTAGAAATATCTCTTTGCCACCTCCCAAAACACTCCATTTTATCCACAATCTGTAAAGTCTGGAACAAAAACAGCATTTTTGGCAATACATTAGTTTCAATCTTGACCAAACTTCTAAATCCCTTTTAATTTCAGACCAACACTTTTCATAGTTACCCTTAAACAGACTCATGTTTTTCGCTGTTATGTTTACCCCTAGGTATCTTACTTTTTTAACCACGTTTAACTCTGTCTCTTTCTGAAACCTTTCTGATTCTGAAGGTGTTAATTTTTTTTCCAATACCTTAGTTTTCTGCTTGTTGAGTTTAAATCCCGCCACCCGACCAAACTCCTGAATCAATTGTAATACCCTTTTCGTGCTAGATTCTGGCTCCTGTAGGGTCAAAACTAGGTCATCTGCAAATGCTTTAAGTTTATACTGTTTCGCTCCAACCTGAATTCCTTCCACCAACCGGTCTCCTCTAATCATATTCAAGAGCACCTCCAGGACCGAAATAAATAACAAAGGGGAGATAGGGCAACCTTGTCGTGTTCCTTTTTCAATTTTGAACTCTTCCGTCACCACATTGTTCACTATCAATTTAGCCTTTTGTTCTGAGTAAATTGCCTCTATCCCATTCTCAAATCCCCGTCCTACTCCCATCCCTTCCAAGTTTTTCTTCATAAACTTCCATGAAATGTTATCAAAGGCCTTCTCCGCATCTATGAATATTAACACTGCTTTTGTATTAATATTTGTTTGCAAAAGCTCCAAAATGTCAATAATGTTCCTTGTGTTAGCAAACAAATGTCTACCTGGGAGAAAGCCTGCCTGGTCCTTGTGAATTACTTCATTTAAAACTTTTTAAAATCTGCTTGCTAAAATGTCTGCAAATATTTTGTAATCCACATTTAGGAGGGAGATGGGGCGGTAATTCTTAAGTTGTGTCTTTTCAGTTTCTAGTTTAGGTATCAATGTGATGAAAGCTTCTTTCCACGACTCCGGTGCCTTCTTCCCCTCCATAATTTCATTGCAAACCTCCATTAATGGATGTATCAGATAGTCTTTCAATGTCTTATAATATTTGGAGGTAAGCCCAACTGGCCCTGGAGATTTGCCCAATTGCATATTCTGAATGGCTTCTTCAATCTCTTGTGTTATTTTGTAGTTCAGGATTGTTCTATTTTCTAGAGACAGCTTTGGTAGACCATTCCTTGTCAAAAATTGTTCTATCTCAACCTCATTTTGCAGCCCTTGAGTGTATAATTGTTTGAAATATCTCTGGAAACACTTTCTGATCTCCATTGGATTCTGAATATTTCTTCCTTCAGTCTCTAGATTTGTGACCGTATTTAATTTTTGTCTCTTTTTCAACTGCCATGCTAACAGTTTCCCACATTTATTTGCCGATTCAAATGATCTTTGTTTCATTAGCTTAACTTTCCACTCCACTTCCTGATTTATCAATTTAGAATATTGTGCTTGGTAAAGTTTAATTTCTCTCAAAATCTCTTTTGACTTCGGTCTCGATCTTAACTTCTTCTCACAATCTTTAATTTTCTCCAAGATCTTGTCCTTTTTCTCATTCTGTGTTCTTTTCTTTATAGTGTTCTGTTGTATCAGGAACCCCCTCATAACCGCTTTACTTGCGTCCCAGATGATTCTTTTTTCCACCGTAGTGTTCAAATTTATCTCAAAATAGTCCTTCAAAGCCTTTTGGGCCTTTTTAGTAATCTCCTGATCTCTAAACAAATTGTCATTCATCTTCCATCTGAAGGAGCCGGTTGGAGTTAGTCTCATATCCATCTTTACGGCATTATGGTCGGAGCAGGTCTTTGGGCAGATTTTCACTTTTCTAGTCTTAGGTGCCAGACCTCTAGTTATCCATATTTGGTCGATTCTTGTCCATGTCAGTTGGGCTTCAGAAAAGAATGTTCCTTCTCTTCCCAGGGGGTTCTTTGTTCTCCAAATGTCAATCAAGTCCATATTGTCAGTCAGTTCAAAAAATGTTTTAGGTAGTCTGCCATCTTTTGTCACATTTTGACTATGTGACTTATCCATATTGGTTGATGCCACCCCATTCATGTCTCCCATCATGATGATGTTGTCATAGTTCAGATAGTCCAGCATTATCTCATGCAGCTTCTTATAAAATTCCGATTTCCCCTCATTTGGCGCATAGATTCCTAATATCAAAAACTTTTCTCCTTGGTTTTGTATCTCAATTGCCAAAATTCTTCCTTGCTCATCTTTAAATAAAAATTTTGGTGACAGGCTCTCTTTTGGGTTAAGAACTTAATTCGTTCTGGAGGTCTGTTCTTAACCTGAAACTGTTCTTAACCTGAAGCACCACATTAGCTAATAGGGCCTCCCGCTACTGCCACCGCTCCATCACTGTGCGATTTCTGTTCTCATCCTGAAGCAAAGTTCTTAACCCAAGGTACTATTTCTGGGTTAGTGGAGTCTGTAACCTGAAGTGTATGTAACCTGAAAAATCTGTAACCTGAGGTACCACTGTATCTGGCACCACAGACATAAATATTACCTGGGGCTTGCATTATAAACCACCTGCCCACCTCATACATAGGAAATCTGATTGAAATAGAAACACTCCCCAACTTTTTGTGATTTTATTTTCCTCAACACTGGATGAAAGATAAATAGGTTGTTACTCGGGTGTGTCTGTGCCTGTGATTGTGAAAATATCTGCTATTTTCTGCTATGTTGCTCCTCATGTAGACACTTGGCCAAAACAGCAGCTCCCAGTGTTAAGCTTTTCTCCACAGCTTCTGAGCAGTTTAAAATCTTTTTGTTACCATGTAGTGCCGGTTAAAGCTGCTTTCAGATCTCTGGCTCCTGGGACACTGCCAACAGCATTTGAGGGGAAGGAGGAAGGGGGAGAGGGAGGAATGAAACAGAAGCACCTCCAGCCACATTTCCTCAACACCCCTGCCACCACTCAGAAACGTAGTAAATTCAAGCCAGAGAAGGATTGGTTGGTGGTGGTGAATAATGCTTGATTCATAACGCAGCTGAGCATTATGAACTGAAGAGGTTTGTATTCCGAGTTCATATCCCTGCTCAGTTTTCTGAATACGAACCAGTGACATCAGTCAAAATAGAATAAAAATGTGCACTGCAGATGAGTCGTGACGGTCTTGCCCAGTCACTATTTATTCACTCCATTTCTACCCCACCCTTCCTCCCAAAGGGAGTTCAGGGCAGCAAACATTTCTGTGATAAAAATAACATTAAAATGTATTTGTTGCGAGGATAAGAATGTAAGATGGGCCTTGCTGGTTCAGGCCAATGGCCCATTTGGTCCAGCATCCTGTTCTCACAGTGGCCAACCAGATGCCGGTGGGAACTCTGCAAGCAGGATCTGAGCAGAACAGCACACTCCCCACCCCTGGTTTCCAGTAAATGGTACTCAACAGCATTGCTGCCTCCAGCTCAGGAGGCAGAGCATAGCCACCATGGCTAGTAGCCATTGACAACCCACTATGAATTTTAGTTACAGATAGGTAGCCGTGTTGGTCTGCCATAGTCAAAACAAAAAAAATCCTTCCAGTAGCACCTTAAAGACCAACTAAGTTAGTTCTTGGTATGAGCTTTCGTGTGCATGCACACTTCTTCAGATACCAAGGTTCAGGTATCTGAAGAAGTGTGCATGCACACGAAAGCTCATACCAAGAACTAACTTAGTTGGTCTTTAAGGTGCTATTGGAAGGAATTTTTTTGTTATGAATTTTAGAACCCTCTGAGCTCTCTGTTGGAATGGCAGGATTTCAATGTGATAGATCAAGCCGTCAATGATAGAGGAATGTATATACAGGCTATCAAAAGCGCGCTCAGCAGTATAGACCAGTTGTTCCTCAAAAGCATGGGAGTTCCCATGCCTACACACACCTCTCTTTTCAAGGGAGTAGGAAAGTCCCCTGAAAGAGGAGTTCTGTGCATTGATGAGGGTACATATGAAGCTCTTCAGTGGGTCTTGTAAAACAATCGAAAGAGCACGACTCATTTCAGCATTGCTGTGCTGTTGTTCCTTAATGTGACAAACCTTGTCAAATGTAGGAATGAGGAAATCCATATACTTAGCACCAGGGATTTGGTTCCCCTCAGAGCTTTTGATTCAGTAAAAACTGAAAAGAGAAGGTTAGACGGCAGCTGACTTTAGGGTAGATAGCATTATCGCAAGCGACATAAATCTAAAGATGAGGAGCAAGGGATCTCTACAGCTGGAAAAATATAGCTGGAAGTTTCCCAACCCAGACAGTCTAGGGCTGTAAAGCATATTGAAGAAGAAAAAAGTTCTTAAACAGCTGCAAGATGAAACGGCCTATGATGTATCACTCTCTAATTTGGCTTCTAGGAATTCAGAATGGATTTTATCTCTGAAACACAGTGGCAGGACTTAAAGGAAATGGACATAGGTAGTTAGGGAGCATTCCAAGATAAAATGTCTTGATTTAGAGCCTTTTTCTTCATCTTGAAATGGTGACTAATTATTAAAACACATGTTTAAAGCTCAGCATTCCTTTTCAGAGACTTTTGCCTATTAAATAGGCATATTTAATAGGCATATCCAAATAAAATAAGACCCATTCACCCCAATACAGAAACTGCTCAAGGGTCATAGATCATAGAATTGTAGAGTTGGAAGGGACCATGAGGATCATGTAGTCCAATTCCCAGCAATGCAGAAATATTTTGCCCAACATGGGACTCCAACCCATGGCCCTGAGTTTAAGAGTCTCATGCTTTGCCAACTGAGCAATTCAAGCAGATGATACATAAGCTGTGCTGCACATATGGAAATCCTACCACCCCCAATGGCTTCCTCATGCCTCTAAGCAGTGGCTGCTGGTTAAGGCCAAGGGCCCCTTGAGCTCAGCATCCTTGCTTCACAGTGGCCAACCCATGAGAAGCTCACAAGCAAGATGAGCCTGGAGAAGAGGAGGTTAAGGGGTGATATGATAGCCATGTTCAAATATATAAAAGGATGTCACATAGAGGAGGGAGAAAGGTTGTTTTCTGCTGCTCCAGAGAAGCGGACACGGAGCAATGGATCCAAACTACAAGAAAGAAGATTCCACCTAAACATTAGGAAGAACTTCCGGACAGTAAGAGCTGTTCGACAGTGGAATTTGCTGCCAAGGAGTGTGGTGGAGTCTCCTTCTTTGGAGGTCTTTAAGCAGAGGCTTGACAACCATATGTCAGGAGTGCTCTGATGGTGTTTCCTGCTTGGCAGGGGGTTGGACTCGATGACCCTTGTGGTCTCTTCCAACTCTATGATTCTATGATTCTAAGATCTGAGTGCAACAGCACTTCCCTGACTTGTCAATGCCAGCAACTGGTGTTCAGGGTGACACTGGCTCTGAAAGTCATAGCCAGAGGAAAGTCATAGCCACCTCAGTGGGGTGTGGGGAAAGAGATATCATCCACATGTACAAAGGAAAGTAAACACATAATAAACACATCCAGCAGTGAATGGGAGTGAAAGGTCAGACAGCCATTGCTAGTCAAGACTAGTAGACAAGACTACTCAGGTTAGATGGGCAGAAATTTATCTGGTAACAGCCATGTGAAACAAATATATGCTTACCTAGCTAGCCACACGGATAGCTGCAGATGGAAAAAAACATAGCAAGACTGCAAACTTGCACACAGTTATGTGGGAGTAAGTCCTACTAAACTCAGCGGGGCTTGCTTCTAAGTATTCATGTATGACAGGGGTGAGGGACCATTTTGGCTCTACAGGCCAGAACCGTATCAGGATCAGCCACATGAGCCAAATTTGAAAGTTGGGTGGGGCTACATACCTACCAATCACATACTGTCATTATGATGCCACATGATTGGCAGGTGGGAGGGCCCCCTCACAAAATCATGGAGTTACCGCTTGGGAAGCACTTCACAGGACACTGGCAGCCCCACATTCAGAGTTTTGAAGCACTGCTCACTTCCTCCATCCCTGCCCTTGAAAGGGAGGGCAGAAAAAGGTCTGAGTGTGAAGAAACAGAACTTCTCTATTTTTCTGCTCTTGTTTGCAAAACATAGCTTTGTGTACAATGTATAGGATTGTACCATAATCCTATACACACCTACTTGGACATTTTACTCTTGTCTGCAAAAGGTAGCTTTGTATAGACTTTATAGGATTGCACTATAAGGAAGCAAGGCCCATTGAACCCAAGTAGACACACATATGAAAGCACCATAAGGAAGTGTATTGACACCAGCATTACAGGAATGTCTTTATATGGTATTGTCTCAAAAGTGGCTATAAAATATCCCAGGATAGACATACTGCTTGATTTTGCCACTTATTACAAAACTAGCATACTTTCCTTCATACGAAAAGCTGCATTGCATCATACAACCTAAGTTAGAACACCTAATCCTCTGCGGTGAGATGGTATCTTGCAATGTATGATGCAGTTCTTCCAAAAATATAACCATGTCAAGACATTCTTCTTTAAAGAGTCACACTACTCACCTTTCCACTATCATCTGTCTTGTACTCCAGGCTTTTTGAGATATATAGACTTCCAAATGCATTATATATATATATATATATATATTTAAAGACTTTACTAGCATTTCTGCTACACAGCAAGGATGGGGAATCTGTGACCCTCCAACTGTTGTTGGACTAAAGTTACCAGCACTCTTGACCACTGGCCATCCTCATTGAAACTGATGGGCCTTGGAGTTCCAATAACAACTAGAAGCCCACAGGTACAGTGTCTGATCTGTTGTGAGAAGCATTAGCAGGTATGCTAGCATTCATTAATTCATACTACTAAATTCTGCTTCCATTTAACTGACTTTCCTCATTTACCAATTACCAGTACAAATTATGTAAGTGGCAGATAAGCCAAGTAGTGCTACTACATCTCTGAGCCATCTTTTAGTTTGCTGTGGCCTAAGAGGATGCTGTCTGGATGCTCAGTGGCACCGCATACACCTGGAAGCAGACTCTGAACCTGATTGGCTCGGTCTCAGGCAGGAGGAGTGAAAAAGGATCAATTGAGTTTGGAGATGCTCATCAGAGTCACTAAACAGTTCAGAACATAGATGATGAGGAACTGCTTTGACCTTCCAGGGTGCTAATGTTGCTTTAGGAATACTGGGGATGAAGAAATAGAGCCGCCTAATACAAAGTCACATCTATTTCAAGAAGCAGGAAGATCACAAATGTTTGCTGTGCATTTGGTGATTCTGTTGTTTTATATTGTTTTGACTGATTTTACTTTTAATGTATCTTTGTATTCATTCTCTATGTGTTGTTACGGTTTGTATTTTGATGTTTGTTAGTAATTGGTTTAAAAGACTGGATGCCAAGATTCAGGTTTGTGGCAAGTGCACTCTGGTGAGGGAGCCCCAGCAGAGCCTTAAAATCACAAAATATGCAGCTAAGTAAATATGGAAATATAGGCTGTTAAACATTTTAATTTCCCCTTCTAAGTTTCTTCCCAAAGTTCACACTTCTTCCTATAGCACTGAAAGAAACCACATGTTTGGTATGATAAAAATGGTTTACTTACAAGTTCTTTAAAAGTCAAATGTGCTTTTCAATACAGCAGCAAGACAGGCAGTAACACTTGGTTTCAAAAAGTCATAAAATGTTTCTAAATTATTTGTATAGAAACACAAAGATTGCTGGCTAAAGCATGTGGTCTAAGAATGGAGCATCTAGCACAGACATACTTTCTGATCAGATTCACATGGTGGAAGAGAATGAACAATGGTATCCTATCCTCCCAAGGTGAAGGGGCGTGACCTAGTTAGGTCTGGCAGGACTTCTTACTCTGTGGTCTTAACCCCTTCATGCATTAACTAGAGCTAACATGCTGGTTATATGAGGCTGGTATTTATCCCACAGTTGCTGTTACAGTAGCTGGAAAACTGAAACTAGTGTGATAAATACACAATAATAATACAAGAAGGTGCAAAGTGCAGCAAAGGCAGCTTGTAATTGTGTCAATGAAAGCAGCAGAATTCAGTTAAGTGGTGAAGATTTTTTGTCCCATTCTTCTGTGGGTGCATTTACATAAAATGTGGCACTGGGGGAAGTGGGATAGGTCTTTGATTACCTCTGGGAGATGCAAATCTGCCCCAAGACATGGTCTCCACATTTATTTTCATTGCCAGAACTCAACCACAAAACCTGTGGAGTGAGAATACACGGAAATATCCCTGAGCAGAGCCCATTCCATTCCCTGCTAAGTAATAACGGAATGTTTCTACTCAGATAAGATGGAAGTTTTCTAGAGGGGGTAGTAGAGTGGGGGGGTTTCCCCAAAAGGACATATTTTTCTTGGAGTTGAAGAGTGGGTTGCTTGTTAACAGAAGCTACAGGAGTCAGCAGCAACATCTTTGTGAAAGAAGAATACCAAACAAAACAAAACAAAACAAGGGGTGTTTGCCAAAGTCTGAGAGAGAGTTTGGCCTTTCCTCCTGTATTCTGGTAGGAGAAGGGACTGAACACCAGCAGCAGCAGCTGCTGCAGGGGCCGCAGACCAGACTGTTGTACTGAGACCTTGGCTTAATAACTTGGCAAGTGAATCCAGGAAAACATGAGAAGGAAAGTGCAAGGAAAGGAATCAGGGACAAGGAGGGTGCTATGTTCCTCCATTGGAGTCTGACACAAACTGTCATCTACTGACAGTACAGATGCATTATTCTCTTCCCCTGATACACATGCACACACAGGGTGGATTTGCAGTGTGTGTGTGTGTGTGTGTGTGTGTGTGTGTGCTTCTCCTCCAGCTGCTGGGGATTCCACAGAGCAGAGTATTGTAGGCCAGGAGAGAGAGTGGTGTTGGCTGAGGAAAAGTGGCTTATTTTCCCTCAATCTGTCTGTGTCTGTCTGTCTGTCTGTCTGTCTGTCTGTCTCTCTCTCTCACACACACACACACAGTTCCTCCAGGTAGCAATGGGGCAGAAATTTGACTCAGCTGCCATTGAATTATGAAATTTGACTCAGCTGCCGCTGAATGATGAACTTCCCTAATTCACACCTTCTAAAACAATATGCGAACCAAAACACAGGCATCCTTTGAAATTTGCACTTCTCTGAAATTTGCAATGTAGTTCTGCAAACAATGAATGTGTACCAAAATGTATACACCAATGTGATGTGTGCATGTGAATGTCTGTATTTGTGAAAAATAACACAAAAAATGCCCTACATTGAGACAAACGGCTTTGAAAAATGTATATGTTACACAAAATATATACTAACACTTTTGCAGATTTGTTTTTTGTGCATTACATATAAGGCAAGGAGAGTGCAAGGAAATAGGTGGTTTTGAGAGAGAGGGAAATGCTTCCACAGAAGGTGAGAGAAAAAGGGGGAGAACAGTCAGGAAGGGAGAGGAGAGACAGTTCGCCAGGAAAGAAGAACCTTAAGGTAAAGGTAAAGGTACCCCTGCCCGTACGGGCCAGTCTTGACAGACTCTGGGGTTGTGCGCCCATCTCACTTAAGAGGCCAGGGGCCAGCGCTGTCCGGAGACACTTCTGGGTCACGTGGCCAGTGTGACATCGCTGCTCTGGCGAGCCAGAGCCGCACACGGAAACGCCGTTTACCTTCCCGCTGGTAAGCGGTCCCTATTTATCTACTTGCACCCGGAGGTGCTTTCGAACTGCTAGGTTGTCAGGCGCTGGGACCGAGCAACGGGAGCGCACCCCGCCGCAGGGATTCGAACCGCCGACCTTTCGATCGGCAAGTCCTAGTCGCTGAGGCTTTAACCCACAGCGCCACCTGCGTCCCCTAAGGAGAACCTTAGTTAACCATAATTAAATTAATAAGCAACTCTCATGTAAGTGTGCATAGGACTGTAACTTCAATATTTAAATGTTGATTTGGAATGGAAATGGTTGAATAGCTTTTAAAAAAAAATAAGTAAAATTTTTACACAAATTTTAAAAAAATTAAAAATACTTTTTAATAGAACCACAACTACACATTACTTCAGTGTGGGAGAATCTGGGAAATTAACTCAAACTACACCCCACACAGGGTCAACAGGGAACTGCCAGCTACATTAGGTTCTGAGACTGATGAATTTCCCCCAGACTTCTTGTTCATTTTTATTTCTGTCAAGCTGACAAAAGAAGGGGGCAAGAGCTACCAAGGGATGAAATAAAATGGCAGGGAAGGTGACACTAGGCAGAAGAAAGTGAGCAAAAGGAGAAGGAAGGTGATCAGGAGACAAAAAAAGACAACACCAATAGCGGAAAGGAAGCAAAGGAAGGTGAGGGGAAGAAAAGAAAGAAAAGGAATATGTGAGAATGTAAATGTGGTTTGCGGGGTCAAGAGGGTGGGATCCTGCGCCCAAGGGCCTCCAGAAACCTGGAGCCAGCTAGAAAGTAAACAAACAAACCCACTTACTTGACTCAGAGGCTGTGGCCTCTGAACCATTTTATTTTTTCTATATTAGAAGTAGTTCTTTTAAAAAGACATATTCTGTTGAATATATTCCAATTAATAGACTGATTTCATTGTAAAAAAATAATCTGTCTTGAAATGAACACCAAGGCATATCTAATTTGTTACATACTCCAGCAAACTGCTGACACTTCACTCTGTTTCTGTATATAATCTTTTCTCTGTTCCTGAAGATGATACTATTATGTTGCTATTAAATTTCAAAAATAGTTCCTCCTATCATGAAATTCTGTCATTCCCACTGTTTCTTGGCATAAAGAAATGGTTTCTACTGGCACTCCAGCTACTAAACAGGTTTTCTTGGAAGTCTTCTTGTCTGGTTGTCACATGTGGGCATGCACACGATAAAGCTTAATAGCATTCCCTTAAAAATATAAATTCCACATTCAGAAGTATCACATGATACATCCTTCATTGGATTGTGTCACTTCAGAATGCAGTTGTGGGGCTGAATGCTTGACTTGAATACTTGAACCACACACAGAAAGCTAGTACATCAGTCAGAAAATAAGACTTGACTATTTCTGCCTAACAATCCAGCTATTCAAAGTCAGTTATACAATCCCCATCTGCATTCTGACATGCTAAGAAGCTTTTCTTCATCATCTTTGGTGATCACTCGTAGCAGAGTAAGATTGTCTTCCATAAACACAGTTTTAACAATGAGTCCGTAAGTGACTGTGGAGGCCAATGCTGGACCTACACATTCTTCCACAGTAGGGACATTGGTTTCCAGGCAGGAGTTGATCATGGTGTGGATTTGCCAAGCGTGCCTTCCTGCTAGCATGCTTCTCCCTTGCATCCTGAATATGAGTGTCTTCAAAGCCCATGACACCTTTGGTAAAGGCTGTTCTCCAACTGGAGCGCTCGCAGGCCAGTGTTTCCCAGTTGTCAGTTTTTATACTACTTTTTTTAGATTTGCCTTGAGACAGTCTTTAAACCTCATTTGTTGACCACCAGCATTACGCTTTCCATTTTTAAGTGTGGAATAGAGCAGTTGCTTTGGAAGACGAACATCAGGCATCCGCACAACATGACCAGTCCAACGAAGTTGATGTTGAAGAATCATTGCTTGGTACCATCATGTGATGTTACTGATGAGAAATGTGGTTCTGAGAAATGCAAATAATTGTGATGTGACCTCTAGTGGCGGAGCATATGTCCAAGGCGGGTGCATGGGACATGCCCCCAAGGAGGGCGGGGTGCAAAGGGTGCCCTCCCATGCGCCACAGTTCAGGGTAGGAGAGGGGCGGGGAAGCTGCTGTTCACTCCCCCCCTGCTCTCTGCTACTGGGTCAGACATGACCTGGTGGCGGAGCTACTACAGCTGGGTGCAAGGCACCAACGCCAAGGAAGGTGGGCAGCAGTATTGCCGCTGACCCTCATGCTCTCTGCCACCAGGTCAAACCTGACCCAGCAATGGAGCTGCTGCAGCCGGATGCACCTTGCCATGGCTGAGGAGGGCTGCTCTCTACCACCAGGTCAGAAGAGCTGCTGCTGCTGGGCGTGCTGCGGCCAAGGAAGGTGGGCAGCAGCACTGCCGCCCACACGCCTGCTCTTCTCCCCTGGTTCAGGGCAGAGCTGCGCCGGGCACAAGCACTACAGCCAAGGCACAGTACCTTCTGATGCAGAGCCAGGCTCTGATGAAGGAGTCTGCCACATTTTTAAAACACATATTTTTGCCATTTTGTTACCCCGCCTCCCCATGGCACCCCCCCTTCCTACGCCACTGGCAACCTCTGCTCCCAATGAAGGCAACACTGGGTGATTTACACCACTTTGCTGGAACTGAGAAAAGGGCTGTAACCTTTGCCACCATCACCCAGGAGTAAGTCAATTGGGTTTACTTTTAATTACATGCACTTAGGATTGCGGGTGGTGCTGTGGTCTAAACCACAGAGCCTAGGGCTTGCCGACCAGAAGGTCGGCGGTTCAAATCCCTGTGACGGGGTGAGCTCCTGTTGTTCGGTCCCTGCTCCTGCCAAACTAGCAGTTGGAAAGCACAGCAGTGCAAGTAGAAAAATAGGTACCGCTCCAGCGGGAAGGTAAACGGTGTTTCTGTCCACTGCTCTGGTTTGCCAGAAGGAGCTTAGTCATGCTGGCCACATGACCCGGAAGCTGTACGCCGGCTCCCTCAGCCTGTAAAGCGAGATGAGCGCCGCAGCCCTAGAGTCGGTCACGACTGGACCTAACAGTCAGAGGTCTCTTTACGTTTAGGATTGCACCACCTTGAGTTTGCCATCCCTCTTGACTGATGCTGCCTTCTAAGGTTGAAATTTGGGATATTCAGTATGAAATAAGATTCTGAGATTCTAAATTGCCTCAGCTGTAACCTGGTGCTCAGAAGTGAAGTGATGGAACACATGGCAAAGAAACTGAATTCTATATTTTTAAATTAATAGGGCAAGTCTGGTGTTAGGTTATAAGCTGTGCATGAAATGCCATTTGTGTGGGTGGCAGAGCTGGTTAAGGAATTAAGCACTTCAGAATGAATCCTGTAACATTACAGTTGTTGCCCTTGAAGGAGGAAAATTACAGTCCCTTCCAGGCTGTTGCCATTTTGTGGGTGAGAGTCAATCATGCACTGGCTAATTAGGGTTGCGTGATGAAAGTGAGTTTGGCACTCTTGCAAACTTGCGCAACACACCTGCTCTCCCTGCCAACAAATAAATAAAATTAAAAAACAGCCTTTTGCCATCAGGAAAATGCACTAGAAAGTGTGGGAGAATCATAACTTGACAAGTAATTCCTGCACAATTGAATCGGAAGGAGTGCTCAATAACCAGTGGACATTGTGAAAACAAATCAGGATGAATGTTCAGTTTGTCTAGAAGAGCCCTACATGAACTGGGTTTCTGCTTCACACTTCCATAGACCAATAAACCTTGCCCACTTATGTTTTTTCCTCATCTTGAAAAGATGTGCATTTTGTCCTCTGGATACATTGGACTTTCACCAATAGATTTGGCACAAATCCCAGCTAGAGACTCAGAAACCTAGACCGCAGTAACAGTGCTGTGTAAGACAATTCCCACCCCCCACTTGCAATATAATGGGGAACAATTTCAATGCCAAGAGTACATATTCTGGAGTAAGGTAAGGTTTTATTCTGAAGCATGGTGCAATGACAGAACCATGGCAATGTCACATCAGGTGATTGACACATGGGCAGTCCCACCAACCTTGAACTGTGAAGCATAGGGGAGATTGTTATCTGCTCCCCCAGGCAGGTCAGTTTTCCCCCAGCCCTCATCTACACATGCCCTTGGCCAATTTTCTCATCTGTTTCTTCCACCATTTTCCTGTGCGACATTTTCTTCTGAAGAAGTGGATGAAAAAGCTGGAGAATGCCATCCTCAAAATGGACATGTAGAAAGCAGCAGCATAAATGGGAAAAGAGAGGGACTGTGTGACCACTTTATGAGTGGAATTCAACTGCACACTGACAAATTCAGGTTGTGTAGTTAAAGTGGGTTTGGAACTCTTGCACAACAAACCTTTCATTCCTCACCACCCACCATCAAAGCCATTGACTTTTTGCAAATTATTGGGCAAATGCACTGGAAAGCATGGGATAACAACTGTTTGACATGTCATATTGCCACCCCGTAAAGCAATGCTCTTTGTGAATGCTCAATAAACAACAGAGGTCATATAGCCTCCCCACAAACTTTTTGCAAACAAATCAGGACGAATGAGGAATAAACAGGCTGTCTGGAAATGACCTACAAAGAGAACCAACTTCATCATTGGTATTTCATTAAAAAAAAAAAATAATAATATTTATTAAAATTTTAAAGGTTACAAAATTAGAAAAGAGACACCAAATTAAACAAAAACAAAACAACACATCACAATAAGAAAAAATAAGAAAAAAGAAAAATAAGAAAAATAAGAAAAATAAAAACAATTAAAAAACACATCAAACCTTCCTATAACTTATCTTTCTTTTACTTGTTTCCTTGACCTCCTCACACCTCCCTTTTTTGTATTCTTGTTCGGTTAGCTATTTCAGCAAATCCTTCCCATTTTTTCCAATTTTTGTCCTGTAATTTTTTGTCCTGTAACTTTACTTTCCCTCCTTTCACCAATTAACAGTCTGTTTTTTCCTAAACTTTTGTAACATTTCTGCTAAAATCACATAAATTCATTCCAACATCATTCTAACATTCATTAATTTTACAATCTTTCTGTAAATAGTCTTTAAATTTCCTCCAATCTCCTCCACCGGCTCTTCTCCCTGGTCTCGGATTCTGCCAGTCATTTCTGCCAGTTCCATGTACTCCATCACCTTCATCTGCCATTCTTCCCGGGTGGGTAGATCTTGCATCTTCCAGTACTTTGCAATAAGTATTCTTGCTGCTGTTGTAGCATACATAAAGAAGGTTCTATCCTTCTTTAACACCAATTGGCTTACCATGCCCAGGAGAAAGGCCTCTGGTTTCTTCAGAAAGGTATATTTAAATACCTTTTTCATTTCATTATAGATCATCTCCCAGAAAGCCTTAATCCTTGGGCATGACCACCAAAGGTGAAAAAATGTACCTTCAGTCTCTTTGCATTTCCAACAATTATTATCGGGCAAATGATAAATTTTTGCAAGCTTGACTGGTGTCATGTACCACCTGTAGATCATTTTCATTATATTCCCTCTTAAGGCATTACATGCCGTGAACTTAATACCTGTGGTCCATAACTGTTCCCAGTCAGCCATCATAATATTGTGTCCAACATCTTGCGCCCATTTAATCATAGCTGATTTCAGCGTTTCATCCTGAGTATTCCATTTCAACAGCAAGTTATCCATTCTTGATAAATTCTTAATTTTGGGATCTAACAGTTCTGTTTCCAATTTTGATTTTTCCACCTGGAAGCCATTTTTTTTGTTCAAATTATATGCTTCCATTATTTGGTAATAATGAAGCCAATCTCGCACTCTATTTTTTAGTTTTTCAAAACTCTGAAGTTTTAATCTGTCTCCCTCTTGTTCCAAAATTTCCCAATATTTTGGCCATTTGGCCTCCATATTGAGCTTTTTCTGAGCCTTTGCTTCCATTGGTGACAACCACCTTGGGGTTTTATTTTCAAGCAAGTCCTTATATCTTATCCAGACATTAAACCATCATTGGTATTTCAAAGGTTCTATTTATCCACCACAGTGGGTGGTAAAAAAAAATAAATACTGTTGGTCTACACATACTCCAAATTCAAGACAAATTCATTCTGCAAAATCCTTGAGCAGCTCTCTTTTACATATAATAGAACTCAGATGAAATGCCTGCCTTATTCTTCCCAAGCATGTGAATCAGTCAAAACTATTTGCTCCTGATTTGTACAGCGTTCCTGGTAATGTGATTGTTAGCTTCTTCCCTTTTCTTAAAACAACTGAACCAACTTGGTTGTAGAAAACCACTAAAGAAAACCATTATTATTATTATTATTTAAAACTTGATTGTTGTTGTTGTTTAGTCATTTAGTCGTGTCCGACTCTTTGTGAGCCCATGGACCAGAGCACGCCAGGCACTCCTGTCTTCCACTGCCTCCCACAGTTTGGTCAAACTAATGCTGGTAGCTTTGAGAACACTGTCCAACCATCTCGTCCTCTGTCGTCCCCTTTCTCCTTTTTGCCCTCAGTCTTTCCAAGCATCAGGGTCTTTCCCAGGGAGTCTTCTCTTCTCATGAGTTGGCCAAAGGATTGGAGCCTCAGCTTCAGGATCTGTCCTTCCAGTGAGCACTCAGAGCTGATTTCCTTCAGAATGGATAGGTTTGATGTTCTTTTAGTCCATGGGACTCTCAAGAGTCTCCTCCAGCACCATAATTCAAAAGCATCAATTCTTCGGCAATCAGCCTTCTTTATGGTCCAGCTCTCACTTCCATACTATTCTCAATAAATTAGTGAAGAGTTATCAAAAAGTTGCTTTTTAATGGATGCACTGTTTCATCATTGATAAATCATGGTATAAATTAGTGGTCCTGAACCTCTGGCCTACCTGACAGGAAGTCAGTATGTCAAGTCCCTGGTTCAGGGTCAATCCACATGTCTGAATTACAGTCCCACAGAGATCCTGGAGCATCCAAGCTAAGGTCTATCAATAGGGGCAGTTGAACAGACACAGCCCCTCAGCTCTGCTTCCCTTTTATACTTTGCATGCTGATTGCAGCATCTGGGCTTGATGAGGCATGTGACCCTCACCTGTCCCAAGCCTAGTTCAGCTGAGGAATCACACACCTCCTCCCAGAGCTAGCAAGCCCCACCTGGCCAGCTAGGGAGCTGGGCTCTGAGCCCTGCCTGCCTCAGGCTCATGGAGCACCCCGTCTGTCGGGAATTCAAGCCATATCAAGAGAAACTGGCAACAATCCCAGGCACCCGGCTTGATTCCCTGTTGACCTCCCTGGCTGCATTCCCCAGCAAGCGCAGGCAAGGTCTCGATAGGCGATTCTTCTCAAACGTGAGAAGAACACACACCCTCTTTCCTGCCCCCCCTGGCAGGGGAAAGAGATAGACAGAAATGTATTTACATGCTTTTATTTCTGTCTTTGCAGAGTTACAAAAAACATGACTGCTCTCTTCAAACTCCAGCAGTGTAGAGACAAACACTTCCTGCACTTCCTGGACAGGAACAAACGGAAGAGCTCCTATTACACTCTGAGCTAATTCCAGTGCTTTGCACTGTGAATTGACTGTTCCTCTGTTTCCCACGGGCAGTCCCAACATTCCCATCATGTTTACTTCTCAAGCTAAGACTTTGCAGCAGCATGGCTTCAATATTGTAACACCGTCCACCGCTCCCTATGTCTCAGAGCCCATTGTGTTCATGGAGATAGGGGCCCCTCTGGCTATGGTGATGAGTCACCCTGTGAGTGCTTAGCACACCCGCCTCTCCTTCCCCATTACCAGCTTGCCCCAGTGTGTCCCAGTCCTGGCTACACAGCTCCCCGGGCTCCTACTCCTTATCCTCATTGTCCTGCCAGTTCATGACACTACTATAGACCAGACCAGATGAAGAAAACAATGAGCATTTTTATAGGTTTCTGCCTGAGGTTGTCTGTAAACTCCAATCATTTCCCCCGCTTTAAAATTGTGAATCAAACTTCCTATCAAACAGGTACGTCTTAGCTTTCTTCTTTAGCAACCTAATTTTCATTCCCTGTGCAAAATATATTTGTAGATATAAAGTCAAAATTACATGGAGAAACGGCAGGCTGCATATACAAAAATGCTGTTATCGAAACCTTTACTGCAAAGTATTAGGGAAAGGAGACGGCCTTTGAAGACATTTTCTGTTTTAATACCCAGATTGCCTATCAGTTTAAGGCATATATTAGGTTGGGCTGTGTATTGGATTTAGCCAAATCCCAAACCAAATTGATCCAATTTGTGCTGATTTGTGCCCTGTCCTTGTTGGGTTGAAGCAGCTACAAATCACTACAGAGTAGATTGGTTTGTCTTGAGTTCATTGGTAGTGATTGGTGCTGATCTGTAGCTCAAGCAGTCTCTCAGAAAGCCGGTCTCCAAACTGTTGCAATTAGTAACTGCAACAGCATATAAGGAGAACAGCAAAGTGAGGACAGGCAGGAGGTCTAGAATGATCACACCCCAATCACAGTTCTTGCAGGGAGGAGCTGGACTTTGCTTACTTGGAGTTGCAGGGCTAGCCTAGAACACTGCCACCCCACCCAACATTCTCTGGGTTTCATTTCTTACATATTCTAGCTGATGGGCACAATCATTTTCCTGAAGCTCCGTGCCTTTTAAATTTCTGTACTAATGATACATAAAACATTCCTTTTTACAATATAGCGTGCTCAGCGTTGCTTGCAGGACATTCCCATGGGCATCTGGTTGGTCAATGTGAGTAGAGGATGCTGAACACATTTGGGTCTTTGTCTAAACTCTGTGGGCCCTTCTTATGTTCACATGTCATATTCTATGTTCTACATTGATGGTGCGCTTTAACTTATAGTTTCTAATAGGACACACCCTCTTGCTTGGTGCTGAAGAGTGAATACTGAGCAAAACAAGTGCTGGCTATGAGAAAAATAATCAGTGAACAAAACCAGGGGAGGATTCAGTGTCAATTCGCTAGGAAGCTTTTCAGATTTCTGCCTCCTTCCAAGCAAGCCCTCAAATTGAAGTGATACTGTAGGTGGGACAGATTGGGGGAAGCTAAGACAACTTCCCCATTGAGGGCTACCCAGTGGTTTAATGGAAAATAGTAGGAAGGATTGTTTAAGAAGCAACAGGTATAGAAAGATGGGAGGAAGCACTTTGAGAGCTCTGGCTATCAATAACGGGCATTCTTGGGTTACGCTTTGAAGTTTTGGTCTCAGAAATTTGCAAGTGCCCCCCCTTCCAATCCATACAATGGAGGATTACTTTTGAAAAGGAATGTGTTTCTTTTCATACATATGCACGTGGGTGTTATGCTTCAGAAATCTTAAATCTCCCAGTCCACTCCACCTCTCAAATGCATTCTGTGCAGATTCCATTATAACTTTACAAGGTGCTTACAACTATTCTGGGTGCCATATAACTAGTGAATAACAAAGGCTGACCTTTCCACTTCCCACTATCATAGCCATTTCCTTTATGAATCTACTAATAAGTCCTGCCTCTCGAAAGTGATCGGGCTTGAATGTCTTGTGGAATAACATTTGGAAAAGGAGGTTTTCCTCCAATTCAATTCATGACTTTTAGTAATGTGGAACAACACGTTTTGGTGCATACTACATTAGACCTTTTGCTTTTTATGATATTCTTAAGCAAAATATGAAACAGCTGTCGTCTAATGCCAACTGGCAAGTGTGCAAGCCGTGTGAATGGAAGAAGGGGGCTCTTTTTCCTCACACGAACCAGACAATTATGGAAACTGTGAGGCTACGGGAAAGCATTAGCAGGTGACATAAAACATTTATTTGATTTACTTGGTTCTTTGTGGTGCAGCTCCAAAGTCATTCTGTCCAGTTCCAGTTATAGCATTTTTAAACTACAAAGGTTTGAGAACCACAATGGCAATTAATGATATAAAGAGCTGGTATTCACTGCTCTTCCTACGGGAATATTTCTGGCAAACACTTAATAGATTTCAACACTTGTTACTCTGACCTTTGGAACAGCAGCACAAAGTCAGTAGGTCCATTCCTTTATCCTTCTCCCCACCCTTTTGTAATTAGGATGTCTTACTTCTTCATTTTTATCCTTACTTGTCGTAAAGTGACATCCTTGCTTTGTTTAGGGCCGATATAACACCTAAAAGGCACGTTCAGGCTTTCTTGTAAAACTACACAGAGCCAGAATTAGGTGACCAGGCTCTGGGATAAAGGACAACTGAGCCTTCATAATTCAAGGAAGAAACTTGGCAGAAGGGGGGGAGAGAGAGATTCTAGTGCACTGGCTGAGAGCTGGCTAGCTGCAGACCAAATCAGATCAGCAGATGTCTTCTCCAGTTGAAATTGCCATCAGCAAATGCAGAAGCACATTCACCAACATAAACATAACCACATAAGGCATGTACATATTCATGTTCATACATCGCAGTCATATGCACATATATGCACATGTTCACATTAATATGTGTGCACGTATGTCAGCACATTCACACACACCTGTACATTCACTCACATATGCAGGATGCCATGAAGTGGTAGATATAGTCACACACATTAAAACATGCAGACAATTGTGTCCACATGAACATACATAGTAAAGTGCACTTGCATACATACACAGAGAGAGCGGGGGGAGGGGGGAGAAGCTAAAAGCCCAAAGAGAATAAAGATGTGTATGATTTGGGTACAGTGTATGTGTATGTGTATGTGTATGGGTTGAGATTCCTGCATTAAGGGGGTTGGACTAGATGACAGAGGGTCATCTATTATTATGAGATTCTATGACTTCATACACACTTTCTCTAACTCTGCAAATAATGTATTAAACAGTTTATTCAAATGTCTAGTCTGTTCTGTTCTCAACTGAATAACCTATGGCCTCTGGGAGCCTTTTATGGATCTCATCCTGAAAAATCTCAACTTTCATCTACACACACACACACACACACACACACACACACATATATACACACACACCCCCTCTACAGTATTTATAGGAACTCAAACATTGAGATCCCGCTCTGTTCCAGTAACAAGAAGCCGAAAGCACCAGCCTGAAGATGACGAGTGAGACCTCGTCGAAACGTCGCCTAGACACCCCAACTTTTACACGGGAAGACACCCGAGGACACCAAAACCTGCATATATATATATATATATATATATATATAGTATCCCTGACTGTTAGGTCCAGTCGTGGACAACTCTGGGGTTGCACACTCATCTATTATTTTGCAATCACTCGTAGCAGAGAAAGATTGTCTTCCATGAACACAGTCTTAACAATGAGTCCATAAGTGACTGTGGAGGCATATATATATGTGCGCGCCCTTGTGGTTTTAAATGTAAGCTTGAAAATATCTGTGATGATGAATAAAAAATGTAAAGGATTGGAAATGAAGAAGCAAGTACAGTGGTGCCTCTGGTGATGTACTAAATTCGTTCCGAAGGTCCGTTCTTAACCTGAAACTGTTCTTAACCTGAAGCACCACTTTAGCTAATGGGGCCTCCCGCTGCTTCCGCACTGCCGGAGCACGATTTCTGTTCTCATCCTGAAGCAAAATTCTTAACCCGAGGTACTATTTCTGGGTTAGCAGAGACTGTAACCCGAAGCATATGTAACCTGAAGCGTATGTAACCCGAGGTACCACTGTACTGTATAAAGAAATCTATATCCATGGTTTCCCTCCCCTTCTCAAGAGTGCTAAATCCAGAGAGAGAGAGAGAGAGAGAGAGAGAGAGATATTTGTCATGATACAGAGTTAAGTTCTCCACATTATAATGTGACAGTTTAATAGTAACAAAGTTGCAGAACAACAAGTTCAGCTTGTCCACAGACAGTGTTTGACACTGGCTTGTAGAAATTGTGGCTGGGATTCCCCTAACATTGTGCCAGTGGCGTAGCGTTGGTTGTCAGCACCCGGGGCAAGGCAAGTAATTTGCACCCCTAACCCGTGCATTTGCACCCCCTAACCCGTGCATTTGCGCCCCCTAACCCTAACCCCCAGATGTTGCGCCCGGTGCGGCTGGCCCCCCTGCACCCCCAACGCTATGCCACTGCATTGTGCAATGGGCTTTCCCCCTCTCCTCCCCCTGAGCCACCCACCCCCACTACCTTTCCCCATTCCAGGCATGCATGCAAATATATCTGTACCAGGGCAATGGCACCTTTCTTTAAAAATAATAATAATCCCTGGCAGTGCACAAGAGCAAATATTACCAACCCTTATTTATCATGTTTCACAATAGGGGAAATGGAGGTTTGTACTTGGGTGTGTCTGCATGGGTGATGATATCTATTTCCATTTGTTGCTTTACAAAATAAAAATAATACTGTGATCTTGCACAAGGGCAATAAAGAGTCCTATATTTTATTTTGGTGTTGGGGTTACCATAACCAAAATGGCCGGGCTATGGAGGGGAGGAGCAAGCCCAAGTAATCATGTGGCCATAGAAATTAGCCGCTAAAATGTCACACACAACGAATTGCTCACTCCTGAAATGTGCTGGTATTTACAGTGGTAACCTCAGGTTACATCCGCTTCAGGTTAAATACACTTCAGGTTACAGCCTTCACTAACCCAGAAATACTGCCTCAGGTTAAGAACTTTGCTTCAGGATGAGAACAGAAATTGTGCTCTGGCGGCGTGGCAGCAGCAGGAGACCCCATTAGCTAAAGTGGTGCTTCAGGTTAAGAACAGTTTCAGGTTAAGTACAGACCTCCGGAACGAATTAAGTACTTAACCCGAGGTACCACTGTAATGGGCTGTTTTTATACTTACGTTTCCTACCAAAAGGGGGAATCTGAATTGAGGGGGAATCCAGATTAAATGTAAAACAAAATAAAAATGGTCTGGCATTTGAGAACAGTGTTATGTGAACACTGTGAAACATCTCAGCACCAATTCCACAATAAACTCCCCTCTGAAAGCTCCCTAACACAACCCAGTAGGCCAGATAGTTGGAGATGAGATCTGGGGACACTCCCATAGGTAGGAAAACAAGACTCTCAAAAAAGGAATATTCCTAGGAGTTCCTGATTACCAAGAGAACTGAGAGCACGAAAACTGAGATTTCCAAATTATTTTCTATGAACAGATTAAAGTTTTATACAGTCCCCACTCCCCGGTTCTTATAATGAACACAAAGATGCAGCAAAGTAATTCTTTCAACTGTGAATAGGTTGGCCATTTTTCAATGGCAGGGTTTCTGGGCCTTTCACAGCAACACAACAGGTAGAATTCAATAGGTATGGCTCTATGTTGGGCAGGGAGGATCTTCTAAATATATGCTTTTTGTGTAGCTAGCAAAAGCATGCAGCCCTGCAAAAAAGGGGGGCACTTAATAACCTACTTATGTTTACAATTTGATGTCACAACCCCACCCCACCCCAGCCACAAAAAGCTACCATATACCCCAATTAGCTGGCTCATGCATTAAAACATATATATATATATATATATATATATATATATATATATATATGCAGGTTTTGGTGTCCTCGGGTGTCTTCCCGTGTAAAAGTTGGGGTGTCTAGGCGACGTTTCGACGAGGTCTCACTCGTCATCTTCAGGCTGGTGCTTTCGGCTTCTTGTTACTGGAACAGAGCGGGATCTCAATGTTTGAGTTCCTATAAATACTGTAGAGGGGGTGTGGTGTCTAGCCTCCAATGTTCTGGGCAGAGAGGAAGTTCCCAGGCTAGTGTGCCTTTTCTTCTTTTGTTCCTGCCCAGAACATTGGAGGCTAGACACCACACCCCCTCTACAGTATTTATAGGAACTCAAACATTGAGATCCCGCTCTGTTCCAGTAACAAGAAGCCGAAAGCACCAGCCTGAAGATGACGAGTGAGACCTCGTCGAAACGTCGCCTAGACACCCCAACTTTTACACGGGAAGACACCCGAGGACACCAAAACCTGCATTCCTGTACCCGTGAAAATCTACGAAAGCATATATATATATATATATATAACCAAAAATTGGCTCATTCATATTCTCTCTTTCTCTCTCTCTCTCACCTGGGATGGGACACTCCAATGCCAAGTTTTGAGTCTGGAGGAAAGAAAGAAGGAAAGAAGGAAAGAAGGAAAGAAAGAAAGAAAGAAAGAAAGAAAGAAAGAAAGAAAGAAAGATGCAGCCAAGCTTGCGACCCCTTGAAAACGAGAAGACAGGGTGGTTGTTATAATGGAAAGGTTGGCATGCCTTCAACAACTGCATGACTGCCCAAAGGTTGGTGTGGCTGTGCGTTGAACGAATGCCTGCCAATTTGCGCTCTTTTCAAATAAGGTAACTCATGGTAAATCGTTTGACTGGGGTCCGTTTTATATTCTTAAAACACCACACACACACACACACACACACACACACACACACTCCAACACCCTCCACTTGCATAAAAATTCAGAACAAATAATATAAAAAATGTTTCGTTTTTTCAGATATATTTTTTAAGCAGAAGTGGGGGGGGGGGGGGAGCGGTTGGAAGTCATGGTTTAATGTGACATCTGAAATTACTTTTCCTGATCCTCAGACATTACCTTTTGCAGAAGAGAGGAAGTGCTGTTCCCTCAAGATAGTGAAACAGAGGTCTAAATATAACCAGACCCACAGACCTGGGATTGGCTTCTCAACACCAGAGGCTTACAACAGTATTGGGGCTGCTGCTGCTGCTGCAACATTAGCAGCCTGAACAGGAGGAGGGAAGTGGTTTGGTGGAGGGGTTGTCTTCCAAGAGGCCTCCCATTATTTGCTTAGCTATTTGCTGTTAAAAACCCAATAGCAATAGCACTGAGGTTGAGGGGTCATTCATTCATTCATTGAATTTATATACCGCCCTATACCTGAAGGGACGCAGGTGGCGCTGTGGGTTAAAGCCTCAGCACCTAGGGCTTGCCGATCGAAAGGTCGGTGGTTCGAATCCTCGCTGCGGGGTGCGCTCCCGTTGCTCGGTCCCAGCGCCTGCCAACCTAGCAGTTCGAAAGCACCCCCAGGTGCAAGTAGATAAATAGGGACCGCTTACTGGCGGGAAGGTAAACGGCGTTTCCGTGTGCAGCTCTGGCTCGCCAGAGCAGCGATGTCACGCTGGCCACGTGACCCTGAAGTGTCTTCGGACAGCGCTGGCCCCTGGCCTCTTGAGTGAGATGGGCGCACAACCCCAGAGTCTGTCAAGACTGGCCCGTACGGGCAGGGGTACCTTTACCTTTACCTTATACCTGAAGGAAAGAGGCGGTCTTTGAGGTATTGCAGTTCTGAGCCATTTAAGGCTTTATAGGTCAAAACCAGCACTTTGAATTGTTGCCTGGTCTCTGGCCATCTTGGTTGTGAGTCCTTTTTCCACCTGGCCTGGGAGGGTAGGGCCCTGACAGACTCCAACTACAAAACCTGAGGCTGCTGAATAGGCCAGAGGCCATCTCGACCGTTAGTCCTATAAGACCTGCTCCATCCTTTTTCCACCTGGCCTGGGAGGTTGGGGTCCTGACTGACTCCAGCTACAAAAGCTGAAGCTGCTGAACAGACTCTTGGACTACATATTGCTTGGGGGGGGGGGTTGTTTGCAGGGAGATGTTGCTGTTATTGGTATTAATTGTTATTGATTTTAAAAAAATCTTTGTAATGATTTATGTGGAAATTGTTCACTTTGCTTTTTGTTCAGTTGTACTTTTTGATGTTTCATTTATTGACAAGACAAAATTAAGGGGATTATTTTTTTTTAAGTGAGGGGACTGTTGGGATGGGGCTAACTAAAGCTGCTCCTTTCCTCTGTAGCAAAATGCTGCATGCATATCCTTCTGTCCAATTTTTGAAATGTTCTCCAGGCTTCACAATTCTTTCTGTCAGTTTCAGCTTTATTGGTAAGCGATATTTTAAATATAAGTAAAAATTGCAGCACCTAGTTGTGCTTGCTTGGTCAAAGCACCAACAATGCAGCAAGAGCTCCCCTGCAAACATTGCAGTTTGTTGCCAGTTGGCCAAAATAACTTGAGTTGTGCTCATTTGTAAAAAAAAGAATTTAGAATTCCTTGTTCATGATATCTGAGTAACACTGTTTCTCAGGTTAACCAATAATTCCAATTTGACAACACCTTTTGCCAGAAAAGTCCCATTCACACCCACACGCCCATTCCCTTCACTCAATAACATTTCCATTTTCATTAACTGAACAGTTGCTATACACTTATGAGGGATGCATGTTCTCTGTGTTGAATGCAGCATCAAGAGATGTCCCGCTTCATGTATGAAGACATCACAAAGCTTAAATCACCACTTTCACATTGCCCAATGTCACCTCAAATGCACTCATTTTCAGTGGAGGATTTTATATGGCTGTGAGTTATAATATTGGATTCCGGGGGCAAGGACATATTTGTCCATTGCAGCAAAAGTGACACACTTTGAATCCTAACAGATTCTCCAAGGAATGTTGATGTGTCAACTTATCAAGTAATGCACAATTCTCAGAATTTTGAATTAAACCAGAGCCTCAGGAATGATTCACCTCTCCTGGTGGAGTGGCCAGCTGGGTAGTTTTAAACTACCTATACTGGATTTTCTATCACCCCCATCTCCTTATTCCCCTGGTAAGTGGGTCAAAATTTATATGCTCCCTTTATGGGACAGTTGATGCTGGGGGGGGGGGGGATAAACCCAGTTTCCTCATGTTTGGCTTCTGTTCCATGTCTCTTCGGTATAAGAAGGGAAGCAAGACTCCTGTTGGCTGCATTGCCTTGCACCACTGATGTAAAGAAATGTCCAATTATTTTTCCCCATCACAATCTGTAAACTGTCTCAGAAGTGTGCTTTTGGGAAGGTAGTAAGCTCCTGACATGGGGGCTTCCCAGGTTCCCAGGTCAGCAATGTACATCTAATGCAGGCTTCACACAGATATCTGAGAACAGGACGCTGGACTAGATGAGCTAGTGACCTGATCTAGCAAGCTGTTCTCATGTTCTTGTTGTTGTTGTTGTTTAGTCGTTTAGTCGTGTCCGACTCTTTGTGACCCCACAGACGAGAGCACGCCAGGCACTCCTGTCTTCCACTGCCTCCTGCATGTTCTTATGCTTATCTGCAAAAGACTTCCATAGTTCCAGTTACAGATAGGTAGCCGTGTTGGTCTGCCATAGTCAAAACAAAAAAATTCCTTCCAGTAGCACCTTAAAGACCAACTAAGTTAGTTCTTGGTATGAGCTTTCGTGTGCATGCACACTTCTTCAGATACAGAGAAACCAGTAGGAGAACACTTCAATCTCCCAGGACATTCTATACAAGATCTCAAAGTAGCTGTTTTACTACAAAGGAATTTCAGAAATAGACTGGAAAGAGAAGCTGCTGAATTGCAACTTATTACCAAACTTAAAACCATGGAGAGACCTGGTCTGAACAAAGACCTTGGATTCTTATCTCATTATACATGACAAAGCCATTTTTCACCTTCTCACCCCTTGCTTTTTCCTGTAAGACCTATTGCAGTCGTTAAGAGTCGTCAACAGGCTCATCACAGCTATCTGCCAATCACCCATTCCTACCACCCTTCTGAGTAATACCCCTCCCCACCTTCTCACTACATAGAAGGGTCTGGTAACTTCTGTTTCAGTGTATCTGAAGAAGTGTGCATGCACACAAAAGCTCATACCAAGAACTAACTTAGTTGGTCTTTAAGGTGCTACTGGAAGGATTTTTTTTGCAAAAGACTTAAGGCCCAATGCATCCACACTGCCAGCCGTGCAGAGTGGCTGCTATATATAGCAAGCCATTTGTGTAATTTGAACCATGATATTGCCAACAACAACAAAAGAGTTGGTTTGTGCTCCTGTGATTAAAAATGGCTGGGTTGTATTTGGGAATGCTTAAACAGTTTGCCATTTGGCTCTTCCTCCTCGTAGAGCTCAGACAGATGCAGCATAGGCTAGGAGTATGTAAACATTCCAAACACTTTCAGTTATGTTTAAACATGTCCTAACCACATGCATCGGGTCGATTCATATGTAGTGTCAGAATGATAGCAATCAGTGGTCTGGGGTGGTGTACTCAGAGGGCAGAGTTCAGGGGCAGAGTACATGTTTGCGTGCAAAATGCTCAGTCTCTGACACCTGAAGGTTAAAATGAATGAATGAATGTTTGGTCTGGGTATAAGTTTTTGTGTGCATGCACACTTCTTCAGATACCATGAGGGAGCCTTCCCAGACCCGCTGAAAGAGGCAGTTATCAAACCACTTCTTAAAAAACCATCTTTAGATGCTGCCAATATGGCCAACTATCGCCCAGTCTCAAATCCTCCATTCATGGGCAAGGTGATTGAGCGGGTGGTTGCTGAACAACTCCAGGCACACCTGGAAGAAGCGGACCATTTGGATCCCTTCTAGTTGGGATTCAGGCCTCATCATGGGACTGAAACTGCCTTGGTCACACTGGTCAATGATCTCCGATGGGCTAGGGACAAAGGTGAGAGCTGTTTCCTAGTTCTGCTGGATCTCTCAGCGGCTTTTGACACCATCAACCATAATATCCTTCTGGACCGTCTAGAGGGGCTGGCAGCTGGGGGCACTGTTATACAGTGTTTCAGCTCCTTCCTCCTGGGCCGTGTTCAGAAAGTGGGGGAGGTTGAGTGTTCAGACCCCTAGGCTCTCACTTGTGGGGTGCCTCAGGGCTGTGTCCTCTCCCCCATGCTTTTCAACATCTACATGAAGCCGCTGGGAGAGATCATCAGGGGGTATGGGCTGGGTGTTCATCAGTATGCGGATGATACCCAGCTCTACCTCTCTTTCAAATCAGAACCAGTGAAGGTCCTGTGTGAGTGTCTGGAGGCAGTTGGAGGATGGATGGCAGCTAACCATTGGCGTAGCGTGGGTTGTCAGCACCCGGGGCAAGGCAAGTAATTTGCGCCCCCTAACCCGTGGATTTGCGCCCCCTAACCCTAACCCCCAGATGTTGCGCCTGGTGCGGCCGGCCCCCCCTGCACCCCCCACGCTACGCCACTGCAGCTAACAGATTGAGACTGAATCCTGACAAGACAGAAGGCAGGCAGGTGTAGAGGACTCCCTGGTCCTGAATGGGGTAACTGTGCCCCTGTAGGACCAGGTGCGCAGCCTGGGAGTCATTTTGGACTCACAGCTGTCCATGGAGGCACAGGTTAATTCTGTGTCCAGGGCAGCTGTTTATCAGCTCCATCTGGTACACAGGCTGAGACCCTACCTGCCCGCAGACTGTCTCGCCAGAGTGGTACATTCTCTAGTTATCTCTCGCTTGGACTTCTGCAATGCGCTCTATGTTGGGCTACCTTTGAAGGTGACCAGGAAACTACAACTAATCCAGAATGTGGCAGCTAGACTGGTGACTGGGAGCAGCCACCAAGACCACATAACACCAGTCTTGAAAGACCTACATTGGCTCCCAGTACGTTTCCGAGCACAATTCAAAGTGTCGTGCTGACCTTTAAAGCCCTAAACGGCCTCGTTCCAGTATACCTGAAGGAGCGTCTCCACCACCATCATTCTGCCCAGACACTGAGGTCCAGTGCCGAGGGCCTTCTGGCAGTTCCCTTGCTGCAAGAAGCCAAATTACAGGGAACCAGGCAGAGGGCCTTCTCGGTAGTGGCACCCACCCTGTGGAACACCCTCCCACCTGATGTCAAGGAGAAAAACAACTACCAGACTCTTAGAAGACATTTGAAGACAGCCCTGTTTAGGGAAGCTTTTAATGTTTAATAAACCTTTGTATTTTAATATTTTGTTGGAAGCCGCCCAGAGTGGCTGGGAAAACCCAGCCAGATGGGTGGAGTATAAATAATAAATTGTTGTTGTTGTTGTTGTTATAAAATAAAACGAAAACAAACTAAAGCTGGAAAGAAAGATCCTGCTTTTTCATTTGCAGCTGCAATTCAAGCCTCAGCTGCAAAGAAAGAAGCTGGGGCTTGAATTATTTTTGTATTCAACTAATGGTTGCAGAGGAAGAATCTTTGCAGCCATGGGTTTAAGACTGAATCACATAACAGTTGACTGACAGGTGGGCATCTGTGCCCACCAGTCTGCATGGCCTGTGGAGGCAGACCAATTCTGGATCCAGCCCTCTGACTGAACCCACTTCTCCATCCCTGCCAGGGACCCATTGCCAATGTAGAAAATAGTGAACTAAATATATCTATACTGTTTAAGGAATGCAGTACTATGTGTGATCATCACTTCCAGAACTTCAGAGCATGGGAAGTCAACCAAAGATATAATAATTGGCATAAAATCTGGTCTTTGTGATTGTGTTATAATTAAGAATATTTTTAATGTGGATTTTATTGGATCGTTAAAATGGAAAACTTAAAAAATATTTAAAAAAAAACAAAAACAAAACATAAATGCAGATGAAATTCTGTACTAGATCAGACTAAAGACCCATTTTGTCTGGCATTCTGTTTCCACTGGTGCATTTGAGAAAGTCCACAAACAGGATACGAAAGCAAGAGACCTCTACTTACCGTGTTCCCCAACTGCTGGTATTCACATGCTGTCTCTGATACTAGAGGTAATATACAGCCATCGTTTCTAGGAGCCATGGGGATAGCGTTTTCCTCTATGAATTTGTCTAAGCTCATTTTAAAGCTGTTCAAGTTGCTGGCTTTCACCAGTCACTACATCTTGTGCCAGCAAATCCCCGTAGTGTAAAGAAGTCCTTCCTTTTCTCAGTCCCAAATCTCCCAATGACCATTCTGCTGCATTGGATGATCTCGTGGTTTTAGTATTATGAGAGAAGCAGGGAAAAGTCGCTTTCTCCACACCAGGGGTCTGACTCAGTGTACAGCATATGGGGTGGGCGCATTCAAACATCACAGGAAGTGCATGGAACATTTGCACAGAAGTGTGTCCCCTCTGTTTCAGTCCATGGTTACATCTCGAAATGCACTTTCAGTTTGGAAAGAGATGAGAATCTTTTTTTGTAAGTCCCTGCTTTGGGTTGCACCATTTTTTTTATTTTGGCAACAGTGGGGAAACAACTCTTTGGGGCTTGTCATTTCAAGAGCATGAAGCCACAGAGCTCTAAGTCGCTCTCACCCTTTTAGGAGAGCTTCCTCGCGGCTGAGTCTTCAAACCAGACAGGCCAGCGAGCAAGTTTTCAGTTCCTGATTTAGAATAGCTGTGGAGGAGGAGGAGGAGGAGCCTTGGCTTGGGGTCCCTGGGTACAAAGGGTGATTTTCTGCTAGCACTCTTCTTCGTGAGTCTTACAGCTCAACAACAGATGCTACATGCAGATTCCCTTGTCCTTTGGTGGGGGGGGGGGAGTTCACGCTCAGAAGCTGGGAGCTGCAGCACAATTGCATCAGATTCCCTTTTCCTGCTGCAGCCTTTGCATTTGAAAGCGAAGACCGTGTCTGAGAGAACACAGGCGCTTGTTCTGCTAAGACAGCTACAGTCCCTGGAGTGAGGAAGTTGTAGCAGGGACTCCGTTCTGTCTGTGAGCTACAGGATAAGATTCCCATGGTAAAGATTTTTGCTGGCCTTTACTTGCCTCTCTGCCTTGCTAACACAGCAGTCTCACAGGGCAGTATAAAGCAGTCTTCAGCTCATCCCCACCCTCCCTCCACTCCAAGAGAAAGAAACAGGGGAGCTACTCAACACATAAGGAGACTGGTCCATTTCCTGCCATGGTAAATAGTGTGTGTGAGTTCTTCTTCTTCCTCAGAAATACTTTATAGAATCGTAAGGTTGAAAGGGACCTCAGAAATTATCTTTTCCAACCTCAATGCCAGATCTGGAATGCAGGATGCCACTGCACATCCCTCACATGTAAATGTAAGGTAAAGGTAAAAGGCTGCTGTACGGTTAAGTCCAGTCAAAGGCAACTATGGAGTGTGGTGTTCATCTTGCTTTCAGGCCCAGGGAGCTGGCATTTATCCATAGATAACTTTCCGGGTTACGTGGCCAGCATGACTAAACCACTTCTGGCACAAGGAACACCGTGATGGAAGCCAGAGTGCATGGAAACACTGTTTACCTTCCCACCACATTTATCTATTTGGACAGGTGTGCTTTTGAACTGCTAGGTTGGCAGGAGTTGGGACAGAGCAATGGCAGCTCACTCCGTCGTGGGGATTCGAACTGCCGACCTTCTGATTAGCAAGCCCAAGAGGCTCAGTGGTTTACACCATAGTGCCATCTGCACCCTTCCTGAAGCTGTCTACTCCACCATAAAAACAACTTCTACTGTTAGACCCACAGTGGGTCCAAAAATCAAGAAGGCAGTTTCTGCACGTGCTGTAGAAGAAGAAGAGTTTGATATCCTGCTTTATCACTACCCAAAGGAGTCTCAAAGCGGCTAACATTCTCCTTTCCCTTCCTCCCCCACAACAAACACTCTGTGAGGTGAGTGAGGCTGAGAGACTTCAGAGAAGTGCGACTAGCCCAAGGTCACCCAGCAGCTGCATGTGGAGGAGCGGGAAAGCGAACCCTGTTCACCAGATTACGAGTCTACCGCTCTTAACCACTACACCAAACTGGCTCTCGAGGGAAGTGAGGGGCAGATGGGGCTCATCAACCTGCGAAGGTAGTGCAGAAGGAAACCTCTGATCCTAAACTTCTGCTGCCTTGCATGAGAAGAAAGGGGAAGAAGAAGAAGAAGAAGAAGAAGAAGAAGAAGAAGAGTAGTTTGGATTTGATATCCCGCCTTTCACTCCCTTTTAAGGAGTCTCAAAGTGGCTAACATTCTCCTTTCCCTTCCTCCCCCACAACAAACACTCTGTGAGGTGAGTGGGGCTGAGAGACTTCAGAGAAGTGTGACTGGCCCAAGGTCACCCAGCAGCTGCATGTGGAGGAGCGGAGACGCGAACCCGGTTCCCCAGGTTACGTGACTACTGCTCTTAACCACTACACCACACTGGCTCACTGGCTAAGGGGAAAACCCTACACAAATCCAGAGTGGAGTCCCAAAGAAGGTTGGATGGCGCCTTATACACTGTCTCCTGATAGCCCATAACTTTGTACTCTGGATAAAATATTCACAAAGGGTAACTCTGCTGCTTTATTCTAGAGGAAAGAGCTTGTTTGTTGTGTGTGGGAATTGGGGTGGGCAGAACTGGAAGAAGGGGAATTAGAAATGAAGGTTCATATCTGGCAATGGGGAGCAAATGGGTGCCATGGTGTGAAAGGCAAAGGAAGAAGAATTCTCTCTTACTTAATACAAACCTTTACAGAGGCCGCATCTGCACCATACATTTAAAGCTCATGGCTTTCTCCAAAGGATTCTGGGAAATGTAGTTTGTCAGGGGTGCCAAGCATTGTAGCTCTGTGGAGAGTAAATTACAGTTTCCAGGACTCACTGGGGGAAGCCATGTGCTTTAAGTGCAGACCCGCCAAGTGTCCCTATTTTCCAGGGACATCCCTGATTTAGAGAAGCCGTCCTGGTTTCTGATTTGATCCCGCTTTTCCTTAGGACGTCCCTATTTTCATTGGAGAAATGTTGGAGGGTATGGAGTTATCTGACCCCTAGCCGTCTGAAGGCAATCCCGTATACGGAAGGTTTCTTTAATGTTTAATTGTGTTTTTCTACGTGTTGGAAGCTGCCCAGAGTGGCTGGGGCAACCCAGTAAGATGTGTGGGGTATAAATAGTAAAATTATCATTGTGAATGGGACGTCCCTATTTTCATTGGAGAAATGTTGGAATGTTTGTAAATGTAGGGGGGAAGCAGAGCTCCTTGGGATTCTGTGCTCATCACCAAAAAGGTCAGTTGCAGTATAATTTTGAAAAACATGGTGCGGCTGCTGTGAGAGAAGCTGGTTTGGCTGACTGAAAGACCTTACTCGGGGCCTAATTGAAGAAAGTTCCAAGTGCAAGAAAAGTAAGGATACAGAGGGTTATGGCATGAAGTTGGGCAAGGGACTGGGAAAGAGGTGCAAAGATATAAGAAGTGACTGGCACAGGGCCTTAGGAGGATGTTTGTACTGTTAGTTGATGTTCAGGTTAGTGCCTTAAAATGGCCCCTCACAAAACCAGGTGTTTATCCTGTTTCCATTCAAGTCAAGACTTTTACCCAGTGTACTGACTCTTGCATTGCAAACTTCAACAGATAAGTTACTCCTTGAGCGTTGGCACATGTTAATCTGCACACACATTTGTGTGTATATTCTTACCCACACAATGTGCTTCCTATGTAGGGAAACAGAGGAGTCTGAAGCAACCTTGAGACACTGTCCTCTAAAGAGCAGCTGAGCCTGAGAAGGAACGATAAGGCATCCTGAAAAATAGAAATGAGTGGTGATAGCTTAAAGGAGATTTTCTTGAAGTAGTATTGTACAGAGAAACCACTTCCTCTAGGAGGGGAAATCATTTGATTCATTTAGAGTCTGGCTCTAAGAGCACGTTTACTCTGATTGCTTCATGCTGTCAGACCATAAAATAATAAAACAAGAAAATAAATCCCTAGTAAAATATATGTTACCGTATATAGCACAGTATGCAACCGATTACGTATTGCTAAATGTATACAATATATACATTTGTATAGAGAGAGATTTTGCAGTCTGGCAGACTCCAAGGGCAAGGAAACCACCGTAGAGAAAGAAGTGGGTATAAAGTTATATCTCTACCATCTCTACCAGTGTGCCCCACTGAAAGGGGACAACAAACTGAATTTCAGACAGCTGGGCTCCTAAATGGCTCTGCTAGGCTCACCAGATACCCCTTATTGAAGAGTACATAATTCTTGTTTATGCCAGGATGAAAGAAAACGATTGAAATGTCCTCTTGCTGAACATCTCGCAAACTGTGGTTTTATGATGGGCCACATGATGCAAAGTCCTCTACATAAAGGAAATGAATTTCCCTTGAGTGCTGGGAACATTTCCACTCTTCCCTGCTCATAGTAGAAATTATGAAGTCCTTGGCACATGCAGAGCTTCACGAAAGGGGTGGCATAAGGGGTTGGCCTTTTTGGGCAGATGCCAAGGTCCAAGTGCTATGAAAGGGCCCACCATCGCCCACAGTCCCTTGCAGCCACTTGCTATCATCACTGCAGATTGTTTGCCTGCTCGCCCATCCAATGGCTGCCATCACTCGCTGCCCTCTCCTCTGTTTCCCAAGGCAGGTGGCGACTTTTGTACAACTACTATCTCTCTTTGGTGATCACTGGTAGCTGAATTAGATTGTCTTCCGTGAAAATGAACACGGTCTTAACAGTGAGTCCGTAAGTGACTGTGGGGGCCAGTTCTGGATCCACACGTCCTTCAGTCGGGGACACAGGTTTCTGGGCAAGAGTTGATCATGGTGAAGGTTTGCCAAATGTGCCTTCCTCTTAGCAAGTTTCATCCTGAGTTCAAGCATCTTCAAAGTCCATGGCACCTTTGGTAAAGGATGGTATTTAATTGGAGCACTCACAGGCCAGTGTTTCCCAATTGTCGGTGTTTAGACTACATTTTTAAAGATTTGTCTAAATTAGATTAGAGAGTCTTTAAACCTAATTTGTTGACCACCAACATTGCGCTTTCCATTTTTAAGTTTGGAATAGAGTTGTTGCTTTTGGAGGCAATAATAAGGTATCTGAACAACATCACCAGTCCAATGAAGTTGATGTTGAATCATTGCTTTCACACTGGTGATCTTTGCTTCTTCCAGTACACTGGCATTAGTTTGCCTGTCTTCCCAAGTGATATGTATTTTTTTTTTCCAGAGAAACCATTGAAGGAATCTTTCGAGGAGTTGGAGATAGCATTTATAAAGTGGTCCATGTTTCACAAGCATACAGTAAGGTTGGTAGTACATCCAATGGCTGCCATCACTCACTCCCCTCTCCTCTCTTTCCCAGGGCAAGTGGTGACTTTTGCACAACTACCACCATCTCTTGTCTTGCTCACCTGCCCAATTAGCTCTCTCTGAAAGGGAGTGGAATAGCACAATGGGAACCCATTGAGACCCTTGCGCCCAAATCTGAAGCCCGCACTGACTTCACATGTGCATCATCACAATCACTGGGTTGTCCATGGTTGACAACTCTTCAGAATGATCCAGTAATTAAGAATCAGAAGGCCACAACATTTATTTAAGCAAGAACAAAACACTTTCTCCTGAAAGCTACTCTTTGATCATAACTTGCCTCCTTCAATGTAAGGCTCAGCAATACTGTAAATGTGTGGACAAGGGAGACTCTCCTTTTCTTGTCCCCTTAGCAGTCAAACAATAATATGTTATTTGGTGCGCTGTGCTTACGTATGTAGCTATGGTTAGTTAGCCAGGGAAGAGAAGTGACAAGGAGGCAGTCTATCACAGTCGCCAGCTGTCTCACATTGTAGTTCCAACATCTCTTGTTCAGTTTCTTTTATGTTGTACTCCTTTGCTATTTGTACTGCACTGAAACAGCTGTATTTGCCAATAAGTACCTGCAGGCCTGGGACACAGGTGGCGCTGTGGGTTAAACCACAGAGCCTAGGACTTGCAGATCAGAAGGTTGGCAGTTTGAATCCCTGTGATGGGGTGAGCTCCTGTTGCTCAGTCCCTGCTCCTACCAACCTAGCAGTTCGATAGCACGTCAAAGTGCAAGTAGATAAATAGGAACCGCTCTGGGCGGAAAGGTAAACGGCGTTTTCGTGCACTGCTCTGGTTCGCCAGAAGCAGCTTAGTCATCCTGGCCACATGACCCGGAAGCTGCCTGCGGACAAACGCCGGCTCCCTCGGCCCATAGAGCGAGATGAGCGCCGCAACCCCACAGTCGGTCATGACTGGACCTAATGGTCAGGGGTCCCTTTACCTTTACCTGCAGGCCTACTAAGTCCACATCAGAAACTATGACCCAAAAGATGTTTCTAAACCACAATTCCTCTCATCCCTGACCATCAGCCATGGGGATTGGACCAGATGATCCTCATAGTCCCTTAAGGTAAAGGTAAAGGTAAAGGGACCCCTGACCATTAGGTCCAGTCGTGGCCGACTCTGGGGTTGTGGCACTCATCTCGCTTTATTGGCCGAGGGAGCCGGCGTACAGCTTTTTGGTCATGTGGCCAGCATGACTAAGCCACTTCTGGCGAACCAGAGCAGCGCACGGAGATGCCGTTTATCTTCCCACTGGAGCAGTACCTATTTATCTACTTGCACTTTGACGTGCTTTTGAACTGCTAGGTTAGCAGGAGCAGGGACCGAGCAATGGGAGCTCACCCCATCATGGGGATTCGAACCGCTGACCGGCAAGTCCTAGGCTCTGTGGTTTAACCCACAGCGCCACCCACATCCCTTCCAACTCTATAATTCTATGATTCTGTGTCAGCTGGAGATGATGGGATTTGGAGTCCAACAACTTCTGGAGGGACTCAGGCTCCCATTCCCTGGTCTATGAAATGACTTGAGGTCACTCAGGGTAAGTAAGAGAGCATCTATCAAGCGGTATAGCAGAGGACATCTAAACTACAATGATCTCGAATCTCACAGATTTGACTTTATGTGATTGTGTGCTCTGTTCTCAAACCAAGTGCTCCCCCCACCTCCATCTTCTCTTCAGAATATACTTGTTGATGCTCCTCTGCTCAATATTAAGCTAAATTTGAACTACGTTGCATGTAAAACCATGTGAAATGGTTATCTCACAAAGAGAATAACCAAACTCTGTTTTAGCAATGTGACCCATGTCAAAATATGATGCAGCGCCATCTAGTGCAAACTGGGGTGCATATTTCAACAGATCATTCCAGTAACATAAGATCAGCAAGAAAAGAAACTGTTGGATAAAAGTAAATTTATTCTAATTATAGAAGATACATCCTTAGAGACTTGTTTTAAAGTGTGATACAAGCTGTTCGGCAGTGGAGCAGATGGTCTCTTTAGACATTTTTAAGCAAAGGTTGAATGGCCACCTATCAGGGATGCTGTAGTAGTGGATTTCCTGCATCAGCAGGAGTGGACTAGAATACCTTTTAGTTGCCTTCCATCTCTTCTGGGCTTCATTGCCCATTGCAGTAACATCAAATGCTGCTGGTATAATTCTTGAGAAGGAATGTAGAAATAAAAACTGCAGTTAATTTGTCCCATTTACTTCAGTGAAACCTAATCACGACCAGCTTTCTCCAGATTCACACTGTTGCTCTGCTTGATGATGCTGTTGAGCCAGAAATTGAACCCTTGGTTTCGTTTATCAGCTGTTTGCCCCCTTGAGTTTCATGAACACTGAAGCCCTTTGCAGATCCAGATGATTCCTTCCCTCCTTCTGGCCTGAGCTGTTACCAGCTGAATCGACTGGAGAGGACTTAAGAAGAAGAAGAAGAAGAGTTTGGATTTGATATCCCGCCTTTCACTCCCCTTAAGGAGTCCCAAAGCGGCTAACAGTCTCCTTTCCCTTCCTCCCCCACAACAAACACTCTGTGAGGTGAGTGGGGCTGAGAGACTTCACAGAAGTGTGACTGGCCCAAGGTCACCCAGCAGCTGCATGTGGAGGAGCGGAGACACGAACCCGGTTACCCAGGATTAGGAGACTACCGCTCTTAACCACTACACCACACTGTGAACTCTCCAAAAATAGTCTCGGCGCACTTTCCAACTTGCTCATCTCTGTTAGCACTGCTCTTAAAAATGATAAAATCTACTGAGAAGGACGTAAGCCAACATAAGCACAAATAAAGAAGAGAAACTATTTAAAGAAATGAATGTTGCATAAATCAAAGAGAAAAAGGAAATGCTTAGGAATTTTCCTAAATAAATTATTTACCATAGTCGGAGGAGACATTTTATTTTCTTACTTCATACCAGTTGATCTACAGTCACTTAAGGTCAACTATTGAAAGTATATACTCCCCCACTCTCAGTTTATAGTTAATGTACTATTTTTGTGTTTGGGTTTTTTAAAAAGGTTTTTTTAAAAAAAAAAAAGGTCTTGTTACAATGTGTAGTGTTTTATCTTAGAATTATTTCAAATGCCGTCAAATCATGTCCAAGCCAAAAATGTCCTCGGCTTTTATAACAGTGGTAGAAACTTGTAAAAGTACAAAACCAGATAAATAAGACCAGAGAACAAATAAATGTATGGTTTAATGCAATGCAAATTGGGATGTTAAAAAACCTAGCATCATTCTATTGTTACATGTCCCCCCAATCTCTGAGTGATGCAAGATTCCAGAGGTCCAGGCACTCCTTTGGAAGTGAGGCACAACGGAAACTGTGGTGCCTTTATAATATATGGTTTATTTACCCGTATATACAACCTGAGCCTGTGATGGAGGGGCTCACAGCATTATACTGCAAAAGGTTGTTACCTAATCCATATCTAGGATGCAAGCAGAAATCATCCATGGCCCTCTGTCTCTCTGCTAACTGAAATCCTAAAAACAAAAAAGCACACCTCAGAACTCATTTGTCTCTCCCCACTAACTCAGAGCTTGTCATTTAAAGCAATCAGTTCCCAAAAGTTTGTTAGAATGAACCTGTTGGCGGAAGGACAACAAGGAGGGAGCCAATCTAACATCTCTAAGGAAGGGAGTACCAAAGTCGAGCCAGAGGGATGGAGTATTGGAGGAATTGGAGATGGTACCATTAGCTCAGTCAGTAGAGCATGAGACTGAATCTCAGGGTTGTGGATTCGAGCCTCACATTGGGGATAATATTCCTGCATTGCAGGACGCTGGACTAGATGACCCTTGTGGTCCCTTTGAACTCTACAATTCCGTGATTTCTGGAATTATCCCTTGCGAACACCTGTGTTTACAAAGAACTTCTCTGGGATTAAGAAAGGGATCTGTGTTTGAAGGACATCTTGTAAAATTTGTTCTGGTTCCTTGGGCATTCAGGGATCCTGAAGGGTTAGTTCCCCTGGTGTGATCTTTGACATTTACTACCCTGTTCCTTCAGAACATAGGAATGTGGATTACACTGGTCTATCTAGCTTAGCTTGTCTACACGGACTGCCAGTGGCTCCAGGGTTTCAAACTGGACATTTCCAGTTCTAGCTGGAGATCATGGGATTTGAACCTGGATCTCCCTGCATGCAAAGCTGGAGCTCTACTGCTGGGGGTATGTCCTTTCCTGTTTCATTTCCCTATGGCTCTGGGGTATTAAGATCTGCCTTCTCTATTGAGGGTATAATTGGTGAGGGATAGTTAACAGCCAGGGACAGAGGAAGGAGGGTGAAGTGGGGGCAGGCTTCCCCAGGTGTCCCCACTGCAGGGGGTGACAAAATGCACTCACCACGAGGCCTGCAGCATGCCCAAGCCACGCGTTTCTCCTGGGAGTGACGCAGTGGCTTGGGCGCCCGCAGGCTCCTTGCTGCCCCAAATGGTTCACCCGCTGCCTCCCCCTCAGCTGTAGGGTGGCTGAGTGAGAGGAGGCAGGCAGACTCCTAGGAGGCCCTACGGAGCATCCTGCCCCAGCTCGCCCCGTCCCGCAGGCGGCTGGCCCTGCCCCTGGGCACAGGCCACGCGCGCCTCCCGAGACACCTGATCGGCTTGCTCCACCACTGTTGACAGCCAACCTATTTAAAGATTTTCTTTTGGGAGAGCCAGTAGGTTGGTTTTCTCAAAGTCAGATTACTTCTTGGTGTCTTCCAGTGCTCTGGGGGGACGATAAGCTCTAATAAGCTTCCATGAATGGTTATAGAGTGAAAATTGAAGACCAAGGTAAGTGCAGTTGCACCCAACTGACCTTGAACAACAGTAGCAGCAAGCAGCAATGGTGTAGGTGGTGGCAGCGGCTACACCACAACATTCTAGGTTATCCTTTGGACTGCGATGTGAAACAGATTGGACACAGAGTCAAATCAGGCAAGCCTGCCTGCATCATAGAAGTTTAAACTATTTTTGCCAGCAAAAGAAAGAACAGCACATTCCCTCTACGGATAGGAATTGCATACGCATACAAGCACTAAAGGAAAATAACGCAGATGAAGAAAAACCACAATACACTCATGGGGTATTTTCCATCCTGCATGGCTGTCTGTTCAATATTCATCCTCCATAATATATGGTTACTAGAATTACCGTGTTTTACTGAAGACCAACTTCAAGTGGTCTGAAGTGGATGCTGGCCCAGTCATTTGAAATAATAACACAGAAGTCTACCAACCAAGGGCACGTGCATCCCATCATAGTTGCAGTGAGTGTTTTGCTGGATTCCCCTTTGATGGGTATGGTTAAGCCAGCTTGTGTGCTAAGGTAATAGGATAATTTTGGTTTGAGGGTGATGGTGACATCTGAAATGATAAATTGCTTGAAGGAAATGGTTGTTCTGAGCCAACATCTGGGGAAGGCACATCATTGGTCCAAAATAGCTGAAGTACTCAAGTCCGGTACAATTTGCCGTTATGCTAAGTAAGCTATAGCATGAGGCCCCTGACAAATTGGAACACGCATTATAATGTATCTATCTGAGAGGTTCCAGGGGGGCTCATTGTGCTTCCTGTACAAAGAGGCTATAATATGCCATTATTATATTATGATATGATATGATATGATATGATATGATATGATCAGAACATATAGCTTTAAAGCAGTAATGACTAACCTGCTGCCCAGCAGTTGTTGGTAGACTACAATTCCCATCAGCCCAGGCCATTGGCCATGCTGGCTGGGGCTGATGGGATGTGCCATTGAATCATCTGTGGCCTTCTCTCAACCTCAGGTGTCCATTTGTGATTTGAAAAAACAACAATAGTAATATGCAGGGCTGCAGTGGCTACAGACATCATCTGCATTTTGTGATGGTAATAGGATGCCAAATAATTTTTAAAGCATAGCTGTCAACTTACAGATTTGAAAATAAGGGACCAGCAGCCTTGAAAATAAGGGATCAGCAGCCAAAATAAGGGACCTGCAGCCCCACCTGTTCCAGGCACTCCAGTCTTCCTGTCCTCCTGCAGTCTGGTCAAACTCATGCTGGTAGCTTCAAGAACACTGTCCAACCAACTTTGTAACCAGAGGTTCAACTGAATAGAATCTGAATCACATGCACCACAAGGCCTATGCAGCCTCAACTTAAGATGGCTCCCCGGCCTGGCTTTGCACTGCAAAATTTGCAGCAGCACGTGCAACAAAATGGCATCCAGCATTCAAAAACCACCTCAGCTTGCATTAACTAGCCACACACACACACAGCCTCCCCCCCTCGCCACGAGATCACCAGTCACCCACCATTTTAGTCAACCAGCTCAATTTTCTCCCATAAGTCAATTGAAGGAGCCTCCAAAACAAATTCAAAAGCCCCCCCTCCCACGAGATCTCCTTTCCTTTTCCCCCACCATGTGCCCCCGCTCCAGACAGACCTTTTCGCCGGCAAAGGTGAGTGGACCGTTGATGACGTATCCATCCGATTCTGATCTGAGTACTCAGGACAGGTATGTTCAACTTCTGAGCCCCTCTGAGCCAAAGGCAGAAAGCCCAGCCAGCAGCCAAACAAAGCCTCAAGGAAAACCACCGTCACCTCTCCGCTGGGAAGCGCTGAGCAAAGGCGAGTCCCCAGGCAACGCAGCCGATTTGATCAGCACAAGGCATGCAAGCTCCACCCCCCAGCCATTCTTAGACTTCTTATTGGGTGAGCAACACAGCCAAGCAACACAGTTGGAGCCTCCCTCCTCCCTGGCCGGCAGGGAGGGAGGGAGAGGAGCTGCTTCCTTTGAAATTTAAGGAACATCATTTAAGGGACATTTAAGGGACATCCATCAATAAGGGATGCGGGACATGGCACTGGAATAAGGGACTGTCCCTTCAAATAAGGGACACTTGACAGCTATGTCTTTAAAGGGGTGCAAATATGTATTAAGAGCCCATGTTCTTTATTACACTCTGCCATGAATAAGGATTCAGGTATGACAGGAAATCATGATACAATCTTGTCCTAGCTATTGTCTTGTGAGGTTTTTAGAGAGTGGCTCTCTTTAGGTGACACAAACATGATGGTGCCTGTTATAAGGAACCCCTTCTCATCTGATCAGCAGATCCGACTGCAGTTTGAAGGATGGCTATCATAGAGGAGGCTGTCAGAGCTGCTTCCTCCCTGTGCAGCTCATATGGGATGCACATGTCAGGCCACATGTACTGGCCCACAGTAATAGCCCTCCTATTATTATCCTACTGACACATCTTTATTAAATCTTAAGTTGCAAGAAAATGTTTGCCACAAACATGTGAGTTCAGCAGTCTTTACTGCAGCTGCAAATTCCGTTATGCATTTGTTTAAGTTAGCCTTATCAATTTCATCCTTGAGTATACAAACCTATCTTTTCATTTCGTTTCAGAAGACTTTACATTCCGGTTATTCAATTTTCTTAGGTTCTGCTTACCTCTCCAGATCAACACTTTAGCAATGTGGGATGACAGCTAAGGTGATTAAAGCACCAAACCAACTGCATTGAACCAATGCCCTCTCAGATTAAAGTTATGATATAAGCTATGATATAAGTTAAAGCTGAGCTTAAAAACCAATTCCTCCACTGATGTGGTGTACAACACAGTTATTATAACTGTGTCTTAGGCTGTGTATATACTATACATTTAAAGACCATTTCAAGCACATTCTTTCCCTCAAATAATTCTGGGTACTGTAGTTTGTTGCTGGGAATTGTAGCTCTGAGGGGCAAACTACAGTGTCCAGAATTATTTGAGGGATTTGAATTATTTGAGGGAAAGAATGTGCTTTGAATGAACTCCAAAGGTATAGTGTATACATAGCCTTACAAATATAACCCTCTTTGCTTCCATTTGGGGGGTCTAATACTGAAATGGACCATTCAAATATCACAAATGGGTTTTCAGCAAAAAACTTTTTTAAACTTAGCAGATTTTCTGCAGAAAAGGTAAAGGTAAAGGGACCCCTGAGTGTTAGGTCCAGTCGCGGACGACTCTGGGGTTGCAGCATTTATCTCACTTTACTGGCCGAGGGAGCCAGCGTACAGCTTCCGGGTCATGTGGCCAGCATGACTAAGCCGCTTCTGGTGAACCAGAGCAGTGCACGGAAATGCTGTTTACCTTCCCGCCAGAGCAGTACCTATTTATCTACTTGCAATTTGACATGCTTTTGAACTGCTAGGTTGGCAGGAGCAAGGACCGAGCAACAGGAGTTCACCCTGTCGCAGGGATTCGAACCACCAACCTTCTGATCAGCAAGCCCTAGGCTCTGTGGTTTAGACCACAGCGCCACCAGCGTCCCTGCAGAAAAGGTAGGTTTTGATTAAATAGGGGCGGTAGAATATAGGCTGGCATTCTGATGGGAATGGCATTCTGGGGATGCTACAGGAATGAGGAGCACTGATCCCACAACAAATACATATCTGGAAGCTCCCGCAGTATCAAACTGCCATATCTCCCTACCAAGCAACTCTGGAATTTATAGTTCTGCGAAGGCATTAGGAATGACTAAGGATATTCCTAACAATAATTCTCAACGCCTTCACTACACTAACTTTCCCAGCATTCTTTGTGGGGGGACGTCATGGCAAACTGTTTTGAAAATTAGCTTAAAAGTGGTTTATATTTGATGTTACCAAACTGGATACAGAGTTAATGGGATTCATTATATGCACATGTCTTCAATAGCCAAGGAAATTCCTCCTAGGCTTCACACAGTATGAGACTTAGTGATGGTTTTCTTGCAAATGTGGTGCCTTTTCCACTTCTCTCTCCTTGCATTCAATATAATACACGGGGTTAGAAATGAGTGAAAAGCCCTATTATGTCCTGATTTGTATATTCCCAATCTCTTTGGCAGGGTAACTAATAAATGAAATATTTACTTAGCTGAACAGTCTTAGATTGGGAATAATTATGAACATAGCTGTCAACTTTTCCCTTTTCTTGTGAGGAATTTTATTCTGAATAAGGGAATTTCCCTTTAAAAAAGGGAAATGTTGACATCTATGATTATGAATAATATGAAGGTTATTTCAAAACATCAAGCATGTTATCTCTTCATCTTTTCAGAGAAGACAATGTTACTGTTCACCACCACTGAGAGACAGGCAAAAAGTGCTTGTGCACATACATTGCTTTTATTAATTTATTAATTAAGAACTTTCCCAAAGGCTTTGTGCAGAGGTTGGCCTCAGTAGAATTAATCTGAGACTTGAAGAGCACATACCTGTAGGAGCTGCAAGAGGAAGTTGAAAATTATGTCAGTCTTCCAACTTCCTCCTTCAGCTCTATGTCTTTTTTTAAAAAAGGTAGCCATCCTCAAATCTTCATAACCAAGGGGGCAGTGAAGGGGGGGCTCAGTCACTTTGTAGGCACCAGGGGAAGACCAAGGGTGCCACATCGTCAACCCCAGAGTGCTTTGGTTGGGGAGGAAAAACTCGTACAAGAAACATTTGGTTTTAAAAGTCACTACAAAGCCAAAAATAAGGATTGGGCCATAGTACAAAACCAAAACAAGAAGAATTTATTGCCTTCTATATAAAAACTGGAAGAATTGTTGCATCAGAGGAAGACAAATACAAATAAGAAATGTTTATAGGAGGCGTTAAATATTCTGATAAAAGATGAATCAAAATCTAATTACATAGTAACAGGTCTTTTTTTCAGCTGGAACTCACCGGATCTCAGTTCCTGCACCTCTCAGGTGAGTGCCATTGCCATTATGAGAGAACAAGGGAGGTGTTCATGTGATGTTCTGACATCTCTTTTTCTAGAAAAATAGTAATGGATAGTAGTAAAGCACTAGGGACATCACTAACAGTTAATGTTATCCTAAAAGATAGTCAAGGCGCTGTGGGTTAAACTACAGAGCCTAGGACTTGCCGATCAGAAGGTCGGCAGTTCGAATCCCCGTGACGGGGTGAGCTCCCGTTGCTCGGTCCCAGCTCCTGCCAACCTAGCAGTTCGAAAGCATGTCAAAGTGCAAGTAAATAAATAGGTACCGCTTTGGCGGGAAGGTAAACTGCATTTCCGTGCGCTACTCTAGTTTGCCAGAAGCAGCTTAATCATGCTGGCCACATGACCTGGAAGCTGTACGCCGGCTCCATCGTTCAATAAAGCGAGATGAGCGCCGCAACCCCAGAGTCGGTCACGACTGGACCTAATGGTCAGGGGTCCCTTTACCTTCACTAAAAGATAATCATATATGTTGTTTATGATTCCAGACCCTCCAAGTGTCCCTCTTTTCCAGGGACAGTTCCGGATTTACAGAAGCCATCCCAGTTTCTGGTTTGATCCCAGAATGTCCCGCTTTTCCTTAGAAAGTCCGTATCTTCATCAGGGAAATGTTGGTTGTGTATGGAGTTATGCGACCCCTGGGCCAAGGGGTCTTTAGGAGCCATCTGAAGGCAGGCCTGTATAGGGATGTGTTTTCAAGTGAAGGTGGGCCCTGGACTTCTGCAAAGTCCTGCCCTGAGCGAACCAATGCCCAGTAGGTCTTTTAATACATGGCATTAAATGATGTCATGGAGATCAAAGTGCCTCCCATGAGTGAGGGAACCTAAGAAGAGACTGTTGGATGAGGCCGGTGGCCCATCTTGTCTCACATCCTGTTCTCACCATGGCCAACTAGTTGCCTGTGGGAAGCCCAAAATGGTAGTGGAGTCCCCCCACCCCTCCCGCTCGCCTTGTTGAAGAAATAGGTTTCCAACTACAGGGAAGTCAGTGTTGGAGCCCCAGCCAGTCTAACAACAATTACTTGTCATAGCTGGAATGTCAGGGAGTTTGGTGGTTTATATCCATTTGGAATATAACACCCTTGTTTATGCCAGGATGAAAGAAAACGATTGAAATGTCCTCTCGCTGAATATCTCGCAAACTGTGGTTTTATGATGGGCCACATAAATCACAGAATAAAATGTTTTTGTTTCCTTTAGCACACTCTGTGAACATTTATTCATTTTAGGATGAATTTAGCTCCATACCTGATGCTAACATGTGTTTTCAGCGCCTCGTTTGTGGCCAGATTTTGAGTCCCAAACATTAAGGAAAATGTTCACCAACAATATAAGGAGCACAGCCACAAATTGCAGTTGAAAAGCAGCAGCTCTTTAGATCATGCGGAGAAATGAAGCTTTATGTTTGGGGAACCAACATGGCATTTGGCTAGATCTGCCCTTTATCATCACTGTGTAATATAGTGGCTGAGGATGAGCGCTGATGCTATGGAGTACAGTAGTTACAGTGCTGTACTAGGACGTGGTTGGCTAGATTTCAAATTTCTGCTGGCTGAAATCCGAGAGAGCTGTTGCCACTCAGTGTAAGCAGTAATGTGTTCTTAAACTTTCTGGGTGCAAGGACTAAAGTACTCAAAATAAAATACCCTAGCAAACTCCTGAATCTGCATGCTATGCTCGGCCCAGCATTACCTCAGCCTTGAACATGCAGACCCTCCAAGTGTCCCTATTTTCCAAGGACAGTCCTGGATTTACAGAAGCCATCTTGATTTCTGATTTGATCCTGAAATGTCCCACCTTTCCTTAGGACGTCACATCTCTATTTCCGTCAGAGAAATGTTGGAGGGTATGTAATTATGTGACCCCCGAACCAAGGAGATAAGTAAATTACAACCTTTAGAAGACATCTGAAGGCAGCTCTGTATAGGGTATTTTTTAATATTTATTTTTTATTATGTTTCTATATATGTTGGAAGCCACCCAGAATGGCTGGGGCAACCCAGTCAGATGGGCAGGGTATAAATAAAATTAGTAGTAGTAGTAGTAGTATCATCATCATCATCATCATCATTATGGAATAGGACGGCCGTATTTTCATCAGAGAAATGTTAGAGGGTACGCAACATGCTGCCAGCTATGTTGCCTAATGAGGTGATTGTGGTATGCCAGCATGGGGACTGCTTTCTGTTAATGAGAAAGATCAAGAAAAAATATGCCCCAAACAACCTCTGACAGAAAGGAATGGATGTTTTTTCCCCCTGCCAAAGACCCCACCTTCGTTACACTGCTATTACTGGACACCAGCTAGTGGGTCTGGTTGTCAATTGGTGGGATGAAGGCCCCAAGATGCAGTGCCAAAGCATCGTTTTAGTACTGCATTATTATCTATCTTATTAAAGAATGATAGCTAACTTGAAGCTGTCATTCAACTGGGGGGGGGGGCGGGAGGAGGCGTCAAAGCCCTCCTCCCCTTCCCCTCCTGCCAAGCATCTGATTTCATTGCAGATTGTTAGTGGGAGAAAAGATAAACATGTTCTCCTCGAGTTATGACATACAGCTGGGTCTTGGCTTGGAATTCAGAGGCTGGAAGCCTGTACTCATTCAATGTTTCTGGAGCATGACTGTTTTAGCCAGTGTAGATGGTTACAGAAACAAAACAAAATGGAAGTGGGGGTGCTAAAGGTAACAAAGGGAATGAAAATAATTCAGTTAGCTGCCTTACAAGTTTGGAAAGAAGAGTAAGCATTAAGAAGTCATGTATGATGTCTGTCAATGATAAACTATGTGAGCTGCTGAGTGCGTAAAGCATTACTGATGCTTGTAAATATACAGTGGTACCTCAGGTTAAGTACTTAATTCATTCCAGAGGTCCATTCTTAACCTGAAACTGTTCTTAACCTGAAGCACCACTTTAGCTAATGGGGTCTCCTGCTGCTGCTGCTGCGCCGCCAGAGCACAATTTCTGTTCTCATCCTGAAGCAAAGTTCTTAACCCAAGGTACTATTTCTGGGTTAGCAGAGTCTGTAACCTGAAGCGTATGTAACCTGAAGCGTATGTAACCCGAGGTACCACTGTACTTCTATTTAACATTTTATTTTTAGAATAATTTGTCTTCCTTAAGCCTTCTCTCAAGATTTAATAATTTACAATTTTTTAAAAAGAAGTAATTAAGCACCATCTTAAAAGACATATTCCTTTCCCCCCTCATAAACCTAAGAGGAACTTCTTCTAAGATGGTGCTTGCTACAACATACACATAGAGGATCATGGGAAGCTGCTTTATACCAAGGGCTCAATCACACTTCTGCTTGTCTGGCCACTTTCCCCTGGGAAAACCCGTTGTTTAGAGCTGAATCAGAACAAACATCAATCAGGTTTTCTGTGGATCGATGTTTGTTCCGATTCAGTGGTAAACAGCGGGTTTTCCTGGGCAAATGAAAAACCTCTCGGACAAGTGGAAGTGTGGACAGGCCCTAAGTCAGACCATTAGTCTACCCAGTTCAGAACTGAGCAAAACTGAAAGACTGGCAGGTTTTCAGAAAGGGGTCTTTCCCAGCCCCACATGGAGAGTTAAACTGGAACCTTCTACATGCAAAGGATGTGTGTGGTACCACTGATCTACACACACACAAAACACACACACACAAAGATGTTGTGAATATCACCAGTTTGACCACCTTTAAAAGACAATTTGATAAATTCATGGAGGAGAAGGCTGTCAATGGCTACTTGTCATGATGGCTATGTATTACCTCCATCTGAATACCAGTAGATGGAGATTGTGTGTGAGGGACTGCTGTTTTGCTCATGCCCTGTAGGATGCAGTTGGCCATTGCAGGAGGGAAATGTTGAACTAGGCAGGTCTCTGGTCTGATCCTATATGTCTTATGTTCTTATACATACAAAGACACCTAAAAGTGAAGGAGGTATGCTTTTTAGTTCAGAATAATTATTTTACTCACGCAGAAATTACATTTATCATTTAATTAATCAACTAGTCCTGCAAGCTTCTCGAGACAAAGTGTTCTCCTTCTCTGCTATCCTTGGGAAATCAAGAAGATTAAGAATCAAACCAATGAAGCCGAACAACAATTTATAGGCTTCTACATGGCTCACTAAATCTCTGTAGTATTTTTCCATAGAGGCTTTATGGAGAACAAATCTCCAGCAACTAGCCTCAGATGTTTATGCTACGAGGAGAAACCAAATGTTGGCACCTTTCTCCATCCACCTAGTGTCACCTTATTGTTGTTATCAAGAGAAGCCTTACTCAAGGCCTTGGAGCCAAGAGAATTTGGAAAGCGCTCTCTGCCTTTCCTTCCAATGGGATCCAGATAGACATGGAAGAGCTCCTCAACACAGTGGGATCTTGGAAATGAGACCCCTCTTGTTCTGAATTAATGCCTGGAAAATCTTTTCCCCTTTGCTTCTTCTTCTTTTTTTAAAGAGAGATTTGCTGGAATTCATTGCATCTTCATTGCTGAGAAGGCTAGGACATTCCCCTTGACAGTTTTAAAAACGTTCATAACCTGGAAAGTATTTTGCTGGCTTGGATGTTGCTTTCCTAGACTGTGCAAAAGATGCTGCTGTTCTTCGTGATCGACCTGCAGCCTAGTTCTAAAAATATGTTGCTATTATAGTGCCAGGGACGCGGGTGGCGCTGTGGGTTAAAGCCTCAGCGCCTAGGGCTTGCCGATCGAAAGGTCGGTGGTTCGAATCCCCGCTGCGGGGTGCGCTCCCGTTGCTCGGTCCCAGCGCCTGCCAACCTAGCAGTTCGAAAGCACCCCCAGGTGCAAGTAGATAAATAGGGACCGCTTACTGGCGGGAAGGTAAACGGCGTTTCCGTGTGCAGCTCTGGCTCGCCAGAGCAGCGATGTCATGCTGGCCACGTGACCCGGAAGTGTCTTCGGACAGCGCTGGCCCCTGGCCTCTTGAGTGAGATGGGCGCACAACCCCAGAGTCTGTCAAGACTGGCCCGTACGGGCAGGGGTACCTTTACCTTTACCTATTATAGTGCCATTTTGCTATTATAGTGCCATTATATTATACAGTGGTACCGCGGGTTACATACGCTTCAGGTTACATATGCTTCAGGTTACAGACTCTGCTAACCCAGAAATAGTGTTTCAGGTTAAGAACAGTTTCAGGTTTCCGGAAGGAATTAGGTACTTAACCTGAGGTACCACTGTATGTGAGAATGTAAAGAAGCAAAGAGGAAAAGCTAAGGGGTGGGATAAAGAGTAGAGAAGTAATGTGGTTTGAGGGGTCAAGGGGGTGGGATCCTGCACCCAAGGGCCCCCAGAAACCTGGAGCCAGCTAGAAAGTAAACAAACAAACAAACAAACTCACTTACTCGACTCAGACCATTTTATTTTTTCTATATTAGAAGTACGGTAGTTCCACTGTAGTGCCATTCTATACAAGTGCTATTATAGTGCCATTTAGTTTTAACACTTTTTCATGTGGCCCCCCATTTGTCCAGGCTCTCAGGTGGTGAAACAGGATGAGCTGCCCCTAATCCATATTCTTCTTTACTCAGAAGTAAGTCCCAGTAGTCCAGTGGGACTTACTCTCAAAGTACATGTGCTTAGAAACGCAGCCATTGTTTAGTAATGCCAGGTGGTTTCTTCCACCCATTATCTACCCTAATACTGAATATGAAGCGTGAATAAGGAAGATAAGAAATAACAATCATATATTACTTGAATGTGCCATAAGCAAGAGGGATGGGAAGAGTGTAGGCACAGAAATACATGACCCTGCCTTAAACTGAATTAGACCATTGAGACATCTTGCTCCATAACGTCCACACTGATTGGCAGAACAGAGACATTCCCAGGTCGATCTGGGAATGTTTGGGATTGAACCTGCGGCCTTCACAGTCAAAGCACATGCTCTACCACTGGTAGCTACAACCAAACTAGATGATTGGATTTTATTTTTTAAACGGGGCAAAAATGAAGATATTCTATGTGGCAGGGTATGTGAATGACAGAGGTCAGTTATGTTGCTTAGTAAATTATTTTGCTTGCACAGATTGCATAGGTTCACCTTATTGTAATCTGAGGGTGGTTCATTATCTCCCTTCATAATCTGAATTTTTTAGCATGCTAGGGCAGAGACGTGAACATGTCTCTTTTAGAAATTGGATTTAATCAGATTGTTCTTCTCATAATATATATATTGACAGCTGACAATTTGATGTTGTCCTTGGTCCCAAGTAATTAACTGTTGATCGGTACTAGTTTTGAATCAAATGAACTAATCATAGAAAAAACAAATTGGCATCTCATCCTTGGAGCCAAGCATTTCCGCCCAAAAGACACTCATTCCTCTTTTTTGATTTATTGTGCTGCACTGTGTTCCATATGCTACATGCCGTCACATGATATCTAATCAGCAGCAGCCGCTGCCTGGGAATGACACATTGATAGAGAACTTTTGAAAAAGGTCATTCAGTTCCAACTATGTCTGACATTTGCAAAAATCTTGAATCTTAATTTGATTACTCAGACCTTTGTACTGAAAGAAAGAAAGAAAGAAAGAAAGAAAGAAAGAAAGAAAGAAAGAATCGTGTGAAAATACTAGGAAATATATTTCTGGAGCTCTTTGAAAACATTCAGCCACGTACAGAAATCTCTTTAGGGAAGATCACTTCAATGTGTAATTCATGGGCAACACGTAGAAAGAATAAGCAAGAGGGTATACAGCTTTTTGGCAAAAGGGTAAAGAGAGATAGGACTCTGTGAGTAAAGTGCTCCATGCCTAAACATCAATAGATATGTAATACCCAACCGAAGCATAATTCAGAAACTGAGAGACAAAACCATGCCTAATATCTGTTGGGATCCAAGGTGTCAGGAATGAGCCAGCTCCAAGTGAAAGTTTGCAGTCAATGGCAGAAAGCAGCCAGGAACAGAGAGGCTTTGAAGTTAGCCAGACACAGGAGAGCTGGCAGCTCAGACTGACCTTGATGGGCCGGCTGATAAGACAGTAGCTGAGAGCGGGATGGAACACAGCAAAAGCTTTCACGGAGCTCAAACAGGAGTGAATGGACACAGAGAGAGTTTATTGGTAAAGAAAGAGACTAGAGATGATCCAATGAGTTGGCGAATGGGTGAGCTGTTGGACAGGAAGCAAAACAAGAGACGTGAGGTGTGAAAGTTCAATATCTTCTGTAGACACCGGAAGCTGTCTTCAGAAGGATCATCTTGAGTAATGATGCTGGAGGCTTTGTTAGAGCCGTCCAGAGTTATCTGTTTGTTTTTGCAATAAATCCTCTTTTTTAATTATCCACGCTTACTGTGTTATCCAGCTGGGAACCTGGACTCTTGACACAAGACTATGGCTATGGGAGAAGCAAGACCTTTTGGGGGTGTTGGTGCTGTGAGCCCTTCCATCATAGGCTTGGGTTGTATATACAGTATGTATAAATCAACCATATATCCTAAAGACACCACAGTTTCCGCTGTCCATCATTCCAAGGAAACCAAACCCTGGACAAGCCTCAGGATCCTCTGGAATCTCACACCGCTCGGAGATTGGGGTGACGTGCAACAATATACTTATAGATAACTCATTATCTGAGTGCCAGTTCTTATGTAGCCAAGACAGCATCGTTACACCCACACCAATTTCCAAGTGGTGAGAGATTTCAGGGGTACCAGCACACAACTCAGTTTAGATTTTCATGGAATGAAGTTCATGGGAGACACTAGTGTCTTTGTGGTAGGTAAAGGTAAAGGTACCCTTGCCCGTACGGGCCAGTCTTGACAGACTCTGGGGTTGTGCGCCCATCTCACTTAAGAGGCCAGGGGCCAGCGCTGTCCGGAGACACTTCCGGGTCATGTGGCCAGCGTGACATCGCTGCTCTGGCGAGCCAGAGCCGCACACGGAAACGCCGTTTACCTTCCCGCTGGTAAGCGGTCCCTATTTATCTACTTGCACCCGGAGGTGCTTTCGAACTGCTAGGTTGGCAGGCGCTGGGACCGAGCAGCGGGAGCGCACCCCGCCGCAGGGATTCGAACCGCCGACCTTTCGATCAGCAAGTCCTAGGCGCTGAGGCTTTAACCCACAGCGCCACCTGCGTCTTTGTGGTACATGGTTTTATTTACAGGATTTATATACTGCATTTTTGCCTAGACATCCATGGAAATGTACTGTTTTAAAACAAATGTGTCATATAAAATGTAGAGTGACAAGAATTCTCTCAGGCCAAATGGGAGCCGATGTAAAAATATGCTCCCTGGCCTGGACTTCTTGGCTTCTTTATCTCCTCAGGACAAACAGTGAAGGTGTAGGAGGAACTGCCCCCACGTCTCTCTGTTTCTGCAGTTTAGAAAGTGATGGGAAGTTGTATTGAAAAGTGTGAGGTGGCTGAATAACGGGGAAACAAATATATAACCCACAAACAAATCAGAACGAATGCAAAGTGATTTAATGTGTTCCCCTCAAATGTGCTGAGCAATAGATTTTCTAACGGTAAAACCTCTGTTTTATGCGCATGTGACAACAAATCAATAGAATCCCTCTATCATATCTTGTTTAATTGCCCCTTATACATTGTTCCCCGATCAAGGATCCTGAGTTCAATCATTCTGGAAATTGCTGCTAAACCACCTGAATTACATCTAGCTTATCTACTCCAGGACATTGACTCTTATAGAACATTACAGGTTGCTAGATTCCTGATTTCAGTTCTTTCATATAAAAGACTTCATGGAATGCTGCATGACTATTAAAAATCCAGTAAACTCTATGCACCATCTTTATCTTCAAGGCCATAACACGGTACATCTAGAGATTGTAAGTAATGTGAAGGAGATTATGCGTTGAAATATTTTAGTTGATATTTTAGATTGTAAAATGCTATTTTATCTATTGATTTGTTTTACTTTGTGGGCTTATAGCCGAATAAAGTATTACCTAAGGAATGCAAAGTAAAAAACTGAACATAGTCTGCATAAAATATGTGCAAGCAGATCAGGATAAATGCTGTATAAAAATGTCATCTGTAGCAGAGTTTACATGTTATCCCAATAAAAAAAATACAAATCGCGGAAAAGATTACTATTCTGGCCATTCTGTTGGCCATGCCATGCACACAGATATAGATGTAAGGCTATGTAGATAAATAGCTACTACTCTCCTGTTCTTTATTGTTTTCCTGGGAGATTATATTAAGCAGAGTTTAATTCAGTTAGACTGAACTTCTCTGGTTCAGGCAACGTCACACAAAGCTGCAGATGCCATCCATAGCCCAGAAAATCAGCATGTGGCTTAAATCATGATAGCAGAACAATAAAAATATGTTTCCTTTAAGGCAAACATGGATGTGCAACCAAACAGCAATGTGTCAAGAAAGAAGATTTCAGTGAAAGGCAATGCAGAATGAAAAGGGGAATTCCAGAGTTACGAAAGGCAGGCTTTTTATGTGTGCATGATTGAGAAACCCACTAAGTGCTCCCAACTGTATGCTGCTATCAGAATCACTAACTGAATCGAGGATGGGGAGGGATATGATCAGATGGAAGCTTGTGTCGAATCAACGACATGACTGGGAACCACTTTCCAAGTAACCAACGAAACTAAAACAAACTTATATTTTATCTGCATATTATACATAAGGGAGAGACAGATTCCTCAGTGTAATGTTCTCCTGCCACAATCTATAACAAATGAAACTACGCACAGCAAGGGAAAGCATTCTTTTTTTAAAAAAAGAAAGAAAGAAAGCAATCCCTAAGATTTGCTCCAATTTTCCAGTTGGGTCATACTTAACAGATGGAGAAGATGCAGGGCTGAATTACGCAGGCATACCCATCATCTGATTATTCTCCATTTGAAGATATCCATCGGAAAATTTTGTGCCTACAGAGAGTAGAACAAGGGAGAGAACATGCACATCACAGGATTTGAATACTGCTGTTTCACCAAGGCAAGACATGCTGCTCTGAGAAGGATTCTGTTTCTGACAACCCATCTGCCTTCATAAATGCTTGGCTCCGAGCCACATTTAGAACATTTTAGTCTAGCAAAACAGTAAATGAGGGGGAACGTGATAGGAGGCACAAGAAGATAATAGCTTGTCTCCCAAGGAGCTGTTCTACTCAGACCAGTTGTTCTTTTGGATCCAGAGGCAATTAGCATGCTTTGGGGTGAGGTTTACAGGCTTTATTTGCTAAACGAGTAGTATTTAAACATTCACATATATAGTCAGTAAGGCACACTACTTAACATTCAAGCACTAACATAGCATAAACCTTCCCAGACCACTTCATTCATTCAGAGATTACACCACAAATGATTGCTCTTGGGGTTGGGGCCTCCATAACTCTCTCCAACTCAAGTCTGGGACCTCCATCCATGTTGGGATCTCTGTCTGCCTATAACAGCGCTCCAGGCTCTCATATTTATACTTTGGTGCCTGGGAACATGGCAGTCAGCCATGTACCAATGGTCAAAGGGTTGGCAAGCTGCCTTCCTCGCTATCAGTACTAGCCACTGTCATTCCCGTGGCTTTGAAGCCGCTGATCCATGAGTTCACCATCTAGCTAGGCAATCAGTCAAGACTGATATTGCTCACATACAATGCAAGTCTTATCTTTGACATGTAAGCTCACACAGTCCATTATAAGACATACTGCGCTGTATTCATTTAATACAATAAAGCTAACCCCTTAAAGCAGTGGTGGCCAAACATGGCCCCCCGGCTGTTTTGGGACTGCAATTCCCATCATCCCTGACCACTGGTCCTGTTAGCTAGGGATGATGGGAGTTGTAGTCTCAAAACAGCTGGAAGGTCAAGTTTGGCCATCACTGCCTTAAAGGATGCAGCCTAAAAGGCATAATGTAAGCAGATTCAAGTCCCTACACAGGCCCCAAATAAGGCATCAAGGAGATCATTATTGGATGTTACCTATCTTGTGATCACAATACACTTCTGCATATTTCCAGCAGATGAACCCTCTGCTCCCATGTTAAATGTTGCACTGAAAATAAGGAAGTAAAATTAAATTGATATGATAGGGAGCCGAAGCTAATGCCATGAGAAAAGAAGGGGAGAAACATGGCCTTATTGTTTTTTATTTGATTAATGGGCAAAGAAGAGGAGATGTGCTATGGACACTAGCAGTTCAAAGGGCTGTAGTATTTACCTAACCTCTGCAAGTTACTGGGATGGAGACAGGGAGGGGCATTCCATTCCTCCTCTCAGTAAGCTGTAGTGATGCTGGCGATGGGAGGTTAGGTACGTGCCCCTGCACTGCCCGCCATGTTTGGATGCAGATATTATAAACCAAAAGACGCCAGCGATTTTAGAAGTAAAGGACGACTAGAAAAAAGAACATTACAATAAGCAAGTGTAGAGCAAAATTTTTGACAGTAAGAAAGAATATATTTTCAAAAGAAGAACTTGCTAACGATAAGATTTTGAAAAGAAATGAGTTCATGAGAAGGAAGGGTTGATTGTCTGAAGCCTGGAACATTATGCAGAATGCAGAGGGGAGCAAACCTTCTGGTGGAGGTTAAAGTAGTCATTATCATTTATTTCCCTGTGGAAACCACACTAAATTCAGAAAGCAAGCTATAAATATTTCAGATAATAAATGTAATCCAATAATGAAAACCTCTGCTAAGCACACAATTATAGCGTAAGGTTAAGAACGTAAAGCGCACACACCCAAAACGGAACAATTGCTGTCCTTGGTGTCAAGCAATTAGCAGAGGAGGCTCCAACATGCTGCCTTTCAGAGTGAGGAAAGGCAAATGTGAGGTGGTAAAAGGTCAGAATCATGAACACTGGTCCCAGTCCTGACATCCATGTGTACCTCCAGGTTCCTGAACAGACTTTCTAGTGCACAAGCTGTACCCTGCAAAACCAAACAAAAAAACCACAAGGTACAGATGGGTCTCAAGAAGCAACCAAAGGGATGAATCACCCATGAAACTTCCATTAAAGCAAAGACTGCAGCAAGAAAGCTCGTTTGTTTCAGCTTAGTCTACTTATAAGGCCTAAGGAGTTCCTCTTCTCTCTCTTCTTAATACTGTAAAGATTCCAACAGACAAAAGCTGTTGATTTCAAAAAGCTGCTCACCTTCAGGGAGGGGTGTGAACAAATCACAGTTAACTCTTAAAGCAGAACTGGGGGGAAAGATTGAGGGGCTCTCCAGATGTTGCTCCTCCACCCCTCCCTTAGCTATTATGGGTGGGCCTGATGGGAGTCAGAGTCCCACAACATCTGGAGGGCCACCAGTTCCTCATCTCTGTCTTAAAGTGCCTCTTGCTGCAGATGCAGTTGTGGAGACATTGCCAGAGGGACATGAGGAGGGACTCATGAATAGCTGCTGCATTTGTGGGGGGGATAAAGCAGGAGGTGGAGGAAGGCAAACCAGATGCTTGAGGAAAGCTTCCTGCATGTTATGAGATGTAGGACATTCACTCCTCATTCCTGAGATGTGTGTTTACAGTTTAATTTTGATGAATAAAGTGGGTGTTGTTTGCATATGGTACATTTCTGAATTTATATTTTCAATTTCCATTCCAGGGTGAGTGTGGCTAACGAGCACTTCCATCTATCAGACTCTAAGTGAAAGTCACTATTGTGCTTAATATAATTTTAAAATGGGTGGGAATCATTTCTTTGCATGTTTTATGGCCAAGAAGTTTTGTTGAGCCCAGCTCTTTAAAAACCCATCTGTCTAAATAAGGGTTCCTATGAGAGGTGCTTGTCAGCAAATGGTTTTCTTATGGTGAATACGTTGCCTTTTTCATGAGCGCATCCTTGACAAATTCACTTTCAGATTCCTGTTTATATTGGCGAAAGTATTAACTCTGTTCCCTAGATTTACAGCAAGTATTTCTCACATAAATGTTACAGCAATCTTAATAATACTTAGCTGTTTCAAAGCATTTTAGGGTAAAACCCCATGTCCACTTACCTTGGAGTAAGACCCATTTCTAAGTGAAGTACATAAAAATTACAGAAAGCATACACTGGATAAGATCAATTTAAATTGATCATAAAAAAAAAGAAAACTTCCTTAAAATGCCTGCTGGGTTAGAAAGGGCCGGTGCTCTGCACGGAGGTCCCATCTAATCTTATTTGGAGGAATTCCACAGAATCAAGCCCACAATGCTGAATTCACAGACTATTTCAGACACCATTCCTCTCCCAGATCCACAAAGAGGAGAACATTTCACTTTATCAGGCCACCATTAGTACAGGAGCTCAGCAATGAGTCAAAGCAATGAATCGTCAACATCGACATCGTTAAACTGGTCACTGCACCAGAAGCGGTTTAGTCATGCTGGCCACGTGACCTGGAAAGCTGTATGTGGACAAACACCGGCTCCCTTGGCCTAAAGGGAAATGAGCACCACACCCCATAGTTGCCTATGACTGGACTCAACTGTCCAGGGGTCATTTACCTTTATCGTCTTCCAAAGCAACAACTCTATTCCCAACTTAAGAATGGAAAGTGACATGCCGGTGGACAACAAAAGAGGTTTAAAGATGCTCTCAAGGCAAATCTTTAATAATGCAGTAGAAGCACGGATAATTGGGAAATACTGGCCTGCGAGCATTCAAGTTGGAAAATTGTCTCTACCAAAGGCATCATGGACTTTGAAGCACAAACTCAAGATGAAAGGGAGAAAGAAGCTAAGAGGAAGATACATTTGGCAGATTCTGAGCATCAACTCCTGCCTGGAAACCTATGTCCCCACTGTGGAAGGACGTGTGGATCCAGAATTGGCCTCCACAGTAATTTATGGATACACCATTAAGACCATATTCATGGAAGAATCTTACTTGGCTATGAGTGATTGCCAAAGAGAGAAGAAGAGGAGCTCAGCACTCCCTCTCACGATAGATTTTATTAAATCTCTTCAGTTTGATTTTCTTCAGTTGCCCATGCAAGAAACATACCATGGAAGAGTGGAGTGGAAGGAAACAAATGACAAATTGGATCCATTTCACAGTGTGGCCAAGGATATGCTACTTTTATGTCTGATTGCTCTAATGACTAATACATTTGGCTTTGTGTCCCAGAAGCAAAAGAAAAAAGAAAAGTTTGACTCCAAAGCAAAACACTGATAATCAAACCCATCTTAATTCTCTTTTCTGGGATTCCAGGCTATTGTTTTCAGCCACCCACTAAGCTGTGTCCACTGGAAAAGCTGCTCTGATTCCTTCATTAAGGCATGAAAGAAATATGGGGTGCTGTTATGCTTTGATAAACCTCCAGTTTATGGTGGATGCACCTTTACTTAATTACTTCTGCATATTTTGTTTATTTATCAAGGAAAGAAAACACCAAGCCTAGTAAACATGAATTAATATGATCACAAGTTTATTTTTAGTTCCATAAAATCTTTAACGCCAGGTACATCTGGGATTATTTGTAGCTTCTGGGCTGTTTCTGTCTGTCCGTGGAACTGCCTCCAGGGCTGTCCTTTGGCTTGCTTTCTACTTCATTTGTTTTCCAATAGCTGGAGGGAGCCAGTAATGAACCTGGGAAACACAGCAAAGGCTCTTTTTCACTGCTTTTTCAATTCCAGAAATAAAACTGAGCCGAAAATGAAAAGGCAAGTCTTAATTTTGCAGCTATGTTTGCCACCATGACAATGGAAATCAAATACAGTAGCAGTATTACATGCCCCCTCCGCTTTCTTGATAGTGCTACGGGTTTTGCAGCACTATATTAACTACATTTACTCAGAAGTAAATCCTATTGAATTCAATGGGGCTTACTCCCAGGTAAGTGGGATTAGGATTGCAACCTTAGTCCGCTTTTGGATGATAGAGCCAACCCATCACTTCGTGGCTACATTGCAGCTTCATTTTGGTTCTCTGTCTTCCCCCCTCCCATTGTTCTCAGCCTCTTCCTGGCTGGTAGGTGTGTTGTAGTACACAATACTGCTCAACCATTGTCATAGCTTTTTTAATACAAAGATTACTTGATCACCAAGTACCAAACATGATCCTTGACAACTGTTGCACCACTCTTCATTTGCTGAACAGTAACTAGACATGGCCACTGGTCCCATCACCTCCTGGCAAATAGAAGGGGAAGAAACGGAGGCGGTGAGAGATTTTACTTTCTTGGGCTCCATGATCACTGCAGATGGTGGCAGAAGTCACGAAATTAAAAGATGCCTGTTTCTTGGGAGAAAAGCAATGACAAACCTAGACAGCATCTTAAAAAGTAGGGACATCACCTTGCCAACAAAGGTCCGTATAGTAAAAGCTATGGTTTTCCCAGTAGTGATGTATGGAAGTGAAAGCTGGACCATAAAGAAGGCTGATCACCGAAGAATTGATACTTTTGAATTATGGTGCTGGAGGAGACTCTTGAGAGTCCCATGGACTGCAAGAAGATAAAACCGATCCATTCTTAAGGAAATCAGCCCTGAGTTCTCACTGGAAGGACAGATCGTGAAGCTGAGGCTCCAGTACTTTGGCCACCTCATGAGAAGAGAAGACTCCCTGGAAAAGACCCTGATGTTGGGAAAGATGGAGGGCACAAGGAGAAGGGGAAAACAGAGGCCGAGATGGTTGGATGGTGTTTGCGAAGCTACCAGCATGAGTTTGACCAAACTGCGGGAGGCAGTGGAAGGCAGGAGTGCCTGGCGTGCTTTGGTCTATGGGGTCACGAAGAGTCGGACACGACTAAACGACTAAACAACAACAACAACTAGACATAATTCTCACACAGAGAAATTTGCCCCCCTGGGCTCCTTTGGAAGGTAGGGTGGGGTGTAAATTTGATAAATAATAGCATTTGAGTCCCTCCCCCTTTTTTTGTTCTCATAAAAGGAATGGGAAGCATGAGGCCAAATGGGCCCTGGGAACAATGCATTACTTCTTCCATACTAGGAAAAAACTGGAAAGGATTTTTTAAAATAGTTTTTATTGAAAGATTTTCATGGGTAACAAAGGTACAGATGATGCATCTGTTTTCTGTTCATGAGTCCTATCTACAGGTCTGTTACATTTGGTGTGTGACGTTACTATCTTAGGCATTGTAAGGTTGGGATGAGGACAGAAAAGATTTGACACAGTGCATCTCCCAGCCCCAAATGCTTGTATACATTCAGTAAAATGAGATGGATGAAAATCTATATATATGCTACTCCTGTGGCAGAGAAGCCTCATTTGCTGCAGCGTGCCACTCCACTAACCAATGGCAACTGGACCACACATATGAGGCAACCAATCAAATGGGTCTCTTCTACATGGCTGTCACCCACTTGGCCTGCAGGGTCCCATTCACTTGCTGGCAAAGTTAACACATCAGGGTGGGCCAATGCTACTGACAAGCAGCCTTCATTGTGGTGATGTTTTAAGATGCTCCAGCACCACTGAAGTGAGTAAGTGAGGACTTGAGTGTGTGATAATGGGTTTCAGTGCAGTGTCTGACTTTCTGGGAACTGTGTCTGATGTATTTATTAATCACACTCCCTTTAAAGTTTGACTGCCAGTCCACTTGCTTTTCATGTAATTTATTGCCTTTTAAATAGTGTCCAGGTTGAAGCTAGGTGGGTGTAATGCATAACAGTGGCCTGTGTGTAAATGTCCAAAAATGTATAGAGCTTGCAGGTTTTCATCTGGTTTATTCCCTTTTGGTTTCTTCTCATTACACAGATTTTTCACTCCACATAGCTGCCTCCACCCAAAATACATGTTCTCATGACACATCATTGGAATGCATATAATCTTCTGTCCTGTTCCTAATTACAGTGCTCAGAGCTCTGCAAAGGGCTGGAGACAGTCAATAATTTTTAAGAGAGTGGAAGGTGGTTAGAGGAGATTTTCTTCCCAAGTTGCACAGAAATGATTGGGAAATAATTCTGTTTGCTACAAAAGAAACGAGCAGTAAGTTTAACATGAATCAGGCCTGTTCAGCTGGTCATCAGGGCATACTCAAGGGATGGCCCAAGGAGCCCCCAAAATTTTTTATTTCTGTTTTTATATATAAATTTGCTTACACTTTGGGCATTCTGCAAAGTGCAATTCTAGCCACCTACCATCTGAATTTGCCCAGAGGCACTCCATAAATGTATTTAAGCTGCCTCAGGGACCTATTCCTAATGTACTTAGCAACACCCCTACTGGTTACCCAAGTCAATGTCATTCAGTTACAAGAGCTCTCCTGTTTTTCTTCCTGCTTGGGAATGTAAGGCTATGTTCACATTCCCTTTTACTTTGCACTCACTGCATTTCCAGTGCTGGGTTTTTCCATCCCTGTTCATACAATGTTATTCCAAATGCATATGTATTCTGTGCTTTGTTATAAAATGCTACTGCATTGTTCCTCCAACCAGCTTCACACCTGTTGGAGTCCCTTTAGGCAGGTCCTAATTGGGTTCTTGGAGGGACGCGGGTGGCGCTGTGGGTTAAACCACAGAGCCTAGGACTGACAGAAGAACTCACCAGTGGGTAGAAAACCATAAAGAGCTTAATGCACATTTATTGCATCCTAGAGATGCTTCTCATTGTACGCTTGCAAAACAAGCATTGTGTCTGGTAAAGTTGGCTCCTTTCTCTCTTCTAGTTCCTCTTTCCAAGGATTCCATTTTTATCTTTGAAAAGGAACAATGTGTTTAGTGTTAATTCTCCAACTTGCATTTCACCCCACTGGTGTCAAGGATGCTTTGCTAGGATGTATTTTTCTCCCTTGTATCTCTTTCTAAGAGCCACCTCTATCTCCTTTGAGGAGCTGAAAATGGTCCAAGGCATTTTGCAACCCAAAGGATAAGCTGGTGCCTTCACCATTCCAAATGCAAAAGCTGATTGCACCAACAGCTGGTCCTTGGTCCTTATTTCAATACAGTGGTACCTCGGGATACAGACGCTTCAGGTTACAGACTCCACCCAGAAATAGTACCTTGGATTAAGAACTTTGCTTCAGGATGAGAACAGAAATCGTGCGGTGTCCCCGCTCCCTTCATCTGCTGTGTATGAGGCGGTTGTCTCACTCTACCAAATGGTAGGGCCCAGCCTGCTTGAAAGCAGGTCTCAAGACAATCACCATTACCATTTCAAGAGTGGCACTTTTTTTCTATCAAGGGGACAGTTAACATGAACTATGAAATATTGTGAGAATTCAGCCTACCACTTACTGTACTTCCATCTGTCACGAGGTGAAACTATTCCATGGGTGGGCCTTTTTCTGGGCCCTGAAGCATCCAAGGCTTACTTGGCTCTAGCATCACACTTGACCTCACACAAACTTTAAAGATCAACTCAGCAACTGGAACTGTGGGGACTCTGTGGTCTTCCCAGCTAGCTGTAAAATTGTTTTTGTTTTGTTTCCCGCTATACATTTATGAGATCAGGCTACCAGTGTTCGCTTGCCTTATAAAAGGCTGACTGGCAAAGAAAAAGAATTAACCAGAACTGGAATTCAAGCAATGTTCAGAACATGGAGGTTCTGTGCCATTTCAAAATTGAAACAAGGCTAATTCTCCCACACTTCTCCACTATTTTTATTAAGTGTCTTAGAAACAACTTGAAACAATTTATCCTTCATTAGTAGAAGCAGACAGGAATTAAGCATTCCTTTCTTTAAAAGGCTACAGTCTTTCCTCTGCTAATTTAATTGTTCTGAGAATCATTGTGCAAGAATAACTTGCCTGGTAATTAATTGGGTTTATCTTTGAAAATAATTGAGGGGAATTCAGGTCTTTTGGAGTTTTCTCTCAGACACCTTGGAGAAACCAAGTCACAGTGAGGTTGCCTCCACCCTTTCTGCCAACCCCAGCCTGCTATCTTACCAGGCAAGCTTTCTCATGCAAGAGGGGAGGACTTCCTAGTGACAGATACGCCATATAGGCTTCACTTTTGAAGAGCATCTTTTCCTCTTGGGATGCAATGGGTATTTCACTGTGCAGCAGCAGTGAAAAAAGTGAATCCCATATTAGGAATAATCAGCAAAGGAATTGAAAAGAAAACTGCCAGTATCATAATACAGTGGTACCTGGGGTTAAGTACTTAATTCGTTCCGGAGGTCCGTTCTTAACCTGAAACTGTTCTTAACCTGAAGCACCACTTTAGCTAATGGGGCCTCCTGCTGCTGCCGCGCCACCGGAGCATGATTTCTGTTCTCATCCTGAAGCAAAGTTCTTAACCTGAAGCACTATTTCTGGGTTAGCAGAGTCTGTAACCTGAAGCATATGTAACCTGAAGCGTATGCAACCTGAGGTACCACTGTATTATTATACAAATCTATGATGTGGTTACATTTGGAATACTGTGCACAGTTCTGGTTGCTTCACATAAAAAATTATACAGTTGACTGCGTGTATCTTGTGCAAATTCAGCTTTTAAGTGCTTAACCAATCATTTATTTTAAGGGGGCGGGAGAAGAGGGAAGTCAGAGGGGGTGGGAGAGCAGGGAAACACCTGGCCCCTTTGCAAAGTTAAGTTTGCTTGGAAATAGAGTGGATAATTAGTAGGAGGGCTGGATTACCCTTGTATTAATACAAGCCTGGGTTGAACTTCAAAGGAGGTCTGGATTACACTTGTATTAGGGGTACATTTTCTGAAGAAGCTTGATTTCTGAGCTATTCCAATTCACTCTGAGTATTTGCCTTTATAGAACTCTATGTAGGAACAAAACCAGAATTAGTTATGCAACAACGGCAGCAAGGATACTCATCGCTAAGCACTGGAGCAGGCACTCTCTGAGCACTGACTGCACAGCACACAGTGGAGGTGCAAGAACTTACATCTCAGAGGAAACAGAACTGTTAGAACCTAAGACTAAGGTACTTTCAAGAATGTATAACTTGCTGTTAAAATGGAATACACAAGATGAAATGGTTAAACCGGCTATGATAAAGTGGGCACAGGACATAGGGCATAATATTATGTTTGAGGACTGGGAAAGGTTGTGGACCAACGGGCTGAACTTCACTGCATGTAATGCTTTGAAGGAAAATGTAATGAAAATGATATATAGATGGTACATGACCCCAGTTAAACTTGCCAAAATATACCATTTGTCTGATAACAAATGTTGGAAATGTAAAGAAAATGATGGAACATTCTTTCACCTCTGGTGGACTTGCCCTTGAGTGAAGGCCTTCTGGGAAATGATATATAATGAGCTGAAAAAGCTATTTAAGTATACCTTCACTAAGAAACCAGAGGCCTTCCTTTTGGGTATTGTCGACCAGAAGGTGTTAAAGAAGGATCGAACATTTTTTATGTATGCAACAACGGCAGCAAGGATACTTATCGCTAAGCACTGGAAAACTCAAGATCTACCCACACTGGAAGAGTGGCAGATGCAACTGATAGACTATATGGAACTAGCCGAGATGACCGGCAGAATCCGAGACCTGGGAGAAGAGAAGGTTGAAGAAGATTGGAAGAAATTTAAGATTTATTTAAAAAAGCACTGTAATTTGGTTGAATGCTAAGATGGAGGCTAGATCATAAATAATTGAGCACCACTAAATTAGATGCAATTAGGATGATAAGTGAGATTGAGGAAAAATCATAAACCTTTGGGAGAATTATTAGATTATATTCTAAATGAATGGGACACAAGAATGTAAACAAGATGATAAATTGCGGGCAAGAATTGACAACGATGCAAGTGGGAGCGGGAGACGTGAGGGAGTCCAAAGAAGTTAAGAAATTATGTTATGATATATGTTACATTGTTCATTATTTTTGCATTTATGTTTAAAAATCTTAATAAATATATATATATAATAATAAAAAAAAAACCAGAATTAGTTAGCTCTGCCTGTCACTGGCTTAGGCTCTGCCAGTCATTTGTTCTGGCTCCACCTGCAGTTGGTATCCTTGCATTCCATGCTAATGGTTCCAATGAGCAGCAACTTGAATGATGAGAAACTGAATGATGAGAAAAATGCCAATCCAAGCTACTATGGTCCTTAAGCAACTTTCAACATGGTGTATTTAAAAAAAAGAACCAACAAGAACTTTGTACTGCCTTTTGTCCTTAGAAGTGGACCTCTACTACTTATTTGATGTCTGGCTTGGGCAGGCTCTCTTTAAAAGAGACAGGTATGCCACTGTCACATATATCTCGGTCATAAATTGAAATGATGATTTTCAATCAGGATCAGACCTTAGCAAAGGAAAATTCCAGTGGTGGAAGTCAAATGTTTGAACACTGCAGCTAGAGCCATACCACCAGTGGCCCTGAATAAGTATAGGAAAGGAAGGAGACATGAAACAAATTATTAGTGCAACATACAAATCAACTCAAGCTTTCCTCGGAAAACATTTCATTACAGAACCACAGTGACAACTGCGAAGCTACCATATTTAAGAAACAAGCCTTCCCAGGAGCCAGAAAAATAAATTGCTGTCAGTTAATTGCCAGTTATTCAATAAATTGTTGATTCATGATAGACATAGTACTTTGCATTGAGTTTTATTTTGTCCTTATTATCAAATAGATACACAAGGTTAGGCAATGCACAATATCTGTGGAAAAGGCAATTGTGCATCATACAGTATTTCTAGTAGTGTCCAGTATGGTGGAGGAGAAGAGCTGCAGTTGGTAGGAGTGCTGGAATGAGTTGTCTCCTTGCTGATGCTCTGCCCCATCTCAGCCCCATCCAGGCAAGTTTAGCAACACTGGTGTCAGAAGTGCAGCTCGGCAGCTCTGCCCACCACATTGGAAACTACTGAATATTTCACAGGCAGACATAGGCACTTGCTTCTAACACCCTTATATTCAAAGGAAGAAACAGGGTTTAAGCTGCACTCAGGATGGGTGAACCTATCAATTATTTTTTCTTCAGCTTTCACTTTTCCAATCTTAAATCCAGTTTACCAAATTTCTGCAACAGTTTGTGATTTTTTTTGTATTAAAATGTCATCACAAAAAATTGTCAGCATTTTAGTGCATATGGCTCCTAATATTTAATTTTATTAGACAAAATAGTCTAATATACACATTTTACAAGTGATTGCCCCTAATGTATTTTGTATGTTGCTTTCATTTATATATTTGTTTTTGTACATGCTATCCCTAATATGCACTTTTTTCTACATTTTCTTTTTGCTGGAGGACTGCATCATAAAATTTGAAGAAATGAGTTCTGAAGGATACCTGTGTTTTGATTTGTGTTTCAGTTTGGAAAGTGTAAATTGGCTGAACCAAATTTCTTCCCCATTGGTAATCTCCCTCCCTCACCAGTATTAACTATTATCTACTGCATCTACCTTTTGCTGTATTAATTTACTTTGAAACAGCATGACCTGAACTGTTCTAAAACCATGTAGTTTGTGCTTTTAGTTGTAGTTATAATGAAAAAAGTTAAATGTGTACTTAACGTAAATTTCAATTTTCTGTGTTCTAGGACATGCCAATGTTCAGCATTGGGAAACAGAAAGTCATTCATCTTCAGCAATACTAGCAGGAAAAGCTCCCTTTCTTTTTCCAGGACCTGATCTGTCTAGATACAGCAGCAAATGACTGGATGGTTGCTTGTTTTTACTTGAGCTTAGCAGCATTTCCACACACTCTCAAAAAAAGGAAAGCCACCAGTGGAGCAGGATTGTCTCTTTGCTTCCCCCATTTTAGCCAGAAACTGAGTATGGCAATTCCTTGCCATTTCCTGAAGCTAGGGAACACCTCCCCGCTTTAGACAATGCACCAATCTCTCTCCCATCTTACAGGGACCAGAGCAGCCATATTGCACAAAAAAGATTCACTGATGAACTTCAAGGTGGCATTAAAAGTAATGATTTACAGCTGGTTCACTGTCAGCAGCAATCACATATAGAGTGTAGTGGCACACAAGCTAAATTTTCCTTCTTATTATATTTTATATGTTCATACATTTATATCCCAACATTCCTATTAATTATCCAAAAAAGCATTAAAAACATAAATTGATAAATCATCAAGTCATAAAACATTTCTTTATAAAAACAACCACCATACAGCAAAAAATTTGGAATACAATCAATGGGTGTAAAACTCAACTAAAGAAAAGGCAGCCAGGAAATTTATTATTTGGCATCTGGTGGAAAGTAGCATAGGCACAACACCTCTTTCCACAATTAGAGTGCCACAACCAAAAAAGGTCCTGTCTTTGGTCACCACCTGTCTAAATCTCTGATGGCAGGGGAATCTGGAGCAGGGTCTCTCATGAAGAGCACCAAAATGAGTGGGTTCACATTTTTATTTGAATCCCACACTGAGATCTTCAGGGTGGTCTGCGATTAAATATCAAAAATGTAACAACTGAAAAGGAACAAAATCGACAGCAACAGATGAATTATGGGTAGACCAGAACCTGTCAACAACCCTCCCTATAAGAGACGATAAATTTTTTCAGACACCCTGGCTCTACTCATAGCTATTGTGAAGCTGTAGGAAATGTGGCAAGAAGACTCTCTGGGATGAGTCAACGGTTCGTGCAATCAATATGGGCTGGATCCAAAGTTTGCTTTCTCCAGAACAGCACAGGAAGTAGCAGTTGGCAGAGGAAAAAGAAATTAGTAAAAATCACCTCTCCTATCCTTTCCACTGACAGAAGCATCCTGAGTCTGAGTAGAACTCTTCTCAGAGGATACTACCACCTGCGAAAACAAACTCTGGATCCAACCTGTGTAGTCTATATCCACAATTGCTATTCCACTTTAAAGGGAAAAGGGCCACAATCGTGCATTTGGCTGAGTGTCAATTCACACCAGATTGCCCTTATGTGATCAGCAAGCATAAGAAAAATTCATATTGTCCATAGAGGAAGTTCCAAAGCCAAAAATTCACCTTTAAGTGAACTAAAACTTCCCTTCTCAGCAGAATTCAAAGACATGTGGGCATTTTTAATGTAACACTGAATAAGCCTAGTATAAAGGTAAAGGTAAAGGTACCCCTGCCCATACGGGCCAGTCTTGACAGACTCTGGGGTTGTGCGCCCATCTCACTCAAGAGGCCAGGGGCCAGCGCTGTCCGGAGACACTTCCGGGTCACGTGGCCAGCGTGACATCGCTGCTCTGGCGAGCCAGAGCCGCACACGGAAACGCCGTTTACCTTCCCGCTGGTAAGCGGTCCCTATTTATCTACTTGCACCCGGAGGTGCTTTCGAACTGCTAGGTTGGCAGGCGCTGGGACCGAGCAGCGGGAGCGCACCCCGCCGCAGGGATTCGAACTGCCGACCTTTCGATCGGCAAGTCCTAGGCGCTGAGGCTTTAACCCACAGCGCCACCTGCGTCCCCAATAATATGACTGGAAACTGCTCTTTCAACAAAGATAGGCTTATGAAATGCCACAAATTATCTGAAGCACAGAACCAGATGTTTGACTTTGATTGGTGTACATAAAGGGTCAGAATCATTAGATTGTGTGATTCAGAATGAGTCACTATTACACAGCTCCTCGAAGCTTCAGCTACTTGTTTTACATTATCAGTAATATGCTTTTATAACTCTCTTGAGAAAAACCAGCTCTGTCTACCCTGTATCTGCATTGCTCTGCTGAGCTACTATAGACTATTGATTTGTCTCAAAACAGTGAAGCCTGCCACCTGACAAGTGTTCCCAGCTGTAAGAGCAACAGCTGACGGATACCAATCCTAGAGTGAACATCCGATGATAAGAACTTCATTACAAATCATTCTGACAGTTTCCTGGATGTAAAAAATGTAGCAACCAAATGTTCCTTTGGTTATTATGCAATGGTTCAAACACTGGTATGCAATAACTGTCTTGTTATTTTGTCAGGATGTGTTTATCTGCACCATAGTCGCTGATATCAATAGAAACTTTAGGAACCACGTTTACTACCCTTGCTTTCCAGAACAATCAGCATGATTGGTACTGCCGAAATACCAGGCACCCAGAGCGGCTGGGGCAACCCAGTCAGATGGGCGGGGTATAATAATGCCATCTAGCTCCCCACTGTTGTCACTGGGATCTTCAGTTTTGCTACACATTTGGGTTCTTCAACCTTCCCCAAACTAGCCACACAACTTTCAGCATTTAACCACTATTTCATCCTCTGACAACCCTTCTGAAGAATTTGTGCACACACCTACCCATTTGCCCCACAACTAGAAGGCAAATAATATAGAATTAAGCATAATTTTAAAATGGTTTGCACCAATGGAATTATAACATCTAGATAAAAATCTATCCTGTTGGATTACTGCAGCATCCCTAGTGTGTAGATAACACATACACTCATAGTAAACTGCTCTGGGTAAATGGGGCCTGAAGTGGGGTCAAAGGAACTTGCAAAGAATGCAGAAACCATGGATTCAATTCTACCAAAAAGAAATACTTTTCAAAGTTACTTTTATTTCAGTGGGATAGTTAAGCACAGTCATAGTATTGCCCCAGTGAATTAAAGATGGATTGAACAAGATGACTTTTGGATGGGTTGGACTTCTTACTGGTACTGACTTTCTTATTAGAATTGGGTTTTCTTTTGGGAAATAGTTCTAAGAATGACATTTATTTCATTGAATCTACTCTGAGTATGACTTAGTCAGACCGTACTCAGTGTGCACAGCTTTTTAAAGATTATCCTCAAAATGCTCTTCAAAATTAGATGAAAGAATTCATGTAAAAGTTGAATATACCACAGTGACATATTTAGCAACCTATTGTGAAATAGTGCAAACCACATTTTCCGTACTGGTCCTTAAGGAGCCAGAAATCCAGTGTGATTTGTCTTCCAGAGTCTTTATACATGACAAGGAGAAAAGGACCACATAACATTTAGTCTTGAAAGATGTTTGGTATCATATCCACTGGTGTCTGAACTATAGTAAACCTTTGCTTGTATGTCTCAGTAATGCTCAGAACCTCATATTTCCCCTCACGTTGAATCAACAGGCAAGGACACAAATGACTAGAATATCACTTTATTATTGGGCACAAGGGTTTAGCCAATAATGGTACAAAGGTTTATTTGCTAAATGTCTGGTTGTGGAGATAACTATTGAAATCCCAACAAACTACAGCAAAAAGTGTATATATGCTGCTGGACACCAGCTTTCTTAAATCTTACTTGATATTTCCAGACAAATAGCACTAGGATGGCTAGAGCTATTAATAATGGGAAACAACCCAACATAATATTATACATCTACCTATTCTGTAGCACTTCCAAAGCTGCAGTCCAAGGTAACCTGAATGTAATAATGCTCTGCAAGGAAAGTGGCAGAAAGGACTCTGTACCCTTATACAAAATGTTTTTCCAGCAGAGTAGACCTTGGAGCAAATCCCAGGGCAGACATAATCTGGAAGCCTATATTTGAAACAGAAAAATGCTGTAACTTGCCCAGTAACCAAATATCTCCTTTCTGTCGGGGAGCCTTATTCTTAAAGTAGCAGAGCCAAGGAAGTCAAGGCTGACAATCCGGTAGGAACAATTGCAGTTTGCCATCCAGGGTGGCTGTGGTGAGCTGTAATTCAAAACAGAAAACACATGATTGGCATAGAATGCTTTGCGTTGAATAATGGTTGACCAAAGGCCTAGCTACCTTATTAAATCTCATTATAAAAATTTAAAAGGCGTCTGGAATTTACTTTTCATGTATTATGTCCATGTTTGCTTGGAAAGTCTACTTTTATTTAGAATTCATTTTAGTTGGTTCCTGTGGTGTAAATGCCAATTATTACTACCAAGATAAAGAACTGTGATGAATTAGAAATCCTGTAATGCCCTTCTGCTTGCAGAACAGCTTTTGATCCAACAAAGTGAACAATACTGTAAGAGAACAAGAGGTTATTTTCTCCTATTTCTGCTTCCCCTGCAGCCCTCCACTCCATCTCCCCATGGTATTTAGGTGGTTTCTGACATATAAATGAACCAAATGTTATGCTGTATGTGGAGATTGGTTGGGGGTTGTTGATGCTGCTGCTGTTTGCCATATAAGTACTTATAAGCTGAGAACCTTCAAAATGGAAATAACAGAAAATCCATTTTAAAAGCCTGAAAAAAGTTTTTTATTTTTAGCAATTATAAAAGAATAAGAAAAACAGTACAATGAAGCAATGACCACTCCCCGCTTAAAACGGGGGGCGCCCTTTGCGTAGACGCGCACAGCCCTAGATCTGGAGCGGCCCCATCAGCATAGGCTTGGCTTTGCCTTCCCTCAGGTGGGATACCTGGAGGTCTCCGCCTACCTCAGTCAGTTGTCCAATCCCACCTGGGGGAAGCGTTGCCAAGGAGACCAGGCCAGGTAGGGGAGGAATTACCTGCCTACACAATAGAGGGAGGATCTTACCTGGGAATCCTCACTTGGCTCCAGAGCTGCTCCCACCCTAACCACCCTCAGTTAATGTCTTCTTTTACAGGTTAACTTTTCTTCATAGGTTTTGCAGGTTAACTTATCTTCACAGGTATGCGGGCGCTGCTACGTTAAGGTCGCTGTTAAAGGGCCGGAAAGGAATTTCCCTGCATTGGCAGGTTTCGCCTTTCCCGTAGCAAAACGTCACAACTTTGGCGGTATCAGGCCTTGGGCGGAATCCTTTAGTCCATCTTCCTCTTTGCGGCGGCGATACCAAGGTTCCCCGTTAAAGGGGTTTTTGAAGGGAGGCTTTGGCCGTACGCCGAAAGGTCGTCATTGCTCTCCCCTGCGGCGGTGGCGTAACAGGGGCGGCTATCTCTGCTTGAACATATGTTCTCCAGAGCCGGCCCATCCCCCCCCCACACACACACACTGGATAACCCTGAAGCTCCCTAGGTCCCCGGCTGGGGACTGGGGAGGGAGAACGCCCAATGCCTAAGCCAAGGTCTACCCACATTTGAAATTTAATAAAGTTGTGGCCAATTTAATCCCATAGCACGTTGTCTTGAGTCGTTATTCCACATGACGGGGGGGACCGCTCGGGATCTGGGGACTCCGCCTGTCCACGCAAATTCCAAATATGTCTTTGGAACAATTAATTGGCTTGCACTTGCATGGATCATGAAAGTTACTAAAAAGCCAATTCTAATTCTTTGGTATTTTTCACTCCATACACTGGCAGCTGTTATACAAAGGGTTGAGAAAATGAGTTTGAGTACATTTTGAATTAATTCACATTTCAGTTCAAATATTCTGGTAAAAAAAAAGAAGGAAAAGGATAACATTTACTTCTACATGTATGTGACTGTTTTCTAGAATTAACGGCAATAGCAACATCAAGTGGGGGAAAAAATAAGTATTTTTCATTGTCCCATGAGGCTAATGAAAAGCAGAACACAAGGAGCAATGGGAGTATTGACCCCATGGAGTGATGGGTAAATAAACAGTTGTGATGCAATCTGCTTGTGCTGATGTAGCCCTCCCCGCCCCCAACACACCTGCAGGTCATTTTAAGCAGCCAAGCTTGGGCAAGCCCCGGGGTTATCTGGCATTCCACATGGCACTGTATTACACAATATTTGTAAAGGCTAAGATGACTGGCAGAATCCGTAACCAAGGAAAAGAGACGGTGGAAGAAGATTGGAAGAAATTTAAAGTATATCTCAAGAACTGTTGTAAAATTAATGAGTGCTAAAATGTCAAGGGAAAGGAAAATATAGAATTACAGCTGTAATTGATTAAGTAAGAGAAGAAGGCAAAAAAGAAAATGAGTAATTAGTTAATTGAAGTGAGGGGTTGCTGAAGAAATTTTAAAACAGGGATGCAGAAAAGGGGAGGCCAGGGGAAGTCTGGGAAGTAAGGTTTATGAAAAAGAGGTTTTGAAATTATACGTGTTTATATGTTTGTTTGTCTATGTATTGTGTATTGTTTTGTTTTTAATTTGTGTTGGAAAACCAATAAAAAAAATTATATAAAAAAAAATATTTGTAAAGGCTAATGCTGTTGAGCAGAGCAGTTGTGCAAGCTCCTAGCCCGGAAATGCAACTTATTCTGTCTCACAGCTGAACATAAGCCTGGCCAGAAGTTGGAATCCTGTGCCAGTGGCATCCTGTTCTTTTTCAAATCAGCACAGGCTCAGGAGCTGCTGAAGCTGCTCCAACCATCACATCAGTTGTTGCACAGATGTTGAGTTTTCAGTTGTTTCTGATTTTATCTGTTCACAGTCAATGGGTGCGTATTTTGCAATGAGTTTTTCTTATTAACACTTTTCATAAAACAATAAAATAGCTGCAGCAAAAAGTCACCGGGTGCATATTAACGGCATGGGGCTTGTGGACCACAACTGAAAACGCCTGCTTCTATTGCAGCATCTGAGACCCGACAAAGAAAGCATGAGTCCTATTTGCGGCTGTTAGACAGTGGTGAACCTTTTACAAAGTCTCATGGTCTGAATGATGCATCTTAAATTACAGAATGTGCAGTATCACTTATAATACTTTCATTTTAAACTCCATCTTTGCACAGGGCACATAATGACAAAGTTTTGAAATTTACTTCAGGAAAAAGTGCATTGTTTCTCATATTTCTGGGTGGGTGGGTGTTGTTGTTTTTTAAAAAAAACTTATGAAGGCTTGTATCTCACCCATCAGTTATAGTAACGGCCATTATAGCTCCATGATATTCATTATGGTATAGTGCCCTCTGCTGAAAATCCAAACATAAAGGAAATGCATACAAACAGAGTTGCAAAAAGGGAGTGGCAGAGTGGTGCATCAAGGTTTTTATTTAACTCACTTTCCTTTATCTCTCCTTTCTACCCTACAACTATTGAAGAATACTATTGTTTTGTTCAGCTACTCTCTGCCCAAACAAGTAGCCTGAGAGATGAATGGACTTTTAATATATATCTGTATTATTGCTTCTTGCATCACAATGCTCACCCCTGCTAGTGTTGATAACACTACTTCCAACTCACCAGTCCAGAAATTCTCATGCTAGCTTCATGTCAACTTCTTTGACAACTGCATTTTACTACTGCTGTTTACATCACACGAAGCAGCAGCACACTGCAGAATTGCTGTTTGGGTGGAAGTGACTTCCTCCTGCAGAACTACTTAGGCCCTGCTCCATCTTAAGATGTTACAGTGGATCTGTGGGAAGGGAGGTTACACTCAACTTTCTATCCACTGAATGGGAATATTAACGACGCTCATATTTGTTTTGGAGCAGGGATGCTTCGTTTCAATGTGCACCTGCACAGATCCAGATGTAAACAATACTGTTCTCTGCATTCCTTGAAGGGCTGAGGGCTGAACAGCAGCTTGCTCTACTGGAGATGGTAGAGGAAAGAGGGAACAAGGCATAAACAAGCAGAGGGAGGAGCAAGATGGTTGCCATCTGATTTTATTCTGCTCCAAATTTGATTTTAAGATGTATTTTAATTGATTGTTTGATTTATGTTTTTAATGTATCATACTTTGATGTTAGCCACCCTGAGCTCGGGCCTGGTCAGGGAGGGCAGGGTATAAATTATTATTATTATTATTATTATTATTATTATTATTATTATTATTTACAGTGGGGAGTGGAGGATTAGCAATGGTAGGTGATATGTGGAACATTGCTTGTGAAGGAGACGACTGAAAATATCTGATAGCTGGCTGCATCATCCCCACAACTATCTAATAACCATTTCAGCTCCATTATGGAATGGTGTTCTGTGAGTAATTGCTCTGTTAAGAGTTTTGGTTAATGCTTCATTTCCTTTTGATGTTTCTCAAGGTTCCTGCTTTCTTTATGCTATATATTATTTCCTTTGGTTCATTTATTTTTTTTTGTTTAAAGAATCACTTTCATGCATTGCAGATTATATTCAGTTGCATTTAAGGCAAATCCAATAAAATATGGTGGTAGTAAAAGGTTATTTGGGCTATGGAAATTGTTTGTGTTTAAAGTTATAAGGTAGCTGAGGGTGTGCGAGTGTTCTTGCTGCAAATTGTGCAGTATTCTAGGAAGTCAGAGACCCCGGAAGGTGTTGCCTGTACAGTGGTACCTCGGGTTAAGAACTTAATTCGTTCCAGAGGTCTGTTCTTAACCTGAAACCGTTTTTAACCTAAAGCACCACTTTAGCTAATGGGACCTCCTGCTGCTGCTGGGCCTCCATCACACGATTTCTGCTCTCATCCTGAAGCAAAGTTCTTAACCCGAGGTACTATTTCTGGATTAGCGGAGTCTGTAACCTGAAGCGTATGTAACGTGAAGTGTATGTAACCCAAGGTACCACTGTATAGTGCATGAGAGATGGTTGATTTTCTTGAAAGGAAAAAGTATCTCCTTTTAACTTTTTTTTTTAAAAAAAATCAGCTCTCAGACACTCTACAGGAAACCTGATCCAAAGATTCTGCATTATGCCTAGAGAATGTAGAAAACTCTGTTCAGATATGTATGCTACCTGATGTCTCTTGGAGATTATGAATATTGCCTGGAGAATGCATAAAATGCAGTCAAGATATTGTGGGCCAGATTCAAGTAAATAGTTGTGCTAGAAGGAGAAACACAACAAGTTCCATCAACACAACAGGGCTTTCCTTTCTCTCCCCTTGCATCCCCAAATTGACTTGGGGGGGTGAGAGAACCCACAAAACAGCATGGGGGGGACTGCTATATCTGGCAAGCAGAAATGCTTGTGCTGACAGAATGATCACCTTAGTGCAGAGGTTTTCAACCTTTTAAAGTCCACAGCTCCCTGTGGGGCTCAGGAGCCCAGCTATATCACTCTTTGCCTGCAGAGTTGACAGGCTCTCACCCTTTTTCGAACACCCTCGCTTGTGGAGTGTTCCCTCCTCTCCTCTCCCCTCTCCTTGGGAGTCCTCTGGGCACCCCTGGTCTCTGAGCTGCCCCCTCCCTGCTCCAAAGAGAGATGCCTCCTCACACTGCCCCACAGAGGCCTGGGAGGTCTGACCATTCCCAACAGCAAGGGTTGGCGGACTGGCTGGCTGGATTCCCATGCCTGCTTACTTGCTTACTCTGAAGCCGCCTTAGCTCTTGGCAACCAACACCCCCTGGCCAGCCCCAGAGGCACCATTTGCCTGGGGGCTTGTAGCTGGGGCTACTGCAACAAACAGCTAAGGAGGCAGAGACACAAGAGGGCATCAGAGCAGGGAGGGAAGGAAAGAGGGACAGAGGCCAGTATTGCCTGCAACACCCCGACTATCATTTAAAGAGCCCCAGAGTGAAAACCACTGCGACACTGAATGCCACCCTGGTATTCTCCAGAATCAGTGGAGATTATACATATTGCCTGGGGAGTGTACAACTCCCCCAGGCCTGTTGGAAAGCATTGGCTGGGAAATGTGCATAATTCCCTCTTTGCAGACAGATTATGTATACGTTCGCCATGATGCATGGCGAATGCACCCAATGGCTGGTTGTTATGCTCATTTGTTATTCAGCTCACTTTACCCTGACATATACATGCACAAGCATATCTGCAAATTGAGAGTATGTATCTGACAAAGGTGTCCCCAGCTATAATAAATCTGTTAGGTTTTAAAGGTGCCTTGGGACTTCTTGGCAACTTTTGCTACAGTAGTTTAATACAGCTCCCCATTCAGAATAAGCAGTGACTCGAGTCTCAAGATAAATTTACTTAAGAAAGTTAATGTTTCTCACCTGCTTTTTACCCCTGCAGACATCTGTGCCTCCCATAAAAAGCTTCCAACATAAAAAGGTTTGGGAGGGGAAATGTGGGATGGAGACTCCTGTGGTAAGAGGCTAACTGGACATCCCTCACTGTTCAGGAGGGCCTCCAATTCTCTAGAGAGATTTGCAGGGGGGCACAGATGACTGCAAGCAGGGGGCAGGAAACTCTCCATGAACTTTCTTAAGATAACTTACATTAGCACCTAACACTGCAAGTCTAACCATGCCTACCCTTAAGTAAGTCCTAATGAATTTGATGGGCTTGGTTCCTGATAAGTGGACTGATTGCAGCCTAAGCCATTTCCTATCACAATATTGTTCTCATCGCCATAACCAATTGCCATCTCCCAGCTAGTATAAATTAGGCTCCAGAGGACATTGTGGTTAATGCAGTCATCATAATTTGCTTGCTATGCTATCTTCTGTTACGATCAGTAAGCTTCTTGTGTGGTATATGCATTCATATAAGTGTAGCCTAACAGACATCTTGAGGTATGTAAATTACTTCAGGTATTTTGCCCACTCTAATTTTTTCTCACCACAGAAATTTGCCTTCCTCTGTACTACGCAATAATTGTGATTCTCCCGTTCTGACTTGTGGTGCAAAGAGTTTAAAAATATGTAATGGAAACAATGAAAATGTATAATGGTTTGCCACTCACATTTGTAATAGCCATTTGTGAGTCTATAATATGTATTCAAAATTCACATGGCTGAAAGAGTGTGGACTCAAATTAAGGTGTGTTTTTTAAAAAAAGATGAGCTTAAAAGAACTCTAATATGTCTTCTCCTCTTTTGGTAAGAGAGCACTTCTGTCTCACGCTGTTAATATGACATCATTCTCAACCTGATATTATCTCCCAAGTAATGGGAAAAACTGAGGAAAAATATTTCTAAGAAGGGGAGGCTACAGAGATGATATATAATTTCAAACTTTCACAAATACTGTCCCTTGATAGCCTTTGCCTGGATACCAGATGAAACCTAGATAAATGGTGAACTCCTTGAGATCCAACTTTTGTGTCATTCTAAAATTGTTATGACTTAATTGCTTAAACAGTAAGGACTTTTGTGATTATATGTAATTCCAGAAGTATGGTTATATTGCTTAGGGCTACTACACAAATCACATTCTGAGGCAGTTTTCATTTAGAAAGAATGTGGCAAATCAGGATCAGACCTTAGCAAAACTTTGAGACAGTTCCATCAGACAGAGGTATTCTTGCTGAATAGAAACATTTTTATGATCAGACATCAGGCTACTTCTCTGGACACTTTTTGCAAATCCTAGTGATACTTAGCGGTTGCCTTTTAGCAGCATCTATTAAAGCAGAAACTTTCTTCAATGTATGATGACAGACATTTGGATTTTGAAACTGCCACTTGGTGAAAATATAGATTGAAAAGTGCATATTGAGATAGAGTAAGATTGGTACAGCAAACCACAATAATCTGCACTAATGTGAAGAAAATAAGTTTCTATGCTTTTGCTCAAGACTTACATAAGCTCGAGAAAATGTTGTCATTCTAGGAAAGGATAATTCTGCTGAAAAGCAGGGTGAAATGGTGGTTAGACCAAAATACCGGGCCTCTTGCTCCTGAAGCTTGATCTGACCTGGATTTTCAAATGAACTTGCTATTTTATGCCCTTATCTGCCTATCTGTAAAATGGGGATAGAATCTTGAAAGGATGGAGAAATAGGCACCAAATGGATGTACTCTATGTGTGCACACTGTTGGAAATAAATGTGCTGGGCCAGCATAAAGACTGAAATTATAACTGCTTGCTTCTCAGAAAAGCCAGCTCATCTATTTTTGTTATGATAATATCGAAGAAAAATATTAAAGATGGCATTTCCATCTAAGAATGAGTGATAGCCATTGTTAGTATATGGTAAACTATATTTCTTTCAGCATGAAAAATACAACAAATATTGTAATTTGAGTAAAACGCAAATATATTTTGAGTGATTACTCATTTCAAAGTAAGAATTATTAATCAACTAAAATCCTTTGAGCCATTTGACAACAAGCTAAGATTCACATATGACTAAAATATTACAGAGCACTTGACAGCTTGAGGATGGATAATGTTAGAACAGCACCCCTAAATTGTCAAGCAAAATGTGCTCCTGTAAACCACTAAGAATGACTTCATATATTAGCCAAGGAAGACACAGAGCCTGTTATAAGCAGCACTAGCATTTTTGCTGCCTTACAAAAATAAATGAACACTGTCAATGAAAGCAGTGTCATCTCTAGCAGTCAAGCAACAAAAACGGAATCTTGCTATGCTTCCAAAGTAATCAAAATGATTCAGCCCCATGCTAAGCAAACAACTAAAAAAATGCATAATCTCCTTAATATAGCTTGCTGTATGTTTTCAGATTTTAAGGTCTCAAATAACTTACACCCAGCAGCAGATGGGGACAAATATATATGGTTTTATATGGCTAAACTTTGTCACTTATATAAAAATAGGTGGATATCCTTAATACATAGTTGATTAACGGGCATTCAAGGAGCCATAGGACACAGTGGATCTTTCCCTCTGTTCATAGAGGGGGAGGTCCACCACTGGAGGCCTCCTTGATGTGACCACAGAAACATCTACAGCCATCCCTCTTCTAATGTCAGATGTATAAGGGAGGAAAAAGAGGCATGCCAGGGGATTGAGGGAGACTTTAGATCTTCAAAATCCAAAGCTCCCTTGTGCCATTGGCACACCCGCAAAACAGCAAAAATCTATCTACCAGTCATGGATATGGAGTAGTGAATTTCCCTCCCATAGGACTCAATGGCAGGAAAATTTGGAAATCAAAAGAGAGATTACTGTAAATAGCCAGGTAAGATCTGCCCCCACCCATGATTTTGCTTTGGCCCATGTAAACCTGGCCGAGTTTGGATATGGTGATTCCTCTGCCTTAGACTCTCCCCTTCCCTTACAGTAGGATTGATCTATCCTGAAATTTGCCTTCCCATAAAAAATATTTCTGTGGTGATGACCTAGTATGGTAAAGTAAGGTAAAGGACTCCTGGATGGTTAAGTCCAGTCAAATTTGACTATGGAGTGTGGCGCTCAACTTCGCTTTCAGGCCGAGGGAGCCGGTGTTTGTCCACAGACAGCTTTCTGGGTCATGTGGCTAGCAGGACTAAACTGCTTCTGGCTCAACGGGACAACCTGATGGAAGCCAGAGCACAAGGAAACACCATTTGCCTTTCTGTCTCAGTGGTAACTATTTATCTACTTGCGTTGGTATGCTTTTAGGATTACCTAATGCTGAGGTGTGAAGGGATGGGGGGGGGGAGGGAGAGAGAGAAATTCAAGGAAAGTGTTTTTGCCTCTGAAAACAACCGAACTAGTGGAGGTGGAAAGAGAAGCATGTTAGTAACTGCTTTTCCCATCCCAAACCAACCTAGATAGCTTTAAAAGAGGATTAGAGAAATTCACGGAGGAGAAGAGGACTATAGGTGGCTACTGGCCAGGAGGGCTGCGCTCCATTGTCAGAGACAGGAGGCAGGCTCTGAATGCCAGTTGCTAGGAATCACAGATCAGGAGAATGCTGTTGTACCCAAGAAGATTAATCTGGACAGGATGAGAAGCTAATGGTAGGTGGTATAATTTCTCTAGGGCATGGTGGTTCCACTCTTCTGGATGGAGTCACTAAGTTGTCTTAAAATAATTTATTTTTGTTTCACTGGATCTGCTACACTCACCTGGGGTTCTTACTGGAAAAAATGGCTTAGAGATTAAGTGAATGAACAAATAACTATGCTACATATGTTTCTGCAGTTTATATTTCTAATGTGTGAGTTCACATAGATGTTACTGCTGCTGGACATATATTCTTAGATGTTTCTGTCTGCCTCATTGTGCCCACATCATAAAAAATCATGTTATTACTGAGCCATCCACCTTCCTTAAAGGAAAATATTTTGCAAATCATGGCAGAGTCAGCAGCCAAACTATCATCATATACAGCCCACAAAAATATTGAATTTATGAGGAAAGGGTACTGTTCCAGGAAGAAAAAACAAACTATGTTTAGCAGTGCTGAGCTATAATTATTCCAAACTGCCTTTTGTATAATAGATGCCTTGGAACTGTATATACGAGTCTTAGCATCTATCAACTGCAGTTGTGTGAAAAAGTCTCAATTAGTACAGCTTCAGGTGGTGAAGAAGACTTAAAACTTTTCAGCCAGCCAATGAAATCCTTGATCCTTCTCTTCCCTAAGTGACAAACTTGCTGGGAGACACAGAATGAACCTATTAGAACAGTCAACATCTCTGTGTGTGGCCCCAGTTCTGTTAATGAGGAGACCATTTCCCGTAGGGTTTCAGGATTAATTTGGCAACTGAAACTCCTTTGGTCCTACTAATGAACCATCTTAGCCAACAGGTAATTTGGAGAAAATGTCATAACATAAAGGTTTTGCAACCCCAAGAAGCTTATCTTTTAGGAAACTACACAGCTGGTGCCTAGATATAGGTGCAAAGGGCACTCTTGGCTGTGACTGTCAAGGACTGGTATCCAAAACCCAGGGTCCAGATATTCAGGGTCTGTCACCAGCCCTGCAAAGGACACTGCCAGCACTCTTTCTGCCCAACCATCTTGGGTCAGGAGGCTCCCAGACCTTTACTGGACACCCTCTGATTCTAAAGGAGCAAGAGAGAAAAAACACAGCTCTCTGCTCCCTGAGCATCAGAGTCACTAAATTACTCAACAGCAAGTGACTAATACTGGATTTAGTATCAAGGTTTCAGTCAGACATTAATTTTAAATGAGGTGGACTTATTAGAAAAGAAGGCAGCATAAAATGAAACCAAAATACACAACAGAAGTACAGCTAGAAAGTCTGATTAACTAAGTAGCTGGGAATTATAAACTGGAACAGGGCTTTCCAAACTTGGGTCTCCAGCCGTTTTTGGACAGCAATTCCCATCATCCCTGACCACTGGTTCTGCTAGCTAGGGATGATGGGGGTTGTAGTCCAAAAACAGTGTAAGTCTCAAGTTTGGGAAACCCTGAACTAGACTAAAAGAATAAAGCTAACATTCTAATTCTAGACGTATGATATATGTATAAGTCTACCAATTATAATCCATTGCACTTTAATTACAAAAGGATGCATGCTAAACAAGCCTATTGAAGTTTATGTAAGTCCTGGTAAGACAGTGAAGAAAAGCCAAGCACGTCTGCCAGACCAGCAGTTTTCTTCACTGAAGAGAGTATCATATTCTGCAGTATAAACAAAAAGTTTTGATGTTGAGTCATTATTCACAAACGTTAGGCCAAATATTCATATATAAAACGAGCCTCGATCTAAGAGTTTCTGAAAGTTCACAATTAAATAGGAGAAAAACCAAGAAAGGCTGCAATCCCATATACACTTACTCCGAAGTATGTCCCATTTAACACAGTAGGATTTACTTCAAAGTAGAAGTAATTGCATACAATTGTGCTGCAAATTGCCTGAATTGCTGCAGTACACTGGCATGAGTGAATGACCCTTTAGCAACACAATGTGACCAACATAATTGTTCACTGACAGATAAATACAAATAAAATGACTCCAAGGCAAGAATCTGTGCATACGACACATAACTAGACATAACTAGACATTCATAAATTGCAAGTCAGCACCAGGTCTTTGTAGGAAGTTGTAATATCTACTTGAATTCATACTTGCCTGTGGCAACACCCTAACGATTTGTTTTCTTTTCAACACAACATTTATCATTTTCCCTTCAATTTCCTTGTCTCAAATGCAACAATAACAAAGTTGCCAACTGAAGCCAGTACTTTAGCGGCTGTTTCTGATTCTGTGCTTTCTTTCAGGATACTTACATTTCCCATTGGGGCATAATCTACTGCAGGCATAGGCAAACTCGGCCCTCCAGATGTTTTGGGACTATAACCCCTACCATCCCTAGCTAACAGGACCAGTGGTCAGGGATGATGGGAGTTGTAGTCCCAAAACATTTGGAGGGCTGAGTTTGCCTATGCCTGATCTACTGTGTTTTGATAATGGCATACTCTAAATCACTCCATGTTGACAACACATTTTGCTGATTGTATGCCTTTCATGGGATTTACATTTCAAACACCTCACTGAGGTCTTTTTATGTTCCTCTGTTTTCCTCAATGATGAGCAAACATGCTTGAAGTTTTTCCAAGTTTAAGGGGGAGGATCAAATCCATTGTGCATCACTGCCTGTCCTCTCAAAACTCTGTCCCATACAGTTCTTTTGGTAACTCCATCATGTGGTCCTCTGCCATGGGAAGATTTACTTAAGTTCCAGGATTTGTAAATGATGAAGTCACTGTGGAATACCTGTTCTTAAAGTGGTATCAGTCCATAGAATAATGGGTCTAATTTCAATGCCATGTTTCGCATTGGAAGAATTTCAGTGAAAGAGAAATGCTCAGTTGCATCAAGGACAGCATACATCTGTACCTGCACTTCTTCATCAGTGACTTGCCTATAATAAATCACAGCAGTGTAAATTATTACAGAAGTTCCTTGTTCTGCAGTCCAATGAGCCTGCATTGCTTCATTCTGATACTTTATGTAATAATTCTCTGCAAAGTCAGTTTGCAGAATCAGTTCACTTTGCCACAATTTTTTCCTTTTGGCTCTGAAGCTCTTTTGCTTGTCTATATATATTGTATGCATGCTTCAATATTTTTCTCGTTTGACTAAACAGCATTTGTTCTATTTCACTCCAGGTAACAGACTGCAGCTCCAATTTATCTTCATTCCACTGATTTACCAGAATCTTCTATTCAATATTGCGTAGTTTATCCAAGTTCCAACTTTGGAATCTCTGCATCCTATAGTCTGTTGAGTTTTTATCACACACAATCAATTCAATCGGTTCTTTAATTTTCTTTGTTCTGTCTTCAAATTTGCGTGCTGCCAAAAGAAGACTTAAGTTCTCACAATAAACACAGTAGAAAACTTGATCATCCTTACTAGAGATTAACTCAACCACCTCTGGATGTAGTTCACAAACTTTTCAAATCCCGAAGGGGTTTTGGGATGCTCATTACTATATATGTCATGTTCTTCTTTTAACCTGTATACCGGGAGTTGTTTATGTACTTTCTCCCTTCCCCCGTTTTTCTGTTTTTCATAGTTTTGGTTTCTTTCTTTTTCCTGACAGCTGGCAAGATACATTATCCCTTCTGCAGAAACACTGTACAGTGTCAGTAGTTTCCACAGCCCCCATCTTTCTGCTAGAAGCTCCAATATCACTCTTCTTTTCAGAAGCATTTTCTCTTCTAATTAGTTCTCTTACTACAAGTTGTTTTTTGTGGCCTGGGGGGATGAGCTAAACACGTTTTATGACTTTACAAAAGGTTTGATGTGAAGCAAATGACACTTCACTAAGGTTTGTTTGTTTGTAAAAAAAATAAGTTGCACATTTTGGTGCTATGTTTGTCAAAAGAACTGTTACATGTAAAAAAAAGTTAGCCAACATCTCAACAGTTTTTTTTAATGATAACAAATTCAAAAAAGAAAAAGTTAAAATGTTCAGATTTTTATTTTCGTTTGTTGAAGGGGCAGGGAGCATGTGTTTCTGTGACCTACGTAACATGCTGAACCAAAGTAGGTTTTGTTGTCTTAAGCATATCTGATTTTGTTCCTAACATTAAAAAAAATTCTCTATGTGCCAAAGGAAAAAGCAAAACTGTCAACTCAATAAAAGATCATTAATCTATTGTCTATTTTCTCGAAGAGGTCTTAAACTAAACATGGGGGGGGGGGGCTAAATAGCTTTTGAAACACATGTATGTCTGGTGTTTCGTGTTATTTTATTCATGTGTAAAATGCCATTTTGTTTTTGTTTTTTAATTTTTTATTAAAGGTTTTCTCAATACAACAAAAAAAGCAAACAAAATAACATATACTTTTTTCAATATCCACATTTTCTTCACTTCTTTGGACTTCCTCACATCTCTTGTTCCTGCGTTCTAAGTTTTCGAACTTTACCCAGCAATTTATCATCTTGTTTCAATTCTTATATTATAATTTCCAATATTGTGTCCCTAATTTTAGATAGTTTTACCCAAACCTTAAAAGCTTAATTTTAGCATAATATTTATCCAAAATTTGTCTTTTCTTATATTTTCATTTATCTTCATACTCCTTTTAACTATCTTAATGGTGCCATATTATTAATAATCTTACATCTTTCTTAACACTCATACAATTTACAGTATTTTTGTAAATAGTCCTTAAATTTCTTCCAGTCCTCCTCCACAGCCTCTTCTCCCAGGTCTCGGATTCTGCCTGTAAAATGCCATTTTGAACAATGGTTGCCATATCATGAAACTCTGGGGAATTATATATGAATATGAAAAATGAGTCTGTAGGTTGCCATTTTCATGGAATTATGCAGCAGTGAAAATGATCCCAACAGAAAATGAAGGTTTTCAGCACAGAATGTCATATCAAAGCCAGCAACTTGTCTTATATGTCCAGGACTTGAGGATCACTCAAATGCTAGATAAACCTCAATTCTGCAAGTTTATGCTTTTCTTTCTCTTTCTCCCTTTCTCTTTCTTTCTTTTGTTTGAAGGGAAGGTAGAAGGAATGGCACACAAGGCTATATCTACAACACTTTTTGAGGATTGGCCCAAGATTGGTTGCAATTTTTAAAGGCTTTTTTCACACTACATCTCTACTTCAAGTATCATAACAGTGTTCACTGGGCCACACTGTAGCACAATGAACATTCACAACAAAAATTCAGTATGTTGTCTCAAACAAAAAATGCAAAATTGCAAAGAAGTCGGGGTTTTTTGTACAGGCAGGAACAGGTACAAAATCAATATACTGATTTTGCAAAAGGAAAATATAACTGTCATATACTTCCCACAAGTATATTCCTGGGTCAATAGCCACTAAGATAGGTGACATCTAAAATTTCAAACTCAGCCCACATCCAAATAATATCTAATCAAGGCCAGTGGTATTATAATGAACAAACACTTTCTTCAGGATCCTTCTGGTGGGTCCTTGGTTCCCCAGGGAGTCAGAAGTTACAGCTTTCATTCAAATTCTCCTCCAGATCTTCTTTAACATGGGTTTTTGGTGCCCAGACTGTACTTCCCCTGCTCAGCAGGTCACCTGCTGCTTCTGACTTTCTTTACTGATCTCTCCCTTCCTTTGTAGCACCTTAAGCCCCTCAGCTCTCAACAAATCTGTCTCTCCATCCCCTGTAATGAGCTAAGCCACTCTGCTCACCCACAACTGATGGCCATTTCTTATACTGCCACACTGCACATGGGATTGCGTTCCCTGAGCTGCTACCACTCCAGTGCTCTACATCTAGCCCAGCCATGTTTACATCTGGTCAGCCTGGAAGTGGAATACAGTGCAGCCCAGAGACTGCCACCAACACACCACCACTCACATTCTTTAAACATGAAGCTAAGTTTATTTTACTGAATTTAATATCATAATGAGTAGTAGAAAATGATTTAAACGAGTACGAATAGCTGGTGAGTCATTTGAAACACAGGCTTGAAAACTGCAGTTCTCACCATACCTACTTTCATATTTCAGCCACACCGAATTTGACCGCCAGCCACAGTGAGGGAACAGGAAGTAACTAATGAACTGCTTTAAAAGAAAGTGACCGGGAAGGAGATACTAATAAAAAGAATAATAGTCCTAAAATCTGGGTAAGTGCTGTGCCAGTCCCTACTGGGAGGTGTGATGCTGAAATTGCATTTTAAGACATAAAAGTAGCCTGGCAAAAAGCCTGGACAGTAATCTCATAAAGAAAAAAAGTTTTTTCATAAAGACATGCAATCTAAAAACTCAATTCAAATTAATACTACAGTTCTATACATGTCTACTCAGAAGCCCAATGAGCTTAATAAGATTTATTCCCAAATAAGTGTGCATAGAGTTACAGCCTCAGACTTTCATCCATTAGATCAGCAGGTTTGAAACTTTCCGATTTCCACTAACCTTTTCCTTATCCAAATGGCCATGTAATCTTTATATCTGTCTTCCAGACAGCTGGCTAGCTTTTTTATACAGATTTTTCTATAAAATTTGATTCAGCTCTTCAGTGAAGGAATATTCCATTGACTACCTGTCATTTTGTATGAGTACCAAAAGGTGAGAGCATAATCTTGCAAGGATGCCTGGGAAAATGCTTAGCAGAAATGCTTATGACTATAAGAACACATGTTTTTATTGAACATTTTATGATCTGTTGACATTGTTTTCAAAAAGATTTTTGGTGCCTGGAATAGTACAAAATATTCTAACAAATTCATCATAGTTTCAATTAAGTTTCTTTTATTTTTATATAACCACAAAAATGTATTTATTCAAAAGATTTTGTAACAGTGTTTACAAACAGAGTCAAGCTATTAATTTCATAGAGGGGGGTGGAATTAGGCTTACACATTTATTTATTTCTTCTTCTTAAATGAAAGATAAGAGTCCAGGTACCCTGCTGGTGTTGCAAATGCCACCCCCTCAAATTTATTGCCCTGGGCAATTGTCCCATTTGCCCTCCCATAAATACATCTCTGGTGGTGCACAAAACTTAAATCTGCATTGCTTATGAAGCTTACTTCATAGTTTTAGAAATCTCGCTACCTGATCTACTTCACAGTGTTATGTCACAGAAAAAATGTTGTTTTCCCTTTGGAGGGAGATAATTAACATTTGTAGACATGGAACTAGGACAGTTGATATGATGTAACATAACCTAAGGCTTCTATCCCTTTAAGAATCACCAAGAGGGGCAAAATTCAGCAGGTGTCATTATTTTGTTCCCTGAAACTCTTTAACGTAAGGTTCTTTCAAAGAATTTCTGTCATCTTTCAAACTCCTGGCAGAATCTTTGCATATATTGAAATACCTGATTTGAGGTCCCCATAAGGACCACTAGATGGGATATGGGAGATCAGTGATCCATATCACTCCTGGGTCTGCTAATTTAATTGGGGGAAGTAGCACCAGATGTGGGGTGTGTTTAGTCTTTTCCTCCTGTGCTATTTCCTATTTCCTAATCTAAACCACACACCCAACTACCTACCTGCTACTAGCTCTGTGTGGCTAAAAGAACAGATACATCAACCGTGGGAACACTCAGAGATGCTAGATGAAGAAATGCAACCTAAAAAGGTTGTAATGAATTTCTGCTGAAAGAATGTATTTATTAATTGTGGCTTAAAGTGGAATTCTGTCTACATGAGCTGATCTTGGATACAAGGAACATGATGTACCCTAAATTTATCTCAAAATGTTTATGAATATGTAGAATTTTGTCCATTGTCACCAATATCATCATAGTTGGTTTTAAAAGACTTCAATTTAAAATCTGAAAATCTGTATGCCTTTCTGGGAATAAATTTGATTGCATATAGAGGAACATATTTCCAAATACACATACATGGGCTTACATTGAGCTTTCCCCCTCTTATTTGCTATTATGTTATAACTGGCATATAAAGTTAGAACATCTGGCAGAAAAGAAAACACAACATTTCAACACTGTTGAGAGCTGATTCTCTCCAATAAAAGTACAATCCGGCTTGAGAGATAAACAGCCAACCCAATTGTTTTTGGAAAGATGCAGCAGGGTTTGGCATCAATGCTTTTATGTTGAACGGTTTCATTTTTATAAGATTTGCGAGGAAAACTGCTTCCTGATGTTTATTTTCAAGGTAGAATATTGCATGCAAAAATTGTATGTGTGCTACCTCACAAGCTGCACATAAATAATATAGTCTAGAGATGAGAATTTGTTTCAAGACCCCTCTATTTTCCTATCTTCTACATTGTAACTTTGCCCAGTTGTTAATCTTCAATTAAGTTTACATTATATGACGTCTAGAGATGCTAGTAAAGTTCTTCCAAGTCAAGCTCAGGTATGAACTTTGGGATTCACAGAAGCCTGCTTCAGACAAGAAGATTTTTTTTAAAAAAACCCTTGAATTCTTCTCCAGCTCAGATGAAATTCCAAGCTGGAGATTCATGTCTAGTTCTCCCCCACATCATCCTTCACCAGCAACAAAAGCCTTCCCTGTTAGCCCTTCAAACATCTGCCCTACTTCTCTTTCTTCCTGTCAAGTGGTGATTGTGGGAGGGTAGATAAGGGGGGTTCCCCCTCCCCTCTCTGTTTGTGATGCTCTGGGTAGCTCTTTGCCACAGAACAAATACCAAGGGAACATGGGAGCAGTAGTCAAAACAAAAAAAATTCCTTCCAGTAGCACCTTAAAGACCAACTAAGTTAGTTCTTGGTATGACCTTTCGTGTGCATGCACACTTCTTCACACTATCTGAAAAATAGCAGTGAAAAAGAATGAAGCAGAAGTTAATTATCTGCAATCTCCTTCATTTGAAAAATACAGACAGTAATTGGCTTTGGAGAACGTTCACAAATTGTTTGCTAATAAAAGTGAAAAGGAACAAACTCAATGTTCTAAATCGCAGTGTTATGTGACTTAGTACTGCAGAAACTAATAAATCCACCATGTACAAAGATTTACTCAGTACAAATATGGTTGAAAGACTCCAAATGGCACACACTATTGATGTCATATTGCCCTTGGTTTAGTCGCAGCTTAAATAAGTATCATCCAGAAAGGTTGAAATCACAATGACAAAGGGAAAGATTTTGTGGTGACATAAATGATGCCATTATTAGTAAGCAGTTATTTCTGAAAGAAGTAAGTAGTAATTTCTGAAAGAAGCAGTATTCAATTTTTACATCATCTAGTCTTCTGATCATATTTCCTTTAATAAATAAGATGATTTAAATTATTCTATGCTGTCTAGTCAAAACAGAAATGTTTATTACACTTTAGTTATTGCTTCTGATGTCTTAGCATGCTTAAAGCCTCTGAGACAAAATGTCAAGCGTACACAAATATTAAAGATAACAAAAATCATTCCCCAAAGCATTCTTATTCGAGAGTCCTGGTAAAATCATTCCACCTGATTAAAAGCTAGATATGTCAGTTACAAAGCTAAACACCCCAGCTCTCCCTCCTTCCTCTCACCCCGCATGTCTTTTCTTATATGACAAGCTTGGGAGGAAACATTTCAACACGGCATGCAGTTTTTTAAACACTGAAATCTCCAAACTGGCCTGAATTGCTTCAGATGTCCCTGATTCTATTTGTGGCAATTCAGAGGGATCCTGCTTCAGGTCATGCAGCTCCTAAATACTGTCTTATCAATCCAATTCAGCTCAAGATTCGGAATTTGTCTAAATGCAATGCACACCCCTATTTTATCTTTTAAAAAATGGGTGAATCTGTATATCCCAAAATGTGTCTTGGCTACTTCTCTTATATTAAGAGGACATTTCAATTAATGCTGTTTTCACCCCTGTTCTTCCCTGTGTTTTCTATTATAAACAGCAATGCTTCCTTTTACTTCCATCTCTCTACTTGCCACGTGCAAAACGGTACTCCATTTCTACTTGATAAATTCTACTTCTTGGAAACCATTATATCATAAAGGTGACTTAGAGATTCCATATCTCCAATCTACCCAGTTTAGGTCAGCTGTGAAGAAACCACATGTAAATCTCTGTCTTTAAGAGCTTTCTGCCTCACAACTAATGCATTATTGCAATCACAATACAACTTTGAGAATCAGGATGCTTGTCTTTTAGTAAAGAATCTTGCAATCTTTCACATGATGGAAAGCACACAGCAAGCCACAGAGGAATAACCTAATTTAATGCCAAGTCAAAGCCAAAATTTGGTGAATGATGAAAAGAAAAATGATTTTCCCCTATCACTACAAAACATAGCTTGCTTGTGGAAAATTACATGCTACTGATGATTAAGTGAACAGGTGGCAAAGAACCAAAGAAGAACAATGTTTTCATATATGTCTTTCTTCTAAACTTGAGTTCTCCAGATGTTGTCACCAGGGAAAACAAGCTTTTCCTAGTAGCCAGTAAAAATTCAGTAACTCGTATTTTTAGACCCATCCAATACTACTTATATCCAATTATAAATAAATTCTGATGATTTCAGCCCTAAAAATTCTGCTGTCTAGGAAACTTGTATTGGATGTAAATTTCCCTATTGGCCAGTGGGTAGGTACCTCCACAGCAAAATTCAATATAAAACATCCTCTGTCTGTAACTGAAGTGCAACTGTAACTGAAAGGGGGGGGGGATTTCCAAAGTTACACTAGCTAAAATGACCCACTTAAATGACAGCAGAATTCAAAAATCCTTTCCCTAATGACAAATATTATTACATTTATTTATTTATTTATTTATTTATTTATTTATTTATTTATCAACTGATAGGCTTCTAAGCAGTCTACAAGCTTAAAAAAATTACACAAGTTTATACAATATAAAGATTCTTAATAAATTAATTTAATTAATTAAAATAAACAATGAAAGAGTCCCTTTAAAACATTCATATTACAATGCCTACTTGGCAATCAGTCAGGATATATTCAATTAAAGTACAGTCATACCTTGGATCCCAAACGCCCTGGAACTCAGACGTTTTGGCTCCCGAACGCTGCAAACCCAGAAGTGATTGTTCCGGTTTGTGAACATTCTTTTGGAACCCAAACCTCCGACGGGGTTCCGTGTCTTCTGATTGGCTGCAGCCAATCAGAAGCCACAATTTGGTTTTCAAATGTTTTGAAAGTCGAACGGACTTCCAGAACAGATTCTGTTTGACTTCTAAGGTACGACTATAACTTTATCTGAAATACAGTAACATTTCTTACAAATAATCAGTTATATTAAATTGTGAAATGATTGTATTTTCAGAAATGTTATAAGGCACCAGAAGTGGCGTGCTGGGTGGAATGGAGCTGGTATGTTAGCTTCCTGGCAAGTAGTCATTGTTGCTTACTGTGAGGAATAGGGACAAGGTGGTGCAAAGCATTCAAAATAAATCTGATTAAATATATAAAGAATGTAATTAGCTGCACCATGAAACTGACATAACTTAGACTCTTAAAACCTGACAAAAGGTGTGGTTTTTACCTGACAGCTAAATGAATATAAAATTGGAGAAAGATGCACTTCAGTGGGAAAGTCATTCCACAAACATTAATAAATAAGGCAAATATAATTGACCCTTAATGATATTAATAACAGAAAATACGACGACATAGGGAAAAGCAGTGGGGGGAAATCAGTATCTGATTAATACTGAAAGCAATTAAAAATTAAAATTCATAAATGAGAAACAAAGAAAAATACCTGAGGAGATGAAGGGTTAAAAGCCACATTGATGACAGACTCTGTGTGTCCAGTCAACTTATAGGAATAAGTGCTTGAATGCATCTCATATATATATGCCTGAAAGAAATAACACACAATTAAAGCTGTCAGAAGCACCTAATGTAATTTGCATTTTCAAAAAAAAAAAAAAAAACAAGCAGGGTTCAGTAGTGTAAAAAAAAATCATTATATAAATTTCAATCACTGAATCAAATTTAAGTTTGATCAGAATGAAAACTATTTACAAAAAAAAACTCTTTTTCATCACACTTTAAGTTACAATATATTTACAATATATAAATATAACTGTAATGTTAGTAATATCTCAAGTAACTCCAAAAATATTAAACTGCTTTTCCATCTTTTTTTTTTTTTTACAATGACATGGTTTTCACCGATAAGCTGAGAGAGCACTATTAGTAGCCTCTCATGGATAAGAAGCGCAACTAGTTAACAAGGAGTCGTACCTTCAGTGTAGGTGTTATGGATTCAGTCGTCTGTGTTTGCCTGAGCTTAAGTCTGCACTAAGGATTCTGAGCCCTTGTGTTCTCATTTGATACATGATATCCAATCACAGAACATTTCAGGATTTAGGCTACTGCCATTGGCTCTTAAACTCTGAGTTGTGATTCGCAGCTTGGGAATTTAGACAGCCAATCACGTTGAGAGTAGGAGTGGCCCAGGCCTTCAGAGTATATAAGCAGTTGCTTTGCCCCCGTTGTTCAGTTCTGTTACTTCAATAAAGTTTCTTGCTGTTGAAGAATAGAACTTTCCTTATGCAAGAATACTTATCGCAAAGCATTGGAAGACACAAGATTTACCCACCCGGGAAGAATGGCAGATGAAGTTGATGGACTACATGGAACTGGCGGAAATGACTGGCAGAATCCGAGACCAGGGAGAAGAGTCGGTGGAAGAAGATTGGAAAAAATTTAAAGACTATTTACAGAAACATTGTAAAATTAATGAATGTTAGAAGGATACTGGAATGAAGTTATATGGCTTTAGCAGAAATGTTATAAAGAATTAAGTAAAAATAGATTGTTAATGGGTCAAAGGGGAAAAAAGTAAGGTTAGATTGTGTTAAGATAAATTATAGGATAAAAATTGAGAAAGATGGAAAGGATTTGCTGAAATAGCTAACTGAACTAGAATACAAAGAAGGGAGGTGTGAGGGGGTCGTTGAAACAAGTAAATGAAAGATAAGATATGGAAATATTGGATGTGTTTTTAATTGTTTTTGTTTTTGTTTCTGTTTTGTCAAGATAAGTAGTGTTTTTTTGTTTTTCATGTATTGTATTGTATTGTATTGTATTGTATTGCTTTGTTTAACTTTTTTTCTTCTTTTTGTAATCTTTAAACTCTTAATAAATATTACTTTAAAAAAAAAAGTTTCTTGCTGTTATCACTGTGTCTCGCTTCATGGGAACCCACATACACTTCAGTAGGTAACACAAAGGAGGATCCAGTCCTTCAGGGAATTATATAGGTAAAAAACTATCATATAGAATTCCATCTACAGGTAAACTGATGGTCAGTGCAGTTGCATAGTCTCGCTGATATATCCATACCTTTAGGTGGACTTTCAATTGATACTTTGGGCAGCTCGGTCTAAAACACATTACACATGTAATTCCTTGAGGCTAGAAATATGGTGCTAGCTTCTTTTCAGAAAGAACAAGTTACTGGCTTCACACGCTGCTGCCACACACACACACAGTATTAGAGGAAGACATTCATCAAGTATTTTTATACTCTATCTTTTTATGCATCCAAATGCAGTAGACGGCTTATCATCAACTTGTGTCAGTGCTGAGAAGTGCAAAGCCTTTTCAAAGGCCTTGTGAGACCAAGTGCATTGAAGAAAATTCCACCTACGTGGGGTTGTTTGGGCCATGCACAACAGATAACCACTAGTAAGATCATGAGGCTCTCCTTCCTCTTGGTTTCCACTCAGTAGTAGCAGTCATTTACTGCTTTCTGCCCCCACCTCTTGATTAGTTTTATTAGATTTCAATTGCATTCATACTACTTTAAGTTGTTGTTGTTGTTTAGTCGCTTAGTCGTGTCCGACTCTTCGTGACCCCATGGACCAGAGAACGCCAGGCACCTCTGTCCTCCACTGCCTCCCGCAGTTTGGTCAAACTCATGCTGGTAACCTCGAAAACACTATCCAACCATCTCGTCCTCTGCCGTCCCCTTCTCCTTGTGCCCTCCATCTTTCCCAACATCAGGGTCTTTTCCAGGGAGTCTTCTCTTCTCATGAGGTGGCCAAAGTACTGGAGCCTCAGCTTCACAATCTGTCCTTCCAGTGAGCACTCAGGGTTGATTTCCTTCAGTATGGAGAGGTTTGATCTTCTTGCAGTCCATGGGACTCTCAAGAGTCTCCTCCAGCACCATAATTCAAAAGCATCAATTCTTCGGCGATCAGCCTTCTTTATGGTCCAGCTCTCACTTCCATACATCACTACTGGGAAAACCATAGCTTTAACTATACGAACCTTTGTTGGCAAGGTGATGTCTCTACTTCTCAAGATGCTGTCTAGGCCTGTCATTGCCCTTCTCCCAAGAAGCAGGCGTCTTTTAATTTCGTGGCTGCTGTCACCATCTGCAGTGATCATTGAGCCCAAGAAAGTAAAATCTCTCACTACCTCCATTTCTTCCCCTTCTATTTGCCAGGAGGTGATGGGACCAGTGGCCATGATCTTCGTTTTTTTGATGTTGAGCTTCAGACCATATTTTGCGCTCTCCTCTTTCACCCTCATTAAAAGGTTATTTAATTCCTCCTCACTTTCTGCCATCAAGGTTGTGTCATCTGCATATCTGAGGTTGTTGATATTTCTTCCGGCAATCTTAATTCCGGCTAGGGATTCATCCAGCCCAGCCTTTCGCATGATGAATTCTGCATATAAGTTAAATAAGCAGGGAGACAAAATACAGCCTTGTCGTACTCCTTTCCCAATTTTGAACCAATCAGTTGTTCCATATCCAGTTCTAACTGTAGCTTCTTGTCCCACATAGAGATTTCTCAGGAGACAGATGAGGTGATCTGGCACTCCCATTTCTTTAAGAACTTGCCATAGTTTGTCGTGGTCGACACAGTCAAAGGCTTTTGCATAGTCAATGAAGCAGAAGTAGATATCTTTCTGGAACTCTCTAGCTTTCTCCATAATCCAGCGCATGTTTGCAATTTGGTCTCTGGTTCCTCTGCCTCTTCTAAATCCAGCTTGCACTTCTGGGAGTTCTCGGTCCATATACTGCTTGAGCCTTCCTTGTAGAATTTTAAGCATAACCTTGCTAGCGTGTGAAATGAGTGCAATTGTGCGGTAGTTGGAGCATTCTTTGGCACTGCCCTTCTTTGGGATTGGGATGTAGACTGATCTTCTCCAATCTTCTGGCCACTGCTGAGTTTTCCAAACTTGCTGGCATATTGAGTGTAGCCCCTTAACAGCATCATCTTTTAAAATTTTAAATAGTTCAGCTGGAATACCATCACTTCCACTGGCCTTGTTATTTGCAGTGCTTTCTAAGGCCCATTTGACTTCACTTTCCAGGATGTCTGGCTCAAGGTCAGCAACCACACTACCTGGGGTATACGAGACATCCATTTCTTTCTGGTATAATTCCTCTGTGTATTCTTGCCACCTCTTCTTGATGTCTTCTGCTTCTGTTAGGTCCTTTCCACTTTTGTCCTTTATTATGGAAATCTTTGTATGAAATGTTCCTTTCATAGCTCCAATTTTCTTGAACAGATCTCTGGTTCTTCCCATTCTATTGCTTTCCTCTATTTCTTTGCATTGCTTGTTTAAGAAGGTCTTCTTGTCTCTCCTTGCTATTCTTTGGAAATCTGCATTCAATTTCCTGTATCTTTCACCATCTCCCTCGCATTTTGCTTGCCTTCTCTCCCCCGCTATTTGTAAGGCCTCATTGGACAGCCACTTTGCTTTCTTGCATTTCCTTTTCGTTGGGATGGTTTTCATTGCTGCCTCCTGTATAATGTTACGAGCCTCCATCCATAGTTCTTCAGGCATTCTGTCCACCAAATCTAAATCCTTAAACCTGTTCCTCACTTCCACTGTGTATTCATAAGGGATTTGACTTAGATTGTATCTTACCGGCCCAGTGGTTTTTCCTACTTTCTTCAGTTTAAGCTTGAATTTTGCTATAAGAAGCTGATGATCTGAGCCACAGTCAGCTCCAGGTCTTGTTTTTGCTGACTGTATAGAGCTTCTCCATCTTTGGCTGCAGAGAATATAATCAATCTGATTTCGATGCTGCCCATCTGGTGATGTCCATGTGTAGAGTCGTCTCTTGTGTTGTTGGAAAAGCGTGTTTGTGATGACCAGCTTGTTCTCTTGACAGAACTCTATTAGCCTTTGCCCTGCTTCGTTTTGATCTCCAAGGCCAAACTTGCCAGTTGTTCCTTTTATCTCTTGACTCCCTACTTTAGCATTCCAATCCCCTATAATGAGAAGAACATCCTTCTTTGGTGTCACTTCTATAAGGTCTTGTAAGTCTTCATAGAATTGGTCAATTTCAGTTTCTTCAGCACAAGTAGTTGGTGCATAAACTTGGATTGCTGTGATGTTAAAAGGTCTGCCTTGGATTCGTATCGAGATCATTCTATCATTTTTGAGATTGCATCCCAGTACAGCTTTCGCCACTCTTTTGTTGACTATGAGGGCCACTCCATTTCTTTTACGGGTTTCTTGCCCACAGTAGTAGATATGATGGTCATCTGAACTGAATTCACCCATTCCCGTCCATTTTAGTTCACTGATGCCCAGGATGTCAATATTTATTCTTGCCATCTCATTTTTGACCACCTCCAACTTACCCAGGTTCATGGTTCTTACATTCCAGGTTCCTATGCAATATTTTTCTTTACAGCATTGGACTTTCCTTTCGCTTCCAGGCATATCCACAACTGAGCGTCCTTTCGGCTTTGGCCCAGCCGCTTCATCAGCTCTGGATCTACTTGTACTTGCCCTCCGCTCTTCCCCAGTAGCATGTTGGACGCCTTCCGACCTGAGGGGCTCACCTTCCAGCGTCATATCTTTTATATGCCTATTGTCTTTGTCCATGGAGTTTTCTTGGCAGGGATACTGGAGTGGCTTGCCGGTTCCTCCTCCAGGTGGATCACATTTGGTCAAAACTCTCCACTATGACCTGTTCATCTTGGGTGCCCTGCTCGGCATAGTTCATAGCTTTAAGTTAGGTTTAGGTTTATGAAATTTATGTATCACTTCCTGCTATAAAAAAAAAGACCACTCAAAGTGATTTACAACCAATGATAAAATCACATGTTGTTCTACAATCATTACTAACCAGTAGGAAATTCTGAAATACAAAATTTTCTGGAAAAATACTAAATGAATAGCAGTTACTCTGAAAATCCATCAGGTATGTGATTTAGTGGTAGAAGTTACACATTTCCTTAAAACTTCAGGTTATAAAGAGAGGAAAAGAGCCATGAAGGAAATGGACAAATAGTGAAAATTCACATGTGCATATAAATCTGGTTTACTAAAGCCAAAGTAAATTCACTTTTTCATATTTAACCCTATTCCTAATAATAAAAATGACTGATTCAGAAACTACTGATATTTCCTTTTCATCTTTGCCCCAGTTCAGCTAGAAGTAAAAATAGTTTACTTCTACTATTCACATCCATATGGCCTTCCTGAGTATGTAACCTCACACCTACTTCTGTTTCCTTTTATTGGAAATGTACAGATTGTTCTCAGCACATTTTCAAAATCAATTAAGTTCAAAGGAGAATTTGCTGGTGTCGTTATATTAGGGCTACAAGAAAGTAGCACCAAGATATAAATTCTTTCTAGATATATATTTTTTAAAGTAGATAATGAAACACAATATCTCTGTGAGCTGAGCAGGGACATTATAATACCACATATGTTGAAGATGTGCCCAGTTACCATCCATTTTCTAGTTTAATTTTCTATAACATTGTAACAAGAGGCTGAAGATGGGGTAAACACATAGAATGACACTGTGTATCGCTGAATACAGACTTGAAGCTCCTTTTTGCATGTGCAGTCAGAAACCTTAGAGCAGTGATGGCCAAACTTGGCCTTCCAGCTGTTTTGGGACTACAACTCCCATCATCCCTAGCTAACAGAACCAGTGGTCAGGGATGATGGGAATTGTAGTCCCAAAACAGCTGGAGGGCCAAGTTTGGCCATCACTGCCTTAGAGGATGATTGATGGGCATTTTAACTATGAATTTTTGAAAAACATACACACAGTCAGGAAATGTTACTGAAGCACTGCTTCAATGTCATTGAAGCACTTTCTTAAATGTTTTACTTGTGCAATACAAAAACATGTCACTTTAGAAGAAACTAAATGGCAACTTCAACCCAGTCAGATGAATCTCAGACCACAAACATGGAATTTTGTTTAATAATTCTATTGGCCTACCAACAGAATGCAGCACCCCAATGCTTACATCATGGTTAAGGGATCAGAAGCAGGTTATGGAATCACATGCCACCTATCTTCATGGAATCAATTCTCATCCCTGGCCTTAACAATGGTTAAGGATTATGCCATCTCCAATCCTAACTGCATTACAGTGGCAGTTCTTCAAACAGTGGTTCCTGCCAAACTAATGTAAATCATGTGTATATGTGTGATTTCAATTGGAAAACAGAAGGTTGTCAAAGCAGCAGGGGAAACAGGCTGCCTTTCCAACTTCTGCCGGTGTAGCTGGAGTAGGGCAAGACTACACAACAGAGTCCATTGCAGACTCAGGTCCAAAACATGATAGCACCAAGTAGTATAAAGCAGAGCTCAAGCACAAGATTTAGAGGGTGGCAGCTAGAAGACAGTCAGAAGATTCCAGGAGCAAGAGCTGAAGGAATATTACATAACCAACACCAGATGCACATACTCAAGTCTGTTCTAAAAGCCCTTTCTACTGAGGAATGCCATTACTCTCAAGAAATCCTTTTCTCAAGTCAAGCAGTGACACTAGACTCTCAGGTTTGCACTCTGTTGACCAACAGCTGCCTGGGCTTAGACCTCCTAGCACCATTTCTATTGAGGATTGGAAGGGGGTGACTCAACCTTCCCTTGACTTGACTGGGGAATCATCTGCCAGGGGTGGGTCAAGAACCTACCCTGAAGGTTCTTCCAGGGCATCTCCTAGAAGCCAACCTGGGGGGGAGTCATTCCCAAAGGCTTGCTCACCCAAATCTTGGGTCACTGGAAGGGCAGGGTCCTCACGGAATTCAGGGGCCACCATGACACTGCCAGAGGAAAAGCAGCAAGCAAAGAAAAGGTTCAGCACTCCTTGGCTTGCCATTTTCCCACTTGAAATCACTCCTAAGTTCCCTTTTTACCGGTGTTTGGTGACAACCAGTATTTGAAGCCATAGTTATCACATACTATTCTGGCCTAAAACTCCAATGAAACAATCAAGAAACAAGGCATACTTTTAGGAGTATACGTTCATATCCTAGTTTTCAGTGTTCATGATAAATATTTGCACTTCATGCTGGACATATTTATTCTTTTTGGCTTCTTCTAAGCATTACTTTTATTCTCTGTAATATTAATAATTCTCATTCCTCTGGCCAAAAAAATAGGATATTAACAGTCTGCGTGAGGTGAGAATATTCTCGAGAATTTAACATCACTATGCTTGTCATGGATGACCTCTCAGGTCCCAGGGCAAGGTGAAGGTCATCCAGAATGCTCCTATCCATTATTTAAGTGTGTGTAAATTTTGGAACCAGACACAAGCACTCCGTCAACTTAACTCCTAGAGTATGGTCTGAAGGCACATGAGACAACAGTAAATCACTTCAGGAAGCAATTTATAAATGAAATAAATAATAATAATAACTACCATGGTGAAGTTAAATAGGTCTGAGTTTGGTCAGTGCTCAGATGGGAGACCACCTGGGAATCCTTTGTATACTTTCACCTTAGAGAAAGGTGGCATCTAATTAACCAACTAGTAACTAAGGTGGCAATTCTAACTACACTTATCTTGGGAGTCAGCCCCATTGAATTCAGTAGGGCTTACTTCTGTGTAGGCATGGTTAGGATTCTGCTGTAATTTTATTCTCCAACCCTTCTCCCCATGAAACACTTATTTTCCTGAATTCTTCAAAGGTACTTTTATAATTCACAACATTCATAGAGCTAAGGCTACAACACTAAAATTAAAATACTAGCTTGGATTCAACAAACTGCAAATAGAACAGCACTTTTACACCCCTCTTCTTGGCTGCAGCCCCCTGTAGCCTCCCAAAGTGAATGGGTGGTAGAGCGGTGAGGTTTCCTCAGGAATGGTTTGGAGAATGAAGAACTCTTAGTTCATAGCTCCCCAAACTATTTTTACAAGGAGGAAACAGGAGGCAAAGCACCTGAAACTCTTGTTTACAGTAACCTGTCCCAGAATCAAGAGGGAATATGGTTTCCATTTTGTTTTTAAGCAGCGCAGCAAACACATATTCTTCCCCATCCAACACTTGTGGAAGGCAGTTTATGATTAATAATGCTACTTTTATTGCTTCTTTTGGCTTCTTATTCATTACACATTTCTTTAAAAGAAGAGGTGAAGCACTAAACTTTCTAAATGGAACTGCGTATGTCGCAAAAACAATCGTTGCAAGCTTAACAGAAAAGAGGAAGCTTATATAACAGATTTGTTTCTGGATTCCACTATTTAGAGTCAAGAAAAATATCACTGTTGGCCAACAGAATTGATGGGGAGATGGGAGCGAGACCCTTCTGCACAGAAAAACATAATAAAATCCATATTGGGTGAACAGGAGGTTATTCCCACTTAATCTGGTTTGGCAAACAGTAATTACAAGAGGCAAAGCTCAGGATGTAGTGCATGGTCCAGCCTAAAAGAGGTAGAAGTGAATTATCAGCCATCACCACCTTGAGGAGCATCCTCAATTGCATTATTGTTCCCCAAATATACCGAGGAAAACCACAGAACATTCCTCCTAATTACATAAATACTAAAATAGGTATCTTGCCAATTTGGGCCTGGCTCAGTTTCCTCATAACGGTATCCCAACCCCTTCCCATACTCCAGAGCACATACTCCAGAGCAGTCTTCAGGAACATGTATAGCCTAAGCCACAGTATCTTATCTTTTCATGTGCTGTTTTCTATTTTATTTTTTACACTATAGTCTTGTATATATTAGGAAAAAGCTTCAAAACTTGCTTTAAAATTCCTTTCCCATTCCCTGCATGGAAAGCTGAAATGGCAGCCTATGTTTTCACAGTATTCAAATTTCAATTTCCCTTAGTGCTGGTCTTCATCTTTCTACCTACTCCCCAGACTCACACCTGGATTTACCAGACATAGGTGTAGTTTCATATAAACAGATGTATCTTTGCCATGAAATAATAAAATAGCATAGCTAACTTATGAAATATGCAACAAGTTCCAAAATCCAAATAAACACACAGATGTGATGGAATTCTTGAATTTAGTTCAGGTAAAAAAAATATCAATTAAAAGGTCAACAATTCCAAATTCCTGTAAGTTCAAAAAGCTATAAGAGATCACAAAACTTTCTGTATTTACAATAGCATATATACACTAGAAATAAACTACTAATACATACACATTTATCTTCAGATCCACAGGCAATGAATTGTCCACAAGGAGAAACAGCGATTCCACAAGGATGACAGCGGCTACTATGACCTTTGTAATGACGTTCACACCTTCAGAAAGGGTTTAATTAAATAAATAAAGCACAACTTCTTTTTTAAAAAATAAACAAATTGCTTCAATGTTTAATCATGCATTAGAAGAAGGTTCACAACCTCTGAATATTTCATTCAACAGTCCATGGTGTACACTAAAAGATGGGCTAGTGGAAATTAGTATTTTCACACTGAAGGCCCACAGAATTTATAGAATTATAATTCAGGGTCTAAAGTCTCTACAAGCCCTCTAAGCATACAGTGGATATTAAGCCCACTAAGTCAATGACAGCTGGGGATATAACCCACCAGCTAACACAATCTCATTATGATATCACATCAAATCAACTAATGCCACTGAAAGAGACAGTGTGGAAACAGAAATAAGGGAGGAGAAAACAAAAAACAGGAGTGGAAAGAAAGACTCTTAGAAAAAAAGACCTGACAACATTAATAACACATCATACAGCAAGGCCATTAGCTACAATACAGTTAAACTGCTTACCCAGATTTTACTTTTAACTATTTTACCATTCAACTGCTTTACTTAAATTAATGTTTGAAAAGGTGGCAGCAGATAAGTAACCTGTGAAAAACTTTCCAATTTTTCATTTTTCATGAATTGTAGTTAGACCAGTTGATTGCAAAAACATAAGGATGTAACAGAGTCCAACCCCCAAAGTATCTCATTTTATTACTTTTTGACATTTGGTAGGGGTAATAAACCTTTATATTTTGGCACGTTCTTACAAACTCTCTAAAAAAAGATAAGATTAAATTATAAAACAATAACCAAAAGATCAACTGATATTAAGCTGGCCCCCACATTCTTCCAAAGCAGTTTTTCAAACACACTTCACTTCTACATCTTCTACAATTCAATAATTAACACTGTTTTCCCCATATATGTTTTTTCTGTTCTTCTGCTCTAATCTGCATATGAAATGTTTTTCAAGTCAGATAAGATGAAAAAGGTTTTCAAGATTAAAAGGGTATGTTTCATTACTTCATTCCAAAGTTCCGTTGCTTTAGAATAGGATTCACTGCCACATGTGCTCTTAAATATATATAGATTTTAAAATGTGACTTAAACCATCTCCCTGGTTAAGTGCACCTGTATTAAAAATGTTCCTGCATTTGGACAGAGCAATCCTAATCTACCAAGAGGCAGATTTATTTACTTATTTAAGTTATTTATATATCACCCACTGCATAAACCACAGGGCTATTTACAACAGGAAAATTGATATTCTAAAATGTTGAAGAAATGTAACATATACACACCAACACCTCTTGTGTAAATTACCGTATTTTTCGCTCTATAAGACACACTTTTCCCCTCCTAAAAAGTAAGGGGGAATGTGTGTGCGTCTTATGGAGCGGATGCAGGCTGCACAGCTATCGCTGAAACCAGGAGAGCAAGAGGGATCGGTGTGAACCAATCCTTCTTGCTGTTCTGGTTTCAGGGATAGCCACGCAAAGCCTCTTCAGGGCAATGGGAGGAACGCTCCCCCTGCCCTGAAGAGGCTTGGCACGGCTATCCCAAAAGCCAGAACAGCAAGAGGGATTGCTGCTTTCGCTGCACAGCGATCCCTCTTGCTGTTCTGACTTCACTTCGCTGGAGAGGCACTGTGCAGAGAGGGAAAGCTGCGCAGCGCCCCTTCAGCGAAGCGGCAGGAGAAATGGAGCCCCTTCCATTTCTCCTCCCACTTTGCTGGAGAGGCGCTGCGCAGAGAGGGAGAGAATTTTTTCTTCTTGTTCTCCTCCTCTAAAACTAGGTGCGTCTTATGGTCTGGTCCGTCTTATAGAGCGAAAAATACGGTAAGCTGTATCTTAACTGCTCCTGGCTGGGGAAGGGACTGGGGGAGGAGGAGTGTAAATCTGCGTTTTCTGCCCTTCCATTGACTCTCGTGGCTTAAATGTCAGTTATACTTGCATTTTTGACGGTGTACACCGAACATCCAATGAATGGATTTAGGATGCAGCGTAACACTTCCTGGCTGTGACACTCGCATTTCCCACTCTTAACAAGCACTGTGTTTGCCCTTTACACTGGCATAACTTTTGCCTTCTTACCTTATGGCAAGAAGGTTTTCTCTCAGCCAGTGTAAGGAGATATACCAGGGTAAGCCACTTACACCAGCTGAAGGTCAATTCAACTAGGCGTGTGGAGTAGCAGGATATGCCACAAAAGGACATTCTGTTAGGGACGCAGGTGGCACTGTGGGTTAAACCACAGAGCCTAGGACTTGCTGATCAGAAGGTCGGCAGTTCGAATCCCCATGACGGGGTGAGCTCCCGTTGCTCGGTCCCAGCTCCTGCCAACCTAGCAGTTCGAAAGCACGTCAAAGTGCAAGTAGATAAATAGGTACCACTCCGGCGGGAAGGAAAACGCCGTTTTCGTGCACTGCTCTGGTTCGCCAGAAGCGACTTAGTCATGATGGCCACATGACCCAGAAGCTGTACGCCGGCTCCCTCGGCCAGTAAAGCGAGATGAGCGCCACAACCCCAGAGTCGGTCACGATTGGACCTACTGGTCAGGGGTCCCTTTATCCTTTACCTTTAATCTCTCCCAGGTGGTGAGGAGCCATTAGGATGCAGTTTAAATTTACAAAGAACGTATACTAGCACTTCTGCCTTCTGGCATAATTGACTGGTTGGGATTGCTCTGCCCAGCAACCTTCCTCAATCTGACATCCTCTAGATGTTTTGGACTCCATTAGCTCCAACCAGCATGGTCAATGGTCAGGACAGATGGAAGCTATAGTCCAAAACATCTGGAAGGTTTCAGGTCGGAATAGGATGGTTTAGAGTAAAAATAGAATCTGATTCTATATATTACAGAGTCTACTGGTGCTTTGGACTGTAACTGTTATTCTATGCAAAATGTAAATTTGCAGAATCATCAGTACATATCTAGGCATATGCAGACACATAAATGTTAAAAAGAATTCACATAAACATGATAGAAAAAGAGACATATAAATTGAACATTAGGGGAGGAATGGGCTTTGCTGTTCACAAAAACAGAGATTATCCTAGATTCATAATGCCTGGTGACAATCCAACCACTTTTGTCACAGTTAGCATTTGTGCACAGGCTCAGACAAATAAACTGTTGTTACCTCAGTGTTCTCAAATCCCAGAGCTTGATGCCATCACCAATGGCTGTTGTTAAGAAAAGATTGTACGCTTCATATTGCTGACTGCTAAAAGCTGATCCCTGCAAAACATTAGTTTAAAATTGCTGAATCCTACGCAAGAGATAACATCCATTAAGGAAATTGCACTAAAAATTGTATAGGCATCTTAGCAAAGGCTGAACAATTTCACTTGTTTGCAACAGCTTTCAATTACTGCAGCAACAGCTTCTGAGAAGGCTTGTTGCTTGAATCACCAAATTAGAGGTCTTATGTCACAAGCAAAATAAACAAATTCATTCACATTAACACATTAAAACACAGAAAATGCTGAAGTAAAGTGTAGGTAGGAAAATCATTAGGAAGAAACTAAGAGGTTATTCCCAGTATACCAAATGTGGAAATTATTGGCAATGAGAATTAAGATGTCTTCCAATAGTTGGCATTGACAAAGGGATATTTTCCTTCCTGGTAAAGGTCATATAAATATTAGAAGAAATAAGATCCGGTATTACCAATGTTGTGTTTTCTTACAAAGAAGTAACTGTAAGCCCTTGCCATTAATAGTTTATAGCCATTTCATACAAATATTCTCTGAATTCCTATTGATCTCATTTACAGTGCAATTCTATTTGTGTCTACTCAGAATTAAGTCTCATTGTGTACAATGAGGTTAAGTCCTAGTCATCAATTAAACATTAAAGTATCAGAATTCCAGTGGCTCTTCCAGATGGAGTTCTGCTGTGGGATTGTTGTGAAAGAAAATGGTCCACAAATTTTCCCTCTCCAATACCAGAAAAACAAAGATGTTCCTTCAAGTGATATTTGCCAGTTATTTATTTTTTAAAAATGTATACTGCTCCTCACAAGAAACAAAGCAGCTTACAACAACAAAACATAAAACCATATAATAACCATATTGTCAGGGGCTCAGGAGCAGAGGCACAGGAGAGCGAAGGGGAAGAATCGGAGGGCAGCGTAGGGGAGTATGACAGTGGCCCGAGAGATTCCATGAGCTTCTCCAGCGAATCAGAAGATTCCCAGAAGGGGGCGCCGATGGCCAGGGCAAGGGGGGTCCCAGGGGAGACGCACCAGAAGCAAGGGGCCAGCGGGGACTCCCAAAGCAGCAGCGAGAGATCAGGGCCAGCTCCCTCACCAGAGTGGGGGGGAAGAGTCCCATGCATCAGGGCCAGCATCTCCTCCAGCAGGGAGAGAAGATGAGTCAGGGCTGACCACGCCTCTGTTGGAGAGTGAGGGAACGGAGGGGAGGTCAGGCCCAGCTAGCCCCCCCCCCGAAGGGGGAAGCAGTGACAGGAGCAGTGTAACGGTCAGGAGGAAGGTTGCCGGCTGGGCGCGGGCGCCAAGTTCAAATGTACAGGCGCGCGGCACAGCAGAAAACCCGGATTGGGAACCAGGTCCTAAAGCCCGCCGGAGGGAGGGGGAAGACTCAGGGGACTCAGCGTCAGAAGAGTCCAGAAAGGGCAAGACCCCAGCGGGCAGGCGGACCCAGAGGAGGAAAGAGCAGAGGAAGAGGTGGAGCAGGGCTAGAGTCTTAAACTGGTGCCTGGGGGGAGGAGATTCAGACGGAGCTTCAGCGGTCTAGAGTCCAAGACGTAGAGCTGCGCGCCGCGGCTTTGAAATCGAAACCGAACTTCAATAAAGACTTTTGTATATAACAAGAACTGGCGTTGGTCCTTTGTGAGCTGGGACCTAGGGCAGCTCTGACACATATAATATAAAAAAGTTAAAACTCATGACATCAGTAACTGTCAAGGAAAGGTCTACCCAAAGGGCTGTTATTAAATGTTATTGCCCCAAATTAGCTCCAGATTTCAAACAAACATAGAACTGCAGAGTTTGAAGGAACTCCAAGGGTCATCTAATGCAACTCCCTGCAATGCAGGGATCACAACTAAAACACAGATTGCAAGGCTACGCCTCTTCATGAACCTTTTCTGTGTCAAAAACAATCATGAAAAGCAACCTCCAAGATTCTCTTCATAAAACAGAGATGGGTATATGTGTTTCAGATCCCTGTAGTGAAAAAAGCTGTCCTCTTTCACCAGGCATTGTTGCTCTATTAACCACCTGAAAGATATATTCATCACAATGGCAGCTGCATCTTCAACAGCTTTGGAATCAATGTTATTTCGAAGTAATTGTAAGGCTCTTTACTGGATGATGTTTGGTTTCAGCAGCAGACAAAGTTATCTCTGCATAAATAATATCCTGCACTTTTATCATACATCAGTGGAAGGATAGATAAGATAGCATATCTTACTCTGTGCATAATTATTCCAAGATGGCAAACTGGTGTCTTAATTCTTCAGCATACATTACATCATGGGTTGTCAACCTGGTCCCTACCGCCCACTAGTGGGCGTTTCAGGATTCTAGGTGGGCAGTAGGGGGTTCTATGGCACAAGCTGAATCCTCCTTCCATCGAGCACTGGTGGGCGGTAAGGAAATTTTACCATCAAGAAAGATGCATTAGTGGGCGGTAGGTATAAAAAGGTTGACTACCTGTGCATTAGATATTATCTGACACTCAAAGCTACTGCTGAATCCATATTCCAGCCATATGTATCTTGATGCATAAGATAATACTTAGCGTGAAAGTCACAGCTAGAACAATAAAAGCCCCTTGTTATTTTTCTGCAGAAGATTCTATGCTTAACATGGATAAGAGTCAAATGCATGTCCCTAACATAGTTAAAAGCATGTCTCTAACATAGTTACAATCGACGCAGCTTAGTCCTTAGTTTTAACATGAGAACTAAAACTATACTACCATTTCCTGCTAAAGGTATATGCACATTTTTAGAATGAGGTTACCAATCAAATATGCATCAACAAGCACAACTTCAGACAGAGAATCTCAAATAGTTTGTGGCAATTGCTAATATTTAGTTACATTTTTTAAATTTATTTAGAGCATTTTTATCCTGTTGTTCAGCCAAAAAGGCTCTTAGAGTGGCTTACATAACTATTAAAAACAAGGCACTTCCCGCTCTCATATTTCCAATCTAAAAGACACAATGCAAAAGAGAGAAGGGGACGAGTAGGGAAGAGGAAAAAAGTAAACTTAGGTACCAATTCTTAATGTTATAGTTTCTGTAATGAGCAACTGGGAAGTTAACAGTTCATGTAGCCTGATGGAATGGTTGCAACTAATGACCGCTCCCCACTTAAAACGGGGGGCGCCCTTTGCGGGGACGCGTGCAGCCCTGGATCTGGAGTGGCCCCATCAGCATAGGCTTTGCCTTCCCTCAGGTGGGATACCTGGAGGTCCCCGCCTACGCCAGTGAGTTGTCCAATCCCACCTGGGGGAAGCGTTGCCAGGGAAACCAGGCCAGGTAGGGGGAGGGATTACCTGCCCACACAATAGAGGGTGGATCTTAATTGGTAATCCTCACTTGGCTCCAGAGCTTCTCCCACCCTACCCACCCTCAGTTAATGTCTTCTTTTGCAGGTTAACTTTTCTTCATAGGTTTTGCAGGTTAACCTGTCTCCACAGGTATGCGGGCGCTGCTACGATAAGGTCGCTGTTAAAGGGCCGGAAAGGAATTTCCCTGCATTGGCAGGTTTCGCCTTTCCCGTAGCAAAACGTCACAACTTTGGCGGTATCAGGCCTTGGGCGGAATCCTTTAGTCCATCTTCCTCTTTGCGGCGGCGATACCAAGGTTCCCCGTTAAAGGGGTTTTTGAAGGGAGGCTTTGGCCGTACGCCGAAAGGTCGTCATTGCTCTCCCCTGCGGCGGCGTAACGGGGGCGGCTATCTCTGCTTGAACATATGTTCTCCAGAGCCGGCCCACCCCCACACACACACACTGGATAACCCTGATGCTCCCTAGGTCCCCGGCTGGGGACTAGGGAGGGAGAACGCCCAATGCCTGAGCCAAGGTCTACCCACATTTGAAATTTAATAAAGTTGTGGCCAATTTAATCCCATAGCACGTTGTCTTGAGTCGTTATTCCACATGACGGGGGGGACCACTCGGGATCTGGGGACTCCGCCTGTCCACGCAAATGACAGTTTAGATAGACTCAAAGACAGCTGGTCTCAACACAGACAGGAGGAGGGGTGTTCTTCCCTTCTCTCTGTCTGCTGTAGAATGAAGAAATGACTTCCTCTAAGTGACTGGTAAGGAAGAGCCAGCAATTATATTTATGATAGTTACTTTAATTTAAGAGACAGTGTGATTCCTTGGCTAATGTTGGGCTTTGAACTGGGAAACCTAGATTTATATTCCTGTTCAGCCTCAGAGACATTGAATAGTATTGTGCAAGCTGTTAGCTGTGAGCCATATATACATAAGCAGCATTGGAGGATTATAGAATCATAGAATTGCGGTGTTGGAATGGACGCCCTACAACATAGGAATCTCAGATAAGCATCCATAACCGATGGCCATCCAAGTTCTGCTTTAAACCCTCCTAGGAAGTAGAGTCCACAACCAGAGCAAGAGAAAACAAGCTTGCTCCATCTAACACGTGACAGCCCTTTAGACATTCTGTCTTCTGCAGCATTAGCGACCTCCTAGTTTGGTGTCATCCGCAAAGTGGATGAGCACCCCTCAATTCTTTCCTCCAAGTTGTTGGCCCAGGACAAATCCCTGCAGCACCCCACTTGTTACTTTCTTCCAGGATGATGAGGAACCATTAGTGAGCACTCTTTGGGTTTGGTCAGTCAACCAGCTACAAATCCATGTGACAGTTACCTTGTCCAACCCAGCTACTACATAAGAAAACCATGGAGGACTTTGTCAAAAGCTAAACTGAAATCAAGGTATACTACGTCCACAGCATTCCCCTGACCCACCAAGCTTGTAATTCTATTAAAAAAAAAAAAAGAGAATTGTCCGGTATGACTTGTTTTTGAGAAACCCATGCTGAGTCTTAGTAATCAAAGCATCCTTTTCTAAGTTATCACAGACCGCCTGTTTAATTATCTGTTCTAGGATATTCCTGGTATCGACATCAAACTGACTAGTCAGTAGTTACCTGGGTCTACTCCCCCCCCTTTTTTGAAGATGGGGACAACATTTACTCACCTCCAGTCTGCAAGGACATCACCTGTTCTTCAATGAATCTCAAAAATGGTAGACAGACTCTCTGGGATTATATCTGCAAGCTCCTTTAGTACCCTTGGGTGTAGCTCATCAATCCCTGGAAATTTTAATTCATTTAAAGTAGCTAGGTGTCCCCTTACCACCAAATTCTGTTGGTATCCGTAGTCCAACACAGACTGAAGTATGCTGAAGCCCACCGATAACAACAAGCTTAAGAGTGCACTTTACAACTGTGCTGGATCATGGCCTTTGTGCCCAACAACAAAATAATTATGGATTTTATACGTAATGATACCATACAAGTTAAATTGGGGCATCATGTTGCATTAAAAATGAATGATTTATTAACTACAGGCTGATTTGATAATTTTACATAAAAGAGATTGTCTGACATACTAATATGATGTAAAAGTCAGCATTTCATCTATCTCATCAAGATGTAGTTGTTATAGGCTATGATCCAGAGAAATATCACTTTTGCTTTCGGTGGGATTTCATCTTTTTTATCCCTCTAACAGCAGCTTTCCAAAGCTTTTCCATCTGAAGGGACTTGCTGGAGTGTGGCCATAGAGTTTTACCACTAAGCATTTTACTTAAAAGTTTTAATGTATGTTACAAAACGGCAAAAGTTGATTTAGGATTGTAATCTTCAATTTTCCATAAAAACAAGCTCCAATTTCTCTCCCCATATGAATGTGTGTCCACAGTTTCAAAATGTGCTCGACTTAAATAACTTGAAGTCACTTTGCTGACAGAGGAAAAAGAAAAGCCAGAAGAAGTCAAAGCATCGATGTATTACAAATAATACTGCAGAAGTTTAGTAAAGTTAAGTGTTATACCAGACCAGGCTCTCAGAAAACCACAAAACCTATGCTAAAGTCATTCTAAGGAACTGCTTTAAAACCACAAAAGAAAAGACATTCAGAACTGAGGACGGACTGCTGTCTGTAGCTTAACCAATGAGCTTAAGCACAGCAGGAAGACAAAACTGGGCATGAGGAACAACTACAATATCACAACGTGTCTGTAATCCCCAAACTTCTTGTATATATTGCTGAAACAACTTGGCAAATTAGAAAATGCAGTGAATTGTCATCTGCCCAGGATTGAAGTGGAGAAGCAACCCTTTGTTTAGAAAAAAAAATACCACCATGACTGTAAATTACTTCAAGTCCAAGGTTAAATCAGGGTCTATGGACATAGCAAGTCAATATAAAAAGTCAGTTTACTTTTTATACAGAGACATCTTTGTGCATAATTGTTTCTGAATAAGTGTTAATAGGGAGGTTTTCTTTTCATTTCTTTCATTAAACACTTATATCAGAATCTTGCACATAATCAGCTCATCAAGCTGCTATAGCTTTTGCAATACCATTCTATTTCCTATGAAGCTTTCCTCTACAGGGTTGTTTCTCTAGAACAACCTTCCCCAACCTAGTGCTGTCCAGGTGTTTTAAAATACAACTTATACTATCACTGGCCATGCTGTCTGGGGCTGATGGGAGTTGTAGTCCAAAACATCCCAAGCAAATATATTAGGCAGTCATGTAAGACATTTACTTTACTCTCCAGTGATTGAACACCACAACTTATGTTCTACGTATCGCAGAACCTGGCAACCATCATTAATGAGATGCCAAGAGCATTTTACACAGGATTACCAATGGCCCCATGCAAATTCCATTGCATATTGCAAACTGAACTACAAGCATAAAAGTTCAATCGATCCCATATCTAGTATTAAGTAGGACCCGAAGTGCTGATTCAGAGTGTAAACAATGTTTATGGCTGTACTGGATTTATTCCATTATTCCCTAGTATTTTTTTTAGCTCTTATTATGATTAAATATCTATCCTACCCTTCCAAAGGAGCCCAGGGCAGCAAGCACAAAAGAAAAAAACCAACAACAACAATTAAAATCTCCAAAAACAATTCTAATGCAGATGCAGACTGGGAAAGATTGTAAAAAAAATAACCATAAATCATAAAGGCAGACACATAAATATCAGTACACAAGTATCAAGTTGAAGAAATGTGCATCTTCCTTTCACACTTTCCTGCAGGAGATCTGGCATAGCCACAGTGAAGTGTGAAGTGACCCTCAGGGCAACTTCAAACACTTTCCTCAATGGTATGTAATATTTGGAAACCTTGCAAAAATGAGTTCTCCCTCTCCCTTCCATGTGTCATCTTGCTGAACAGTTTCTATGTTCATAACCTGAAAGCGGACATATATTAACAGAACTCCAAACATTAAAACAAGAAAAATTCCTTCCAGTAGCACCTTAAAGACCAACTAAGTCAGTTCTTGGTATGAGCTTTCGTGTGCATGCACACTTCTTCAGATACACATGCATGCACACGAAAGCTCATACCAAGAACTGACTTAGTTGGTCTTTAAGGTGCTACTGGAAGGAATTTTTTTTTGTTTTGACTATGGCAGACCAACACGGCTACCTATCTGTAACTCCAAACATTAAAAAAGCTTCTTCAGATACACATGCATGCACACGAAAGCTCATACCAAGAACTGACTTAGTTGGTCTTTAAGGTGCTACTGGAAGGAATTTTTTTTGTTTTGACTATGGCAGACCAACACGGCTACCTATCTGTAACTCCAAACATTAAAAAAGCTTGCAGTTCCTTAACTGTGGGGAAAGCATAACCAGTGAAGCAACCAAACATGGAAAAGCTAAGGACAACTAGCTCAAATTGATGAGGATAGACGCTTCCTACTAATACCACATGTAAACCAGGATGTGGTTCCACGATATATCCTTGCCAAGCCAAACTTTACCCACCATGTCAAACTGTTCTGAACCTGCATACTCACATGCATACCACTAATGTGACAGGAGCAGGAGACATGGGTGGCAACAGCAGAAAAAGCTGCTGTTTGGACTTACTTTCCTCCATGTGACTGATTATGCAACTTTTTAATGGAGTTTGTTCTGTTAAAATTATCTCTGTAGCAGACATCTAAGAGAATGATCTAGTTTCATGCCATTGAAATAAAAAATAAAGTCTAGATTACAGAATACTTAGCTTTCAAAACTGCATTTAAAACCTTGATTTATAGATTAACAAGAAATATCGGAAACCACAGGAACTGTTTTGCACTACTGAAACTTAGAAGGTGGAATCTATTTAGATTAAATTTGGGAACATTTCCCCCTTCTGACTACCAAGCTTTAGCCAAGAGTGAATTTTTATATTCGTTTTATAAATACAAGAAGAAAATTGGGATTAAAATGGAACTGCTGACAGACCATTTTTTATAATAGCAATGTTGTTTTAGATCTAATGATGCCAATCCAGCATTTAAAAAATCTTTTAACTAAGATTCTGATCTAAGCATCAAATATTTAGAAATATGCTTAACTGAAATTTACTTCCAAGTAAATATAAATATCAGGGTACAAATCAATGTTTGCAAGTTACTTGTCAGAAGCATACTGAAGTAAAGCATGCCAACTGAGTATGGTGTGGTATGAGTTACATCTCAAGGGACTGAAGATGGTGGCTGAAATCCAGTGAAGCATATGTGCGCCAGATGTGTGTAAACAGCAGAACACAACAGTCCCTGTGGTGGCACATCTGAAAGGGATTTCCAAAATGGTTTACCCAAACAATCCTAACTAGGGCTGTGCAGTAGTGAAGTGAAATAGAGTGGAGCAACAGATATATCACTGTATACCTCACACCAAGCATAGTTAATGGGGGGGGGGCATTTGCCTCACTATGCCAACCCAAGGCTGGCATAGCTGGTGAGCTTTGGATCCAGCAGATCTAAAGCTGATGGTGCCCTGCCTGAAACACCATGTTTTGAGGCCTCTCACTTCCTACCGCTGGCTTTCAGAACTTGAACTGCACTCTTAATTTTTCAGCATAGTATCCCTCAACGTGCACACACAATCATAAGAGCATTCATAAATGGGATATCTGGACCACATTCAATAGGCACTCAAAACTATCCTTATTTAATTCTTAATGTTCTGGAACATATGTGTAAAACATGTTGCAACGCTGCTTATGCATCTGGCTTTTGGGTGTCTGAGAGCACAACAGAACATTTGGCAAAGCAGATGCCAAATCATACAGCACCACACTGACTATGCCGCTATATGCTTGGCTACCCATATTCAAATAGAATATGCAAGTTAGCACCAGTTCTCCAACTCACAAAACATTTCCCATACTGAGTCATGGTGTTGCTTTCCTTTTTCATAACTATGGTCTTCACAGTAGAGAGTAATTCAGATGAACTACTGTAGCAACCATAAAGAAGGCTGATCGCCAAAAAATTGATGCTTTTGAATTATGGTGCTGGAGGAGACTCTTGAGAGTCCCATGGACTGCAAGAAGATCAAACCTATCCATTCTTAAGGAAATCAGCCCTGAGTGCTCACTGAAAGCTGAGGCTCCAATACTCTGGCCACCTCATGAGAAGAGAAGACTCCCTGGAAAAGACCCTGATGTTGGGAAAGATGGAGGGCACAAGGAGAAGGCGACAACAGAGGACGAGATGGTTGGACAGTGTTCTCGAAGTTACCAGAATGAGTTTGACCAAACTGCAGGAGGCAGTGGAAGACAGGAGTGCCTGGCATGCTCTGGTTCCATGGGGTCACAAAGAGTCGGACACAACTAAACGACTAAACAACAACAACACTGTAGCAACAAGCTAGAAAACGATGTGGGTTGAGAAGTAGAGCTTGATGCTTCCCTATCCAATTTATTAGACATGTAAAATTCTAAATCTTTCCAAGAAAGGGAGTGCCATTATGAACAGGAGTCTTTCATGCTCATCACCATTTAGAATATAAGCTTTAATTAAAATTATTAAGAGATCTTAGGCTTACCTTGTTTTGGCAAATCTGGTGAACTGATCTAGAATGAACATCCGCTATCACTGCTGCACTACAACCCACATTGAGGTCAAAGACTTCTAGTGCTCGATTGCTACCAGCTGCCAGTACAATATCTGTTATCGCTGTAAGTTAAAGTTCTGTTAAGCTGTGTATATGTATGTACATCTCTTTCATATGCAAGCAAAATGCACACTACATTTAAATTAAGCAGTTTTGCCTGACTTTACTAGCCAGTGTTGTTCAACACACTGGTAGAAATAGCACCAATGACAAAGGTGCATCATCATAATGCATGTTTCCAAATTTATACCACTAATGATTTTACAGCATGATAATAGCAGCATAGTAAAGCTAATGGCGGGGACGCAGGTGGCGCTGTGGGTTAAAGCCTCAGCGCCTAGGACTTGCCGATCGAAAGGTCGGCGGTTCGAATCCCTGCGGCGGGGTGCGCTCCCGCTGCTCGGTCCCAGCGCCTGCCAACCTAGCAGTTCAAAAGCACCTCCGGGTGCAAGTAGATAAATAGGGACCGCTTACCAGCGGGAAGGTAAACGGCGTTTCCGTGTGCGGCTCTGGCTCGCCAGAGCAGCGATGTCACGCTGGCCACGTGACCCGGAAGTGTCTCTGGACAGCGCTGGCCCCTGGCCTCTTGAGTGAGATGGGCGCACAACCCCAGAGTCTGTCAAGACTGGCCCGTACGGGCAGGGGTACCTTTACCTTTACCTAAAGCTAATGGCTTTGCTTTTTATGATATTAAAAGATAAATCTATCATATCATTATATTAAAGAACTGAAGTTAGCTAAGGGTGCAAGCCTATGCATGCTTACTTGTGCAAAAGTTCCACATAACTAAATGGGACTAATTTTATTTATTTATATTTACCAAATTTATATACCAATTGATTGTAATAAAACCTCAAAGCAGTTTACACAAAAACATAAAACATTAAAATTTATCAATAAAAGACATATTTTTTATTTAAAAAACATTCAAAACTAATTAAAATCAACAATAAGCTACAGACTAAAACACATGTAGCAGCTTAGTAATCATGTTAAGAGGCTAATGACAATTGTTCCAAATTAAGTGCTTCTGACTGAATGCTGAACATAGGTAATAACTGATAAGAGGATACAAGAATAGAATTCATTGACTGCTGAAAGGCTGGTAATTTCCACTGTAGATGCCATGGGGAATTTCTGTACTGATTTACAAATGCTCTTATTTCGGTATCTACAGAAATATATAAATAACATCAAATAATAAAAACAATGAAATAAACAATGAAGTTTTTAACAGGTATCTTATAAACAGTTCTTATACTTACAAACATAAAGTAAAAGATGCCTATGTAAAAATATTTTACATAATTTTTTGTTATGAAATTTAAATCTAGTGTACATCTCAAAGCACTGCATCAGTTAATTTTCTTTTGTATTTCTGTCTATTCCTATTACTGGGAAAAGAAGGAAGAAATGCTTGAACTCTTGGTCCAAATGCAGCAAACTTGCATGTGTGACTATGGCATCAGAGATCAAACACCACAGTTTTTAAGGAGGGAAGGAAGAAGTGAGTGGATAATTTAGACTGTGTTAACATGTTCTTCTAATTAAGAGATCTAACACATTCCTGATGTTTCTGTCTATAGTTGCACTGAATCTTTTCCATACAAGCATTTTTCCAAATCTGACTCATCAAAGAACTGAGTGAAGAATTAGGTGAAATGGGAGTAATAGCGCAATGGTACATAACAAGCAAAACTAGTGGGAAATCGAAATAAAGAAAGGACGAATTAAACTCTTTCTTTTGTGTTTCTTTACTTATATCAAACTTGGCTGTCAGGATAATTTGTGGGTGTTTTAATTTTTCCCCCTCTCTCCTTTTGTGTGCTATTGTTTGTTTGGCATTCAGCACTGAATTAAATCCAGTAAAGGAACTAAGCACAGGCAATGAAATCAGTTGATTTGTTAAGTGAAAGAAAAAATGTGATCCTAGTAGTTATTAATAGCATAACCCCCCCCCCCCCAATAAACATCTTAGACATCTGAAATCAATGAGATTTAAACTTGTGTAACTTTGGTTGATGTATGTGTGTATTAACTTGTTTGTATATTTAAAATTCCTCACATCCAACTGCTACTGGATCTATACCCTGATGAAAAGTGTTTCATTACTGTCCACTGATTAAAGAATTTTATCTGATTAAGCATCTGCCTGTAAACTGTTTGGAAGAAATCAACACATTTGGAAGGAACTGTGAGATAGCTTTTTTTTTTTTACATTATAAGGTAATGTTCACTGATGAAAGGCAAGGCCATCTTTAATACCTTCTTTTTCATTCCTTGTTACATTAACACAGCAACACCAAATTAGCCTCAAAAACAGACAAGTGTTCCCGGAACTCTCAACCACAATAATTAAAATTTGCTCTCAGGATTACAATTGATCAAATCATTAACTAAAGCAGGGTGGGGAACGTCAGACCCAGCACTCAAATGCAGCCCTCAAGGTCTCTTTTTCTGGCCCTTGGGAATCTCTCCAAGCCACACCTCCTCCCAAGCTATTTCTTTCTGCAGAGCACATCTTTTACCAGCCTAGCTTCACAGCCTCAATCAACTGTTTCTACATGGCTGGAATGTGTCCTTGGTTTCCTAGATGGAAGGCACAGGGGGGGGGGGTGAGGCTGTGTGTAGAAACTTGCCCACTGTGCAAAGGTAATGTTTATATTCATTGATGATCCACCCACTTTTGCCTTTGGCCTCACTCATTACTGTCGTGTAGCCCCCAGATGGGAATGTGACCATAGAGTTGAAAAAGGTTCTCCCATCCTAAACTATAACTTTTGTTGATCAAACTGATCAAGGCTGCAACCCAATACATCTAGAATTATGCCCCGTTGAACACAGTGGGGTTTACTTTTGAGTACACATGCATAGGCCTGTACTACAATTTACAGCCCTAGAAATAATACTTTAGCAAAAGATGTCGAAAAGACAGTAATGATTCCAAGGTAGTGTTGGGCAGAATTAAATCTGAGGTACAATGAGATTAACTGCAATAGAATTGAATGTGACCAGAGGCAATTTTCATGCTAACAATATTCCTGTTTTTATTTTCTGATGCAAATGTAACATTAATAGCAAAATCTGATGCATGTATATTAAAAAGTGCCACTCTATTCCATAGCACATTCTGCAAAGTAACTATCCATAGGACTGCAGTTTTATTTTTTCCTCTTTCATTACTTTGTTTAGGTTTCTTACAGGATCTAAAGAATTCTTGGTATTTCTAAGAATCGTAAGACTTTACCTACCGTTTCATCTCATCCTTGCTGGTATCAAGGTAGCATCTTAACATGTGAAACTCTGCTCCACAAGACAACAATATAAATGTATCTATATAATAAAACTGTGCTGATCGAATGGATTTATGAAACATTTCCTTTCCCTAAAAGTAAAATATATATAATTAACTATGTATACTGTATTATTTTCCGTCAGAAAAATACAGATGGTTTCTTTATGGCACACTGTCAGGTTACTTCTTTTGTTAATTTTCTGACTAACAGGTGATTTCTCTAAATTACAAATCTTGCTTCATCTTACACTGTTGTCCATTTCTTTATAATTACTATTAAATTAGTCAAGGCCTAAAGCCCTAAGAAAATACAATGTCACTCTGAAAATCCAGTCATTTACAAAGAATCTAGTCTGACTTCAGTGCTCTTTCCCACAATAACATCACATCACAAAAATTACAATGTCCTGAATGCCAATCTCTCCTCAACCTCTTTGACACACACAATCAATTTCTTCTTCTTTGCATTCTCTATATTAGAGGAGGAGAACTCTTTTTCAGCATGAGGGCTACATTCCCTTCTTGGCAACTTTTATGGAGCCACAAGCGAGCATTGGGTGGGGTCAGAAGCAAACATGGACAAATCTTAACAAATCTAAAATTTACCTTTGTGTGTAGACTACGCACGCACACACACACCTCTTTCTCCATTCCAGGCAATGGCCCATGATGGAAGTGGAGCATTGTAACAATTTAGCAACCATTTTGAAATACCAGAGAACTTTGAGGTGAGTGGCACTCAAGTCATAAAGTGCTCATGAATTACAGAACACACAGTTTTATGTGCTTGATAATTTCAGTGCCATCACTATTGCTAACTAGAAGTGTTAAACTATCCTAGAATTTTCTTCACAATTACTAAGGTGGCAATTGGAAATACATTCCAAATGATTTTGGGGTCATAGAGAACAGGCGTCATAGAGAACAGTACCCCAAATCTATCTAACTGGCATGAGATGTTTATTACCAGACATAAAGCAGGTTCTGCACTGCTGACTGACCAGATCCTTAATGTTCTGTCTTCAGAAGATGAAACAAGCCAGTTGTTGTCATGGCTCCAACCAACTGAGTTAATGGCACCATCATGCCCTAAAAAAATAAAGAAAAAATGTTTTTAGAAAACAGGTCTGTCATACATTCCTAATAAAACAGAAGACTTTCCCCCCCAGAAAGATCATTGTTCATCTAAGAAAATTCTTATATATAATAATGTATGTGGAGATACAAAGAGGGGTTTTAAATAATTAAATTAAAATTTCAATCCACAAAGGAAAATACAGTGGTACCTCAGGTTAAGTACTTAATTCGTTCCAGAGGTCCGTTCTTAACCTGAAGCTGTTCTTAACCTGAAGCACCACTTTAGCTAATGGGGCCTCCCGCTGCTGCCGCGCCCCCGGAGCACGATTTCTGTTCTCATCCTGAAGCAAAGTTCTTAACCTGAGGTACTATTTCTGGGTTAGCAGAGTCTGTAACCTGAAGCGTATGTAACCCGAGGTACCACTATAATGGATTTTCTATTAACTAATAAGATACCTATTCTTCTTCCTGCTGAGGTGGACTTAGGGAGACCTGGAATCAGTGTGGAGTTAGCCATCTCCCTTATTTGTCAAAATTCCCATCCTGGACAACTGAACTGCTTCAGAAGTGCCAATTACAGAGATTGTTCAGCAGAGCAGGAAGAGCAAAGTAGGGATTCATCGGCCTTACCAATAAATCCCTTTTCTTTTTGTTGCAGTGTACAGTTTCACCCTCCAACTTGAATTCCTCCTTCTTATAGGCTTAGGTATCCTCAGGCCACATACAGGCTACATTTTCCCCTGTAAGCTAAATATTTTAGTGAGAAGAGATGACTTGCTCATTCTTCATTTTGTTAATTCTCATGTCCTGATACTGTCTTTCTTGTAGAACTTTATTTGGCAAAACATGCTTGTCCAGAGGAGAGGCCATTAGCAAATCCAAGACTGATCACAACATGCCGTTAACCAAATAGTTATATAAATTTCCTATTATCTAGGGCAATCAATTTCTAGTACTGTAATGCAATCAGTAAAATATGCAATGGCATAATGCTTCTTTCTGAATCCACTAGGATGCCTGGTTTAACAGGCATGGAAACTGAAGTTAAATAGCTAGTATCTATGTATTTTTCCATTTATGCAATTGCACTCTGAGCTGATTTATAATGAAACAAGCATTACTACACATAAACAATTTTTTGTTTGTTTGCCCTTCTTGAAAATTTCTCAAGGCAATTACACATCCCAGAATTTCCCAGTATGGCCAGACATTCTTATGGAAAATGTGACACCTGAGAAACCAAGAAAATGGAATTTCCCAACCCCACTTAAAACATCTCTACAGCCTAGGATCTGGGGAAAGAAACAAGAATAGCCTGATTCTGCCCACCTGCTCTATTTAAAAACAATTTATTATTATGAAGAATTCTGAGGCAGAGATATAAATAAACATAGCAAAAGTATGAATTTGTGACACACTTGTTCTTGTTTTTTCAGAAGTCTAGCTTTAGAATCAGAGAAGTCTCTGAATGTTTTACTTTATACACGTCAGTAATATGTTTAACAGAATATACAGCGCAGTTGGAATTTTACCATGATGAACAGGAATATATTCCCTACATTTTATTTCAAGTATAAAGATTGCTTCCAACTACAGTTTGTTTTAGCCAGGCATTCTGATATAAATATACTGCAAGTTGGAAGCAGTATAAAAGCATGGTTAGCCTAAACTTGTTGTTACTACAGTGTTAAATGATGCCCTTTATTGTGCTTCACATGCAAATCAGAGTTGTAACTGAACTGCAAGTTTCATCAACACTTATGGAAGAAATAAACTTCTCTCTTTACAAAGGGAAGACTGGTATTGTAGAACATTAATTTAGCAACTTCAGTTCAGTGTGGCCACTTCATTTTTCAATCCTATAAACTGTAAACAAATTCAAAGTGTTAAAAGAGCCGTTCTAACATCCCATTGTCATAACCCAGCACATATCATTCACAAAGATGAAAACTGTTAATGTTAAAGATATAGTATTTTAAAGTCCTAGACTGCCCCCTGGTGCACTGAATTTAAATTTGCAATATACATGTATGCATTTCATTTATAAATTTATACGCTGATTCTCCATTTTTGTCACAACCAATCTCCATAAGCTATGAACAACGGGTTTCAGTGAGTTTTCAGGGGGGGATTTTTGAGATGGGGTAAACCTACTGGAAGCAGTGGGAGACCTTCTTTGGGGCATTGCTAACCAACAGCCATTATCGTTCTTCCCAGGACCCCCTGGAGGTGGTGACATTCCAAGGCATTCTAGGTTAAGGTGGGGACTCCACTGGCAGCCTTTGGGGGGCAGCCACAATTTCCCCATGGGATGCCTTAGACAAGGCACTGTTCCCAAGCTTTTGGAATGACAGGAGGTGGCAGCAGAGGGTATGGTAGTCTGGTAGGCAGGCACTGAGAGCAGCTCTGCTGCCGCCGAGCTGGCGAGACTAACAGGGAAAATTCAAAACCAGCAGGACCAGATTTTCCTAAAGGACTTGAAGAAATTTATGTTGTATCTGGAAGACAATTGTCATTACTTAACATCGCTTGTAGGGTTACAAGAAGTTTTGTAAGGAGGACTTTATAAATTATTGGGAAAAGCATTAAGATTAGCTGGTGTAAGATTGGATTGATAGCAATAAGCATAGTAATAAAATTCAAAATCAGAATGAGGTTTAGAAAACCATTAGAAGGGGTTGAAGGAAGTATTAGGCTGTGATAGCCAAAGATTTGTTATGTTGCTTTGGAGTTGTTATGTTGGAAAATTTGTGCAAAAATAAAAAAGAGAGCAGCTGTGCTGCTACCACCTGTAGAGAAGCCCACACCTCTAAGGAAATTCTGCTTACACAGCCCCTGTAAGCTCCCTTCAAACCTTTTCAGTGATTTAATCAGGTTTAGCAATATAAGACAAAATAGGCAAATTAGTGGAAATGAAACCCAGCATGGTGGGCTTCAAGGTTCTAAAATGAAAAAGAAATCATAGCAATAATATACAGTACTGGCGCTAATAACAGATAGCATAGTAAAAACAACATTTGCTTAAAATGCTGTATCTTGCACTAATAGGAAGTAAATAGAAGACCTAAGACTGAAAAAGGCTGTAATTAATTTACCTGAATAAACTGTTGGTGTTCCTGTAAGATTTGAATTGAATGCCAGCAAAGTTTTGTCAGCCAAGCCACAAGCCAACAACTCTCCATCCCCTGTAAGAATAAGGAGTATAGGAACTTAATCTGATAATTCTAAACCATGAATATACCAAATCATTTTTTAAAAAAATATTGTAGTTATATATACACTGCATTTAAAGAATTCCTCAGAAGTCAATGGGATGTATTTCTGTGTAGACATGTACAGGATTGTGTAGTCAATGCTGAAAATCAAGGCAGGCTTGCTGTCTGAATGAACCTTAATGAGCCCTATGTACGTAAAAATGATGTTTAGCAGGTGAATGCTGCAGACATCTAACGTAATGCATGAACATTTTTCTGTACCTGAATATTGAATACAGCATATAGAAGTTGGCTTATCAGCTACGATAATCTGTCTCTCAGATTTGTTTGGAGGAATGTTGACATGTGGATAGTCTTCCTTATTTCGTCTTCAACGGTAAAGAAACAAGAGAACATTTAAAAAGATAAAAGTACAAACTGTGATGTACACTTAAATGTATTACCATTAAATTTACAATATTTTCTCATTCACAAGTGTTGGTGTAATAGAAGTTACATACTGCTAAAATAATTTTAATGCCTCTTTTATTTGGAATCTCTCCCCCCCCACTGTGTAATGCAGGATAATACTAGTTCTGCTTCAGTGTCATTAATGCATTTGTTCAGACATGTCAGTTTTATTGCTTACCGTTTGCAACTTCTCTTGCACTTCAGTTCTAGATTGTTTTGCTTTGCATTGGTCTTTGGAGAGAACATGGTCATTCTGCAGTGGAAAACAGTGGGCAATAGTTCATAGGGCCAAACAAGACCTGACAAGAAATGTCTCTTTGCATTTAAGGTATAGGTTTGTAAACGTGCAAATACATCAGGTAATGTTTTCCTAACTCACTAGAGACAAGTGAATACAATGTAAATGTCCAGTAACTTCATTTTCTATGGATTATGAAATGATTGTAACATTTTGGTGTTACTGTTACAACAGTGAGCTGAATCCAAAAGTTCTCTTCCTCAAGAGGAAGCTTCTTCTTTCAGAGGAAGGGAATTCTTGCATTCAAACCCATTAAATAAGCAATCAGAAATAACTGCCTCAGTATAGGAATATCAAAATCTAAGTTACACGGACAATCAGGCTGGCAATACACATATAGCCACTAACTCATATAAAGCCATGCTGTGATTCTGAAGGGATGCAGAAAGAGCGCAAGAATCTCAGAAGACGGAGATTTCCAATAGCTGACAGAAAGGTTTCAGTGAACTACATACTTCCTGGCCCCACCCCATCACTAAGAAATCCAAATAAATTATGAAAAATAGTGATATTTGTAGACCAAGCTATGCAGATTTTGCTAAAATTGCATAATTTTAGACTTACAATTTTAATTTATTTGTGAATGTGCCAGTTTCCTGAACAAGCATTTCATTAAACCTTAGTTTTAATAGTGTCAGATTAATATTTTTTACTCTTTAGCCCATTTTACATATGCCAAATATGCTGTGACATTCATGCAGCTTCTCTTTCTACAATAAAATTTAAAAATCAATCTTAAAACACTAAAAATAATTACATAATATGTGGGAGTCATAAAGCCATGGCAGAGGTTTGTAAATGCTGCAGGGTACCTCCGGACCTCGTGACCAGCACTCTGAGCTTTACAATGTATTGGAATGTAATGACCCTATATGGCGATGGGGTGCAATAAAAGCTTGGCCGGATGTAGGTAACATGAGATTGGCAAATAGCCATGCAGCTGGACAGAACAAAGGACAATAAAAAGTGATCGGAGAGGAGAAGAAGTCTGAATGAGCTGCTCTCTCTTACTATGGAAATATTGCTGGCTTCTGTGTCTTTTATACTAAACAAGTGCCACTTGTGATGGCTGGCTCCAACAATAATATGTACTCACTGTGGCGCTGACGTGTAACCTGAGGACTTGATTTTATTATGGAAGACCAGCGGCTGGTCTTTTATTGGGCTTTTTGTACCTGAGTTTAAAAATACATACAAAAATAAATAAATAAATAGTTATAATTAAAACTATATAGTTGTAATTATAAAATAGTTAATTATTACAACTAAGAAACAATAAATAAATACGTTTAACAACCACAGTTACAAATATGGAAACCCAGGAAGTTCAGGTTACTTTGTTTCAGCTTTTAAGATGTTGAACTTCTGCTATATAATTCTGTCTTTTAAAAGCATAATTATTTGAACAAACAAGATGCTCTGTGCAACAGGCCTGAGTTCCAGAGATAAGGTAAAGGTAAAGGTACCCCTGCCCATACGGGCCAGTCTTGACAGACTCTGGGGTTGTGCGCCCATCTCACTTAAGAGGCCAGGGGCCAGCGCTGTCCGGAGACACTTCCGGGTCACGTGGCCAGCGTGACAAAGCTGCATCTGGCGAGCCAGAGCTGCACACGGAAACGCCGTGTAATGCAGTAATGCAAATCTACAGTTCCTATTTGTGTAGCCTCTCTCACTGCTTCAATTGAGGTGAATGTTTTCCATACGTATTTATTTGGTCTCCAGCGCAGAGAGCATTGGTATTATTTGATTTCTTATACACTGCCCTTCCTCTAATGTCCACAGTGACTAATAATAAAAATAATATAAAAAACAAAACTAAATATCATATTGTATAATGTCAGTATTACATTATACATAAGATGCCCTCCCCATGATGTTCCAGAAGCCTACAGGAACAAATAGGTTTTAAAGTTTCAACTGAGCAAAAATAATGTGTGGGTCAGCCTGATCTCAAGACGGAGGAGGTTTTAGAGGCAGGTACCATCAATGACTAGGAAAAATCTTGCATCAAGTAGAACTCCACATGTACATGATCTTGCATCCAGAAATTAGTGCTGGATACAGGTGGCGCTGTGGGTTAAAGCCTCAGCGCCTAGGACTTGCCGATCGGCGGTTCGAATCCCTGCGGCGGGGTGCGCTCCCGCTGCTCGGTCCCAGCGCCTGCCAACCTAGCAGTTCGAAAGCACCTCCGGGTGCAAGTAGATAAATAGGGACCGCTTACCAGCGGGAAGGTAAACGGCGTTTCCGTGTGCGGCTCTGGCTCGCCAGAGCAGCGATGTCACGCTGGCCACGTGACCCAGAAGTGTCTCCGGACAGCGCTGGCCCCTGGCCTCTTGAGTGAGATGGGCGCACAACCCCAGAGTCTGGCAAGACTGGCCCGTACGGGCAGGGGTACCTTTACCTTTACCTATAGTGGAATAATCTGATCTTACATCAATTTACCTGGAAGTATCTTCTACCAAAACGTTTATTTATAAATTAATATTTAATCCAATTCTTCAGTCCAAAAACCTCAAACCAGCTAACAAAGTCAGCAATAAAAACAGAACAGAAAGAATAACACAGCCCCAGAAAAAACAGACAGACAAAAGATGGCTGGTTACCACCCCAGATACCTAATCTGACGCCAGCTGTGTTCCCAGGTGATACTGGATCTTAACCCATCCCTTTTGGATGCTTCTTCACCCCAAACAAAGAATAGCTATTTATAAATAAGTGCCAAACTAGTTGAAAGTTTACCAAACTTACCTTTTTTACTTACAAGTTGGCTTTTTTCTTTCTTCAGGCACAAAGGAGAGGTTGGCAGAAGAGAGCACCTAAGAAGAGACACACTTCCTAACCCGGGCTTTGGACGCAGGAGACGTGCATTTTTAGGACCCACCGTGATTTTGTAATTGTATGCTGTTTTAAATTGTTTTTAACACTGGGCTTCAATTCTTGTAACCCACACTGGGATCTTAGAGTAAGGGTGGGTTAACAACAACAGCAACAACAACAACAGATCAAACAAATCAGAAGACTAATATATATATAAACCATTTATGAAAGAGCAGTACTAGTGACTTTGTGGCACTGCTAGAAACACTGATTTCCAAAAAGATCAGCTCCTCTCATGAGCTTGAAGATCAATACAGTGGTACCTCGAGTTAAGTACTTAATTTGTTCCGGAGGTCCGTCCTTAACCTGTTATGTACTGAGTTGAATAGGATCCAAACTGCAGCAGTCTGATTGGTCCTAGAACAATAGGATCCAAAAGGCAGCAGTCTGATTGGTCCTAGAACAATAGGATTCAGAATGCAGCAGTCTGATTGGTCCTAGAACAATGCAGCAGTATGATTGGTTGGCAGGAACCACCCAATCATGCTCCAGATAGAAGTGAATCCACAACCTGATTGGCTTACAGTAGAATTCCGGAATTAGCCAATCATGTGCAGCCCATTGTGTAAATAATGTATATAAACAGATACTTTGAGGGGACTTTCATTCATTCCTCCTCACCACTATGAGCTGAATAAAGAGCATGAAATCACTTTGCGACTCTGAGTATATTTCATAACCTGAAACTGTTCTTAACCTGAAGCACCACTTTAGCTACTGGGGCCTCCTGCTGCTGCCCTGCCACCAGAGAACGATTTCTGTTCTCATCCTGAAGCAAAGTTCTTAACCTGAAGCACTATTTCTGGGTTAGCGGAGTGTGTAACCTGAAGCGTATGTAACCTGAAGTGTATGTAACCCGAGGCACCACTGTACTGTACTTGAAACTGATGATTACAACCCATCAACCCAGAAAATCACAGGAGCTTTGTGTTGCAATATCACTTGATAAAATCTGGGGCAATATTCGAGTATCCCGTCCTTTCCCACCATTTAAAATTAGCACAACATGGTGGTATATATCAATCAAAAAGTCACATTTTCATTATGCAGCAGGTAATGCCATGTAAAAGGAACATTAGCATCTGGAATAGAAGCACTAATGCTACAATCCCCACATCTGAATGTACCCTATATCTAACAGTTTTATCTTCTAACCTGTTACAGATCCAAGCTGTATGGTGGAACTGGTAGAGATTCAAATAAAACCAAGTGACTTAATGATTCATTACCTGGCAACTACAGAAAGGCCTTTCTCACTTCCACTTAAATGGAGTTCACTCTGCTGGGATCTCAACAGGGCAGCAACATTAATCTCCAGTAAGGCAATTCTATTCTCAAACATTGAAGTTAGCAAACAGAACACCTGCAGAGACATGTCCATGAAGCATTTCTCCCTTCAAACCAAAATAATGCCAACATAGTAAACAGTAATCAGTGGTTTGTAACCTAATGTCTGTGGGCGGAGTTTGGCTCATGGAACAGGACTTTCCCATCTCCCCTTTCTGTGCATCCCCCTCAACACCTCTAAAATCCACTCCTTTGGGGTAGGAATCCCTTTGGGACAATGTGGGATGCAGTGTGCAGGGATGCAGAAGGGTGGGGAAATTGGTGAAAATCATGAATCCTCACACAGGAGACTTTTGGATCCAAGCCATTAGAATTAGTAAGACACGGGCTATTTCAGTGTCATGCATGTGTGTTTGAAGCTCTGCATTCATTTTACTTGAGACTTGTCTACACCAGAGTTCACTGTGTGTTTGCAGCTGTTTGCCTTCCCATTTAATCTGCACAGTCCACATGACATTACTCTCCAACAGCACCAGTCTTGATGCTTCCCCCCTGTAAACTGAGGTTTACCTGATATGGGGATAATCTGACGAATTGGGGGAACTGAACAACAAATTTTAGGTCACATACTATTTTTTTCGATGTTTCTGGGTGGATGGCTCAATCCCTGTCTACTACTCCCTTTTTCAAGCCTATCCAAGCCTACTACTTCCTCAATTCTTTCATTTCTTTTCCAATTGTACCCCTATTTCCAGGGCACCCCTGAACGGAAGACTGTAGCCTTATACATACTGTTTTTTTCGCACCATGGGGCGCACCGGCCCATAGGACGCACCTATTTGGGGGGGGGAATAAAGGGGGGAAATTATTTCTCCCCCAGGCGCGGGGCTGGGGCGGGGGATGCCTGAGCTTCCCCCGACCCCAGCCCCCAGAATAGGCTGCTATCCGCAAGCCTAGGGAGCCCGGCGGGAAGTCACACCGGTCTCCCCAGGATTGCGGATATCTGTCCCCCGAGCTTGTGGGGCTGGCGGTGGGGAGAAGCGTGCTTCTCCCCAGCGCCAGCCTCCAAACCAGGTCGGGGAACAGTGGGATGGCAGCGCTCCGCCTCCCCGCTGTCCCCCGAGCTTGTGGGGCTGGCGCTGGGGAGAAGCGCGCTTCTCCCCACTGCCAGCCTCCAAACCAGGTCGGGGAATAGCGGGATGGTGGCGCTCCGCCTCCCCGCTGTCCCCCAAGCTTGTGGGGCTGCCCGATATTTGCACAAAGCCCGGGGTGCGTTGTGCAGCGCGCCCCAGGCTTCGGGATGCAGGCTGCTATCCGCAAGCCTTGGGAGCCCAACGGGAACTCCCGCAGAACTCCTAAGGCTTGTGGCTAGCTTCCTGAAGCCTGGAGAGCGAGAGGGGTCAGTGCGCACCGACCCCTCTCACTCTCCAGGCTTCAGTGAAAGCCTGCATTCGCCCCATGGGACGCACACACATTTCCCCTTCATTTTTCGAGGGGGAAAAGTGTGTCCTATAGGGCGAAAAATACGATATATTATTTTTTATCTCTCGTATTTGCACAAAACTAGAAAACTACACAAGCAAATTCACAACTGTCTGACTCTGTGCTTTTGCACATTTCTTGGTTGGGGAAGTGTTTTCTGAAAGATAAAAAATAAAGTTCCATGTGCAACTGTATACATGCATGCCCTGTAGGTACTTTATTAGCATAATAAAATCAACAAATGAGAAGGCAAGGACAAACACAAAAAGGAATGCCTACTGGTATGAACAAGAAAGATCAAAGTTGCTCTGCATGTACAAACTTGTGGTGTAGACTAACTCAAATAGGAAAAATGTGGATTGACAGCTAAATAATGCTCAAAGGCAGAGAATCCCAGATACTTTGGATAGCAAAATTGGAAAATATTTATGCCTTAGGTCTGGGAGAACTGTAGCTGATTAGCACTAACACAACTGAGCTAGTGATATAAACCAACAGCATAATTCTTTTTTGTATTAGTATTTCAGTGTAGGATTTTTTTCATGACTTCTGTGAACAATTGCATTACTACTGCTATATTCTCCATCACTGCCCACTACATTCTCAAAAAAAATATTCTTTGGAGAGACATCATAACCTTATCTAATGTGAGGTTTGCTTTCCCCCAAAATTTAAGGTTCCTCTAAATTTTCAGTTTCAAGGAAGAATAAACTGTGCTATAAACAATAAAAAATTAATATTTAAAAATAATTTCAACACTGTACTCACCTTGCCATTGATTGCCTTCCTCATTAAAGCACATGATCCAGCAAACTGAATGCTGAGGGCACTGAAATCTTTACACACAAAAAACCCAATGTTGTAAAACATTTTTTTCCCCTTTGCTAATATAGAAAAGTTGCACATTCAATTAAATCCTGGCTACAAATCTTTCATCATATGTATGGTTAGTCAATATAATTCCACTGATTTCATCAACCTAATGCCAACGCATAAACTTCCAGTGCAATAACAAGTCAAACCTGCTAGCAGACAAGCACACCTCTGTAATTCTAACTAGCTAGTAGAAACAGAAACAAGACAGTCACACATGAACAATGAGCCTTGGGTTGATGTTTGCGCAACAGAACTTCTCCCTCCTTTCCTGTCCCCTGCAGCTCTCTGTCCATCAGCAAAATCTGCTCCAAAGGGGCAGACTTTGAGGAGCACACAGAGGGAGCAGAGAAAGGAGAATATCTGTTGTGCAAATGGAACTCCACTTATGCAGTGATGGACTTTCCATATGTAAATCACACCAAGCTGTAACAATAAATTATCATACCTCTGTAATGTAAAACAGCTTCCAACTCAAAATTTGCCATGTTAATTATGAATAAGCCAGTAGAGCTTCCTATCCACAAGCATCGGGCATTCACAGTAGGCAAACTAATTGAAAATAAAAAGAGAAATAGAGTATCTACTTTAAAATAAAAATAAAAATCTGGCATTCTGTTCATTATAGATACAATGAGGTATTTTTAAGTTTTATAGCTTTTATACAGATAACTCATGATGTGAGCTGGATAATAAGCACACATGAACATGTGTTCTTCCTTTCATGTAGGAACATTTAGGATTTCAGAAAGGGTATCTCCCAATCCTATCTCAAGATATTGATGATTGAACCTAGGACCTTCTGCATGCAAAGCAGATGTTCTACTACTACTAAGCTATAGCCTGCACTTTAAAGTATGTTTATATTTATGTTTAAAAAGAAAGGTGCAGTGCCAAGATGATGAAGGAGGGAGGTTAGGGGGAAACAGTGGTTTTACGTGGCTCATCAGCTGCATAGATATAAATGAACACTGACATGAAGATAGAAATTTAAGGTTAGGAGTTATGATGCTTTAAGTGTGCAATTTTATTTGTAATTTGCTTATTCAAGGGTTTGACACTACACATTATTAAAATGGCATGCATGTCCTCCGTACAATGTCTTCAGGTTATTACAGCAAGGCTGTAATACAGCATTAAAAAGTCATCACCTACTATAAAATATTACCTACACAAAATACCTTTATATGATTTTCTAATTCTTCTTATTATTCCCTTTTACATGACATACAATTATCAAGCAGTGAATGAAAACTTAGTGCACTTACCTGTGTTCTTCATCACCTACATTTATCGACTTGTCACAGAGTTCAATTCTGAGAACCGGAAAGGTAGTTTCAACTGTTTCTTCTTCCCTTAAATTATTTGAAGTATATGCCTTAGAAGGATTCTGAATCTCATCTAGGGAAAACAGGCAATGCCTATTAAACTAGAAACAAGTTGCTTAAGACATTTAATGAAAGCTAGAAGCAATAAGCTAAGTTCATAGCTATGCACTGCTGCTATATAACTCATCTGGCAGAGCTGTCTAGCCTGGGAAACTTGTGCTAGCAAAACACAGCTCCAAATTAGCTTTGATAATACAATTCTCAACTAGTATAAGACAATTTCTGTGTAGTACTATCTATCACAGCACACAGCAGGAGATGGTATCATACTGTCAATTGAACATGCCTTCTTTGGAGCTGACAAAGTTCACACATATTCACATTATAAGTAAAGGCCTCCTTCAAGATCAGTCTTTCTGAGCTCTCTATTTTGGAGGCCCTCCTGATTTGTGTGCCTGTATTATCAATGCCAATGACATCTGGATATAAAGTTAATCCAGATTCATAAAAAGTCTCTATATGAAAAATACGTTTTTAACCATGTCATTGGCTAACTAGTAATATTTTAAAATGTTTTCCAGAAGCATCATGTTACCCAATTGTTTGGATTTCCTTATTTTGTTGTAAAACTTCTCTCTCTCTTTCTTTATATTTATATGTACCACACAGCGATACTGATGCCCACTACTCAAGCTGAAGATCCAAAGCTGAAAGAGAGAATAAAACTATAAAATAGCTTTCTGCACTTCTCTTTTAATAAGTAAATGTTTCTGGTATTATCATCTTAATTCAGTGGTGTGGCCAAATACCAAAACCTATAAATATAATAAAGTGCATCTCAAACATAAATTTCCATATTCTCCAACTTGTTCAGGAAATAGTATTTTGGCAACCAACTTTTTTTCAGGCAATCAAGTTGACTGTCTTTGATTTGGGCTAGATTTCTTCCTATATACCAGGCTTCCTCAACCTTGGTCCTCCAGATGTTTTTGGCCTACAACTCCCATGATCCCTAGCTAGCAGGACCAGTGGTCAGGGAACTGTAGTCTCAAAATATCTGGAGGGCCGAGGTTGAGGAAGACTGCTATATAGATTGTGTAGATCCCACTGAAGGATCTGTAATGCCTCATCACAATTTAGGATTTGCATAATGTCTAGGGAGGAGAACAGAGCGAAAGAGAAGTTAGGTTGCACAACAGCAATGGCCATGACATAGGAGCAAAAAGGGAGGGAGAAACAGCAGAAGTTTAAGTAAAGCTGGGGTGTAGAGGAAGAGAGAAAAATGGCAGTTTTAAACAGCAGAGATTTGAGCAAAGCAGGGATGGAGGGACACAGAGTAAAATGGCACTCTTAAAAACCAGAGGTTTGAGTAAAGCAGGGATAGAGGGACACACAGTAAAATGGCAGCTGTAAATAACAGCAAATGTTTGAGTAAAGCAGGGATGCAGAAGTTGGAAGTGGTGCTTAGTACTCAAAATGTGTGTGGGGAGGAAGAGGCAGAAACTTATCATGTGGATAATATGTGTGCAAAGCAGGTTGCACAAAGGGAGGTGAGAGGAGGCATGAACATAAGGATGTAGGTGAAAACAGGGGTATAAAACTCAGATTACAACATGTCAAATTCCCAGAATGCTTCTTACCTGTCCATCTGCACATCCAGTGATCATCTGTTTATTTTCTTCATCAATGAAGAGACTCAGAAGAGGAAATGCTGGAGAAAAAGAGGCAGACCAGAAGCACAATATGGGAAAGAAAAAGAAATAAGGAACCAGTGGGCCTAAACAGAAAATCTTCACTATCAAATCAATACAACAATAAAACACAGAAACAAAAAATAATTAATACTCAATATAATTTTGCGTCCCAATATAATGATATTTTATGGATACAGGAACTCCATAGCACACATAGCTGCAACATCTGTCCCATTCATTTCTATGTAGGTAGCAGATGCAATTCAGTGTTTTCCTTTGAGATCTGCTGCCTCCACTGAAATTAACAGGATGGCACTTTGGAATGGAGAAATTCTACATATGCACGAAAATATACGTGAAGACTCTGGGTCATGGCAACTAAGTACAATTACTGCTGTCACTGGGAGTAGCATGGAGAATGGGAGTAATGATATGGAACTGAATGTATATTGCATTGTATTGTTCTAACCATTTATTTTGTTGTTTTCATCCAAATAGTGCTTTATTGTTTTCATCCAAATAATGATATTGGAATGGAATAAAATGCTCATCTCTTATGTCTAGTATTATTCTATATGAAAAGGAGGTTGGTTGATATTTTTAAAAGCATACCTGTTATTACTGCTGACTGATATATTAACAGTCCAGTACAATAGTCCCATACCTTTTGGGGGAAAACATGATAACATATAAATGTCAGTTTATATAATAATAATAACAACAACAACAACAACAATTTATTTATACCCCGCCCATCTGGCTGAGTTTCCCCAGCCACTCTGGGCGGCTTCCAATCAAATGTTAAAAACAATACTGCATTAAATGTTAAATATAATAATGAATGTAACCAATGTAATACTTTATAAAAGCCATTTGATTTTTCTGTTGATTTCATGGGATGGGAACAGAACCCCACAGACCAAGCAATACAGAAAATTTAATTATGACTGAACAGTAGCATTCAGTTTTAATAACTGATCATGGAAAGCAGATTTGAAGATTATATAGTATACCCAGTCTTTATTTTCCTTCTTCCAATTAGAATATTCTTTATAGTAAAACAAAGCACATTAGCACTATATGTTTTAATATTTGAGTGCTTCTCCTTTTGTCTTAGGGGACGCGGGTGGCGCTGTGGGTAAAACCTCAGTGCGTAGGACTTGCCGATCGTATGGTCAGCGGTTTGAATCCCCGCGGCGGTGTGAGCTCCCATCGTTCGGTCCCAGCTCCTGCCCACCTAGCAGTTTGAAAGCACGTCAAAGTGCGAGTAGATAAATAGGTACCGCTCTGGCAGGAAGGTAAACGGCATTTCTGTGCACTGCCCTGGTTTCGCCAGAAGCGGCTTAGTCATGCTGGCCACATGACCCGGAAGTATCTTCGGACAGTGCCGGCTCACAGCCTCTAGAGCGAGATGAGCACGCAACCCCAGAGTCGGACACGACTGGGCCGTACGGGCAGGGGTACCTTTACTTTTACCTTTTGTCTTAACATCATACTAAGCCTCATAACCTGAGCCAAAATAAAAATATTTTTAAAAAAACAAAAAGAGAATTTCCTTGCCTTAAAACTTCTGTCTTCAGAAACTGATATAAGTTTATTTTTTTCCCAAGGGCAAAACTCAGCAGCAGTCACTGGAGCCAGGTGACCCTCCAATTCAGCAAGTATAGCCTCATCCTGCAATTGATCCCAGAAGAAAAACAGATAAATTTCAAAATAAAATTGGTAGTGTCTGATCCCAATAAATGTGAGAAGTTCAAGTAATGTACTTGTCCATCACTTGTGAAAAATACAGCTACTTGATGGACCAGAATACAAGTTGCTTTCAAATGATTTCTACTTCTTTGATGGCACAGATAGCTATATTTCAATATCAACTGTGGTATGTTTGACAACATAGGCTCTCACCTTTGCATTTAGCATGTATATCCGATTGCCAGCACATACTGCCACAGTCTCATCATCTGGACTAAATCGCACATAAAGCACCATTCCCAAAAGTGTTCCTATAACAATGCCTTCTGGCATTACCCCTGCAATATTTGAAAAATAACGCTAAATTATTATGACTATTTGACAAAACTAAAACTTCAATAGTTATGTGAAAGCTAGTTATTTTTAATAGCAAACAACATCATATATATTTTTAAGCAGGCTAATCAACATACTGATTTCTGAAGCAACGTAGGCTGCAGTCCTAACCATGTCTGCTTAGAAATAAGTCCCACCTAATTCAATAGAGTTTACTTCCAGGTAAGTGAGTTTAGGATTGCAATCTATACAATTCTACTCAGAAGTAAACCCTACCTACTCTCAAGTAAATGGACAGAATTACAGCCAAAAATATACAAAAAACCCCTCTGTACCATTGTTCTTTTCCCCCTTCTGTAATACAGAAAAAGACAAAACTAACAGAAATTAGAAGTTTAAAACTCAACAAAACCTTCACTCAGCATCTCCTACAACCATGGAATCTTCCCTCTTGATAAGCTCAATTTCACAAGCATAAATCGAGGCTGGTTAGGAGAATCCCGCCCACTGAATTTTTATCACAAAGTGTTCACCTTGTAAAAACTTCTTCATGCATTCATCCAGATTCCACACTATTACGTAGTCGCGTGAAGCGGAGCAAATGAGGAGTGGATTGTCTTTGCTCCCAAATGCCAATGCAGTAATTGAATGGTGATGCCCTAATAAGTGTAATGGCTGACAAAAGAGTATTTGGTAATTTGAAATAGATATAAAATACGCAGCTAATCAATCAGTTTCTTCCAAAATATTCATTTTAGTTATACAAACTATCTCTTGATCTCAGAGTGATTTATAGAATTTAAATACAAACATTTCAAACATATATAAAAATATAAACATACAGCTAAAATGCCTCCAGTCTAATAACCAACTAGCAAATATCTGCCCATTTTTAAAGGCTTAGCTTTTTCAGGGAAAGCTACTCATTACTGAGGACCAACGAGGATGCTAATTTTATGAGTATCAAATATGGCTATCAAATAAAGGCTGCCCTTGCTTTGTCACCCCAGATGTAGTGACCACCCCTTCTGGCTCATATACTATATTGTCTCCTAAGCACTGTTTCCATTCATTTTCAAAGAATTTGCCCAGGAGCACTGCACAGTGGATTGCATTCTTTGGAACACTGTTGTTGTTCTTGTTAATATACATCTTACATGCCAATCTTACGGATTCTTGAACATAAACTAAATCCTCAGAAAGAACTAAGTTTTCAACCTGGCGGTCAGGATCATCAGTAGTATTCAAAATACAAAGCTCATTCCCATTCAAAGGAAAAGCACAGTAATGCATGCTACAAGCAAGCTGGACATGTGATTCTGGCACTTTGGATCTAAAAACTTGTTTTTCAAGAACAATGCTGCTGCTACATCCTTCTTCAGCAAAACAGAGGTCCACAGGGCTTTCCATTGGACAGCTGAAATAGACACCAAATTAGCATTTAATCAGAAATGTCTCATTCATTGGATAGCAGCTACATTTATAATATTTTAAAGTATTTGTGATGTTGAAGTAAAATATTTATGATATTTAATAGGACAACATGGCTAAATCATCACAAAATTATTGACCCCTTTATTAAAGGATAATAAATATGCAAGAGCAAGACAAGGGCAAAGCCTCACAGAACGCATAGGCATGACTTTGCAGAGAAGAATTCAGACCCACCATCTGCCATGAGCCGGGAGGGGGGAGGGTTAGCTTTGGGAGGATTTAGGTATCCTGTGCCCAGTTCTGCCAGCAGAGTTGCTCAGTCATCAGCAAGGGAGACCGAGCAGAAAGGAGTGCTCGAATGCACCCACCTATTTCAACCTGGTCTGCAAAACCCCCCAAAAGAAATGAAATTTTGCCCAATTTGATTTCAAACCATATAGGCAAATGAAGTGTTTGTCTTCAGGTCAGGGGTTGCAGGTACTGCTGACCAGCTGATAATTTACAATGCAAATCTTTACATCAAACACTGCTGCTTACCAGTTCCAGTTAAAGTACTGTGATGTCTCAAGACAGTCAAACTTTATCCATTTCCAAGAGTGTAATGTTTAGGACTGCCACATCACCATGACTGTTTCGTTTTCTGGTTTGTTTTCCTTTCTTGAAAGACCATAGTCTTCATCCAATCATACACAACTGGATGAACACAGAATGCCGGAACTTCAGTTGTGCATTCCATTTTTGCCCATTTTTTATTTTGAAACAAAACATAGACAAGCTGAGCTTTGTTGCCAAAGATGGGTAACTGTGAAAAGAGAACTGCTGGTGATTAAACTTCTAAAAAACAAAGAGGATTAGACAGTTTCAAGTCTCTTGTTGGCAACAACATAGCAAAAGCTGACAACAAAGGCTTTCCGTCAGCATTGCCAGACAGGCAACAATTCTCTTATAAGTGAAAGAATTCAGTCTTTTTAAATTTTATCTTCAGTGCCAGCGTCCTACAAGAATTCAAGCTTGTTCAGTGCAGTGCTGTACTAAATTATTTTGGCATCAGCTTTATATGGGAGGACAGAACAGTATTTGCTTCCCAGGGTGGCTGGTAAGTCTCAAGCAGACAAGTGTGTGAGCAGGGGCAGGATTTTCTCTGGAAGTGCTGGCAAGGGAATCACGGATCACTGTGCTGTAAGGAATTTCAGCAGCAGAAACAGTGCAGGAGAGGGGCTTCCTTCTCTCTCCATCTGTCTAGTTTGCAGGTGTCAATGGCTCCAACTCCCATTAGCTCTAGTCAGCATGCCCAATGGTCTGGGATGACGGGAGTTAGAGGGCACCATCACAGCTGCACTCACCCCAAGTCAATGTTTTTCAATCAGGGCTCCACAAATATCTCCTCACACCCAAAGGTCCTAAATAAGAAAGAGACTCTGCATTTTATAATGGTGAAATAAATTATTTCCAGTTTTCACTTTGTTTTCTTTTTCTCCTTTATATATGGGAGCGGGAAGCAAGAAGAATTGCCGACAGCTACCATTGGGCAGTACTGCTGTACAGCAAGAGACTGCTGCTGAGAGAGACAAAGGCCTGGCAGACTCGAGTTCGAATTCTCCACTCAGCCATGAAGTTCACAGGCCCGGGTGACCTTGCACCAGTCAGTTTCTCAGCCTGACCTACCTTGTTGTGGGGTTGTTGTGGAGACACAGTGGGCTGGTGGGGAGAGAAATGTACACCCCACCTAGAGCTCCTTGAAGGAAAGGTCTAAGACTAAGTGCAGGGCCGGATTTAGATTTGATGAGGCCCTAAATTACTGACAGTAATGGGGCCCTTTATATGTCCAGCTGTCCTTTGTCAACAACAAATTGTCACTGTTTTTTTGTGTTGAATATATGCTATATGGTAATTTATGGACCTATAAGGTATCTAAAGCCATTTGCACATGTTGCCATGCAACCAGTCCATGCAGAATGCAGGCATCCTATATATAGAAATGAGCAAACCAGTGATATTTTAGTGAGCGAGCTAGCAGGCAGGGCCCGTGACTTACATCATAGGAGCCTACACAACACAAAACACTGTTGCTGTATGTAGGTTTTATTTTATTTCATCATCATTATCATCAAACCTTTTATTGGCATCACATACAAACATCCATAACATAACAGTACAGAGTTACCACTTTTTATCTTATATTTTCGAAATGTACATCCAGGGTTTTTTTCCCTTTAATTTTTTGGGGGACCCCCAAGAGAGTGGGGCCCTAAACTATAGCTTATTTAGCTTATACATAAATCCGGCACTGTCTAAGTGTCAACAAATAATACAGAGCCGTAAAGGCTCGAGCAAATACTTGGGGATTCCGGCGTCCTTTTAAACCTGGCCGCGGAGTCCTTCACCGTGGCTCGTGGTGTGAGAACTGGAAGGGGGAAGCCCTCGGTGAAATGGTCGCAGCGGCCCCCTTCCCTGAAGTGGAGCAGCCCATGGCCCTCCTGCTGTGGAGGAAACAGGAGCGTCGACTGCCCTGCGAGGGGTCAGAACGCAAACTGCGCTCTGAGGCTCTGTTACTTGGCCGTTGCTGGATTCCGCCGCGAAACCGTTGGGGGCGTGGCCTCCCGCAGGAATACTTACGTCAGCCAAGGCGCCGCGAGAGGGACGTTCAGTGATTTTCTTCTCGGAGAGCAGGGGGCGGGGCTTGCCCCTTCCTAGCCCTTGCGGACACAGGCGATTAGCGGAGAAGGGGAAACTCGCACTCCGTCTCTGCCTCACAACCACCAGCCGGGTACAGCCTTGGTCCGCGCCTGTCTTCGCCGTCCGCGGCTGCTGTGGAGACACCCGCCTGCCCTCGGAAGTGAGGGGCCAGGGAGGAGGTGGTTCTAATCCTTCCCCAGCGAACGGTCTAGTGCCGGGAACTGTCTGGTTTCCTAGGTTACAGTGACGCCTACGGCGAGGCCGCGAGGCCAATTCCAGCCGCCGCCTTCGCGTCGTCCTCGCTCTGAAGTTGTCAAATGAACGGAGATTAGGTGACCGCGCGCGCGCGCCTGCCCGCCCCTTGTAGCAAGGCTCCTGCAGATTTTGCATCTCCCGCGCCGGGGTGGGAGAGACATTAAGAGGCCGACTTTCGACCATGGCTGCAATCCTGTTCACATTTATTTGGAGTATGCCCAGATGAACTCAACACTGTATCATTTTATGTACACAGTGAGAACAAATTAGAAATACCCATCGTACTGCTAAATTTCTTACCCACTCTAATGTCAAACTTTTTAAAATTAAGGAAAGTGCGTTCATTAGTTCCACTGCAAAGTGGGGGGGGGGTGTACAGTTGCAGAGTGGCAACATGGAAAACCACTGTTTTAGATCCACTGCCAGCTGCCAGGCAAGAGCTGCATCTGTGCCTACTCGTTTCTTCACTTGTATCGGTTTCACTCTCCATAGCCATCAGAGTGAACAGCTATAACTGCATGCAGATAGGGAAGTCATACAAGCAACCAAGGGTGCAGGGAGCTGCGAGAGCAGCTATGGCTGACTTGTTTCTCACTTGAGATCAGATAAACATTTGTTCTTCAGGTTGCAGCCTAGCAGTGCTAGACTAACAGGGTTGAGAGCTTTATATGAATCATTCCATTTAAATCTGTATTTCTGACCCAGAGAGCCACATGAGGCAACAGAAAGCTGTGCACTACATCTTAAGTGAATGGATGTTGTTGTTGTTTAGTCATGTCCGACTCTTCGTGACCCCATGGACCAGAGCCCGCCAGGCACTCCTGTCTTCCACTGCCTCCCGCAGTTTGGTCAAACTCATGCTGGTAGTTTCGAGAACACTGACCAACCATCTCGTCCTCTGTCATCCCCTTGTGCCCTCCATCTTTCCCAACATCAGGGTCTTTCCCAGGGAGTCTTCTCTTCTCATGAGGTGGCCAAAGTATTGGAGCCTCAGCTTCACGGTCTGTCCTTCCAGTGAGCTCTCAGGGCTGATTTCCTTCAGAATGGATAGGTTTGATGTTCTTGCAGTCCATGGGACTCTCAAGAGTCTCCTCCAGCACCATAATTCAAAAGCATCAATTCTTTGGCAATCAGGCTTCTTTATGGTCCAGCTCTCACTTCCATACATCACTACTGGGAAAACCATAGCTTTTACTATTTGGACCTTTGTTGGCAATGTGATGTCTCTACTTTTTAATTTGCTGTCTAGGTTTGTCATTGCTTTTCTTCCAGGAAGCAGGCGTCTTTTAATTTCGTGGCTGCTGTCACCATCTGCAGTGATCATGGAGCCCAAGAAAGTAAAATCTCTCACTGCCTCCATTTCTTCCCCTTCTATTTGCCAGGAGGTGATGGGACCAGTGGCCATGATCTTCGTTTTTTTGATGTTGAGCTTCAAACCATATTTTGCGCTTTCCTCTTTCACCCTCAATAAAACGTTCTTTAATTCCTCCTCACTTTCTGCCATCAAGGTTGTGTCATCTGCATATCTGAGGTTGTTGATATTTCTTCTGGCAATCTTAATTCCGGCTAGGGATAAACAGTGCCAATTAATTCTTGGTGTATAGGTTTCTGTTGCCTCCTGTGGTTCTCTGTGTATAAATTGCCACAAAGAAATACAGACGCTTTTATAATAATTCATGAGATTGTGTTTGGGATGGCTGGAAGTGGGGTGCCCCCACTCCCAATAAGACATTTTAAACGTACTGGATGTAGCAGATCGTATGTGCAACACCTGTTTATTTACATTGGATTCCATTGGTTGGCTCAGGACAACTACGTTTACGATTACAGTATACATCCTATTGATTTCAATTAACTTGCATACTTTTAGTAATTGAGTGCAGCACTGCACTTTTAAGTCATGGAATCTAATACGAAGCAGCCCAAATGTTGTGTTTTTCATGTCTAAATTAATCTTCCAAATCTGATTACCTACAAAAACAAAGGACCAACCTTTTCTAACAGAAACCATATATGCCAAGGAAAGAATATTCAAGTCTTATATTGTGAGCATTTATACACCATAAAATTGGAACAACATGTGGCTTCCCTCTTCCAATAATGTGTACTGATTTAAAATTTATGGAAAGAGCCCATTCTAAATCAGTTCACTTCTAGCAGTGCTTACATATTTGCAATTGCATGCATTTGCCCCCGCTATAAGGGGTGGAGTTGGGCACTGCAACTGCTAACATATTTACCAAGGAATGAAAAAATGAGAACCAGATGAGGAGCACCCAAAATGGCTGGCAGGTAAAAGGTATTACCAAGAACATTCCTGCCAATGGTAGACTACAGTAACTCCAGAGACAAATATTTTGAAAGCAGAGCTGGACCCTGGAATCTTTGTGGGCTCTTTTCCCATCTCATGATGGCTAGGAGCTGGTCTATTAACAGTCTTCTTGCTCTCAAATACCCACTTAGCAGTCACAATCACTTAAGTGCTTTAATGCTCTTATGTAGAAAGCAGATTGCACCATACTCTCTAGCAAAAGTTATCCCTAAGTCTTGCTGGGTCTCTTGTGACTTGCAGTCATCTGCCATGGAGATGCAGTGCAAATAAAAATATACCTGACATGGGGACATACTGAATATGGGTCTCTGGGTTGTAGTTATTAAGGTTTCATATTAAAGTTTTTAATAAAGTTTTTCTGTGCAACATTGTCAGTTTGAAGTCCCACTACTGAATCATGACATCCCTTAACGTTTTTGTTACTGCTTTTGGATAACTTCCCCCCCCCCTTTTTTTTTTTTTGCATTGCTGGTAGTATGTGGGAAGACTTTTGCTTTCGTCTAAAAGTTGTTTATGCTCTTATACCGGACGTGATGTATTTCACTGGTCTTTTTCATCCTGGCCCAGGCCTGCTATTAGTTCTTGCTTTCTTTGCAACAGCAATGCGATTTCTGTGTTTGAGAAAAAATAAAGTCGCCAGCTAATGGCAGAAGCCCGTGGTGCCAAGCACATCGGAAACAAATCACATGTATCTAAACGGGTTGCATTTGTATAAGGCATTTATTATGTAGTTTTACGTATAATTGTGGTAAACAGCTCTGATTTTCATTGTTACTAACAGCGGCGTATAAATACTTTTATAAATAAATAAAACACACAGCGCACGGGCTATTCTCAAGGTTTCACATATTTTTGAAAGAATCCCGCACAGCTGAATCCACCCACGTTGCGTCCCTTCGGGGCCCGGTTGCCATGGCGACAGCAAGAGGCAACGTCGCGCTCCCCCTCCTTTCACTTGCCCCGCCCCACTTGCCAGTCTCGGCGGAACGAAAACCAGCAAATCTAGAAATAGGCCGGGGAGTTTCCAGCCTCAAATCTCGCGGTGTTACATCGCTGCGTGCGTCTCGCGCGCGCGCGGGCAGGCGGGCGGAGCTGCGCTCGACTCTCTGTCAGAGGCTCCGGCGGCCTCTTCGATGGTGGGCGGTGGGCGAGCGGAGTGAGCTGGGGTGCGGCGCTAGGGTGAGCGCGGGCTCGGCGGCGGGCTCGGGTGGGGAGGTCGGCGGTGGGGAGGACGCTTCAGCAGTCAGTGGGCTTCCCCTTCCTCAGCTTGGCACTTTTTGCAGCAGCAGCGCCTGAGTGTAGGGGGCGGGGAAGCTTTTCGTTTACTCCCCCCCCCTCGCCCCGCTGCTTCTGGGACAGCTAAAGGCCGGGGAAGAAGGGGGGCTCTTCCTCCCGACCCCCCGAGAGATATGTGAGGGAGGCAGAATGCGAGGGAGGCGGCGGGGGGGGGCAAAGTCTTCTCTTAAAAGTGAGCTCCACGTTCTCCCCGCCCCTTGAGATTCCCGCCCACAATGCCTCCCTTCTCTCTCTCTTTCTTGCCCCCCCCCCGACCGAATTCCTTTTCGGAATCGGAAAGTTCGGGTAGATTTGTGTACAGAGTTCCACAGGTGGGGTCGAAGCACCGCTGTCTCTGCTTCTCTTTCGAGACTGGGTGCAACTCTTTCCAGGGAAAGCGAGGCTGCTGGTGGGCGTCCCGGACTTCGTCCGCCTCGGGGAAGATTTGCACAGGTTGTCGTGCCCAGTTGAAGGTGCCAAAACATGGGTGTGGTGGGGCAGAGTTGCGGAGCTGCCAGTGACAACCGGTGTTGCTGCTGCTTCTCTGGACAGGGTTGGGGGGCTGGTGACCTCGAGGGGCTCTTGTCCGGATAAGCAGCAGCAACAATGGTGTCAGAATGACAGCTCCTACCCACTGCATGTGCTGGTGTTGAAAAGCCTTTTTGACTTGGGCCCCAAAGATCTGAAGGAGTGCCTGCCAGCTCCCACATCGACCTGGCCAGGTGTAGCCTCCAGGTTGTGGAATAACTTCCTCACCAAGGTGTGTCTTGTGGCATCATTATATGCTTTGGGATTTTTGGTCAAGATGCACTTCTTTATCCAGGCCTTTTAGCCAAGTGGAGGACTTCCCACCTACTATGTTGCTGTCCTGTGCTGCCGTTTTGTTAATTGTGTTATTGGTTAGTTTTGTGGATTTATTGTATGACTTGGGGCGTTTTCATAAACTGCCTGGCTGGGACCTCATGATGAAAGGCAATTTTGTTTCTTATTGAAGCTGTTGTATACTTGTAGTATTCTGGCCTGTGTCCTTATTTCCCACTTTTTGTGCTTCTCATAACATTGGCATGTATTTTTGCTATTCAGAATTTAATGGGTTTTAGCCTTTATGTAGGACTAGCCTATGACACCAATGCAAAACCTGATCAATATCTTGTGTAGTATTCTCTGCACTCATGGTAGCTTCAGAGTTAATGCAGAGGCTGCAAAATAGGGCTCTGGGGCAGTGGGAGGGGAGAGAGAGAAAGAGACTGAGCCAGCCTAGAATCCAATGAATTCTGAACCACACCCACTGCCATTACAGTGGTGCCTCGCAAGACGAAATTAATTCGTTCCGCAAGTTTTTTCTTCTTGCGAGTTTTTCGTCTTGCGAAGCATGGTTTCCCATAGGAATGCATTGAAAATCAATTAATGCGTTCCTAGGGAGACCGCCTTCAGACCAGGTCCGGGGACAGTTTGTCCCCGGACCTCCTCTGAAGGCTGACGGGGGGAGGACTTTTCTCCCCACCGCCAGCCTTCAGAACAGCCTTCTGAAGGCTGGCGGTGGGAAGAAAAGCCCTTCTCCCGCCGCCAGCCTTCAGAAGAGTTCCCGCAGGGCTGCCTAGGCTGCGGATAGCAGCCTGCTGCCCAGCGCGCAGGGCGCTCTGAAGCAGAGCGCCCCTCGCGTGGGGCAGACATCTGCAGCTTGGGGAGCCCTGCACGACTTCCCTGCAGGGCTCTCCAAGCTGCGGATAGCAGCCTGCTGCCCCACGCGAGGGGCGCTCTTCTTCAGAGCGCCCCTCGCGCTGGGCAGACATTCGCAGCTTGGGGAGCCCTGCAGGACTTCCCCGCAGGGCTCTCCAAGTTGTGGATAGGGGCAGCAGGCTGCTATCCGCAGCTTGGAGAGCCCTGCGGGGAACTCTTCTGAAGGCTGGCGGGGGAGAAGGGCTTTTCTTCCCACCGCCAGCCTTCAGAACAGCCTTCTGAATGTTGGCGGTGGGGACGCTGCGCGCCTTCCCCTCTGTTCCCAGACCTGTCCTGAAGGCTTGCGGTGGGAGGAGGGCTTTCCTCCCCACCGCCAACATTCAGAATGCTGTTCTGAATGTTGGCGGTGGGGAGGAAAAACCCTCCTCCCACCGCAAACCCCGGGAACAGAGGAGAAGCGCTGCGCGCCTTCTACTCTGTTCCCGGACCTCCCACCGCAAGCCTTCAGGACAGGTCCGGGAACAGAGGAGAAGGCGCGCTGCGCTTCCCCGCTGTCCCCGGATATTTCCCTATGGGCTTTCGTCTTGTGAAGCAAGCCCATAGGGAAATTCGTCTTGCGAAGCCGCTAAAAATTGGAAAACCCTTTCGTCTTGCGGGTTTTTCGTTTAGCGAGGCATTCGTCTTGCGGGGCACCACTGTACCTTACAGTATCAGACCTGGTTGCGATGTGTGCTTCTGGCTGGCATAGCAGAGTTTTTCCTGCTCCTCCTACTACCTTTCCATGAGTGGCAGGGCTTTGGATGAGGTGTTGATTGCACTGTGCTGGCTGCAGTTAAGATTGCTCACTGTGTTGTATTTAGTATATTTGCATTATGTGTAGCTTGGCTCTTTGTGCCATTTGGATTACCTTGTTAACTTTACCGACTGTCTTGCATTGGTGTACCTGTGCAAACTGTTATGTGAGAGTAGTAGTGATTGCTAAGAGAGCACAAATTATTACAGCTTACAATGTGACAGTATGTTGACCGTCTACAAATATTCATAGCTACTCTCGGAGAAACGGAATCTTATTATTTGACAGTATAATTTCAAGTGACAGAACAAGATTTTTCTATATCCAACACAGGTGTTATGGCAGTCTACTGCAAGAGGGTCCTAGTAATACTGCTTGCTTTTCAAGGACTTCTAATAGCAACTGCTTATAATGAGGAAGAAGACATACCTGAAGAATGGATTCTCCTTCATGTGGTTCAAGGTCAGATTGGTGCTGGAAACTACAGCTACTTAAGGTTAAATCACGAAGGGAAGATAGTGCTTCAGATGCAGAGTTTAAAAGGGGATGCAGACTTGTACGTATCTGATGTGACCCTTCACCCCAGTTTTGATGATTATGAATTGCAGTCAGTAACTTGTGGTCAAGATGTCGTTTATGTGCCAGCGCACTTCCGCCGTCCAGTGGGAATAGGGATTTATGGCCATCCCTCTCATCTGGAAAGTGAATTTGAAATGAAAGTGTACTATGATCAAACAGTTGTGGAATCTCCATTTGGTGGTGGCTCCTACAATCCAGAAGATACAGATTTGAACCAGAAGCAGTTTCATGCAAGAGAAGATGAGTCTCAGGATGAAGAATCAGTCTTCTGGACTATACTAATTGGAATATTAAAATTAATACTTGAAATTCTGTTTTAGATTCAGAGCTAGACAACTGGTCTTCACATGTGAACAATATAGACAATTGAATGAATGCTATTATGTGAGCATTAGTACTAACTGATACTTTCTTTGCCAGGGAGGGGGAAATAAAGCCATAACTAATTTTGTATTGTAAACTTTTCCCACAGGTACACTGCAACAGGCACAGTATTTGTATAAGTTTTCTCTTAACTGATCAGGGTCAAATATGAATATTACAGTTCACTGTGACTTTGAATAAAACTGATTTTCTATACAAAGATTTTAAGAATAGTAAAAAGACTAATTTCCATACAGTATTTCAGCACATTTCAATTATAAATACTTTAACCTCTTCTGTATGAATACACTAGGAGCAAATACCATTTTTAAAATGCTAGCAGCTTTTGGAACATGAAAGCCATTTAACTAAGGCTGCTTTCATACGATATAAGATCCTAAAAAAGAAAATATGAATTATCCTCCTTTTCTTGTGGTTTGAAGGGAGAAGCATTGATTTAACAGACATAATTTGGCATGACCAATATAAGGTCTACATGATTTTTTGCTGTAAACCTAAATTCATTATATCATAGGAGATTTGTACCACTTGATGGATTTTTTTTTCTTGTCAGGCATTAGTACTCTGCTTAAAGGCAACTCCCATCAGAAAACAGTAATTGCCAACTAGTGATTCAGTCCTTTTCTTTGAGCTGTACAGAGAACACAATTGATTGCTATGCAATAAATAAAGTCTGTTGTGCAATGACTGCTATGCAGCAGCACTGTATCCATGAAACAATTGATAGATTTACAGAATTTCAACTGGGCACTTTCCCTTTGCATGGGATTTTCAAGCAAAACTACTGGAATAGAATGTATCCTTCCCTGTCCTCCTAAAATTAAAAACTTTATTTGGTGAAAAACATTTTGAGTGGTATTTTTCCTTATACAGAGTGGTAGGTAAATAGCACCAAGCTTAGCACTTGTTTTTGTGCAGTTATATATAAAGAGTGTAAATATTGATTTTAGCCTTCTTTGCTGTTCTTCCCTCTTCTTCCTCTGCCTCTGGGTATTGGAGGTTGTCTTTCGCAACAGTCACAAATCCAGCGACCTACAAAATTAGAATTGTCAGTTAACAGTAGAGCAAACATCTGCTACTATAAAATCGTCACTCACTTCAAGTGCTTTTGGGGAGCAGAGTACGGAAGGACACAAATGTTAATAAGATTGCAATCATATGTCCACTTTCTTGGTACTGTGTCCCAATGAAACTTGCTTTTAATTTGGCTGTTATTTTTGAATTTCATGCAACTTAAATTTCAGGGACCTTGAAGATTTTTTCCTCCTTCCCCACAGGCAGGTAAACAGATGCAGTGGTGGGAAGAAACTGTGCTTGCTTCTCAATTCTTTATATGATATGCTGAAAGCTATTCAGGGTTGGATATACCGGTGACACTCAAGTCATGTGAATTGTTCAAGAAGTATGTGCTGAGCCTCTTCAGTTTGTTTACTTAAATGTCAGTGCATCACTTAATATTCATGCTCCAACACTGAGAATGATTCCCTCTGAGACTGAAACAGCACATTATTGTTCATTTCAGTAAGCTTGAAAGTAGGGACAGCAGTACCCTACTTAATTATTTTCCCTAGGTAAATTTAGGTAGGTACTCATTCAGTGTGCTATAGGAAAAGAGCAAAATGGTGAATGAGGCACAGTGGGATTGGGTTAGCTTTAATGTCCTTTGTCCAATGAAGAAAACAGTTTGTTAAGTATAATTACATGCCTGAATGGGTATAACATCTGCTGTTTGATAAAGAACCACCTACATTTTTCGCTAGCTTCAAAAACCTGTTTGATTTACGATGTGTTTCTGAAAAGCTTTCAGTGGCTTACAACACTGACCATTTCTACTTGATTAAAGTCACATAAACTTAAACTACACACTGGGTGTGGGATTGGAGGAGGGGGGAAGAGAAGGTGTCAGTTCAATGAAACAACAGCACTGCCAAACCCATTGGGAATAATTTTCATCAGATGTCAGCTTCTCTCTAGTTAAGTTTCTGACATCCGACTTCCCATCTCCAATCTTTTTACTTCTTTCAATGTTTATTATCATACTGTTAAATCCTAAATTGCAAACACTTTTTATGAACAAGAATTGAGAGAGTAAATGAAGTGTGTAAGAAATAGCTGCCTCCAAGATTTCACTAAAATAGATACAAATGACATACAAAATGTTGAGATCTGAGCTTTTCTGAAAGGAGTGAAGCAAGATTGTGCTTCATTAATCTTGGATCTTGATTCAATCTCTGAACAAGAATAACTTATATAATTACCTGTTGGAATAGCACCAAGCCCCACACAAAACGTATGATAGCCACGGTCACACACATCACAGAACATCATTTCTTCCTCATGGTGAGGTTGCCCACATATAATGCATGTTTTACACTCCATACATTGCCAAGGGTAGGTCTTAATTATTGCAACAAGCTCTGCAGACATATCCAGACAGGATGGGTGGCCTAGATCAAAACCAGCAACGTTACTAGAATGGTCAAATGAAGCATCTTGAATGAGAATAATTAAAATGGTTTATTTCACAGAACATTTTGAGTTCATTTCGGCATGTTAGATATGCTAAATTAACTTTTTTTAAAAATTGCAAAAGCATTAGTTTGATTCTGCATTGCAGGTTGTTCTTTAAAATGGGTCATCACTTTAAATATTTAGAGATTTATTCAAAGCAGATTCTGTTACTTACCACTGTTATCACACTGGGAGCAGTGTATTAGTGCTTCAGCCTTCCCTTTCTTGTTGGACTCCTTACCCTTCAGACAAATTCCACATATAGCATTTGGAATGGCCTTTGGCTGGAAGGGTAGAAGAGGGCTATAAATTCATTCCAGAAGAATTGAGAACAGGTTTTCGTTTTTTTAAAAAAATGTACTTATTTTAACCTTTATAAATTAATGAACCTTGTGAGTGGTGTGGATCAAAGGGAATGATTAAAAATTGGCAAGCATTGATTATACTGGATACAGAAATGAACACACTATTCAAAACATGTACATGTATAGTTTACAAAATGTATCCCAGCCAAAGAAAGCGTATGTAATTAAAACTCTTTCATTTAAAAATGTCAATCAAATGATCAAATTACACAATGAATATGAATTTTACAAAGAAAAATGTTGATAATTTCTAATAATATTACAGATTGTCTATAGTCTGCACATGATGCATGAAAATCAGTAATGTGGGAACGTCTCTTGAAATGCAATTCATATTATTTGAACTATAAATATAAAATATATATGCTAAATCATATATGATGCTTTTTGCCTTCTACAAAGAGATTTGGCAAAACATTCTGAACTGAATTAATTAGCAGTTCATAGTGTTGTGTGTTGCCTTAATGCTAAAGTCTTGCAAAGAGCCACTGGCAACAATGTTATTAAGACCAGTGAGATGATTCACTATACAGTATAGAATAATTCATAGTAGTATAAAGGTGCTGTCTTAACATCAACTCAAACAAATGACCCAGCCAGCCTAGTATTTTCGCTCCTGAAAGGCAGATCTTGAATCTAGAGACTTGAACTTCAGCAAAGCCATAGGCAGAAATGTTTCCCAGCACAGCTGAGTCTTGCTGATTGAAGCCTGCTAGGTTATCTCATGTTTATCAGTTGAAGCCAATGCCGAAATGAAGCAAGCTGCAATTGGACACTTAGCTATGGGCATGTGAAACAAGATCTGACCCCGTCGCTAGCAAATATAAGATCAGAAACAGAGAGCAGGTTATAAATATATAGCCAACTTAGTCCCACAGACTGCAGCCAGTTTGGTTCGTCCTGACAATTGTCTGCACTTTCAATGTGCAAAACACTGTCCCCTGTTATTCTTTGTCGTTATGTGACAAAGAGATGGAACTCTAGCTCATACCACCCTTGAACAGGGTAGTTACCAATTCTATCCCTTATGCAATTGAGTTTGCATACAGTATTAATTGTTGTCTACATACAAGGGTAGCTTCTGCTGGCATTAAGAGATACTGTATGTATCTATACCTGAAACACCTTGTCATGTTACGCTAGCAGAATGGGAACCTCCAGGTGTGAACTTGCATATTTGGTATAACTAGAAGTTTTTGCTTTGAAGAAGAACCATATTTGCTTAGCAAAACAAGCACCAAAACATCTGAACATATCCCCAGCTTTGAAAGAGTGAGAAGTGTGAGCAGGTAGAACTTTGCAAAGCCAATAAGGAAAGGAGGTGGAGCTTTAAACAAATTAATGTGGAATGGTCTCTCATGCTAGTTTTCTAAACATTCGGACAATGAAATGTTAACAGCTACCCTTGCTAAATACACATCCCTGTCAGTATTGTTTTGGTTCTGCTGAGAGAAGCAGCATAGATTTGAGGTGTTCTGATTGCTGTTAAGTAATGAAAAGTACTGGTTTATAAAAACTTTGCTTATCAAATGCAGAAATCTACAGTGGTACTTCGGGTTACATACGCTTCGGGTTACATACGCTTCAGGTTACAGACTCCGCTAACCCAGAAATAGTACCTCGGGTTAAGAACTTTGCTTCAGGATGAGAACAGAAATCGTGCTCTGGTGGCGTGACGGCAGCGGGAAGCCCCATTAGCTAAAGTGGTGCTTCAGGTTACGAACAGTTTCAGGTTAAGAACGGACCTCCGGAACGAATTAAGTACTTAACCCGAGGTACCACTGTAGGTTCTGTAGAACTTACTGTATAAGCAAAATAAAAGTGAAAAATCAAACCTTAACACTGATTTTTTTAAAATTTTAACCCAGTATTTCCTAATAATTTCTAAACTGCAGAGAAGTACATACTAATAATCCTTAGTCTGATTTCCTAGAATATTTGAATATCTAAATTAAACTAGGGCTTCAGAGCACTTTAACTAGCCTGGCCTCCAGAGGTTTGTTTAAATACCCACAAGGCATTTATAAACAGCTTGTTTTCCAAAAGATGACAGAAGCATTCATGAATAATTTTTTGCTTATTTATTTTTTAAAAAAGCATAGTCCACCTGTTTTATACATAAATATAATTGAATGATAAAAGGAGACTAACATTCACAAATGTCTCTACAAAATAATAAATACCACGAAAGAGAAAACATACATATAAAAATTTTCTATTACCTATTCTACTCCTACTGTTATACCTTTTTATACCCTGCGCCTACCAACAAAATATTAAACCTCATTCCTGCAGTGATCTCCCTCTTGTATTGCTACATTCTATGAGTAATGTTTGTGTTTTAAGTTATATCAATATAAAACAAAACAGCAAGTGCACTTCTCTAATTCTCTTTACCGTATGTATATTCTACTGAAGTGGTACACAGTAGCAACCTCTCTTTCAGTCACCCAAAGCAGAACAACCTTTGAGTCACTAGATCTGTGCTGTGGTATGTGCAGTTAATACTATGATACTTAAATGCGAAAACACTGGTGAAGGTGCAGTTATTAATAACGTTTCCCCCTAGTCCTAGTTCCACAAAACTAGGAGTGAAACAGTCACAGCGTGCTAGTTAAAGACCCTCCAAAGACATTGGAGTGTTCCCCTATCAAAATGAAATAGAAGGGAAAGCCTGTTCACATTTCAAAGCAATTTTAAGTGAAAACAGAAAAATAAAAATGGCTTTGCGGGAACATTGGAAAACACTGTTTGACCTACTGTTCTCCTAATCATATTCCACTCGACAAAAGAGATGAGGGGAAAAAAGAGTTCCTGGCTTGCTGCTCCCAAAATTGGTTTTATGACAAAGGCTGCAATCCAGACACAAGCTGATTAAATCCCATTGAAAACACTGGCCTGGTTCATATGTAGCATCCCTGGTCCAGGGTTTAATCTAACTAAATCTTACTCAGAGTAGACTCATTGAAATTAACGAACATGACAAGATTAGGTCCATTAATTTCAAAAGGTTGCTGTGAGTAAAACTTAGTTGACTATCACCCCTTGGGATTATATCTGACCTAGTCATACCAGGAATGGATCCACAGAAATAAATTAAGTGCATTTATTTCAATGCTTTGCAGATTCCATGAAGTTTTCCTGGTGGGTTAAACTACAGTTTCCAGGTTTGGCAGATGACGGATGGGGAAGATGGAGAGCTCAAACTCTTTGCTTGCTCCCACTCCAAAACCATGGTTTCTTGGACCAGAAATGTGACACTTGAACAAGACCAATGGAATTTCAGCAGCTAAACTGTAGCTAAATCAAAAATAGTTTACAAGCACACCATGTTTCCGAAAATTACTTTGCCGGAAAATAAGTTCTTCCTGTTTTCATAGTAACGGAATGTAAATTGAAAAATTCTGGGATGGGGGAAAGGGCAAGTCAGTCTCTTGCTACATGCTCAACATATGTGCAAATCTCCCTTATTCTGAGAAAAGAATACTGCATGTGCAATTATAACAGCCAGTCCTTCATCAATTGCAGTAAAAATTAATGGCTATAAAGGAATGGTATATCATGAGGAGGAAAAAAATGTTTCAATAGTTTAAAAATAGTAAAAGTTAAACAGAAGTTAAAAGGAGAAAAACTCTTAACATTTGCTTTCTGTAGCATAACAATAGTATGCCTGGATATTGTAAATCTTCTTAAGCTTGAATTTTAGTTTTAGAGTGAATATTGTAATTTAAAGACTGGTAAAGGATGATAAATGGATAGTGCATGTTGCATAATAAAATCATTATATATTCCTGGGACATTAGTTGAAGTCCCATTTTCAGCACATAATGTATAAAAGAAATACCTGTTATAGATAGTTCTCTATCTATCTGTCATGTTTTAATAAGCTCCATAAAATCTATCATGTGTTTAAAATCATCCTGGCCTTACATTTGGGGAAGTGTAAGTTATAGTGAGAATAGCCATAAACTGTGGGGGAGAGTGGGTGGGTTGTTGGCATCATTGTGTTTTCAAAGTAGTTTCTGCTATCTTCTTGGGGTCCAATGCACCAGGAAAGACTCCAACAGCAGCACCATTGAAATGAATGGCAGCAGCAAGAGCACAATAAGCATTCACAACAGGAGATCTTGCATAGAGCTTTCCTGTGATTCATCTAGACTTACTAGAATATGCTTTTGAACCAGTGACCAGCAATCACTGGGATCCATTTTTGAATCCAAGTACTGAAAAAAGATAGTTTTATCTTTAGCAGTCACAAGCCTCGCCAATCACTTCTTTATGCTATCCCTTCACAATGAAAGGCTAGCCAAACATTTGCTGAATCTTATGGACTTTGTTCACATAATACTTAAAAGTTCAAAAATGCTACTAAGCCTTTCAAGCTTCATCTTTGGATTTCATAAAATTACATTACTGGCATGAGTTTAAGTCTGCAATAAAGTAAACATTTTGCAATGCAAATATGTAAAAATAGACATGTTCTGCAAAAGTTTAAATCTCTTATTTGCATCATGTAAAATTATTCCTGAAATGAGATATAGATGACATATAACATTTCTGTAATATAGTCTAAAGGTATTTATCCTGTTAAAACAATATTCCTGCAAGTCTTTTCCAACAGAAGCTGCGCAATGCAAACTGGAAAGTGAACAGTTTGATTTGGGGGGGCGGGGGAATAAGCAATTAAAATAAATGATGCAGTTTGGTAACAGTTTGCAGAACTTTAAAATTAGGTTACTTGTGCTACACAACTTCTCAGGCTAGATATTGTTTAACAATCATGCTGGCAGCTCAGAATTACCATCCTTAACTTTCTTCCTGTACCCTTTCTAATCCACATGCCTTATCTTCTTCCAACTATAGTATAAAGCAAATATCCCCTTGGTTTCAATGGAAACCAAATAGCTTGCTTTTTATTTTCCTTAACACTAAATATGAATTTCCGCTGAAATATGAAAAATACTTTTAATCCTAAACTGAAATCCATCCGTTGATAATTACAAAACTGGATGTAATCATCACTGTTCAAACATGACAAGTTTAAGATAAGGTTCTGAGATTCTGGACCTGTTCAGATACTACCGCTTCCCCACTCAACTTTCTGTGCAATGATATCACAGGCAATCTCAGGATCGCATACTTTCTCTCTACCCCACCCCCCATAATTGAACACACAATGTGACTGCAGCAGGAGATCCCATTTTTTAGTCCACAATCTCCCCTACCCTATGATACGGAACCATTTTCTAAATTACAGAGTCGGATATCTATATACTGGCAAGGTTAGGGAGATGCTCACATTCAAAAGTGGAGACCTTCAAGTTTAGTCATTATTCACACAATTAGGAGAAGGGGCACAGAGGAAGCATGTGAGTCCCAAGAGCAGCTCCTGACCCTCACTGCCCATAGAGGTAAGGGTGAAAACGTATTGTCTAAATGGTTTCTTACAAGGTTAACTGAATATTTCCCCCTGCAAACAACAGTGCAGTGCTGCTCAAATCAAATCTAGGTTCCCAGCATCCTACATTCTAGAGAAATGTTAAGATTACTATTACCAAATCACTTTCTAAACAATTAAAATGCTTTTGACCTGTAAAGAGTTAAGAAAATATATGTGCAAAGTTTTTGCAACATTTTTACAGTCCAGTCCACACATGAGCAAGGTATTTTAATTCAACCCCAACGGGATATTTGATATGTAACCATCTACCTTATAATGACAATAAAAGAACAGAACACCCCCCCCACCCTGCAAAACGAGAGGGGGAACTTCATTTATAATGGGGTTTCATGCTGCAGTTGCTTAGGAACCAATTTAAGTATAGAAAATAGAAGCCACTCCACAGCCAGGGTAACAAACAGTAAGGCCCCAAGTAAAATAAAGCAACAGGAAGTAAAGAAGCGAACAGGAATGCATAACAGGAGAGCAGCTAGCCAAGTATAGTAAGCAGAAGTTCCATATTTTTGAAAAAACAAAGTTAAATGTTTCAGGGAGAGAGGCTGGTCAGTAAAGAAGCTGAGTCAGGGGCTTTTTTCTTCTACCTTGTACCCAGGAACTGACTTGGATACAGATCGTTTGGAACCCTCTTTTCTTGGTGTAGAGTTTTTCTCTCTTGTTTTTTGTCTTCCCTGAATAGGTTCCTCCTGGTTTTCAGGGGGGCATTCACCTTCAGACACATTGCCAGATGAGTTGTCCTATAACAAAAGCACCATCATTTTATTGGTTTGCTTGGAGTGGACAAAGGAAAAAATGATCTCTTTCTAAACGTCAAACTTCGCTTTCTTTACTCTGAAGAATAGGGCAGTTATTCACCACAGAGGTACCCAATGAAATAACTAATAGCCTGGCCCTTCAATCCAGCGCTCTGTTGATGGAGTGCTAGGGATCACATTTAACAAGTCTTAAGAATGGCACAAGGTTAAATGATTAGACCTCAACCAGAAACAACAATAGGTATATAGACAAGAATACAATTCAAAAATATCTCTAGTGCTTTATTCTTACAAAACACTTGGATGATAATAGGGTATTTATCCTCTGTATTTTCTGAAGTTTTTGTTTATCTAGCTATATATGAAAGCACACATACATAGGCAAACACTGCTTTAGCTCACCGAATTGCCTTTGATTTTCCTCTTTTCATCACCACGCTCTTCTGCATCATCAGAATCTCCATCACTATCCAGTGCAGGCAGCTCTGGATCTAAGGGAGGCTCATAAAGAGCTGTATTGAGCGGCAAATATCGAAGCTCATCTGGAGAGTACCTGAAGTGAAAAAGTAATTATTTTCAGTACCATCTTTTGATACACTATGTATACACTGTATGGCAATAAGGGATAATACAAACAGCTTGGACTTCAAAATCTACTTTTCAGTGATTCAACTATGATGAATAAATTTGTATCTGAAAGGTAACAATAAAACAATTGTATATACAGTTCGATTTCATGCATATGCAAAATCGCCACATAGTCAAAAGCTTCTGGCTGGAAGTGGGGGAGCCCACACATGCAGGACCTCCCTGTGTCTCCACTGCCAGAGGAAGAAACAGCAAGGAAGCAGTGAAGGCATATGGGGGAAGAAGAAATCTTGCTCCCTTGGAGGAAAGATAAGCAGGGAAGCGGTAGAGGCAGAAAAAGGAAGAAGAAACCTGGTTTCCTCCGCTGCAGAAGGGAGAGGAAAGGTAGACAGGGCAAGAGGCAGGCAGAAGCTGCAACTTCATCTCAGATCCACTCCAGCATTTTTATTCTGCCTACATCTCTCTCTGTCCACCTCTGCTCCATTCCACAACCCAGGGAGCCAGGGTTTCTTCTTCCTCCATCTGCTTCCCTGCTCATCTTTCAGGTGTCTTCTGCCTCTGTCAGCCTCTCTGCCCTTCTACCTTAGTCTCTCCCCCTCCTCCACTGCAACCATCCCCAGGATGGCAACCGCGTGTATAACAGAATTCCTGCAAGTAAAATGTGTGAAAGCACTGTATATAAAGAGATATGTTTTGTAGACCCTACGTACTGTACACCATTGCCATGCAATTTGGAGTGACACAGGAATGTTTTCTCATTTGTTAAAATCCTGATCTTCTGAATCCAATCTAAAGTACATGCTGAACAAGGCAATTCTTATATTTAGTTATTTTATATTTATATAGAGAGGTAACTAAGCCAGGTTTGCCAAGCTTGCCCTTTAAAAGTATGTCATTCCCTTATATATATTTGGGGGTTTTTATTTCTACAAGCTACATTTTCCTAAAGCAATAAAGAATTAGTGCTTGTTTGCTTTTCCCGCCACTTTTGCAAGAACTTTTCCTTTTGTGTTGCGACTTTTAGATTACAAGCCTAAAGGCAGGGACTGTTTCATTACTGATATTTGCAAGCTGCTCTGACAGCCTTTCCTCCCCACTGGCTGAACAGCACAGTAAAATGCTTTCAAGAAATAAAACAATCAGCTACAGCAGAACAAATGTTATTTCATTATTTTTACAATTACCTTTTATAGTACTCCTGAAACTGGCCTGGTATGAGAGACACTGGATAAGGACTAACCTTTGTCCTTTCTGTAGGTAAGATTTTATATTTTCCTTGAGGCACCTGGATAACCTGGATTGTTAACAGAAAAAATAAGGAGCTCATTTCCTACATTTAATGAAGTGGCTTGCTTTTCCAAATGATCATTTAGCTAGATTCATTGGAACTATGAAATTTCTGTGGCCAACTCGCCCTAATGCATAATGCATCATGTAACCTGAGATTCAGTTCCAATAGATTGGATAAAATTACCAGATCTTCCATACCCCAAGGAGTGGATCACATCCCAAGGAGTGGATCACGCAGCTACTGATTAAAAATTCTGTACAGATGGTGAAGCATTAGTATTGCGTGCACCCCCAGGTACATGTTAAATAATGTGACCTAGGCTGCATGTATCTACATATATTTATGTGTTTTCTGGATCACAATGGTATGGCATATGCATATTGTGTAGGAATATCTGTAGTGTGACCCTCCATTCCACATCCCAGAATTTTGCTGTGTAATTGCATCAATCAGCCTAAGAGGGGATTAGGGCAAGCAGATCCATACTCCTAATCGCTTTACACTGTGGCTGAGGGGCAGGGAGAGGCAAAAGAACATGGTCCAAGTTCCCCACTCTGTGTACAGAATTAACGTTCAAGAAACACACCTGAAGTGGCAGTTTTCCTATGTGCTCCCATAAAATAAAATAAAATTCCTTATCTTTTCCATCAGAACAGAATACAAAATAAAACATAAAGAATGAATATTGCTAAAATGCATTTGTGATCTGAAACACTGATTATTCCATTTTCATATTTCTTTTTATAAACAAAAAGGGAGCAGTTGTACTGGAAGTGAAGCAATATAGGGATGGCAAAACCTTGTTGTGCATCTCAAAGCATCAAGAGTAAAAGAGGGTGAGCTCACAGTGATTTCAGTCTGGAGTAATTCAAAACCCAATCAAAATAATGTTTCACTGTTGTAAACCAGTGGTGACTATTGGGCTACTCCAGAGGGCAGTGGCAAGATCTGAGAAAGGCAGTTCCCTGCTCAATCAAGAAAAAAACTGGATAAATAACTTCCAACTGTATTCTCTCTCCTGAAAAATATCTACTGAGGTTTAAATAAAATGCTATATTTTCCAACACCTCCCCCCTCCCCCTCCCCCAATCTGGCATCTTTACTATAGGTAACAAGAAGCTACCTATAGTCATTTGAGCAAAAAAGTTAAGCCATCCTACATGTGTCTGTAAATCAAAATAGGCCCTTCTTTCTTCCATTCGTTCCCGGTTTAAGTTGCTGTTGAACTCGGCAGCTTTCTTGGCAGCTTTCTTAATGTATTCTGGAACTTTACTTGCTTCAACTTTCTGTGTGTTCTGCTGTTGCATTTGCTGAAACAGATTTTTTTCCCATTAGTTCACAAGCTGCAGAAGCTATCTATCCCAATAGACATTTAATACGTTCCAAGATTGTAAACATCTTCACAAATAAATTTGGAGACAGAACTTACAGAATACTCTTTATAGTGATCGGTTATTCGTTGGCGTTCTTTTTCTTGAAGTATGACAGAGTACTCAGCATGTTTCGCCGGGTATTCTTTAATCATCAGATCAATTACTTCATCACTGCGTAAGGCTGTGAGACCTAAGTTACATCAAAAAGTCACTTGTGCAATTTCATTACAAAATAATTAAGGGCTTTGGGGGTTTTAGTTCTTTTTAAAGATTTGTAGCCATCCTAACTTAGAGCATCAGTGCAGTGCAAAGTGTGTGTGACAACTGCACAATGATTCACCCCACAGAATTTCGGAATCAAGTTCTGACATCTCCTGCTCCAAATGCTGTATTGTTTTATTGTCTATTTTAATTATGGATTTTTACATTTTATATTAGCGTAACTGATTTTTATAGTTTGTAAACTGCTTTGTAAACTACTGGTCTTAAGCAGTTACATAAATTAATAAATAAACATATTACATATTTTCAGTTTATTCCCAATCCACTTTAAGGAGCAATGAAGTAATAATCTTTTGAATAACAGTTTCCACATCTTCACAAGTTTATTGCTAAAAAAGTAAAAACTGAATAATCTCTCCTACATTTTACTCTCTTGGAAATGTTTACATACTTCATTTTTTTAAAAGGAAAAAATGCCCTTTTTGTCCTTACCTAAGGTACACTGTGTTTCTGTAATGACGTTTAACTCTCTGAGGTAGAGTTTCTCTTTGTGAGATAGATCTCGTCTTTCTAAATCTCCAGGAAAAGGGAGGAAAAGTAGTAAAAAAGAAAGTGTAAAGGATTTTTGCAACCTCTCCAAAAGTACAAAATAAATATAGCTGTGTTGTAGTTAAATTTCACTCAGGTACTTATAATAGAAAGTTACTGCTTCAGTCACAGGAAACAATAATAAGATAACCCATGCAGGGAATATTATGCTTTTTGCCTTTACCAAACCTGACAAGCATGTTGGGCCGGGGGAAGGGAAGTCACCACTGCTTCCCCTAGCCCACCTTTTCACCAAGTCAAAAACAGGGGTAAGTCTACTTATACACAAAAAATGAGAATGTGCTGTAATAAGCCCCCTGCTCAAATTAAAGGTAGCTACAGGCATTCAAACAAGTTGCAACAGAAGAGATGTAAGTGACTTGCCCATTTATTTGTTGTGCTTTTTCTGCAAAGTATGAAGCATGGACCCATCCATCATCTATGCAGCAGAATGCACAAGTTCCAAGAATACGTGGTACTCCCACATCTGATCATAAAGTAGATGTGTGATTCCACAATTGCACAGGAATTACAATCACTTTTGCTTCCTTTGTTGCTGTTTATCCTTCATGCTCACAGTCATGTTGAGAGGAATGTCCTCATTGTTCCCTTATTGACACAGAGGGAACCTGAGGTTGAATGACAGTAACTGGCTCAAGACTACCAGCAACAATCTGCGGAAACCAAACAACTGAAATGTTCATTACTGTGGATAACGAATAAAATATTATTTCAATTCTTTTTTTATTAAAGGGTTTAAAAAATGAACAGAATTGCTTTAAAGCCTCATCTTTTCAAAGTACCCCAAGTCAGGCACTCAAGACACAGACAAAAATCACAAAAATAACATTTTAAAATGTCAATCATGTTTTCATAGATATCAATGAAAAAAGAGACAAAAACCAAATGTGCCATTCTCATATAATACATTCCCAAAGGAAGCTGAGGAATTCTGTAGTCAAGAGCAAAATAATAGGAGCCTCAATAGTCCTAGATGAAAACACATTCATACATCCTCATGGATGCACATTTGATTTGTAACACTTCACATAAGGATTTCTAACATTAATACCTGGATATTTTCGCTTAAAGGAGGTCACGCCCAAGTATTCACTGACTTGCTCTTGAAGCATATAGTATTCTCCAGTTTCATCAGGTGGCCATTTGTACTCTATCAGGTTTTCAGCTGGAAAGTAGCTAAAGCTAAACACATAAAGATCAAGCTTGAAACAATCAGTATTTAATTAATTAATTAATTACTTCTTAAATTTATAATAATTTAATTATACGTCCTTCACCCATAGATCTCAGAGCAGTTCACAACATAAAACTACAAGATAAAAATGAAATACATAATGAAAACAAGAACAAAAAAACAAGCAAACCAATAACCCTGCAGTCCACCGTCCATCATTGTATCCCACATACCATTTCACTTGCTCCATAGAAGGATTATTTGTTTATTTACTTAAATTGTTAACCACCTGGACACGCTTCAGGTGGAATTTTTATTTTTAGAATATAAATTTTAAAAACTGCCCTTTATTTCATGGACTATGTTCCAACTGTTAGATGTTAAAATGCCCCATTTGCGGGTTAGTAATGGTGTCCTATAATATGCTGCTTCTTTTTATAAAAAAAAGAAAACCCCAAATTTCGACTTTCTAGGTAGAGTGAGGCAACTAAATAATAAGAGGCACAGTTCCAGTGTACCTTTTTGAGAAAGAAAAGTACTTACAATCTATTTTCAAATTCCTATCGTGACCATCTCTGACTCCACGAGTACAAAATTTCAGAGCTGTAGTTCATTGGAGTTACCCTAACTAGCTTGAGGGTAAACAAGTGAGGGTCAGACATATATTTCCTATCTCTATTTAAACAATCTGGAACATATTGGGAAAAGTTAGATACCATATGCATCTAGAGAAGAAAAAATCATAATGCATGATAATACCTAAGGTCCTGACTTGAAGTTTCACAACTTCGGGAACTGTCCCCTGAGCCCATGCGTCGTCTTTTTGATGGTTGGCTGCCATCGTTTGAATTCTCTTCTGTATCATCCTACATAAAGAGCAATGTGACAAATGTTGAAAAACAGAGCTCCCAGGACTTACAACACATATTCATCAGAGACCTAGAATATAATTATTCTGGATTTTAAGACCCTAAATCAAGATTGAGGACCTGCCCATGGCATACATCCCCATCCAGTCTGCATCCTCTCCACAGCCTCAACCCCTCCTCCCTGGCCTACATCAGTGGGTGTCTCCTGATGCTTCCTCTCCCTTTTTCTGACAGAAATGTTCAGGAAGCAAGCTCAACTGAGAACTGCCACTTCATGGCCCTGAGCAATTTGAAGCAGCAGTTCCTGAAGCTGGGATGGTGGAGAGAGGCAGGGTGGCCCTACCCATCACCAGAAAGTGGTTTCCAACAGATTACCACCACCACCCCACCCTTGAAATGAAGCCCTTGGCAAAGAGAGAAAAAGGTTTCCTGGCTTCTGCTTTAATTAGTTTAGGATCTGATTATTTGTTTTATTTATTTACTGAATTTGTAAAGCCATAACAGATGCTCTCTAGCTAGCTCACAAAGACGAAACCAAATATTAAAGTACAGTACAAAACTATGAAAATAGTAATAGATTAAACAACTGAAACACAATTTTAAAAGTTCAGAATTCAGTTTTGAAATGCTCTCCAAGTCCAACAATTTATATGTTATTTGTATTACAATTTGTATTCTATGGAATTACAATCACTGCAAGAAACAGAAAAATCATTATGTGGTCTGCCAAGCCCACCAGCAATTTTCAAGTAGGGAAAGAAGTTTGGAAACCACTGTTCAAGAATCTGTGATAATATAACAAGGGATGCTGGGGTAAGAGGGACTTCTTGGATTAAATGCATTTTATGGGATCAGACTACAGCATATATCACTGACAGTGTGAGATATAATTATTTGCAGAAGCTGAAAATATTCTGAAAGTATCATGCTGCCCCCAAAGGGAATGCTATATGATGTTTCAGTAAGACTAAAATCCTAAATATACAAGCTGGAAAAGAATCCCATTAGTGGGACTTACTTCCAGTAAACAGGCTTGCCGAGGTAGATAACCATATGGGAAAGACAGCAACAAGAGAATCTACTATATATATGAAAGTGAATTACCAACACTAGAGAGACCAAGAAACAAAACTCAGGATAGGGCTATGCAGATGAACAGGTAGGTTGGGTGCTTGAAGTGGGGAGGAGGGGTTACCACCAGAAGCAAATTTATCTGCCACCCCATGGTGTCCCCCCAAAGACCCTTTAATTTCTTCTAAGTGAACACGGCCATTCACTCCTGTAGGGGAAAATAAAGCACTGGATTTGCGATACTGTTGAAGGCAAAACCTATTTTGACACTGCCGCCGCGGAATCCTAACAGGAATCCCACAGAAGGATCCTATGGTGGAGGGTGCGCTCTATGCCACTGCCGTAGATCCTTTGCAATATATGTCCACTTTTTCACACACACACACACACACACACACACACACACACACACAATCTTCCATCAGAACATCTTGCGAGCGAAATGTAAATGTCACGGAGGGGTTGTAATGCGGATAGACCAAGGGTGGGCAGGGAACCTGTGGCCCTCCACGTGTTGTTGGGACTCCGCCTTCCATTAGCCCCAGCCAGCTTGGCCAATGGTCAGGAATGATGGGAGCCCAACGCCATTCGGAGGATCGCAGGTTCCCCATCCCTAGTGATGTAGTCATATGCGCAGCATCAACTTTTAGTCCCAGCAACAGTACAGCCTATAGGCTCACGAAAAGGATGATGAAGGAACCGAGCAGCTTCAGATCCAATGGGATCCTGGATACAAGAACCACTGGATTCCCCTCTGCAGGGGCGAAATAAACACAAAGCGAAGGGGAGAGCGAAGCGGCAACTTCAAGGAAAGCGCTCCTGCCCATCAGCCTTGGAGGGGGGGGCGGGGGCGCGGAGGCTTTTGGGAGCCTCGTCTCCAAGGCAACGGCAGGGGCGGAGGCTCCTTTCGTTTCCTCAGGGATGAGCCCGGGGGCGGGGAGGCGGCCGAGGCAATAGGGCCGCTCGGTAGGTCCCTGCCGAGAGTCCTTCACAACCTGCCTTTTCTCGCCGGAGGTCGCCCGTTATTTATTTGTTTATTCTCCCGCCCCGGCAGGCCGAGTCGCCTGAGAGAGGACGGCCGCCTCCTCCTGCTATTGCTGCCCCGCTCACCTTGAGAGACTGGGCTCCAGGCGTGGCCGGGTCGCTGTCACACACCCGCGGGGACAGGACGGCCGCCATCACCACCAACAACGCCGCCGCCGCCGGCCACGGACGGACTGGCGCGGCTAGAAAGGCTCTTTGTCCCCGCCCCCCCTCCGTTTTTTTCCTGGAGTCCTGCCGCGCCGAAGGACAGCGCCACCTGCCCGCTTGGAGGTGGTAGCGCAGCCGCCGTCGTGACAGCAGCCTCGCCCCCGTTCTCTTGGCTCTTGGGGGCGGAGCCTGTGAAGCAGATACGCTCCCTTGGCCGCCTCTGCCGTTGGTTATTGGACAAGGGTGCAGAGTTGAATCTTAGAATCACAGAATTGTAAAGTTGGAAGGGAGCCAACCCCATAGTCCAACCCCATAGTTAGGATCTCCCTCGTCCCAATGTTTGCATTGATTTTATTTCACTGCTTCCTTAGCACTTACAACCCTTTTCTCCAAACTGTTGTTGATGTTGTTAGTTTGGATCCAGAAATACATGTGTACAATCCTGGCTTGCTATGGCCCAATTCTGGCGTAGGAGTTCCCTCCTTCCCTTTCTCACACCTCCCACCCAGCCACGACCCCCACCATCTGGAAGGGGCCCCCAACTTTTGGGGGAGCTTTTTCTGGAGGACTGGCCAGGGGAGAGAAGGTGGTGCAGGGAATTCTATTTCGACAGCCCCTCATTTCTCAGGAACCTACTTATTTTATGTTGTTATATTGGACAGGTGGCAAAAATTGGCCCTTATATCCCAGCTCAATGACAGAGATTTGCAGGAGGTATGCTGTTTAGTGTCACCAGAGTGGATGGGGCACTCATGGTATCGACTGGAAATCAAGCATTTAGTGCGGCCGGTCCTACAACATGGAATGCCCTCCCCATGGAAAATCTTGTGTCCATATTTCTAGAGACCATTTCTAGGGTCTCCAGGTATTTTGATGTCGTTGGCCAGGTCCTTATGATTTTATATTTGCTGTATAGTTTCTATCCAAGTTGTATATAAACATTTGTATAAATTTTTAAAATGACATATTCCTGTGCATAACTCTTGACACACTTTCATGTTACTTTGTTGCAGCAAAAGCAACAAAAAGTATTTTGGCACCTTAAAAACCTATGAAATGTTTTCTAGCATAAGCCTAGAAAGCAATATTAGTTAAATATGTGACTAATTTGGCACCAGTTCAGACTCTTTGTCTACTATAGTGGTTTGCACCGTATAGGTGCATGGGATAGTTACAGTCATTTCTCACGACAAATTGCACAATAAAGCAAATGAAGAACATAAATAGGTTTTTTTTAAAAATCGAAAAATGTATACAAACCATGCAAGAGGAGTCAGCATAAAAAGTGCACAACAGTAACCAGGGCAGTTGTTTGTGAGCTGAGAGCTAGGAGCAGGCAGAAGACAACACATCCATGCTTGATTTTTGATTTTATCCAATTTCGTTGCACTTGTGCAATGTTGCACTTGTGTAATGACAATAAAGAATCTATCTATCTATCTATTTCTGCTGGAAGCCAAGGCTGTGACTGGGAGAAGCAAGACCTTTTGGGGTGTGAGTGCTGTGAGCCCCTCCATCTTAGGCTCAGGTTGTATAGATGTGTAAATAAACTATATATCATAAAGACACCACAGTGCATGCTATCTCTCATGCCAAAGAAATCAAACCCTGGGTAAGTGCCTGGAACCCCTGGAATCTTGTACCACTCAAGAGATTGGGGTGACATGCAACAGTATCCAAGTTGTTATAACACCCTCCTGTGAATTAAAGTCACTCAAGCAGCATGTCTGGAGGGTGGGGAATAACCAATATGACATTTATTTGAGCAAAATATAGCATATGATTGTATAGAGCCACAGGAGTGTTCTCTTATTACAGTGGTTGTTTGCGATAAGTCACTCATAATAGCAAGCAATGATCAGAGCTATTATAACAAAATCCTCAGTTTCATGTTGAGCTTGAACCCAGGTGTCCCTTGCAACATTCCAGACCCATCTGCTGGCAATCTAGAGTGGGGGAAAGAGAAAATAATTGACCAATTAGCTCAACAAAAATTTGAAAACAAATACCTTTCTTGCAGCAGGAGATCTTGCACAAAGGATCAACTCCTTTACGGACAATTTTTTTTTTTTTTTTACAAAATTATCTGTGAATTACAAGCACCAGCATTTCAGAAGGGATCTTGAATAATTTCACTTGCAGATGGGCATTAATATACATTTCCAAAATCAAGCTAAAGTAGTTTTAATAGCCCAAACAATCTTAAATTCTGATCACAGATTCATGGAATTATTTTGCAACATGCACTCAAAATACATGAATGTCTTGGTTTCCATATACAATCATTTGCCCTAATGGGCCTTACATTAACTTGAAGAATTGATCCAATGTGCACCTCTGGCTCATAGCTTCTGCTGTAACAAATTAGATAAAGGAAAGGGCACATATCACACAGTTACGTTAGGGTAATTTAGAAAAACACAGGGGAAAGACACATTGATAGACGTTTATGGAAAGAGTAACAGTACAGAGGGTGGATGTGGGTCCCAGCCACACCATGCATTTAGATCACATCACTTCCCCCAAAGAATCCTGGGAACACTGGTTTATCTCTGCAGGAAACCATGTGTATGGTACGGATGTGACCATGGAGATGTTTTCCTCCTGTAATGTGGAAGTATTTTTCCATATAGCATGTAATGAATGGAATTTATTTCTAGAATCGCTGCAAGATGTGGGGATGGCTTTAAAATATATACAATACAAATTCCTGGGGGCTACTAATGAGCAAGCAGCAGAGACTGGCCACCATCTGAATGCAAACTCCCAGATACATCTAGCTAGCTCCTATTGGAAACGAAATGCTGGACTAGATGGGCTTTACTAATCAAGTAAAGTAACTTAATATTTCTATATAACTAGAGCATATCAACAGGTGATCTGTTTTAAATGTTTTAGGTGGTTTTTGGTGTGTGTATGTGATGTAAACCACTTTGATTCTTTTGGTGAAATGGTGGCAATTTTATAAAAAACACTTATCTTATGTTTATTGTTTATTTCTTTACAAACCACACATTCATATAGAATATTACAAGGCGGTATGCAAACCAAAAACCACAGTATTTCAATATAAATGCCAAGCACATCAGTAAGAGCTGCTTGGCAATGAGCCTTGGGTTTGAAAGGCCTGTCTGAATTATACAATTTTTAGAAGACATCTACAAGCAAGCAAAAATGACTCCTGCTGAACCTCTATTGGCAAGAGCCCCACAAGGCAGAGCCTGCTGCACGAAAGGCTCAGTGCCTGGTAAAAGCCATCGGGGCATGGGGGGGGGGGAGGAACACCAAAGGTGATCAGAATAGTAAAGGTAAAGGGACCCCTGACAATTAGGTCCAGTCGTGCCCGACTCTGGGGTTGCGGCGCTCATCTCGCTTTATTGGCCAAGGGAGCCGGCGTACAGCTTGGTCATGTGGCCAGCAAGACTAAGCCGCTTCTGGCGAACCAGAGCAGTGCACAGAAACGCCGTTTACCTTCCCGCCGGAGCAGTACCTATTTATCTACTTGCACTTTGACATGCTTTTGAACTGCTAGGTTGGCAGGAGCAGGGACCGAGCAACGGGAGCTCACCCTGTCGCAGGGATTCGAACCGCCAACCTTCCGATCAGCAAGTCCTAGGCTCTGTGGTTTAACCCACAGTGCCACCCGTGTCCATGGGGGGGGGGGGAGGAACACCAAAGGTGATCAGAATACCTGAGCATAAGGGAGCATAAGGAGACAGGTAGTCCTGATGAGCTCTCGTCTGAGATGCACTATTCGACACAGCTACGGTGCAGAGGAATGAAGGATTTCTTAAGCAGTTAGGTTTTGGGAAGGGGTTGTTACAAGTGTATTTCTTTACTCACATTTATTGACTGACCAGTCTTTTCCACAAGAAATACTTGGACCACATACTTGTAACGGTCATAGTTCAAATCCTTGACAGCTGCTAATAAATCTTCGGTGAGACTTATACATATCAGGGAGCCATTCTGACCACCATATTTAAAATCTTGAAGTTTGCTCTATTGAGAATTAAACACAGAGTTGCCGGTATTCATATAAAAAACACCTCTGTTGAAATTTTACACTCACTTTAACAAATATATATAACAATAGTTCTCCTGCTAATGAATTTTACAAATTCTTTTTGTAATATTCATAAGTGAACACTCACATCCTAAATATTGTACATTTTTGCAAACACAGTATTCAAATATTTTGTTTAGCTCAGTCAGTGAAACTATCTTAAGCAAAGTGTTCTTCCTAGAAGGTGTACTTCAGATTTTTATGCACAAAGACTTTTATTTTAAATGGAAAAGTCCACTACCACCTCCTGCACCCTTTCAGGTATTAAGATCAGCAGAGGGAAGTCTCTTGGTAGTTCCACAGCCCTCAGAAGTTCTGGTGGTGGTGGCCCAGAAGAGGGCATTTTGTAACCTGCCCTGGTTTTCAAATTCATGTAAATATTCTCTTTGAGTACAAAGGTTGTACATAAACCAAGACCATTTGAATTGTTCCTTAAAATCAAAATGCATCATATTAACAGATAATAAAAAAACTGAGACTGATACCTTTACTATAGTAAACAATAGTCTATTATACACCAGTTTGCATGCTCAAATAAATTTTGAGGCATTGAGCAACTGCTAGTAGTGAGTTTGTATACCGTGTATAAAGTTTAGAAGCAGAACCAGTGCGTCATAACAAATCTTAACTCTACCTTTAAGATCTCTTCAGCTTTCTTCCTTATTACATGAGCCTCACATTTTCTATAGGGTTCCATTCTGTATGTGTTCGCATATTTTGGTCTTGCAAAACTAGCCTTGAACGCCAAGAGCTCATTTCTTGTCATATCTGTAATAGACTCATCATCTGGGTCAAAACCTGGAATCTCATGGCTCGAAGCTCTGTGTCTCCCAATCTGTGAAGGCTGGAATGCCCCGTAATTAATTTAGGAATCACGTTATCACACTTTTAGGCTTCAAAATAATAATAATAATAATAAAGTTATAAGCATTATCAAATAATAAGGCAAGGTAACAAAATTGTCCAGTTGGCATTCACTGTCAACTCTTAACTTCTTAGCGAAAGTTTATGTTCATATTTATCCACAGTTTTCAACACTGAAATCAATGGGGAGCTTTGTTTGTAGCAGGCAGAGGTAGACTGAGGCTGCATGCACACCCAGACCCTCCAAGTGTCTCTAATTTGCCAGGGACAATCGTGTATTTACAGAAGCCATTTCAGCTTCTGATTTGATCCCGGAATGACCTGCTTTTCCTTGTTGTTGTTTAGTCGTTTAGTCGTGTCTGACTCTTCGTGACCCCATGGACCAGAGCACGCCAGGCACTCTTGTCTTCCACTGCCTCCCGCAGTTTGGTCAAACTCATCAGAGAAATGTTGGAGGGTATGGAATTATCCAACCCCCGAGCCATCTAAAGGCAGTCGTGTATAGGGAAGCTGCACGTTGCATGAAAGACAGAACCTGTGGCGTCTCAATACTGCTAGCTAGCATCTCACTGACGCCACAATAAACACGTGTTAGCGTGTGGGTCGATCAGGACTCAAATCACCACTTAGCCATGAAGCTCACTGGATGATCTCAGGGCTTACTGAGGAAAACTATGTACGAAAAGTGAGATCAATCGATCAATCAATGCAATCAATAAATATGGCAGTAGGGAAAGTGCAAGGAAAGCTCATTGTGCGGAACAGGGCAGAACGTTCCGCCCGGGAAAGCTCAACCAATCAGGGCGCATGCGCACTTTGGATAGCCGCGCTCCCCGCCGCTTACCCGACTCAGTTCACTATGCTTCCTCGACGCCCCCGAGTGGTGAGAAGGGGTACTACTCAGCCTTTTCCTGTGTTTGTCCATGGCTTTGTCCGTATTCGCTCAGGCAAAACGGGGCGGGGCGGAGGGCGGCAGCCGCTCACAAGCTTTCCGACCAAACCGCCTGATAGGACGAGCGTTACTCGAAGGGTTTCCCTTTCCTCGGTGACGTCACCAACCGCGACAGAAGCGACCGGGAGCTAAGAGAAGCTGAAAGGAATGGAGGTAAGTGTGTAGAGCTAGAAAATGAAGAGTCGTACCCTCCGTCCGGGAAGAGAGCGCAAGGGCGGGAGGGCGGATATTTAACTCGCGATCCCCTTGCTGCAACCTGTAGCGCTCCACCTGAGGGGCGAGGGCGTATATAGCTGCCTCTGCCTGCAGAGTTGCTTTCTTCTGACAGGTGTGGAGATCAGCATAGTAGGTGGCTGTTCACACACACATACACCAAGCACAGACTCCTACAAAGCAGGGCTCATAATACTGGACTGCACTGCAGGGCTGATGTAAGCCAGGGTCACAAATGTGGCTCACCGCATTTCCAGGGCTGGACTTTTAATACATGCTCACGTTACGCAAAATGCGTCTGCATCTTGTACTTCATTATAAAATGCTACTGTTTGATGTGTTGTTTCTCAAACCAGCTTCACACTGACTGACTGACTGACTGACTGCAGTTCTTAAAGGTAAAGGTAAAGGGACCCCTGACCATTAGGTCCAGTCGTGGACGACTCTGGAGTTGCGGGGCTCATCTCGCTTTATTGGCCGAGGGAGCCGGCGTTCAGCTTCCGGGTCATGTGGCCAGCAGGACTAAGTCGCTTCTGGCGAACCAGAGCAGCGCACGGAAACGCCGTTTACCTTCCCGCCAGAGCAGTACCTATTTATCTACTTGCACTTTGACGTGCTTTTGAACTGCTAGGTTGGCAGGAGCAGGGACCGATCAACGGGAGCTCACCCCGTCATGGGGATTTGACCTTCTGATCGGCAAGTCCTAGGCTCTGTGGTTTAACCCACAGCACCATCCGTGTCCCGACTGCAGTTCTTAAGCTGTTCCTAATCCAGTCTCTAGTCAAGTTGTGAACAGTTGCATAGGGTAAAGAGATTTCGGCTCCATCAACACCCACTGCTGCGTACACAGACAGAAATGAATTGGAACAGCCGGCGGCAAGAGCTGTCAAACAAACCAGGGAGAATGACAACCCCACTGTGCTCTAAGGTGGTCATATACAGTTGGTACAGTCAAACCTTGGTTGTCAAACATAATCCGTTCCAGAAGCCCATTTGGCTTCTGAAATGTTCGAGAACTGAGGCATGGCTTCCGATTGGCTGCAGGAGCTTCCTGCACTCAAGCAGAAACCATGTTGGACGTTTGGCTTCTGAAAAATGTTCGAAAACGGGAACACTTCTGGGTTTTTGGCGTTCAGGAGCCGAAACGTTCCAAAACGGAGGCGTTCAGGAGCTGAGGTTTGACAGTACATAAATGTGGTATAAAGTAGGATAGCCAACCTTTGTCCCGTCATATATTGCTGGACTACAACTCTCATCATTTTTGACTACTTGCCATGCTGGCTGGGGCTGATGGGAGTTGGGATGCAACAAGTTCAGGAGGACCACAGATTAGCCGCCCCTGAAGGCAGCAATTTTGGCCATATGCCAATTTAAAAAACTTATATTTACAATACTGATGTTCTACGGTGTGTTGTAGCTGTGCCTGTTGTGGGTCTATTTAAGAGAGTACTACAGTAGTTGTGTTGTTTTATACTACTTTCACTATTTTTCACTTCTCATTTCAGATGCTGCTTGTTGATCCAGTCTCTACTTGCCTTTCCCCTACAGTGCACTATATGGTTTGTGAAGCTGGATTTGAGATAAAAGCAAACCTTTCTATTAGTAGCATTGTGTCCGACAAAGGTGAGATACACTGGAGAACAATCACAGAACGCATACAGTATGGAGAACCAGGTATGCGTTAAAATGGTGTGTGGATTGGTTAGCTAAGGTTGCAATTCCTAAGTACAGTTTTGTGGTGTAGGCCCCATTAGACACAGTGAAACTTACTTTTGAATTAAACACATGCAGAGGATTGCACTGCAGATCCTAGAGCTTATCTACATGTTTTCAGGCAATCATTTTGGGCTAATTTAATGGAATTAAGGGTTAATATAACCATAGCAAACAAATATGTCCTCCTTTTACACAGATGCTGCTTTAGAAAATTAATAATAATAATAATAATAATAATACCTTTATTGTCAATGTACAACCTGTGTACAGTGAAATTAACCGAGCCTCCCTCTCCCCCCACAAACACTCAATCTTACAACACACCAACCCTCAAAGTCAGTATTTTCCGTTCAGCAGCCTAACAGCCCACAGATAGAAACTGTTTTTTAGCCTGTTGGTATGACTGCTTCTATATCTCCTGCCCGAGGGTAGAAGATTAAAGAGGTGCTGGCTGGGGTGTGAATCATCCCTGAGAATTTTTCTTGCTCTTCAAAGGCAACGATTCCTTGCAATGTCATCTACCGGGCTCAGGGGACAGCCCATGATATCATGTGCTGTGTTCACCACCCTCTGTAAAGACTTTCTGTCCGTGGCTGTCAAGCCAACGTACCACACTGTGATGCAATATGAGAGGACAGTTTCTGTTGTGGAAGGAGGTCATCAATTGTTGTTTAACATTGCTCTTTTGCAAGACCCTGAGAAAATGGAGTCTCTGTTGGGCCTTCCTAACCACCTGAGTTATATTATTTTTCCAAGAGAGGTCTTCACTAAGGTAAACTCCCAGGAATTTAAAGGAAGAGACTAATTATTCAGGGGAAAACTTTTATTTTGGATGTTCATACTTCATAAGAACATGAGTTTATTGATGCTCTCCTTGACCAGGCACTCCTTTTTTGTTTTTCAGATCAAACTGTGGATTATGTAAAAAGTGTGAGATCTTTAGGACCTTTGTGTGAATCTCTTCACTCACATCTACAATCCCTTACCAGGGAGCAATTTGAAGGCCAGTTTGTGATCTGGTTCCAGTGGACAAACTGCTCAGAGGTATGACATAAGAGTCCAGAGGGCTAGATAGAGACTCTTACTTACCTCTCTTTTTCTGTCCCTCTTGTGTGTATGTGCATGGACCAACACAGCTGCATGTATTTTTGGACTCTCTTTTGTGGTGGTGCTTTGGTGCAGGCTTCCTCAACCTTGGCCCTCCAGATTTTTTGGCCTACAACTCCCATGATCCCTAGCTAGCAGGACCAGTGGTCAGGGATGATGGGAATTGTAGTCTCAAAACATCTGGAGGGCCAAGGTTGAGGAAGCCTGCTGTAGTGGAACTTAGTAGCTCTCCACATGAGATTTACAGATAATTTATTTAATTTAGATCTTGCCCTCTTTCTCAAAGGGCAGTAAATAACATCTTAAAAACATCTCAATACAAATACAGACTGGGAAAGATCTTGTCTCAAAAGGTCCTTAAAAGAGGAAGGTCTTCAGTAGGTGCCAAAAACTCAACTGTGTTGGTGCCTGTTTAATTTTCAAGGCGTGGGAACTCCAAAGGGTAGATTAAGCTAGGATACAAATAATTTATTCTTTATGGAGTGGGAATACTCTTTCCTTTTGTAATACTTGAAATGGTAATAAAGAAATGCTTGTGAATTTTTGTTATTAACCTAAACTGCATTTGTAAGTTTACATAGCTGTTCTGTTATCTCGCTTTAAACGTGTTGTGCCACATGATACCCTTGGTTTTCCTTTCTCCCAAACGGTAGGTATTTCTTGAAACGTTTGACGCTATAAAGAGTCCACATGCTACAGCCATTGCACTGAGCTTAATGAAGCTTACAGCATGTTTGGAACGAGCCTTGGGTGATGTAAGTGCTAAAATCTTCGGCTTTGCCAAGCTTTAGGTTAATGCGGTCTTTTTGCACTGAAAGGAACATTGTCTCCCTTCTTTCTCTGATAATTTTAAGGTTGCAGATTGAATATAATTTCCAGCTGGTTTCCACATTTAAGTGTTGTGAGATGCTTGCTTGCAGATGTTTACTGTGACCTTGTTCACATGTCACTAAACCATAGTTGAACTAAACTGGTTTAAATGTGAACCTGCTGGTACACACTGCTGAAATCACAGATGCTTCGCTCCTCCCTTTCTCCTGCTATTCTGCTGGCAGCTTAGTAATGATATGGCTTAACTTTACATATTAACTGGGGCTCATGCTTTGTTTCTGCCCAGAGAAACCATGAGCGATAAGCCAAGAACAAACCTTAGCTGCTGGCAGCACAGTAAGAAGCTGCGGTTTTGTGCACATTCACATTTTTAAACCATAGTTTAGTGTAACTGTGGCTTAAAGGGACATGCAAAACAGACCTGTAGAAGTGTCTGCAGAAAGAACCAAGGATGTCACTTGTTGCCTATGTGAGCAAGGGATCCTACCATCTTGGATAAGCAGCAATGTGTATGCCAGTGGTGCATGCCAATCGCACTGTGTCTTCCAGAAGCAGGAGCTAGTGGGGCCTGGGACATTAGCTGTCATGATGAGGAGGAGCAACTGTGAACCCAAGGGGTGGAGGGAAGATGCTGGACCAGCCTCTTTCCCCCATTCCCTCCCTTAGTACTCTGAATAATAGGCTAGGATTGCTACATTGGAAGAAAGGGGATGTGGTTGTTAGAATTCCTGCTCCATGATTGCAGTCATGGGATTTTTGTCTATCACATGATGGTATATGTTTTGACTCCACAGAGTGGGAAGTGACGGAGACAGGATGTTTGTGGTACTGTGTTTGGTGAAGTGGGACTATTGTCCTTTGTTCTTTTTCTCATTGCTGTCTGATGCTAGAGAGAGAGGGAGCCATGTTGCAGTGCTCCGTGTGTGTTTATATGTAAATAAAGTAGATTAGCCAAAATGCTGAGTTGCCGAGATCTGTTACACATGATGTGCAAACTCTGTGGATCCCTAAGTGTGCCGTTGTCGGTTGGCATCTGTCGCTGTGATGTTCGGGCTGAAGAAAGCTTTTGAAGCTCTCGAACAATTGACCAGAAAGGAGAGAACAAGCCAGTCGGGCATGTGTCTCTGCCAGGGTCCTACTCAAGTGTATGCTGAGCTCCTGACAGTGGTGGGGCAGAGGGAGGAGATATCTAGCCTCTCATTTCCCTTCCTCCCCACACCCTTTGCTTGCCCTGTGCAGAGCCTCCATGAATGGTTCCGGAAAGGGCAGCCAAAATGATCAAGGGGGTGGAGCAACTCCCCTTTGAAGGAAGGTTTCAGCTTTGGGGACTTACAGCATTAGAACTTGTAGACATCCAATGTTGAGATATTCAGGACGGGCAAAAGATAACACATCTTTACACAATAGTCCAGTAGCACCTTAGAAACCAACCAAGTTAGATCTGGGTATAAGCTTTCGTGTGCATGCACACTTCTTCAGATACCATGCATGCACACAAAAACTTATACCCAGAACTAACTTAGTTGGTCTCTAAGGTGCTACTGGACTATTTTTTAATTTTTTATTTTGACTGCATCAGACCAACATGACTACCTATCTGAACCCACATCTTCACCCAATGAATGGTTGGTCACTTTGAGAACAGGATGCTGGACTATTCTGATTATTAAAAAGTAACTCACTTAAAGGAGCCCTTCTCGTAAGTTTTAAGAGATTAAAATCATCTTGCTTTTCTTTCTATTTTCCTGTGCTAATAGCTGGGTTTTTTTTTGTTTTTTGTTTGTTTGTTCAGAAACATTCCTGAGTTTCAGTTCAGTCCTTTTTCTTCATATTGCTCTGTAAGCAAAAGCTCCTATTGCTAATTTTATGTCCTACTCTCAGATTGATGGGATGTTTTTATTTTTTGCTGTATTGTTAAACTCATTCCCTGGTAGTCAAGGTCTGGGCATGTGTGTGAAAGAGTGTTCAAGAAAGAGAGACTTTTGGTTGCTTATGGAAAATCCCTGCATACTTCATCAAGAATTTCATTTTGATCAACTTGTCAGCAAGACATGGAAAACTAAAACCTGGGATCCCTGGTTTGTAGATTTTGTTTTTAATGATTCTACTGGGTAACTAAGTAGCATGTCTGTGGAATATCCTCAGCCAAGTACTGTTTAATGGACCCTTGTCTTTATGTATGATGATGTATGATGATGCTCCTTACCCAGTCCTGCTCTACACTACTTGTGGACTGGGCAAAAGCCACTGAGCATCAGAATTGCATTTTTACTAATGAATAAGTTCCACCAGTTTCGGTGGGACTAGTAAATCTGTTTAGGATTGCATTACATGTCCCCTCCCCGCTTTTCCATTACTTGTCCCTTTGTCAAGAACATCAGTCGTACGTTCTTAATCCATTGATGTTCAGTAATCTTGGACTGGTGCTAGAGATGCTTGGGTAGGATTCACATCTTCTTTCCTGACAGATAAAATCAAGGTTTACATAGGTTCCCTTTGTCCTTTCTCTGACCGAGTCAGGCCCTTGGTCCACCTAGTTCAGTATTGTCTGTGTTGACTGGCGATGGCTCTCCAGGATTTTAGACCTGGGATATTTGCAGCCCTGCCTGGAGACGCCAGGGACTGACTGTTTTCCAGAGTTGCCTTAACTTGAGATTATTCTTTTAAACAGAAAAGAGAGAAAAGTTTTGCACAATGCTTTAAACAATTTACTTGTTTGCATGTTTTGAGAAGGCAAAATGTGTTCTTTTGTTTTGATTTCCAGGTGTTCTTATTAATTGGCAAAGACTGTCCTTTTCTCCTGCGAGACTTGCTTGTGTCTCAGGAACTTGCCACAGTCTTTGGGCAATCAGTGGTGAGTGTCTTGCATGTGGTGTTTATTTTCATTCACAAGCTTTTAATTTTTGTCCATTTTGAGTTTTAAGACTCTCGGTGTCCTTGCTACTTAAATTACTATGGAATGCAGAGAGCTCCAGACCTTTTGACTGGTATTGTTTCTAGGAGCCTATGATGCTCTTCTTTTCTACTACTTCGTGCCCAGTGAAGAGGTTTTAGAGGGCAGGAGCTGTGGGTGTGCTGAAACCCAACATCAGCACCTGACATTTGCTAGGGCCTGCCAGGGCTGATGCCTTACCGTTTCCCCCACCCACCGGCCTCCACTTCAACAGTGGAGTGGCCCAGCTGCAATGAGTTGCAAGCCCAGCTTGTCACAGCAACACTGAGCAAGTAGCAATGGTTACGCAGCGGCAGCAGTGCTATGATGGGCCAAAATCCAGCTCATTACAGCCCTGTTACTGCCATATAAGTCCTTAGGTGAGAGGGAGACTGGTGGCTGCCCCATGCCTTTGTGCTCAGATGGGAACAAATGCAAATTGGAGGCTGCAGTAGTACCACCACTTGGAGGCCAAAGTGACAGCATCTATTTGTCTCATTCAGCTCTCTGGGGGCGGCATGCACACCAGCAATAGCCTGTCCAAGGTCCTTAAAAATCTAGAGCTGTTTGTATGTCCAGAGCAGCCCCTCTCCTCCAATCCATGACACTGATGTTATGTCAAAGTTTGAATCCGTTTCCTATATGGCTAGGTCGGGATGGCATGGGGATGAGGGACCAACTCCCTTCTCTTGCGGGGGCCCAATTAGTGCCATTGCCTTCCGTTAAGAGTTTGGGTGTAATCCTTGATGCCTCCCTTTCCATGGAGGCGCAAGTTACAGCAACAGCCAAGGCGACATTTTTCCACCTTCGCCGCATCAAGCAGTTGGTCCCTTACCTTTCCCGCCCCGACCTGGCCACAGTGATCCATGCGACGGTCATCTCCAGGCTTGACTACTGTAATTCGCTCTATGCGGGGCTGCCCTTGAAGCTGTCCCAGAAACTCCAGCGGGTACAGAATGCTGCAGCGAGGCTCCTCACGGGGTCTCTGCCATGGGAGCATATTCACCCAGTGCTTTTCAAGCTGCACTGGCTCCCGGTGGAGTACAGGGTCAGATTTAAGGTGCTGCTTTTGACCTTTAAAGCCCTTCACGGCCTAGGACCCTCGTACCTATGGGACCGCCTCTCCTGGTATGCCCCACGGAGAGCCTCAAGGTCCATAAATAACAACACCCTAGTGGTCCCAGGCCCTAAGGAAGTTAGATTGGCTTTGACCAGAGCCAGGGCCTTTTCAACTCTGGTTCCGGCCTGGTGGAACGCTCTGCCTCATGAGACCAGGGCCCTGCAGGATCTGATTTCTTTCCGCAGGGCCTGTAAGACAGAGTTGTTCCGCCTGGCCTTTGGCTTGGAGCCAATTTGATTCCCTCCCCCTCTCTCTCTTTTTTCCCCCTTTCTTTTCCTTCTCCTCCTGCGATGAGGCTACATTTTAATATTTTAATGTTCCATTATTTTAATGTATTTTATTTTTGTTTTTAAGTTGTAACCATTCATCTTGTTTTTATTATTGCTTGTAAGCCGCTCTGAGCCCGGCCTTGGCTGGGGAGGGCGGGGTATAAATAAAAAATTATTATTATTATTATTATTATTATTATTATTATTATTATTTATATTTTGTTAAAATTAGATGAATGTTCTCAGAGTGTTTGTTGGATCTCCAGATGGTCTCAATCTTCGTAATATTCTGTGGCATGGATTTGCTTCACCCCAGGAAATTCCTGTGAAGTAAGGCTGCAAGTTATTTATTTGTGGATGGGATTTTTTGTGGGGTGAGTTGTTTCTTTCTTACTGGTCATAGCAGGAACACAGTTGCACCGCTGGAAGAATGCTGGATGAGTCCGCTGTCCTGCAGAGGATTAGGCTGCTCATATCCCATTGAAGATACAAAGCACCTGAACTGAGAGCAGGATTGCAGCCTTACTCTTTAAGTTTCCTACACACTATTGCTTGGGAGATGTTTTAACAGTGTGTTTCTAGATCAGCCTTCGCCCACCTGTGTGCTGTCTGGGGCTAAGGGAAGTTGTAGTCCATCAACATCTGGAGGGGCACTAGGTTGGCAAAGCCTGTTCTGGACGTTTCTAATTTTATTGTATATCATAATTTGCCTAGATATTCCTCTATGCTGCTTTGTTTAACGGCAGGATTGGGACAACTGCTAAAGACTTACCTCCAGCAAACTCAGTCTACTTTAGTTCATCGACCTTACGTATCTTTCAGCAACTTGAAAGAGCTGCACGTTTTTCCAGGTGAGCATGTTTGTTGCAGCTCACCATTTGTAAAGGTTTACTCGGATGTATTATGCTTTTTGAACATTTTCTGTTTTGCCCAGATCCAGAGACTTCAGTCTTTGTGGAAAACCAGGTTTATGGGTGCAAGTTGGGTACTGGGTGTTAAGAAATCTGTTGTAAGGAAAATGCCAGTGTGCACCTGACACAGTCCTGTCCAGATTTAAGAAAACCTCAGACATTTAAAAACCATGCTGTTCTAGCATGCATTTTTAAGATCTAGTGACCATTTAAGCTTGGGAACCATCTAAGCCTACAGATGGATGAATCTGTCTATTTCAGTTCCTCTCAATTTTTCATTATTCCATTCTTAAGTTCAGTTCTCCATTTTTGTTTCAGTTTGCAAAGAGTTTGGTTTTTTTTAAATCAGCAGCATTTCAGTGCACTTTGTAAAGGCAGACTCCACTAATAGGCTTTTTTGTAGGTTATTTTCACTAATATATATGCATCATTAATGCAGCGGTAAGGTGCCACTTCTCGTTTCTTTGCTATGGGCCTCACTGAGCAGCAATATTAGAGCTCACCATTTAACTTTGAAATGTTTCTACATATTTAACTGAAAAGCTGTTAGGCTACAGATCTTTCTCTGGTGGTTGAGGTCTAGGAAGAAATGGTTTGTCTTCGTTTCTTCTTTTTTTCAGTCTTAAATTCACTTCAGCAAATTTCCTCTTCATCCAAGGTCAAATTTAACACGTCTTGTTACTCCCATCCAAGGTGACAAAGTTTTATACCCCAAGTTCTTTTCTGTTGCTTGTAGATCTTAATCATGAATTGTTGTCCTTGGCTGATGAATTAGTAATCAAATCAAATATTGTATTAAGAACAATGTTGCCTTTTTGGATTACTGCACTATCGTCATTTAGACAATGCAGGTAAGAAGTGTAGCATTTTTTCCTAGTTTTCTTTTTTGAAATATCTATAAAACCAGTTAAAGCACAGATTTATTCAGGGCTTTTTTCTGGGGGGAGGCAGGGGTACGCATACCCCTAAACATTTTGTGAACCTAAGTTTGGCTTCATTGAGGGGCAGTATTTCAATATGAGTAGGAAAATGAGAGTACCCCTAAACATTGTTTTTTTATAGGAAAAAAAGCACTGGATTTATTTATTTTAGGATCCTGGGCACCATCTGTTCAATTTGCAGGCTTTGTTTGCCTGTTTGTCATCGGTTGCCACATTCAAGTATCCCAAGCAATGAAACGTGATATGTAAGAGCTATGACTACCCTACTATGGGAACATAGGAATCTGCCTACTACTGAGTCAGAAGATTGGGCCATCTAGCTTTCTCATGTCTACACTGCCCTGAAGCAGCTCTCAAGGGTTTCCAAGGGAGAGCCCTTCTCAGCACTACCTAGGGATGTCGGAGGACAGTCTCAAACCTCCTACCTGCGAAGCAAATGCTATACCACTGAGCTTCAGTGCTATCATGAAAGCAGCTCTTGCTTTCCACAAAGAGGTCGCACAGGGTTCTGCACCATCAAGGTCTCCTTTGAAATACTTTGATGTAAAAATGCTCCCTTGATATTTAAGTCCAGAGTGCCCAGGGACAGAGTGCAGAGGCAAAGAGTTTCCCCATTTCCTCAAGCAGCCGCTTGGATGCCCCAGGCTCAGAGCTGGATTTAGGTTTGATGAGGCCCTAAGCTACTGAAGTTAATGGGGCCCTTTATATGTCCAGCTGTCCTTTGTCAACAACAAATTGTCACTGTTTTTTGTGTTGAATGTATGCTGTATGGTAATTTATGGACCTAATAGGCATCTAAAGCCATTTGCACATGTTGCCATGCAACCAGTCCATGCAGAATGCAGGCATCATATATATAGAAATGAGCAAACCTGTGATATTTAAGGGAGCAGGCTAGCAGGCAGGGCCCATTACTTACATCATAGGAGCCTACACAACACAAAATACTTTTGTAGTTTTTATTTTATTTGTTTTTTATCTTATATTTTGCAAATGTACATCCAGTGGTTTTTTCCTTTAATTTTTTTTTTGGGGGGGGCCAAGAGAGTGGGGCCCTAAGTTATAGCTTGTTTAGTTTATACGTAAATCCGGCACTGCCCAGCCTTCTAGGCTTCTCTGAAACCAAAGGCTATAGCAGGGGTTCCCAGTCTTTGGGGGCTGATGAACACATTTGGAATTTTGTCAAGAGGAAGTCTTAAGGTGGTCTCACTAAATGTTTGCTATGGGAAAATGTGCCCCCCAAAGAATGGGAACCCTCATAAAATAGCTGTAGAAATGAGTAAACACTGCTGTTCACTCACTCACCCCCTATCCCTGTGATTGCATACTGCTTCCGCTCCTTGTGCCTTTATTTCAAATATCTGAGACAACAATATCCAGCCTGAATCAGGCTTGTTAAGTTCATATTTTCATGAAAGAAGAGAAATGTGTAGTGGAAATAAATCTCGCTGTAATATTTCTTTCAGATATGCAGACTGTGTTATACTGTTACTACCTCAGCTGGAGAGTGGACTTAGGTTGCTTTTCACAAAAGTTAATAAATGTCCTAGCAGACTAATGACGGCTGAGGTAATTTTTCCTTTTTCTTTTTTAAAAAAACCATTTAATTTTCAGATTTTAAAATTTACAAACAATTGTCACACAACCAAAACCAAAAGAGAATTCCATAAATTCCTAAGGACTTCCCTCCTCACCTTTGTGGGTCCTTATGTTAACTTTTTTCTTTCTGCATCTTCTCTATTAATTCAATTCTATTAAATCTCCATTACAACCATAGTCCAACATTAAACTACAAGTGTCATTCCAGTCCTACTAATAATTTTAATTGTTTACAATGACGGCTGAGGTAATTCCCCCCCCCCCCCCCTTGTTGGTCACTTCTAAAAAAAACCCACCTCTAGTCACATCTGTTATTAACTGGTACCACATAATGGTCCAGTTTGATTGTACAGTTCCCAGCTTGATAAACCGTAGTTTGGCAGCCAGGAATGAAGGATGAGATCACACACCCTGCCTAGCCCCTTCCTCAGTGCACAGATTCTGGTTAGCTTGAACCACAGTTTCCCCTTAATAGAGGGTAAAAATCAGCTGAGCGCTGGGATAGTGAGCAATTTTATTTTGATTTGTTCATTATTAAGAGTCTTGTGGAAATTGTCTTGGAGGGGAATAGGGGTCTCGCAGCAACTCTCATCACGCTTAATGAACTACAGCTCCCAGAATTCTTTGGGCGACGCTACAACTGTTTAAAGTGGTATCATAGCACTTTAAATTATTGTGTGAATGTTGCCAGAGTATGACTTAATTTAAATCAACTTGTATTTTCCCTCCAGAAATTAAACAGCAGTGACATTTTTATTTTCTCTTTTCTAGTCATCTTCTCTTTATACCACTTTCGATGAGGTAAGTTGACCATGTGGTTCATTGGAGTACGTGACATGATACTAGGGATGCGGATGGCACTGTGGTCTAAACCACTGAGCCTCTTGAGCTTGCCAATCAGAAGGTCGGTGGTTTGAATCCCCGCAATGGGGTGAGCTCCTGTTGCTCTGTCCCAGCTCCTACTAACCTAGAAGTTCAAAAGCACACCAGTGCAAGTAGATAAATAGGTACTGCTGTGGCAGGAAGGTAAACAGCATTTCCATGCGCTCTGACACTTGTCATGGTCTTCTGTGTGCCAGATGTGGTTTAGTCCTGCTGGCCACATGACCCAGAAAGCTGTCTGGACAAACACCGGCTCCCTCGGCCTGAAAGTGAGATGAGCACTGCAACCTTTGACTGAACTTAACTGTCCAGGGGTCCTTTACCATTTACCTTTAGACATGATACTATAGTTGGTTGGTTGAAGTAGCAAGGTTTTTAAGAAAATGACGTTCTAATTATTAAAAAAAAAAAGATTATTTTTTTAAATGCAGGATGTCTTAGTTATAAAGCTTTATATTAACAAAATAGTCTGGCAGTCTTCAGTGCTTTGGGTTATTTGACATTTGATTCTATTTTTTATATCTAGATGCTAGCAAAACAGTTGCATAATGAAGAAGCCAATCAGCTTCCTTTAGTTCTTGGTGAATCAGCAATGGTAAGATGATGGATTTTGGCTTATTGAATTTAAAATGAAAAGCCCATAGCTTTCTAGGCCTCAATTATTGACTAATAAGTGCCAGTAGAGCTTACTTCTGAGTTGACATTGCATAGGACTGCACTTGTGGGTATTTTGTAATAAGGCAACTCACACTTCCAACACGGCTGGGCAATCTTGGGTGAGCACAATGTTAATTTTTATAATGTTAATTCAGTATTATGTTAATTCATGCAGCGCTAAGGTATAAGTAACTCTTTAAATACTGTAGGACTCAAGTACCTAAACTTATATTCTCTATGAAGTAAGCAGTTCAGTGCTGAATATTTGCAGCATGGATAGAATTAAAAGATCATTAGAATGCTTTAGTATGGAAAAAATACATTAAATGATGATAATGAAGTCAGCAATACTGACAGGTATTCAAAACCAATACTGGTTTTGAAACTATTCAACAGGGATTTTGTATGTTGCATCCTAATATTAAAAGGGATTAATGTTGTATAAGAGACTATTCTCCATTTGCAGATCTGCAAACAAGTTGGCATGTGCTCTGGCAGCTCTAAGCAATTGAACAATGAGAAATAATGAGTTCTCAAATGAGCAGATTTTCATAATCATCATATCAGAAACTTAACTTCCAGTAGGATTTTGCTCTTGTCGAAGGGAAGCAAACAAATGTTTGCTCTGGTTTTATTTCCACCCTCTCTGGATTGGATCTAGAAACGCTTTTCTACATATCAAAAGCACCTTGCCTACATAGAAGGGCTTTTTCTTTTCTTTTTACATTTCACACTACTTGTCTTGTTTTTTGTAGGAATTTCTTTGGGATTTCTTGAACCACCAAGAAGGCCCACGTGTCAGAGATCATCTGAGCCATGGAGAGAGCAGCTTGAATGTCTTCCCGAGAGAAATAGCCAATTCGATTCTTGCATTTTCTATTACCCTCCTGTGGAGATTTTCCAAAGGTGACATAGCTGCAGTCAAGGTAGGGGCCAGTTTTGGTGCAGCAAGACCTATTTATGTTAAACCGATGCTTCCTTATACCCAAAATCCGGAAAAATCTGGATTTGAAGACTATCTTATCCCTCTATCATATGACTTACAGGCATTTCTTTTATGGGCAGAGTGAGCAGGATCCAAAGTACCATGCATGGTTCCACTTTTTACAACTCGTCTGTCACATTCCCTAAAATGTTACTTCGGAAGGTCAGGAGACCCTCCTGAGTAGATTCTGATTTTGTATGAGGAGCTACTTCCAGAAGAGAAACTTGGCAATCCCTCTGTGTCCTTAAAGCAGGCTTCCTCAAACTCGGACCTCCAGATGTTTTGAGACTACAGTTCCCATCATCCCTGACCACTGGTCCCACTATGGGAGTTGTAGGCCAAAAACATCTGGAGGGCCGAGTTTGAGGAAGCCTTCCCTAAAGAAATGCATGGGCCTCTTTGGATTGTGGCCAATGAGCTACAGCTGTAGTATAGACCAACCTTCCCGAACCTGGGGCCATCCACATATTTTGGACTACAGCTGCTACCATTCGAGGCCAGTGGCCTGATGGGAACTGTACTCCAAAACATCTGGAGGGCAGCAAATTGAGGATGACCATGCTGTAGATAGCTTACATTATGTAAGCTATCTTAACATTGGAAAGATAGGAGCCATCCCTGTTCTGCCGTCCTAATATTTCTGTCAAATGGTTTTTATTTCTTTTATTCTTTAGCATGCAGGGTTTTTCAGCTTGCTCTTCATCCATTCATTCTGGCTTATATTACTAGATCTGTAAATACTGAAACAGATCTATGATCAAAATGGGCCTGGGATATGGGATCTTTAACCCTTTTCACTCATGCTGCCCCTCCCCAAGCTATTAGCCCTTCCGCAGTGAAAACAAAGGATGATTTAGATTGGGGAAAATGGAGGGAAAGGGTTAACTATTCCCAACAGCCTTAGTCTGCCCAAAATCTTAACCCACCCATACCTACTTGAAAGGTTATTTCAAAACCAAACATGGGAGATCCAGTCACAGATGCATTATGCCCATTTTTGTTCCAAACATGGTTGATCCACAGGAAGGAGTAGTTTCGTGTTGGAAACCACTCATCTGCATGTGTAGGTTTCATCAGAATCCAGGGCAGTGCATAGTAATTGATACCTTTATTTTCTTATATATTTTTGTATATAAAGCATCCTAGGTTGGATCCAGACTTGCTCCCTCTGACAGGAAAGGCTCCTGTATCCATGGAGAGAACTGGGATCTAGCAAAGGCTTCTCACTGGAGGAAGAGGAGCAGTTTTCATTGATTCTTGACATCGCCTTCCATGCTTTTCTGGGGTACAGGGGTCTGCAGGGGAAAGGAGGAATCAACAAAGGTCACTTCTCACCCCTCATTTCCTCCAGCAAAAGCAGAACTCCAGTGAGCACAAGTCTGGATCCAACTTCATCCAATACCTTACCATTGTTAAGTACAGTACAGTTAGCCTCAGTGGAATTGATTGCAGTACTATCTACAGAAAATAATTCAAAATATATTTACATTTTAACCATGAATTTTAATTTATTTTCAAACCAGGAACACTCATTCCTAAAACCACTTATGAGCTGTGCAGATTGCTATTGTTCCCAATTTCATCCAATAGCCCAACTTAAGAAGCAGGTATATTGCCTTTATCATCCTCTTTGTCGTTCATTAGTGAGTTTATCTCTCTTGAGCTTTTAAATAGACTGAAAAATAGCCATTGGTCACATCCACACCATGCAATTAAAGCACATTGCTTCCCCCAGTCCTGGGGATTAGAGCTCTGTGATGGGTAAAGTACAGTTCCATATTTTGGGGCGGGGGAGGGGGGAAGATGCACTTTCATCCGTCCTGTCAAAGTTAGTAGGAAACTCAAACATGTGCATACAGAATAGGTTTGTGTGCTAAATCACTGTTTGACAACACCAAAAGAGCCCAGTTGAAAGTTATAGACTGTCAGAGAAGTTTAATCAGGAATGGATTCATATCACATGTGACTTCAGGTTAGGAAGGTCTGCTAAAAAGTCAATGGCAAATAAAAGCGTTGGGCTGAATTCTAAGAACCAAAACTCTCAGAATGAGGCTTTCTGATCTCTTCATACTGTATGCCTCAACATTACCTAAAAAGCCAGTCCTGAAGATCAGGGGACCTTTTGTGGAGATGTGGAATGGGGGGGGGGGGGGGCAGGAGCAATGAAAACTGTAGCCTTTGGGCTAATAGACCTGCAAATTTCATCTACTTCTGTCAGAAGGGAGGGGAATTATTTATAGATCTCTTTTTCACTTTCTAGGTACTGAAGTGCATAAAAAGCATTCATTCATGGTCTGTTCTTCCTATAATGCCTGAAGAGCAAGTTCAAGAAATTGGATGGTAATGCCTGTTTCTCCTGCTCCTTTTTATGGTTAGAGGTGTATGTTGGGGTGTCAGTCTACGCTTTCTTGCAAACCCTTCTTCCTTTTTACATAATTCTAGACTGCTGTACAAAGATTCAAATGTGGAGGTAACTGATGAGCAAGACATTTGGTTAGTTTGAATATATGTATGCGTTTAGGTTGTCTGTCCCATCTTATCTTGAGGGCTCATGGCAGATCACTGTGAAAGCAAGTGATTGTATCAACAGACAATGCATCCAAACATTTAGAACCTTTGGAGTTCCCAACCTGTCATGCTGAAAGACACTCCTGTCTGTGACCATGGTAGGGAAATCTTGAGTGAGTTAAAGCAGCAAGACTGTATAACCTTTTTAAAACAAAACAAAACAAAACAAAACAAAACAAAAAACCAGGCCACCACCTCAATCAGCATCACAGTCTAGCATTTCATCATCTTAGAATTTGGGAGATAACCAAGGATAACACACCCAAGAATATATTGGTTGATTTGAGGTCACGCAAAAATAGAATTACTATTTATTCGATAGCTCTTTTTGTTCTAAGCAATATATATTTGAAGAGCTCTCAAATAAGATTCTGAGAGTGGTCATTAATATCTTGGTTTTCTTTTGTTTTTAAGGTCAGAAAAAGATACTGATGATGTTCCTTGTATGTTTGCGACTACCGATATTTTATCTCAGCTACAACCCTACTTGTCTCGCAGTATCGGACTTCTAGGTGATCCTGTGGAGGAGGTTATAACTGAGAAGTAAGTTCTGTAACACCTTCACTGCTTTTTGTCAAATCTGAAAATACACCGTAGTCCTATGACTTACCTTTGTGGTGATACATTTTGTCAGCTCTGGAGTTCCATGTCTATTAAATATAGGGACTGCCTCATGAGATAAGTTTGAGCCATAATGCCCATGTTCAGATGCTCTGTTCTCCAGTCTTTCAAGCACATGCTCCGTCCTTTCCTGCACATGCCTCAGATGCAGAGCTTACAAGAACTCTTCTTGGTGTGTCAGGGTTTGCCATAGCAACTGGACCAGCAAACTGGCTTTAATGATCCCTCCAAACAAAGATTGTAAACTATGGTTTGGCTACATTCATATATGACAGTAAACCACAGTCTAGCATTACAAGAATAAGCCCAGCATCCCTGAGCTTGCATGGTCCCCCTTCCTTCTCCTCCTCCACAGCATAGCCACAAGGAGGGGATTGGAAGCTCCCATGACCCTTTTAGATTAGCCACAGCTTAGCATGTCCTTCAAGTCCCAACATTCTATCTGATTATATAGATGGAATAGATCATGCAGGTGGAATTAGCTGGCATCGATGGCAAACAGTACCCATTTATTATAAAAGAGGCAAATGTGATTATTTCTTCAAATTTCTTTAATTTGTAAGAAACAATCGGTTTGCCTCTTTTTATAGCCCATGGATGTAGTTTGCACTAGAATTAGCTTGCATTTATGGCAATCAGGCTGAACATTAGTTCTGTTTTACAGCAGCTAAAAGATCACTGAAGAAATGATATATTTTTTTATTTAGGTTATTGGCTGATCTCTGCAGCAAGCATCTTCATGTCCTCTTTTGTCCACGATCTGTCCTGGAGATTGTCGTGGTGCTTCGTCAGATAAGCAACCAGTGCCAACAAGTGTCATGTCAAGTCATTTCCACTTGTGAAACCAGGTACAAGCAGTGGACAAACAAATCGCTGAGATCACGCCAGAGGCACAACTATCTGCGCATGAGAAGGAGGTGGGGTTTCTTCTTTACTTTTGAAGGAATGGGAGTGAATATGTAATTGAAAATATTTTCAAAATAAACAATTTGTTAAACAGATCTCAAGTATTACAAGAGAGAGAGAAATAGACAGAATGAGTGTGTGTAATATTCTAGATCTGTATTCATATACACATGTGCATATATATATATCGCAAAGACTACATCCAGACTTGCTTAATCTTGCTGAAAATGAAAGTGGGACGTGATTTTGATGGGGCCTAAATGCAACTGATGTAGTCTAGATTCCTATACAATAAATGTAACACAGAGATAAGCTAATAAATGAAGCTTGCGTTCTGCAAGAATTCTCTGTGTTTCTGACTGATGCTGAAAGTATCTCCAGGGCAGATAGGTAAAGGTAAAGGTACCCCTGCCCGTATGGGCCAGTCTTGACAGACTCTGGGGTTGTGCGCCCATCTCACTTAAGAGGCCAGGGGCCAGCGCTGTCCGGAGACACTTCCGGGTCACGTGGCCAGCGTGACAAAGCTGCATCTGGTGAGCCAGCGCAGCACACGGAAACGCCGTTTACCTTCCCACTGGTAAGCGGTCCCTATTTATCTACTTGCACCGGGAGGTGCTTTCGAACTGCTAGGTTGGCAGGCGCTGGGACCGAGCAGCGGGAGCACACCCTGCCGCAGGGATTCGAACCGCCGACCTTTTGATCGGCAAGTCCTAGGCGCTGAGGCTTTAACCCACAGCGCCACCTGCGTCCTAACTAAAAGGATACAAGGAGGCAGAGATCTGAGGGGAAAGAAAGAGAGATTGTCAGTTAGCAAACAGCAGAAAATCTCTCCTGGCTGAGTGGCTTGATCCAGGTGTTGCAGGCTAACATAACCTTCACTTAATCCATTTAACCTATTTGACATTAACATCCTTCCAGCACCACATAAAAAGTATAACTTATATGCTTGTCACTGCTTTATAGAGTTTTATAGTTTTTATTGCATTTGTTACTTTCTTAAAATTTGTACGCTGCTTGGAGACTCCTCATGGGGCAGTGAATTAAAAACAGCAAGAAGAACAGTATAGCAATATGTTTTCTCATTGGCTTAATTGTTCCTAAGGCTTTTGTTTTCAAATATTTTTTCTTCTTCTAGTATTAAATTTCTATCTCCAGTCTTGCAACTAATTTTAATCTTGATTACGCTGGAACTAATCCATGTCCATACTGCTGGTGAACAGAACACTCCTGGATATCAACATTACCTAAAGTGAGTACATTCTAGCTTTAGTCAAGTAATACACAAAGCTCCTTTCAACCACTGATTATTATCTGACTGTTTCCACCTAGTGATTTGTAATCCTTGACATTCCTTAATCAGCTGCAATATGAAGAATGAGTTGGCAGCACTCTTCACTACACCTTTCAGCATTCTGGAGCAGGAAGAAGGTGGTACCACCAGTATCTCAGTACACTACACCTCTTAGTTGTTGTTCGGGCTTCCAAAAGGACCTGGAATAAAGATGTTGCTTTAAATGCGTGACTGCATTTAACATGACTGGGTGTTTCCTCCCCGCCTTTACAAATTGCAGCCCCTGGAAGGGGGCAGTGTGGTTCAGAATTGTCTTTCTGCAACTGCAAAAGCGATGCAATGATGGCATTTCCAGGGAAAGCATCTGTTTGACAATATATTTTAATGTCTGGTGGTTTTTGAAAAGGGCTTTCCTTTTTGGTGTCATAATTGTATTTCCTCTTCCACACAGGTTTCTAAAGGTGATCTTGAAGTACACGGAGAATCTGGTGACTTACACAAGCCCGGAAAAAAATAAATGGGAAGAAGCGACAGAGCTTACGCAGAACGCTTTGCTAAAAATCAGAACTTTCTTAGGGAAGCAGCAGTTGCTTGTGCAGTTGGCTAATTCCTAATGAATGTAATGCCTCATTAGACCTTTACAACTTTAAGGTTAATGGACATGTCTGACCAGATTCTACACCTGCCCCGAGTTCACATTGCCCAAAGTTAACAACCAGCAGCAGTCTGCAGGAGGTGTCTGCTGGTCCCGGGGGGAAGGTTACCGTTGACATAGTCAAAGTCCGGTCCTGGGTCACTAGCCTGGAAACAGTCCACAAGGAGCGGGGCGAGGTCCGAAGCAGGAAGCCGGGCGGGGACAGGAACACTGGAGGGTCAGGTCTGGGTCCGGGCAGGAGCAGGTACTCAACGACATTGCTCCCACAACCTGGGACCGGGCTGACTGGCCTTTATCTTCTCTGAGGCCAGGGGCGGTCCCGGCCCCCAGGAGACCCGCCTCTCCTGGCCTTAAGGCGAGCACTCCTCCTGGGAGAAACCAGTTCCCTCCGCCTCTCTGCCCTGAGCCTCTGCAGCTCAGGAGAGGCTGGGGAGTTACTGGACCCAGGGGGAGACTCACCTGCCTCTGGCAGGGCCGGGAGAGGTGCACCTGTAGGCACTGTGTCCTTAATCACCTCTGGAGCTAGAGTGGAATCACCTGGTGCCTGCTCCTGAGGATCCGGCACAGGTGCAGGTGCTTCAGATCCAAGGCCCTGCCCCAGTTCAGCCGGCCCTGGAGGCGGGGACTCATGTGCAGGCTCGGATTCCTGCGGTTCAGCCTCTGAATCGGATTCCCAGGCCATCACACCATGTCTTTTTCCCATTAGGATGAATAATCACATTTTGTGGACCAAGAACATGTTAACCGAGCCAGAACTGGGAATCAGCCTGACTCCTCCTTTTTCACAGTACTGTTCATTTGCTCTGCAATGTATTTTATAATAACTTGAATGTATTCTGCCAACTCAGAGGAGTGTAAGACACATTTTAAAATTTCTCTTAATGAACTCCCTTGATTTTGTTTTTTATCTTGCCTTTGGAGTGGATGAGTTGAGAGAAACAAAGTACCACCAGAAGGCAAACATGACATATGCTGTCCCTCTTTGCTTTTTCCACTGTTTGATTAGTATATAAAAAATTGATTTTGTATTTTTAAAATTCAATATTAGTTTAATTCCTGTTGACCAAAGGAAAGGTTCACTCTTCTACAGCATCTGTTGACAGCTAGCCTTGTGAATCCTGCTTTGTCATATATCTTGCCTATTAAGGTACAGCTGCAATTAACAGGAATAAGCACAAGGTGGCAGTGTTGCATAACTTAAATAACATCGCAGTTTTTCACCTTTGCATCTGTTCCTGCCCAAATGGTGACAAATGCTTCTTCACATTCTATAGACCTTCCTCACAGGGATGTTTCCCACCCCCCTGCAAATTTAAAATGGAATACCACTATGTTCAATTTCTTTTGTTTTCTTGTGCTGGAAGAAATCAAGTCATGTTTCTCTCTCAAACATTTTTTACTTTCCCCCGCCAGAAATTTATATTCTACAATATTCTCTCAACTTAAACTATCTTACAAGGTTGTTTGGTGAATAAAATGGGGAGGGGGTGAAGAACTATGTTCACCACCATGGGCAATTTAGAGGAAAGCTGAAATAGAAATAAATGTGTCAACCTGACTTAGATGATTTGCTAATATTCACTTAATCAAGATCTGATTTTCTAACAAAGTGCTAATCAAGCATTTCTCAGACTTTATGAAGCAGTTTTTCTCTCCCCCCCTCCACTGTCTTAAAATACTAGATTCCCCCATGCCTATTCCCAAATATACAAAGCTAAGTGGGGGTGCTTCCAGATGGTAGCGGTGTTTTGGTGGAATTCAATCAAATTCAGGTTGCACAATTACAGTAGTCTGGGAGGCCTTGTGCAACAAATTTACTTTCACCCAAAGACCAGACCTTTTTCCATTAAGGAAAGTGACATGGAGGGGAAGTGTGGGATAATGATTCGTCACATCATATAACCTCCCAGCAAACAAACCCAGTTATACATGTCTAGCTCCTGTCCCCCTCGTGGTCAAACTCGTATGGTTGGTATTCAACTATGTTTTGCTTAGCACAGACCTATTGAACTTAAATGACCTAATTTAGTTGTGTCCATTAATTTCAGTGGGTTTCCTCTCAGTGAAACTCAGTTGAATACACAGCCATGTTGTTCTTCCACCTGGCTCCAACACAAACCTCTCCTGCTTCATCTCTGTGGCAAGTATTACATGCCTCCTTTCAGCAATCCCACCAGGGTTTTTTGCCACCCCACACTTTTTTTTAAGGCTCTTGAAGCCTTCACAGGTATAAAAAATAATAATTCTGAATCTTCCTCCTCAGCTGATGTCCTGTGTTCTCTAAGGGTTTGTCCTCCCCTTTCAGGTGGAGAAGCAACATGCTAGTGCCCAGGTAGAAGATAATAAGCAAATAAACTCACTGTTTTGATATTGGTTGCTCTCCTTCATTGAGGAACCGTTTTCCTGAGGAAAGGTGTGGTGGTAAATAACAAATGTGAAGGTGACGGAAGCCCACACACGAGCCCTTTTTGCCAAAGCTGCGCTAAGAATTCAAAACATTTTTCAACCACTCAGGTGTTTGAGGGCAAAACCCTCCTGGAAAAATGTGGTGTGCAAGGGAGAAACGTGTCTGAAATATTCACGGTGTTGCCACTTGAGATTATGAAGTGGCCAAGCGTTTTCTCTTCCCGTTGCTTGTTTTTGAAAAAGCCCTGCAATACTCACATAGGTCCAAGGCTTCCTCCACAGCAAAAGCAAATTTAGGGCAGCACGACTGGTTCTGAGGCACTAGGCTGCTGAGCCTAGGGCAGGGGTCAGCAAACTTGTTCAAAGGGAGCTGGTCTACTGTCCCTCAGACATTGGGGGGGCGCGGACTATATATATTTTTGGGGGGAATGAACAAATTCCTATGCCCCACAAATAACCCAGAGATGCATTTTAAACAAAAGGACACATTCTACTCATGTAAAAACTGTAAAAACATACTGATTCCTGGTCCGTGGGCTGGATTATTTATTTATTTATACATACATACATACATACCCCACCCATCTGGCTGGGTTTCCCCAGCCTCTCTGGGTCGCTTCCAACAAAATATTAAAATATAATAGTGCGTCAAACATTAAAAGATTCCCTAAACAGGGCTGCCTTCAGATGTCTTCTAAAAGTCTGGTAGTTGTTCTCTTTGACATCTGGTGGGAGGGCGTTCCACAGGGCAGGCACCACTACTGAGAAGGCCCTCTGCCTGGTTACCTGTAACTTGGCTTTTCGCAGGGGGGAACCACCTGAAGGCCTTGGTGCTGGGCCTCAGTGGCCGGGCGGAACTATGAGGGTGGAGATGCTCCTTCAGGTATACTGGACTGAGGCCATTTAGGGCTTTAAAGATTAGCACCAACACTTTGAATTGTGCCCGGAAACGTACTGGGAGTCAATGTAGGTCCTTAAATTTAGAAGGCGATTGGGCAGGATCTGCCCCCAGGCCTTAGTTTGCCTACCCATGGCCTAGGGATTCCTGAAGGGCATTGCTGCTATGACGTAGTGAATTGAGGAGAACAGAAAGTAACAGGTGGGAGAGTGCCAGACTTTGAAACCAAAATCTGCCCCAATCCACAGCTTCCCACCAGCCGTACTTCCAGGTGAGACACCGTAACATAAGCAGCAAAGCTTCTCAAAAATTCTAGCGAAGTCTCTCTTTTTCGCTTCTCGTTCCATTCCTAAACCCCAAACACAACAAATAAAGCAGCAAAAAATTGGTCCCTATTTTTGCAAGTGGATACTATTTTTAGGAAACACTCTGGCTGTATATTCAGTGCAGTTAGTCCAAAGGAAATCCCTGGTTTTGCGCTGGCTGTTCATCAGCACAGAATTGTGTTATTTAATCCTTACAGCACGGCTGGATCCCAACAGCAAGCTAATGTGGTGGTTGCACAGTGATGTGTCTAGCTTCAAGCAGCAGTATTTGTTTTGTTTTTGTTCTTAGCATCAGTATTTGTGATGGACTGCCCTGGCTCGCATCATCCATGGTTTGCAGAAAGCATGCCTATTTCTCCCTCTTGTCCTAGCAGAAAAAGGTCATTGCCTCCCACCCTTGAGCTTGGGTGGCAGATCTGCTCAATCTGCTGTACAGAAGATCAGATGAAATCAAAAGCAATAACAGATTGATAGACCAATTCACGGCGGCGATGAGCTATTTTACTGCCCTTGAATCTTATGTTTGAAAACTATTAAAAAGTAAAATGAAATGAAGACTAAGCAGGCTGTGAGAATGAATGAAAGTCATGCAGGGATAGCGTGGGACTCGGAGCCGCTCAGAGTTGTGAGCCAAACAAAAACAAAAACAACCCCAGTGAAAACTTTTTGAACAGTTTACACCATTAATTTTTAGGCTTCAGTTTTGCTTTATCTGTGCTTCTGTCTTCCCACCACCAGGCAGAGGGCCTTCTCGGTAGTGGCGCCTGCCCTGTGGAACGCCCTCCCAGCAGATGTCAAGGCAATAAGCAACTATTTTACTTTTAAAAGACAACTGAAGGCGGCCTTGTTTAGGGATGTTTTTAATGTCTAATGCTGTATTGTTTTTAATATTCAGTTGGGAGCCACCCAGAGTGGCTGGGGAAACCCAGCCAGATGGGTGGGGTATAAATAATAAATTATATTATTATTATTATTATTACCATCACCTGGAATAACACTTTGCTTTCAGCCAGTCACGGTGTGGGGTGTATTAAAAGATGCCACCCTCATGTTTTAAATGAAAATGTGTTCTTCAGAGGGTGGCAAGCAAATGAGGGGGAACAATAAATGTCCTTGGGATTGTCAGCCTCTGCCTCCATGTTGGGTGTATTATGTATGTTATTGTGATGAGGCAAATGGGTGAACCAACACTGAAGACTCAACCATTTATTTGTCTTAAATATATATATATGACTCTGATGATAAACATCTCTGGGGAGCCAGCTGAGGGACAATTACAGAAGTGATAGCCATTAAATTGATGGCATGTCTCTGGCCTCTTGAGTCGTATGTTGTAAAAAAAAAATACGGATGGGGTATATTTCATGGGATGAATAATGGCTTGTGTGGGGGGAATAAGTAATGATTACAATGTGCAGATGTGGCTCAGCCCCTGCCTTGTCTCCCTAGATTTAGGATTGAGTAAGGTGCTTGTATAGTCCTCTTGCCATCGGAGGCTGATTTGAATTCAGACTAATCACTGGCCCCTTGATCAAGAAAACCCTAGCTAGGAGGTTGGAGAATTGAAACTCTGAACTTTGCTATTTTATAAGATTTTTTAAAAACAAAGCCTGGACCATTAGACCTTCATTTCTAAGCTTCTCTTCTCTAAAGGGAATGAGATCCAGTCACCTATTTATTCATGTACCACCTTTCCAGGAGAAAATTGCACATCAGATGCATTACAGCAAATGGAACAGCACCCATAGTCAAACTGCAATACTGAACAAATACAACATTGCCATTTCAATACGCTCAAGGCAGCTGTTAGAACAGCAAAAGAAAAAAGGGGGAGGGGAGAGGAAAGGCTGTAGATATTGTTGGAATTCTTACTCTCTAATGACACTGTTTGGCTTTTATTGTGCACTTTATTGTTTTATTGATTGCAAGCTGCCTCAGGCAAATGGGAGGAGGTAGGTTATAACTGTAAAAAGAAAATAAAACCATTGATAAAAATGTATCCATCTCTGAAATAACTTCCTGAGCCAGGCCTCTGGCGAAACCATCAGTCATTGTGCTAATACCAGAAGGCAGACTGACATTTTTTCTGGGGCAATGTTTTCCATGTGGTGGACTGAGGCCTATTCACGGGAGGAAATGACCATAACTCTGTGGTAGGGTACCTGAGGTTCCCGGTTCAATCCCCAGCACCCCCATGTAGGGCTGTGAAAGGATTTCTCCTAAAATCCTGGACGGCTGCTGTCAGGTAACCTTTTTCTCCCTAAGGGCCAGGTTCCCAGCTAGGCAGCCTTCTGGGGACCACATGCCAGTGGGCAGAGAAATATATGTAAATTTTTGCTTTCATATAGCAGGATACTATCTAAATGCAGACACACCCCTCTCTATCAATCATGCAGACAAGACAGAGGCATCATCAGAGTTCAGTATACCATTAAATAAATTAGAATGTATATTCAATTTAAAAAAACCCTCACAGGGGAATATGGCCATACGAACCCAACCCCACTGAGATCTTCACTCCTTCAAATCCCCTCTTGGCTATTCCATTTCACTTCCTACTTTCTCGTCCCATGAAAATATAGCAAACAGAGCTAGCCTAACCATGTCTACTCAGTTGTAAGTCCTATTGAGTTCAATGGGGCCTACTCCTAGGAAGATGTGGAACCAGCCCAGTGGTTCCCAAAGTCCTGCCTACCCCATAACTTTAAAATTACTGAGGATCTCAGTGGAACACTTAACAATTTTTCTACCTGTTTATCAGGCTAGATGCTGAAGGGTGTTTCAAAATATCAAAACTTTTCACCACAGACCAACTGAGTGACCCTGATGGACCACACTTTAGGAACCCCTAAGGCTAGCTAGCCTATAAACAAACAATGGACCATGTTTACTTCTTCCTTACCCCATCTTAAACTTAAATAGAGAGATTCCTCTCCCTCCTCACCACTGCTAAGTGTGTGCCCTGCCCTGTGCTGACATGATGCCGTGTGTGTGCGCACGCTCCACAGAACGTTTAAACAAGAAACCACAATGCATCCTGTAATGGCATGATTACAGTTTTACAAAGGAGAGCAGGTGTGCCCTGCTCAAAAGATAACCTATTCCCCCATCTGCCGATAAGACAAATGATCCAAATCTTGCAATTTAGTTAATGTTTCTCTTTTTGGCTTGCTGTGTACACAATAGCCTGCTGGATAAACTGCCTAGGATGGTGCGCCACTATGTGTACAGTACCATAACTCGCAGCACTATCATCTGTTCACCTGCTGCCCCTTCTCAACATCCTTTTAATCATTGCAGAGAATTTATCTGCACGTTAGTGCTCTACCTTCTTCTTATTAAAAAGTCGTTTTCTAAGCAAGGACAAATCATTTAATAACACAACTAGGTGGGCTTTGCATCTGATCTGAGTTATTTTTCCATAGGTCTACTTTACAAATTATGCTTACGTTTAGACAAAGGTATTGCTTTCACTTGGTGAAGAAAGTTAATCCCATTTTTCTCGCACACAAAAGCACACTTGAAAAAGCATCTTGGCCTTGCATGGGCTGATTTATTGATTACCTTTCCCACTATAGGCAGGGGACTTCTTGATGCCTTTGAAGGAGTAAAGGAACAGCTGGTCCTTTTTCTCCTGACAAGACTGAGATTTATATACCAGCATTTAACACAAGAAGATATTTCACCTAATGTTATTAACCAGCATTAGAAGGAGGACTTTACTTCCCATTTTGACCATGATATTATTCTCCTTATTGCTTTAAATCACTTGAGAACATGAGAATCGCCCTGCTGGAGTTGAACAAAGCCCACCCTGATCCAGAGTCTTGCTTCCTAGGTAAAGGCTGACCATTAGGTCCAGTCGCAGACAACTCTGGGGTTGCGGCGCTCATCTCGCTTTATTGGCCGAGGGAGCCGGCATACAGCTTCCGGGTCATGTGGGCAGCATGACTAAGCTGCTTCTGGCGAACCAGAGCAGTGCACGGAAACACTGTTTACCTTCCTGCCGGAGCGGTACCTATTTATCTACTTGTACTTTGACATGCTTTCAAACTGCTAGGTTGGCAGGAGCAGGGACAGAGCAACAGGAGCTCACCCCGTCGTGGGGATTTGAACCACCGACCTTCTGATCAGCAAGTCCTAGGCTCTGTGGTTTAACCCACAGCACCACCCGCATCCCTTGCTTCCTACAGTGGGCTAATAGATGCCCATGGGGAGCCTGTGAGCAAGGCATGACCACAATAACCCTCTATCACTGCGGATCTCCAGGAACTAGTACAGCCAGGGTGGCTGGTACACACTGACAGCTTTACCCTCCATGAACTTATCTAACCTACTTTCCAAGCCTTTCAAAGCTGAGTACACACCTCATTTACTCTACATCCCGTGTTAGCCACAATCCACATCTATCTTGTGTGAAAAACTGCATTCCCGTCAAAAAAATAGCTTCAGTGGAATTGAGAAAAAGAACGGCCTACCTGTGTTTTACAGCTGGTAACGTATGCACAATCCAAGTTGGTGACCATCCTCACACCTTGTGGCAGTGAATGCCATAGTTCTGTATGAATGAATGATTTTTGCCTGTCCTGGATTCCCCCACCCACATTCAGCTTCATTGGATTGCCACACTTCAATTTTAGAAAGGTAGGATAACTTCTTTTTATTGGATAGAGAAGTGTCAGCAGTGGTGTGCAGTGAAAGTTTTCATAGGGGGACAGTTCGGGCCAGAGGCGCCAGCTTGCGAGGGGGGTGGGGTGATGTCATGCATGTGACATTGTGACGTCCTGATGTCACGCACATGGACATTGGCCTCCCTAGGCTGGTCAGAAGCTTCCCAAGCTTTGTGAAGGAGGTGCCAGGACTCTGACAGGATGTTGGAGCCCTCCTGTCTCCTTCTGAAAGCCAGGTGGGCTTTGGGAGGATGACAGGATGGATCTTGAGCCCATCAGAGCTTCGCACCTCCCTCTCTAAGCTGGGCAGAAGCTTTGCTGGCTCCCCATATGTAGAATGCTCTCCTCAGAGAGGCTCGCCTGGCACCTTCATTACATATCTTTAGGTGCCAGGACAAAGCATTCCTCTTCTCCCTGGCCTTTGGCTAAATAAACAATCGATGGCCTTGGGGGTTATTGTTATGTTTACTATATTTTGTGTTTTTATTTTGTAAACTGCCCTGTGATCCTCAGATAAAGGGTGGTATGGAAATTTAATAAATAATAATAATAATTAATGTATTAACTATGCTAATGCTTTAATGCAATGACATCAAGAGAAAGGGTTTGTGTGTTCTTGAAAATGCTGAAAACTGGCAGATCAGACCAGCTCTTCTCCTTCTAAAATAATAAATGCATCAAGCATGTGAGTAGCATTTGTAATGTGCGTCCTCTGAGGGGATTTCTCTCTTAAGTATACTATAAATGGAAGCTTGTTATGAACGTAAATATTAATTATACATTGAGAACCAGGAACTGTTTTTACTAGGAGCTTGTTAGCTTGTTAATTATCATAATTATCATACAAGAGAAAGGGGAAGAAAGCAAAAGCAAGAGACTGTGATTAGTGTTGGTAATTTGCCTTGTCTTTTCTCCTTGGTTGCCGTTTTCATTCGGGGGAAATTAATTCGGTGGAATCATCACTGGCTTCTTTATGTCCCCATACACATCTGCATCAGGCAGCTTTGTTCCAGCCAAAGGCAGGCTGAATGCAGACTTGGCGCCTTCCCCATCTTTCTGCATTGTGCCATGTTTTGCGTCTGATGGGCAGTGGCAAGCTGGGTGCCTTTCATCTCTCAAAAGCGAGAAGAAAATAAAGGAAGGCCCTTTTGCTGTCGGCTGCCATTTGCACAAGTAGTGCAACGCACGAGCCTCGCTTGGTGGTGGTTGCAAAATAGCAAAATGTCCCCCCACCCCCTCCAGGGTGCCATGGAGGGCGGTGCAAACCTCTTTCTGGCAGCTTGCACATTATTCACTGTGGGGAAAATCACAGTTTTCCAGTACTCCAAACTGTTATCGGGGGGTGGGGGCAGGGCTGGAGTGTGATTTCTTCAGGTAGGATGTGCAAGCTGCAGGAAGGAGGAAATCAGCACTCTCACCAAAATACCCCCTTAACGTTTGATGCCTTACTCAGTCTGCATGCATGTTGTGAGAAGAATTCAATGTTGTGCTAAGGCATGTATTGTGCCAGGACAAGCATTTAGGCTTGCCAGGTGGAATAATGTCCACTTCTCCTCCCCTTCAGAGCCGATTATTGGGCTGAGGGGGCATAAGAGGAGGAGAAGGGGATAGTCCCACTGTGCGAGCAGAAGTCCTTGTGCAGGCCTTCCTCAGACGGGACTCTAGTTGAATCCCATCCTATAGCTTCCAAACACATTTGAAGCAAATTCTGGGGCCTGTGGTTTGTCAAAGACTGCTGGGAAATGTAACTTTATGAGGAGTAAACTACAATGCCCAGAATTCTCTGAGGTCCGGGGGTGGGGGGAATGCACTTCAAATGTGCTTTAAAGGTACAGACAGCCTTAGTGTGCCATCTTTAGCGGGAAATCTTCAGCTAGAAGATGACTGTTAAATGGTCTCATGACAACATTGATGACAAGAAACAAGAGGCCTCCTCCATGCCTGCTTTGTTGTTCTGTCTGCCAAATTATTTGTCATGTTGTTGTAAGCCAAAATGGCGTATCTCCTGAGTCTATGCCAATAAAACTCAGAAAAATGAGGATTTAGGAGTCCAACATTGGTTATTGAAAAGCAATGGGTTACAATTGAATCATTCTGCAAAACTGCAACGCCACCCGATGGTTCAGGCAGTGGTATTTATAAAGTTTCAAACAAAGCATTTCAATTTTCACCAATCATATACATCATTACCACATTTCATGTTTAATACACATGCGCAATAAGCGCTGGCAATCTATGCTGATTCAGTTCTGATTCCCACCGTTCTGTTACATTGTGTTAGTATGCATGTTGGGAACCTGTGTTACATGTAGCCATTTGCACCATGTAGCAAATTATGTTCTAGCTTTCAGCTGTATCTTTGTGATTCACATATTAGCTGTATTCCTGCCCCAACTGGAGGCAGCAACTTGCAAAATCATCAGTTTCATAAAGCAACAGGTTACCATAACTTCTCTATTAGAAGCGCACTCAAGGATTTCCAGGAGCACACATTTTCACATTTATTGTGGCCCTTTGGGCCACCACCATAATGTCGCATGTCCAAAGATAGTCAGGGTTAGGTCAAGCTCACATCCAGAGGCCAATTGCAGGCTCCCAAGCATGTCTGTCTGGCCCTCAAAACTGTCCTTCTTGTTGGTCCTGCTCCATAACTTCCTTGAGAGTTTTGGCCCAGCTGGAATGTGTCCTCGAACTATGGGAATGCCTCTTGCTCGCCTTGTGGGAGAAACAGAGTGTGCCTGTGTGCAGAAATCTCTTGACACTAGCCTACTGTTCAAAGGTAAGAGTCGTGTCTGTTGCTCTGTCCAATTTTACCTCTCCCGCCCCCGACATGTGTCGCACACCCCTCCCCAAAGGTTGCCCACAAGAATATGTGGCTCCTGGACTGAAAAAGAAGATCCGCTGCTGGTTTAAGCCTCAGTTCTGTATTTCTTGCTTTATAAAAAAACAGTTAATGCCAAAACACAAAGCCCACTGCTACAAACTCCTCCTTTAACCAGAGTAAGTACCACCATTCCTGCCAGGTGAGATTGCATGACTGATTTTAAAGAGGAAAGATACCGTATACTCTTATTTATTTATTTTTTTAAAAAATCTATATCTCCATAATTGCATCTTCAAGTTGAACACTGAAGGGCAAGGATTATCCAAATAAACCCCAATGAGTTATTAGACTTCCTTCTAGGAGCTTTTCTTTCAGTAGAGCATGAGACTCTTGATCTCAGGGTTGTGGGTTGGAGCCATACACTGGGCAAAACATTCCTGGATTGCAGGGGATTGGTCTAGATGACCCGTCTGGTCCCTTCCAACTCTACAATTCTAAGCTGTTCAGGCCCTGTATCTCATCTTCTTCACCACTGAAGTGAGCAATCTGTGATGGCTCTAACATAAAACATAACCTCCACTGCCTCCCGCAGTTTGGTCAAACTCAAGCTGGTAGCTTCAAGAACACTATCCAACCATCTTGTCCTCTGTCGTCCCCTTCTCCTTGTGCCCTCCATCTTTCTCAACATCAGGGTCTTTTCCAGGGAGTCTTCTCTTCTTATGAGGTGGCCAAAGTATTGGAGCCTCAGCTTCAGGATCTGTCCTTCCAGTGAGCACTCAGGGCTGATTTCCTTCAGAATGGATCGGTTTGATCTTCTTGCAGTCCATGGGACTCTCAAGAGTCTCCTCCAGCACCATAATTCAAAAGCATCAATTCGTTGGCAATCAGCCTTATTTATGGTCCAGCTCTCACTTCCATACATCACTACTAGGAAAACCATAGCTTTAACTATACAGACCTTTGTCGGCAAGATGATGTCTCTACTTTTAAAGTTGCGGTAGGGAGGAATACAATGGAATAAAATGAGGCCTGGCTCTGACCAGCAGTAGCAACAGAAGGATTAAACACCCCCCCCCCAAAAAAAAAAAATAATTCAGTGAGCCCTGCAATTTGCTTCATAGCCAATCAGTTGCCAGATGATTCAGTTGTGTGGACAGAATTAATTAATTAATTAGTAAATCTCTATCCTTCCCTTCCTTGCCAAAGGTGCTTCTTAAAGGGTACATATTGTGAAAAACTTGCATTGTAGAAAATTATGGTTGCAGTAGGCACACATTTTAGTGATAAAATAAATTAGCATCACCTTGCCTAAAATTATCGTTGCAGGAACGTACTGACATTTGGATTACGTAATACTTCTGATCATGCAGAACATCGAACTGTTTCGTGTAAATCAAACCCCTGCACATTCTGGCAGCCTAGGAGTTTCACCTAGGGGTCTTTTATTGCAATTTTTAATCTTAGAAAAACCCACTTCCCCTGTGGCCTATAATGGTGGGAAAGACGTAGAAAGGAACAACAGTGAATTCTTTTGCTGTTTATCATGCGTTCTTCTATTTCTCTCCGATGGGTACACTGCAAAAACAAAACAAAACCAACATACCCTTTGAAAACTGTGCCATGCAAGCAGCAGTGTGACATCTGGAAGATGCGCCCGTCTTTAAAGTAAAGTGGCTCTGCTATAATTAATCATGTTTGATAATTAACGGGGACGTAATTAGATATAATCACCCTGACAACAATGCGCACCTATTTCAACAGACAAGTATTAGGCTTGTCATCCACCTGTGTCTGATCAAAGGGAACAACGGGAGAGTGAGCTATTACTGCGTACATGGTAACAGAGCTGTGGCAGCTCTCCTATTGAGGATCTGGTAATTGATACAGCCAAGCATGGCAGAAAATAATTAATTCATGATATATATAGTTTTTTTGTTTTCAAAAAACCCTCAACAAAAACAGCCCTGCCCTTGCCATCTTGAGCTCAGCTTTCAGAAACTGACCTGTTTGAATGTAACCATTATAATGGAACAACAGGAAATAGCTTTGAGGGGGGTGGGGGGGCACACATTTGTTTTTCCGTTAGAGGTGGAACCAGCTTAAGTACTTTTAGGATACCGCTAGCAACACTGCACCACATGCCCTCGATTAAGGGATAGGCGGGTGGAGAAGCAGGGCCATTGCTGTAGCATTTAAGACTGACTCTTATTTGAAGACTAAATAAAGATCTGACTATGTAGATCATGGGTAGGCAAACTAAGGCCCGGGGGCCGGATCCAGCCCAATCGCCTTCTAAATCCGGCCCGTGGATGGTCTGGGAATCAACGTGTTTTTACCTGAGTAGAACATGTGCTTTTATTTAAAATGCATCTCTGGGTTATTTGTGGGGCATAGGAATTCATTCATATATTTTTTTTCAAAATATAGTCCGGCCCTCCACAAGGTCTGAGGGACAGTGGAACAGCCCCCTGCTGAAAAAGTTTGCTGACCCCTGATGTAGACTTGCCACAAAGCTTGATGTCAGTCAGGCTCAGTCTGTCAACAGCAGAAAGGAGAGTGTCTCTGAGCTTGTGCAAAAAAGTGTACTTACCACAGCAGCAGCATCCTAATGGTTAACATTCTAATTGTAAGAGCTGTTGCCCAGCAGTGTAACAGACTGTCTCTGGAGATGGTGAGGTCTCCTTTAAGCAGAGGCTGAATGGGAACATCTGCCAGGGGGATTGCATCCTGTATTGAAGTTCTAGCATTGAGAAGCAGGTTGGACCAGGTGACACTCAGATTTCCTTCTAGCTCTTACCTGGACTTAGTTATTGCCCAAGAAGCCAGAGGGCAGCCCCAGAAATATTGCTTTTATTTTATTTTATTATTTTGCCGCCCACCACAAAATGTGGTGCATGTGGGTTGAGTGTTAAGCTGGACAACAGATGAAGCAGTTGAATGCCTCCTTCAGCACATATTAGACTTGGATCTTCTTAAGGCTGCCAGCATTATCCGTTTGTACCAGCTTATATGCCTTTAATAATAATGTGCTCAGTAAACTTTAGAAGCATGTATTGCATACAGTGGTACCTTGGTTCTCAAACGCCTTCTCAAACTCAAACACTGCAAACCCAGAAGTAAGTGTTCTGGTTTGTGAACTTTTTTTTGGAAGCCGAACGTGCTCCATTTTGAGTGCCACGCTTCCGTTTTGAGTGCCACACTTCTGTTTTGAGTGTTACGCTGAGGTCTGTCTGTTTTTGCTATTTCTTTTGCGTTTTTGTGGCTTTTTTGGTTTGTTTTTGTGACTGTGTGAAACCCAGTTGAGCTACTGATTGATTGATTGATTGATTGATTGTGTGACTTTAGTACATTGTTTATTGCTTCCATTTTATGGATCAATGGTCTCGTTAGATAGTAAAATTCATGTTAAATTGCTGTTTTAGGGGTTGTTTTGAAAAGTCTGGAATGGATTAATCCATTTTGCCTTACTTTCTAGGGGAAAGCCCGCTTTGGTTTTGGAATGCTTTGGTTTTGGAACGGACTTCCGGAATGGATTAAGTTTGAGAACCAAGGTAGCACTGTATATCCATTATGCTCGAAAAGCTTCTGGTTTCTGTTGCTCAGACTACTGTAACGAGAAGAAGAGCAGGCTATGGGTTTCCCTTTCTTGTTGATAGGCAACCCCTAAAACTGTGTGGTCCAATTTAATAATAATTTAAAAAATTCAATATGCTGCCATAGTTTAATTGTATGACTTGATTAATGGTGTAGCATTATGTGAACTGCATGCTATTTACCCACCCTTCTGAATTATTGATTTGGCTAGTCCATCCCCCACATTTTAATTCAGTTCTCTCCCCCCCCCCCCACAATTCAGAACTAAAGCAGTTGTGCTGTATTGGCTAGTAGGTGATGCACAAACAGATTGTCCAAGGGGCTTAATTTGGGATGGGAATCTTTTAATTCTGTCTGCCTGATTTTCACTCCTTGACCAAGTCACACTTCCAAGGCCCACTTTTCCCTTCAAAAGCAAGGCAAGCACTACTGTAGATTACCCTCATGGTCTCTTCCAACTCTACAGTTCTATGATTCTGCCATTAGGGCACTTAATCATTTCCACATTTACATGTTTCACAAGACTAGAAATGGAGGAGGGAAATGAAACTACATTATAGCCAGGTCATTATTATTTTTATTATTTATATTATCTATCTACCTATCTATATCATCTGTCTATATCTATCTATCTATCTATCTATCTATCTATCTATCTATCTATCTATCTATCTATCATCTATCTATCTATCTATCCATCTATCATCTATCTATCTATCTTCTATCATCTATCTATCATCTATCTATCATCTATCTAACTATCTATCTATCTATCATCTATCTATCTATCTATCTATCTATCTATCTCTATCTATCTATCTATCTATCTATCTATCTATCTATCTATCTATCTATAATCTATCATCTATCATCTATCTATCATCTATCTCTATCATCTATCTATCTTATCTATCTATCTATCTATCTATCTATCTATCTATCTATCATCTATCATCTCCTGGGCTGGGCACATATGTTTGAAATGTGCTACACAAAGGCGGCTGTTCCTGACTGAATTAAAAATACTTCTCTGAGACTCCTTCCCATTCTCTCTCTCCCTCTCGCTTTCTTTTCCAGAATGTGAAACGCACGGTGGGGTGTATGTGTAAATATGGACAGATGGCGACACTCAGTTCCAGCTCAGGCAGATTAGTAAGAGAACTTAGTGTTCAAGGGACCAATTACCACTCTGTCCCCTAAGGGAAGAGCATATCAGATGTTTACTGGGGGGTTAATAATAAATGAACTGCAAAAAGAAAAAGAAAAAGAAAAGAAAAAGAAATTGCTCTCCAAACTCCATATTTGGTGTATTCATGTCAGCAGGTTGTAATTAGCTAATTAAATGCCTGGACTGACAGAATGGCCCCTATGGGGGTTGCGGCATTCAAGGCTGCTCCTGAAATATAGGCAGGAAACATCTTGGAATATGTGGTCAGGAGAGCAGTGAACACCTACCATTTAATGGGATGCTTTTTCCTGTAAAGGTTACTGGGAGAGCTGGGAGGAGAACTTGGACAAAGCCTGTGTCTGCAGAACTAGCAGCTAGTTAAGCCAACGACAAGAGACCATGGAGCAGGGGGCAGGGAGGGCAGGGTAGGGGGAGTGTCCGTAGAGGAAATGGCAACTTCCCAGCAAGTGCTGAAAAAATTCCGAGGAATTTAAAAGTGAGCACATTGTAGGAAGCTCATCAACAAAACTGTCCTTAGACAACACTTCAAAGGGCACATAAGCAACTTGAAAGGGCAAGTAAGCAGAGAAGAGATGGTCCACGCTTACGAAAGGAGACTTGCCTGGCCAGAGGTTCATCCCAAAGTTCATAAATAATATAAACCTCCTCAAAAGGAACATTAAATGTTTCCCATTTGCTTGCTGAAGCAACAGGAAATGAGAGCTGGTGACAACCCAAACCATGTCAGTTTTATGATTAGCTTGTGCCACCACCTTTGTTTTAAGTGTTTGGATTTCTTTTATGGAACTTCCTGCTTCCTTAGGGGGAGCACTTTAGAGTAAAGACTTCAAAGATTCCCATGTGCGCTGGTTCACAATCCTGAAATGTGGACTTTGGGGAGCTGGAATGTCCACTAAACAAATGGAAGCGGAGCTTTGCATACAGTGATCTGGTTCGTGCATAACACTAAGTCGTGGTTTGTTTAACCTGAGGGTTTGCTTAACAAGCCACAATTAGCGATGAATTGTCTCACAAACAACCGTTCTTTTTTTCTTTTCTTTACCAGCTGTACTTATGCCTTTGTGACCTGGTGAGCATCTGGGCTAGGGTGGCCAAACAAATCACTTAAGGAAGGCTATCAAGTCTATAAGCTTATAAGTTTATAAGGAAGGCAGCCCTGTTTAGGGAAGCTTTTAATAGCTGATGAATTATTGTATTTTAATGTTTTGTTGGAAGCCTCCCAGAATGGTTGGGGAAGCCCAGCCAGATGGGTGGGGTATAAATAATAAATTATTATTATAATAAGCAACAAGCTATGGCTTCAGATCATGGTTTGTTGGCAGTAAACAAACCATACTTTAATTGTTGGGCAGAATGTGTATATAACACTAAGCCATGGTTTAGTATAGTTTGCTAAACTATGGTTTAACATTATGTGCAAACTAGGCCAGTGAACATCCTTCGCCATGTGCCCAAGTCTTGTACTGTAAGTGTGGACTTACACTTTATTGTACCAACATTGAGCAACTCTCTGACTCCCATGTAATGATGATGACAGAGTGGTTTATCAACCTGCCTTCAAACCTGATACTTCAGTGCCTGGTGAAGCAGCAGAGGACTAACTACCCTATAGACCAGAGCTTTCCAAACTGTGTGTCCACATTAGTGTGTCAGCTGCAGTGTATAAGTGTGTCACACGAATGCTCCCTGCGCTCCTCCTGGGGCTGGAAAGGGATTAGTTTAATGTCCGGTTTGCTAGTAAAAATGAATTACTGTGTCGCGAAATGATGCACGTCTCAAAAGTGTGTCACCAACACGAAAAGTTTGGAAAGCTCTGCTATAAACTTTTGATTTATTTTCTTACATTTATGTAATGCATTTCTTCCATAATGGAATAGTGACATAAAGGTGGTTCCCAGGCAATCCTCCATTCAGCCACTGATGAAGCCCAGATCTCCTTAGCATCAACAAGGTGTTAAACTCATGTGTATTCAGACCATAATTCTTTTCTAAGACTCTCTTCTAAGCAAAATGGTAATTGTAGTTTCCGGTGGGCGGAAGGAGGAATCTCTAATAGCAAAATCTCCTCACCAAACTATAATTCCCATGATTCTTTGGGGGAAAAGCCATAACAGTTACAGTGATATAATTTTTGTCTGTATATAATGCAGGTTTTAGCCTGCCTGAGGCCCCTGTTCTTTCTCAAAACCCTCTCATTGTGTAGGACTTCCGGAGGCGGCGCGAAACAGCAATGGCGGTCCTCTTTGCGCTGTGAAGAGGGGCTCCGCGAAAAAGGGTCGTCCGCTGCGGCAAAGCGGAGACCCATCAAGAAAAACCGCAGGCAGAGTGAGCCTGCGGCCGTGGGACTCGGCGGGCGCCTGGAGCCCCCCCAGAAGCGGGGAAGGAGCCTCGTAAGAGGCTCCGGAACGTGAAAGGGGGAGCGGCGCTGTGAGTTCATCGCTCTTTTCGTGGAAGCAAAGCCGCGCTGCTGCTGCTGATGAGCGCTGACCTTTCTTCTTGAAAGTATCGGAATTGGAGCAACATACCCGTGAGTAAGGGTCCTAAATTTTCTAACTAAATTGAAGAAATTCGGCCGAAAGCGGGAGGCGAGTAACAGGAAGTCAGCCTCCCGACTCTGCTAATTAGATCAAAGCAAGGGCTCGGAAACGAGCTGAAGTATTTAAAAAGGGATTGTCAAAGTGGAAGAAAGGGTGCATTGAGAGACTCTGTATTTTGAAGACAAAAAGGAAAGAACTGTGGGTTGTATAGACTTTTATTCTTTAGAACTATCCTCCAATTTCTGAGCTAAACGGGGCTGAAAGAGATAACCCCGTCACCGGGCTGCCAGTGCATAGAAAAGAACTGTCAAACTGCTGTCAAACTGATGACATCGTTGCAGAGATTGAAATTGTTGCATAGACTGAGATACAAATATTAAACATTGTTGCATGGACCCGTATTGATACTTTATGGCTGGATTTTAAAAGACTAGAAGTTCTGGAAACCTTCCTTTTGTGTTTGGGAATTATTAAACTCAATATGGGGAATTGAGGAACTTCAATGGCGGAAAATAGTTCCTTTCTTTTTTGAAGCTTCGAAATACTCCCCCTATAGGACTGTGGAAACATAGTTGCATGGGAACTGAACTTTATTGAAACCTTTTGTGGTTCTTTTTATTTATATTTGGGACTTGTTTTTCCCATGGGACAAAAGACCATTTGACCTTGAACAGAGGCAGGTGTGGAATGAGCGGCACAGGGAGAACAAGAGCAGCTAAAGCTAAAGATAAAGAAAAAGAGAAAAAATCTGGGCAACTTTTGCAAACAACTTTAACTCATCACCGCAGATCATCTGTCCCAACTGTGCTGACAGCACAGGAGGTGGAACTAGTGCAGCCTGCTGCAGAAGACATGGCAACTGGAGGATCTGAAACAGTTTTAAAACAAATTTTGGAACAATTGGCAGTCTTAAACCAAAAAGTGGACAATCAAACATCAAAGATTGACCAAGCTACATCCTCTATTGGCAAATTAACTGAACAGGTTTCGCAGCACACCCAGGCAATTGAGAAATTGCAAGGAGCTACGGCTGAAAACTTTAAATTAGCTGTGGAAGCCAACCAAAAAGCAGAACAGGCGAACCTAAAGGTGGATGAAATTAAAGGAGAGGTAAGACCTTTGAGAAGGCAGGTAGGGGAACAACAAGCCTACCTGGCATTGGTTGAACTGAAAAGTAAAGATAGTAATCTCAGGATAAGGGCTATCCCGGAATTGGAACAGAATAATCTAGAGGGATTTTTGACACTTTTGTTCACCAAATTCTGGGAAATTGAGGAAGAAAAGGACTTTAAAATTGTGACAGCCTTTAGACTGGGAAAATCAGTAAAGAAAGATAAGCCCAGAGACTGTTTGGTTGCTCTGAGATCAAGAGAAGAAAGGGATAAGATACTAGGCCTACATTTTAAGAAATCTTTGGAGGTAGAAGGTAAAAGGGCCGAAATTTACAGAGATATACCCAAATATCTCTTGGAACTTAGGACTACCTATATAGATTTGACCAAATTGTTGAGACATAACGGAATTCCTTACAGGTGGGAGTTTCCACAAGGACTTTCATTTACTTACAAAGGAAGGAAAATAAAGATTAAATCACCTGAAGACCAGCAGAAGTTCCTACACGACCACGAGGAGGACCTGCAAAAAGGAGCCGCAGCTTCTTGGCCTCCACCACCACCGGGACCATCTCCAAGAGTTATACCACCAGGACCAGGACCAGCATTACCTCCCCCGGGATCGGGAGGAAGCTTAGATACCCCATTGTAGAACCCGTCAACTGATTCAGGATGTCTCTGCAGCTTCTTAGTTGGAATATAAATGGCGGAAACTCCCCGGAAAAAAGAAGGAAAGTCTTTCACATTTTGAAAAAGGAACAATTGGACGTTATCTGCCTACAGGAAACACATGTGACAAGGCTCCATAGAAAAGTGTTAATTAACAAAAGACTAGGCCAAGAATTTATTTCTTCGGACAAAGTTAAGAAGAGAGGAGTGGTGATTTATGCAAAGGAGAGCCTGTCACCGAAATTTTTATTTAAAGATGAATATGGCCGAATTTTGGCGATTGAAATACAGACGCAAGGAGAAAAAATTTTGATATTAGGAATATATGCTCCAAATGAGGGAAAGTCGGAATTCTTCAGGAAGCTGCACGAGACCATGCTGGATTATTTGGACTATAGCAACATCATTATGCTGGGTGATATGAATGGGGTCGTGTCTGTACATATGGATAAGTCACAAAGTGCTAACATATCGAAAGACGGCAGACTACCCAAAACTTTTTTTGAAATGACAGACAATATGGACTTAGTTGATATTTGGAGGGTTAAGAACCCGCTAGGGAAAGAAGGGACCTTCTTCTCTGAAGCTCATCTGACATGGACACGAATCGACCAAATCTGGACAACTAGAGGACTGGCACCTAAGACTAGAAAAGTGGAAATCTGCCCAAAAACCTGCTCCGACCATAATGCTTTGAAAGTGGAATTGAGACTTAACACAACCGGTACCTTTAGATGGAAAATGAATGACACCTTATTAAGAGATCAGGAGATTGTGAAGAAGGCCCAAAAAACCTTAAAGGACTATTTTGAGATAAATTTGAATACCACCGTGGAAAAAAGAACAATCTGGGACGCAAGTAAGGCAGTCATGAGAGGGTTTCTAATACAACAAAATACGATTAAGAAAAGGCTCTGGAATGAAAAGAAGGAGAAGATATTGGAGAAAATAAGAGAAGGAGAGAAAAAATTGAGATCCAGGCCTAAGTCGAAGGATGTGTTAAGAGAAGTGAAATTTTTCCAGGCGCAATACTCAAAATTGATAAACCAAGAGGTGGAATGGAAAATTAAACAAATGAAACAAAGATCCTTCGAATCGGCGAATAAGTGTGGGAAACTGCTAGCCTGGCAGTTGAAAAAGAGACAAAAGCTTAATACGGTTACAAACCTAGAGATCGAAGGGAGAATGGTTCAGAAACCCGAGGAAATCAGAAAATGCTTCCAGAGGTACTTCAAAGAACTTTATACACAAGGGCCGCAAAAAGCCTCAGAGGTGGATCAATTTCTTAAAATCAATGGATTACAAAAAATACCCCTGGAAATGAGAACAAACCTGAATTGTAACATTACACAGCAAGAAATTGAAAGTGCCATTCAAAATCTCCAACTTGGCAAGTCCCCAGGTCCGGACGGCCTAACCTCCAAATACTATAAAGTTTTAAAGGACTATTTGACACAACCTTTGATGGAGGTTTGCAACCAGATAATGGAGGGAAGGAAGGCACCGGAAACGTGGAAAGAAGCTTTCATCACATTGATACCTAAATCAGAGACTGAAAAGACCCAACTTAAGAACTACCGCCCCATTTCACTCCTAAATGTGGATTACAAAATTTTTGCTGATATTTTGGCAAATAGACTTAAAAAAGTACTAAATGAAGTGATTCACAAGGACCAGGCTGGCTTTCTCCCTGGTAGGCATTTGTTTGACAATACAAGAAACATTATTGACATTATGGAACTTCTACAAACAAATCTGAATACCAGAGCGGTTTTGATTTTTGTTGACGCAGAGAAGGCCTTTGATAATGTTTCTTGGATGTTTATGAAGAAAAATTTGGAAGGGATGGGAGTGGGGCGGGGGTTCGAAAATGGTATAGAAGCAATCTATACAGAACAAAAAGCTAAATTAATTGTAAATAATGTGGTGACAGAGGAGTTTAAAATTGAAAAAGGGACACGCCAGGGGTGCCCTCTATCCCCCCTATTGTTCATTTCAGTTCTGGAGGTATTGCTAAATATGATTAGAAAGGACCGGTTGGTTCAGGGAATCGAGGTCGGAGTGAAACAATACAAATTGAAAGCATTTGCAGATGACTTGGTATTAACACTTCAGGAACCAGTCTCTAGCACTAAAAGAGTGTTAGAATTAATTTCTGATTTTGGTCGGGTGGCGGGGTTTAAGTTAAATAAGCAAAAAACTAAGGTTTTAGCAAAAAATTTGACAGTTACAGAAACAGATGAGTTTTCTAAAGAAATGGAGCTGAATGTGGTTAAAAAAGTAAAATACCTAGGGGTGTACTTGACCTCCAAAAATTTGAATTTGTTTAAAGACAATTATGAGAAATGTTGGTCAGAAATCAAAAGAGACTTGGAAATATGGTCAAGATTGAAACTTTCCTTGTTAGGCCGAATAGCTGCTGTAAAGATGAATGTATTGCCGAAAATGTTATTTTTGTTTCAGGCCCTACAGATCGTGGACAAGGTGGAATGTTTTGGAAAGTGGCAGAAGGATATTTCTAAGTTTGTTTGGCAGGGCAAAAAGCCCCGAATAAAGTTTAAAATATTAACTGATGTGAAAGAAAGAGGGGGATTTGCCCTGCCGGACTTGAGGTTATATTATGAATCTGCAGCCTTCTGCTGGTTGAAAGATTGGATTTTATTGGAGAACACTGACGTCCTGGATCTGGAAGGGTTTGACAATGCGTTTGGTTGGCATGCATATTTGTGGTATGACAAGGTTAAAGTGCACAAATTGTTTAAAAACCATATTGTCAGAAGAGCAATTTGGAGGGTCTGGATAAAATACAAAGACTTATTAGAGAGTAAAACTCCGAGGTGGCTCTCACCGGTGGAGGCCAAGGCACGTAAGAGACCCAACATGGAGGCCCATTGGCCTAAATATTGGGAAATAATTGAAAAAATTGGAGACAATTGGAGGCTGCTAAGTTTGGAGAAATTGAAAACTAAGGTACGAGATTGGCTGCACTATGCGCAAATTCAAGAGGTATTCAAAATAGATAAAAAAGTTGGATTCCAGGTGGAAAAATCGAAACTGGAGATTGAATTGTTAGAGCCAAAAAGTAAACTACTTTCGAGAATGTATAACTTGCTGCTTAAGTGGAATACACAGGATGAGACAGTCAAATCCGCCATGATAAAATGGGCTCAGGATGTGGGGCATAACATTATGTTTGCAGACTGGGAAAGGTTATGGAACACCGGTTTGAAATTCACGGCTTGCACTGCCTTGAAGGAAAATATTATGAAAATGGTATACCGGTGGTACATGACCCCAGTCAAGTTAGCTAAGATATATCATCTGTCTGACAACAAATGTTGGAAATGTGGAGAGGCGGAAGGGACATTCTTTCATCTCTGGTGGACCTGCCCGAAAGTGAAGGCCTTCTGGGAAATGATCCATAATGAACTAAAAAAGGTACTGAGATTTACCTTACCTAAAAAACCAGAGGCCTTCCTTCTGGGCATGGTGGACCAGAGAGTGTTTAAGAAGGACAGAATCTTTTTTATGTATGCTACCACAGCAGCAAGGATCCTGATTGCAAAATATTGGAAGACACAAGATTTACCCACGCTGGAGGAATGGCAATCGCAGTTGATGGACTATATGGAACTGGCTGAAATGACTGGCAGAATCCGAGACGCGGGAGAAGAAACAACTGAGGAGGACTGGGAAAAGTTTAAGGACTATTTGAAAAAACATTATAAGCTGTATGAATGTTAAAAAATGCACCTTTCAGGAAATTCTAGCTTCAGCAAATGTAAGTTAATGATATGAAAATTAAGACACAAGAATTCAGAGGTAAAATAATGAAACAACTTTATTGTGTTTAATACAAAATATATAAGAATTGAGCTACAGTAAAATTGAAAATAGGGAACATGATAAAATGGAAGTTACAATAAGTTTTGAAATAAGTTAACAAATTGCTGATGCTTTATAAGACAGAGAACGCAGGGTTCGGAGGATGTGGGGAAGTCCTATAGAATAGATGGAAAAAGAATATGGAAACTTGTTACTTATACCCTATCTTCTTATAACCACTCTTTATTCTTTTTTCTGTATTTTTAAAAAGCAATAAAAAATGTTTATAAAAAAAAAAAAAACCCTCTCATTGTGTCATGGTCCTTCAAATCCAGAGGAGGTTCACAGAATCATGGAATTTCAGAGATGGAAGAGACTACAAGGGCCACTTTGTCCAACCCCCTGTAATGCAGAAGTCATTTTGCCGAACATGTGGCTCAAACCCACAACCCTGAAATTGAGAGTCTCATGCTCTACCAGCTGAGTTTTGTTGCATCATTGTTTGGCTTGAATGCAAATTACTGTTTTCTTATGATTGGAGTGAAATAGGGGCTGGTCATGACGCATCAAGCTCAGCAAAATTTCAGCACCCTGGTGTTGATGCAAGACCTAAGCATACATTCAAATCATAATGAGGGCTGGGCTAACCATCTGGGGGAATACAGGCTTGAATGTCTGCTTTTGGCTGCACTGTGTTGGCACTCCGTAACAATCCTAAGTCTAACAGCAACCTCACTTCTCTGAATACTGGCTCTTACATTGCCGAAACAGCACTACAGTAGGAACCCTGAGATTTGCAGATGTACAAACAATCCCTTTTAGGGTTGGGGTGGGATCCCAAAAACAGTGCAAAGAGCACAGTGTGCTCAGTGGCCACTGAATGTTGACGGGCTGTTGGTGGCATGGAAAACTGGAAGGACAGAGGTTGGAATGGAGCAGCTGGAATTCCGAACAGAGAGCATGCCTACTACCCACAGGTATCTTAAAACTTTTTCTGAAATACTGCATTTTGATGCAGTTTTCCCATGCTAGCTTCACTCAGGTTGTGAACTGCAGGTTTACTCAATATGCTGTGAATCCCCAGTGTGTACAATTGAATCATTTGCCTGTCCTCCTGGGAATTCTCCTATGTGTCTGATGCCAGCAGCATGTGTTTGTGTTGCAGAGGAGCATTCCTACCTGCCTGCTGCCTGCCACTTTTGCCTTCTAATTGTGTTGACTCAAAACTAAGGCTGCAGTCCTAACCTTGTCTACTCAGAAGTAAGTCCCATTGAATCAAATGTTGCTGAATGCCTGGCAAGTGGGTTAGGACTTCAGTTCTGAGTCTTGTTCATTTCACCAACATACTGTTATGAGTTAGTGAGTGCTAGACACCTGAAATTCCTGGGTCTAATAGGTGTTATAATTTAATCAATGACTGGTGTGTTGAAAACAGCAAATAGCCAGTCCCTATGTATTAGACTCATCTATATCATTCCGGACCCATGTGTGGTAAGTTGTGTGCTAGACAATGCAATTTCTATGGAAGCAGCATGTGTTAAAGGCTGGGGATGGGCCATTAGGAGCACACAGTTAAAATGATGTGAATTAGAAGCTTGGGGAGGAGTTATGTGACAGGGAAGCAGAAAGGCAGCAGGCAGGGCACAATGGCTGATGTCTGTTTGGATCCTAGGCTGTGCCTGTGGGAGAAGCAAGACCCTCTTGGAGTGTCATGCTGTGAGCCCCTCCATCGTAGGCTCACATCTATCTATCATAAAGACACCACAGTCTCCACTATGCCTCCTTTCCAAGAGGAAACACAGACCCTGGGTGAAGCACCTGGAACACTTGGAATCTCACACTGCTCAGAGTTTGGGGTGGCATGCAAGAATACCCATTTGAATGCTCACCTTCCCCTAATCTATGCATTTTTTTGAAAGATTGGTTGGAGAACTGCATCACAAAATTCAGATAAGTGTGAATTGCAAAGAATAACTTTGCTTCAGATCTCATATTGTTTTAGTACAAGTTTGATACATTTGGCTTTAAATGCAAACTGAATTGAATAAACCAGGGGTCAGCAAACTTTTTCTGCAGGGGGCCGGTCCAATGTCCCTCAGACCTTGTGGGGGACAGGACTATATTGGGGGGGGGGGAATGAACGAATTCCTATGCCCCACAAATAGCCCAGAGATGCATTTTAAATAAAAGCACACATTCTACTCGTGTAAAAACACACTGATTCCTGGACCGTCCACGGGCTGGATTTAGAAAGCAATTGGGCCGGATCAGGCCCCCAGGCCTTAGTTTGCATCCCCATTGAATAAACACAGGATTCTCTGTTAATTGCTTTTAGATATAGACCCCAGTTTGGGATTGACCATGTAAGGGATGAGGTTTAGATATTGGTATCAAGATACATAACTGAGATTGCAGAAAATAGTCCACTCTGTATTCAGTGTACTGTTTGTCACCCATTCCATGGGGAGATGATATTAGAGAGCACAGTGTAGGGAATCTAAAAGGAATGGCACATGGGATTAGCTGTAAAGGCCAGGAGCCTGAGGAAATGAAAACCTTTGCTATTGAAATCTGGCTAAAGATTGCACTTGGAAATAATATTCCAGAAGAGAACAGCCCCCACCGTCAGCTGTGGGCTTGTAATTGCCATATCAGATAACCACCATATATTTATTATTTACTAGCACATGGTTTACTGATGCTCACTACAAGCTCTTAATGAGATGTCTCCTCTAATAACCACAGTGGAGATGATAGGTCTGGCGTGCAAGGATCCTGTCCCTTTGCCAAGGGATTTATTCTTTCTTGGCATTAGTACAATCACATACATACTGAAAAAAAACAAGCCAGCCAACCACCAGTGTGACTCTTGCGCTTGCTGCTGCCTTCCAAATGTTGTGGGTGGCGCTGTGGTCTAAACCACTGAGCCTCTTGGGCTTGCTGATCAGAAGGTCGGCGGTTCGAATCCCCACGACAGGGTGAGCTCCTGTTGCTCAGTCCCAGCTTCTGCCAACCTAGCAGTTCAAAAGCACACCAGTTCAAGTAGATAAATAGGTACCGCTGTGGCGAGAAGGTAAACGGCCTTTTCCGTTTGGTTTCCGTCTGGTTTCCGTCATGGTGTTCTGTTGTGTCAGAAGCGGTTTAGTCATGCTAGCCACATGATCCGGAAAGCTGTCTGTGGACAAATGCTGGCTCCCTCAGACAGAAAGCGAGATGAGCACCTCAACCCCATAGTTGCCTTGAACTGGACTTAACTGTCCAGAGGTCCTTTACCTTTACTTTTACCTGCTGCCTTCAAGCACTTGGTGTAAGCTGTTTGCTTACTAGCTGAAGAAGGGTCAGAGAGGTATGATAATCGCTGCTTTTAAGAAAGAGGTGGGAAGGTAGGAGACTTGTAAACTGGATTTAGGGGAGAATATTAATAATTGCTTTCTTCTTATGAATAGACTGCTGCACTAGAGTTTGCAGGGCATGTATTGACCCAGATTGCTTTGTCAAGATTAAACATTCGTATTGGTCCCGCATCAACTATTTCTGCCCCCTTTTGATCATTTTAGTTGGCTTTCAGCTGGCAGGCTACATGTGTCCTTTCTACCACCTCACTTTCACAGAGATGTGATAAAGCAAAATCCATATTTCTCATCACAAAATGCTGGACTCTTAAACTGTTGTCATCTTGAGGGAGGCAAAACACTGATTTCAATGCTGACCCTTGCCCCTCTCCAGCCCCTGTCATGGAACACCTGGTAAGCAAAAGTCACTTCAGTCTTTCCAGGCATATATGTACAGCTCTGAACTGATCTTTCAAGCCAAATAAAAAATCAGCACGGGTGTCACTTTGCCTAATAAAATGTTAGGTCACACAGCTGCATTCTCAGAGTGGCTTAACAATCCCTCTTCACAGGGAGCTCTGGGAAACGTAGCTCTGTAAGAGGAAAGAGTGTCTCCTAACAACTCTCAGCTCCCTGAACAAGCTACAGTTATTTTATTTTTGCCAGAGGTAGAGAACTTCTACCCTGTGGGCCAAATGCAGCCCCCCCTTGACATCTCTGTCTGGCTCCATGCCAGCCTTGCCTTGCACTCTGGAATACTTTTGTCTGGTTGGAAAGTTTCCTTGAATCGTGATGATACTTCTTGCTCAACTGGATTGAGAGATGAGGGAGGGAGTAGAAATCTGGCTTTTGCACAGCTGGAATGGATCCCACAGTACAAAAACAAGAGCCACATTCATCGCTCCACTTCCCCATGCCTCTGACCCTGCCCAACGCTGGCATACAGACTCTGGAAGGTTCCCTGCAAGGAATGAAGGCGTTGTGTTGGAAAACGTCCCCCACACCAGTTTTATGATGTCCCCCTCATCCAAAAGTGGGCCGTAATTATTTTACGTATTGAACAAGTACACAATTAAATCACTGCCAAGGTATACCCACAATTGTGAGGCCTAAAGAGAGGAAGATGATGCCTCCCCAGCTGTTGCCATTGGCAGAGGACTGCTTGTGATGTCACAAAAGCACTTGGCAGGTGAGTGGCTACAAAGGCAGGCCAAGGAGAAAGCCCTTTTCTGTTCCCCAGCAGGATACAGCTGGCAGCAACTGTGACATTCAGCAGTGTCCAGTTTTCCTCCACTTGGAGGAAGCACATTGGCAAATGGAAGGAGGCAATCATCCAGTAGCAGGATGCTATGGGGCAATAATAAGGCAAGTTCACTTGCTGAGTGGGATGGTGGCTTGAAGGCTGCTGGAATCCATGGTCAGAAGCTGGTTGGAGTCTAGTGATGGACCTCACAGAAGCTGGCAAATGTTGGTGGGTGGAAGCCAGTAGAGTTTACATCCTGAAGCTGCTGGATGTCTCATGGTTGAAGCAGGCTGGTGTTTGTGGATGCAATTTGTTTGAAATTCACCTTTGGAAGCCAGTCAACAGAAGCGGGTGGATATTAGTGGATTAAAACTGTGGCACAAATATGAATAAATTGAGGGTAAATGATGAGTGAATGTGTCTGTTGGTGTTCTTGTCAGTTGGAGTATGTTTGTGTGGGTGTATGTTTGACGTTGTGATCTAAACCACTGAGCCTCTTGGGCTTGCTGATCAGAAGGTCAGCGGTTCAAATCCACATGATGGGGTGAGCTCCCATTACTCTGTCCCAGCTCCTGCCAACCTAGCAGTTTGAAAGCATACCAGTGCAAGTAGATAAATAGGTAACGCGGGAAGGTAAACAACGTTTCTGTGCACTCTGGCTTCCATCACGGTGTTCCATTGCACCAGAATCAGTTTAGTTATGCTGGCTACATGACCCGGAAAGCTGTCTGTGGACAAACGCCGACTCCCTCAACCTGAAAGTGAAATGAGTTCCGCAACTCCTGAGTCGCCTTTGATTGGATTTAACGGTCCAGAGGTCCTCTACCTTTTTTACCTTGCATGGGTGAATGGGGAGTTTCCAAAGTGGTGCAAATTGTTTTCCATTTGGTTGTGTACTTTTTGATGTGTTTTATTTATTGTTTTTGACTTTTGTTATGTTGGTAAATATGTAAATCTTGTCATGTTGTCATGCCTTGAGCATTGTTTTAACTATGGAAAGGCGGTATACAAATAAAATGATGATGGTGATGATATTAACAATTCAATACTCTTAAAAAACCTACAGTTTGCAGGATTCCTGGGGGGAAGCCACAACTGTTAAAGTTTTATAATAGTGTTTCAAATGTATGGTGCAGATGTTGGCATGAAGGTCACTTTGTCTAATAGTATGTTGGCTAGAATGGGAGAACAGACACGAGCCCTAGAAACCTAGAAACCTGGGAAATGCCTGTGACACAGAGCTAACATGCAGTGCTGTTTGAGATAGTGGGTTTTTTATATATATCCAAATAGCAACATTACTGGGGAATGGGGCTGTAAATCTGTAATTTAGGCTTATATGTTTCAATTTGAAGATGACAAATTAATCAATGGTTCCAGTTAATGTGGGCTTAATGTGTACTTATTTGCATTGCCTCGGGGCAGATGGGACTACATTCATCAGAGTCAGAGTACAGGGTTGCCAAGTGACCAGGGTGATAGCAGCCTGGTTTGCTCTTCTGCCCCTAACCACATCAATATGCAGAAATCACAGGGTGAAGCTTTACAAGGTGCAGAGGTAAACATCAGTGCCTACGATGCTTACACCTCAAGGCAGAACTACAGAACCCAGATGAAAAGGTTGGCAGCCATTTATTGGTTCCTGTCCCGAAAAACCTCTGTTCTGCTCTCTCTTTTTTCTGAGCGACCAGCAGCACTATACTTAAGCAGAGTGTTTAGAGGACTGTTTGTTTGTCATCAGTGGTGGTGATGCCGATCCGCTCCATGGCATGTCTTGCAAAAATGCATCTCCCCCTCCCTGCTTCCTCCCCACTTTCTTCTTCTTCTTCTTCTTCTTCTTCTTCTTCTTCTTCTTCTTCTTCTTCTTCTTCTTCTTCTTCTTCTTCTCCCGCACAGCTTGAATGCCCTGACTCTTTGTGAGAGATAGTGCGACAGATGCAAAGCAGGGAGCAAAAGTGGAGGCTCCAATTATTATGGCCTTGGGGCTCATTACAGGCAGTGGCCTTCTTCATAAGAGTTACCCGGTGTTTGGCCAGCTCCCCGATGGCTTTGCGCATTCCTTTTCTTTCACTGAATGAATGCTCTAATCTGGCTGCAGGGCATCACCAGCCCCAATGGCCCGCTTGCTGCACCTGCTCATCAAGGATTGCAAACACCTGCCAGGGTTGGAGCTTAGCATTTAAGTGCTGCTATTTGAAGACAAATCTTTGGTTGTGGGCTGGTTTTGTGTTTTTTGGTCTGTGCCTGCTCCCTCATCCCACCCACCCCCTCCATTTCTCCTTACACTTTGGCGCTGGGGATATCGAAGGCAGTTTTCCTTTCATTTTCTGCTTCGCACGGGCTGATGTGTAAGATCAAGGTGCAAGGCAAAGGAGGAAGAGCCTTAAGTACTGTATAGTAGAGCCTGTGGCTCTCTCAGAGCCCTATCAGATTCATTCTCTCTCTCTCCTCTCTCTCTCTCTCTCTCTCTCTCTCTGTGTGTGTGTCTGTCTGCCTGCCTGCCTGTCTGTGTGTCCAAGTGTGTCCCTCTACGCCAGTTGCCGAAATGCAGTCACTTCTAGTGGGGAAATGGAGAAGAGAGCATACCCTCCAACATTCCTCAGATAAAAATAGGGACATTTCTCACTCCCCCCAACTGATCCTTCTCAAACACCCCCCCCCCATTTTGGGTCCCTCCCCCCTCCAGAGCATTTCCTATCAGAAGAAGGCAAGTGCCGCCACCACTTCAACAATGTAACACAGCACACATGCCCTCCACTCCTTAATCTTGATTTTATTTTGTTCTTTGGTAGATTCACAGAAAGAAAAACACACACCAAGAAATATATTTTAGAAAGTGGCAAGATTAGTTGCAGAAGGTAGTAGTAATAGTAGTAGTAGTAATAGTAGTAGTAGTAGTAATAATAGTAGTAATAATAGTAGTAGTAATAGTAGTAGTAATAGTAGTAGTAGTAGTAGTAGTAGTTCTTCTTCTTCTTCTTCTTCTTCTTCTTCTTCTTCTTCTTCTTCTTCTTCTTCTTCTTGTGTGTGTTTTGTTTTTTGTTTTGTTTTTAAAACAATCCAAGACTCCTTGTGCTCTCCTCTTCCATGCTACCCATCCAGGGCAGTCCTGCCCTCTGCCTACCCCTCACAGCTGACATATCACACAGTAATAATAACAATAATAACAATTTATTTATTTATACCCTGCCCATCTGTCTGGGTTTCCCCAGCCACTCTGGGCGGCTTCCAACAAAATATTAAAAATACAATAAAACATCAAACATTAAAAAACTTCCTTAAACAGGCCTTCAGATGTTTTCTAAAAGTCAGATAGTTGTTTATTTTCTTGACATCTGATGAGAGGGCGTTCCACAGGGCAGGCGCCACTACTGAGGAGGCCCTGGGCCTGGGCCGGGCCGGGCCTTGGCAGCAGGAGCCTCTACTCCTCCTCTCCAGCAGCTACTGCAAGCTACCCAAGGGAGAAGGCCAGCAGCAGCGGCCATGGAGAGGCATGGGAGGTTCCCTCACTACTGTCACTTCTTGGGACAAGTGTCAGCTGATCCTCCTCCCTGAGCTTGGGGCAGCAGCACTAGCGAGGGAAATAGGGACATCCCAGGATCACATCAGGAGCCGGAATAGCTTTCGTAATTCTGGGACTGTCCTGGAAAATAGGGACAGTTGGACTACCTGTCTAGAAGCCCACTCCTCATCCTTCAGCTAACCAGAGGCAGAGAGGAAGGCAGCAGGGTCCCAGTGCCTATGGAGCTGAAAGAAGAGGGTTAAGGGCAGGGTACCTTGTTGTAGTCTAAAAACTTCATTGTCACTTCATTTGGCCATAACGTTGATTTACATTGTCAGAGGCAGGATGCCTTTGAATTTGTGTTACTGGAAATCTCAGATGGGGAAAGCACTGTTGCGCCCAGATCCTGCTTAAGGACGTCACACAGGAATCTGGTTGGCCATTATGAGACCAGGATGGTGGGTGAGATGTCCCATTGGCCGTATCCAGCAGATGCTTCTTATACTCTGAGATTGTTCTTTATTTTTATTTATTTATTTGATTTCTATACTGCCTTATACCCGAAGGTCTCAGGGCGGTTCACATGTGTTGTCTGGATATTTGATAGATGAGGGTTGCTGTTTTGAAAGCCCTTAATGATATTTTGACTTTTAACATTTGATCCGACCGTTTATATATGTCTTCTCAAAAGACATTATTAATAGCTCATATTCAGTGGCACATCACAATGGTTTTCAAACTTTCTACCTTGAGGGCAAGGTTTCCAATTCAACAGGAAATGAACCCGACTTGTCTCCCACAGAACCCTGCACTGGGGCATTTTCTAAGGTGCATAATTGGTTCACCTTGGGCAATGCTGGAGCTTCACAAGTTGTCCTAGAATGTGCCCAGCATTCCACATTGACTGCATCTTGAAGAGGAAGGTGACTAGTGGTGGGAAAGCTATATTTCGCTTTCTCATGGAGGAACCCCTGATATTCTTCTAAAGAACCTAGGAAGATCATTTGACAACATATGATACTTCACAGTGCATTGACCATTTTAAGACATAGCAGCTTATAGAATTTCATATCAAAATAATCAAGAGAATCTAACACATACTAAAACATTCATGTTTCGAGGGTGGTTTTTTAAAACACTCAAACATCCAAACTGTAAAGTTTCATTAAAAGAATTGAATGGGAAACTAGCCAATTGGCTTCTGTGCAAATATTTATGTTGGCTCTACGTAAACCTGAAATGTCCTTTATCCATGTTATGTGTGCTAAAATGATGGGTGGGTTATGGAGACGGAGAGGCAGGGTTATGCAGATAGCACCAGGCAGGCCTGAACCCACCACTTGCTTTCATGATGTTGATGTCGAAATGTGAATAAAGCACATTTAATTACGTAATTTGAATAAAAGAATGAGTAGTGGGGACACTCTTCCGATCCCTGAGTCCTACATACTGCTTCACTGAGCTGCTTCACTGAGCTAAGCCAAATGTGTGTTCCTCAACACAGGCTGATGGTGATTATCAAGAATTTGGGGGACCATTTGCCCCCTTAACACCTAGACTGAGGGGAACCACCCTGACCTTAAATGAACAAAGCAGGATAAGGGGAGAAAGGCCTGTGAATTCTTGTTAGTAAGGGATAGCCAATGTGGTGCTCTCCAGATATTGCTGGACCACAACTCCCATCAGTGCCAGCCAACATGGCCAGTGCTCAGGGATGGTGGGAGATGTAGTTCAATGGCACCTGGAGGGCACCATATTGGCTATCCCTACTCTTGGGGGGGTGGGGAGGCCTTTCTCTGTCTCATCCCCTTCAGGCTTATAGCAACACCAACTCACCACCACAGCAGGTCAAATGAAAGAGGGAAGGGAACACACTGTGCAAATAATTACAGATCTTGGCAAGTCAGTAAACTTATACCTCAGTTCACAAGCGATACATAGGGTGTTACTAAAGAGTATGGCACTGAAATGAATTGGTGAACTCTGGTGTATTTGCACTCTGTGGAAATGGCTGATAGTGAAAGAGGAGAAGAAAGAGAACTGTTAACAAAGAGCCTTAGAGAAAGATTAAAAAGACAGAAATGAAATCAAGCAAAGACAGATCCATGAAAGCCCTGGCTGTGAATAGAAGAATGGAGGATTATGTCGTGAGCTGTGTCTAGAGGTGGAAGAAAGATCAAGAAGCAGGAGAACAGAATAAGGGCCTTTGAATTTAGCAAGAAGGTCATTATATACTTTTGTCAGAACAACCTTGCTTGAACAGAAAGGGCAAAATCTACAATGGAATATATCAAAAAGAGAATTTTCAGAAAGAAAACTGAGACGCTGAGGGCAGAACTATGTGTAAGCTTAGCAAATACATATTTCAAACTCACATTCACTGTCATGATGCAAATGCTACATGATAGTGGACACATTTGGCAATGAGAATTGGAAGTGGGTCCTTTACCTGCCCTGCAGCCATCTATTTTCCTTTTTCTCCTCAGGTCGAAGGAAAGGGAAACTGGTATTTTTCCTCACAATGTGGTGTTCTACTTGGAGTGTGGATTGAACACTTGACGAGCTTTGAAAGAAAGGAAATAAGAGAAAGAATATGGCCATTAGTCCAGTGACAAAGTAGTTCTTGGTTTGTAGTACTGTGTGGGACAGTATCTTGCTTAAGTTTAAAGAAAAAGTGTTGGAAGTTGCTGCCGAATTAAAAATGTGAACCAAAGAACAAAGAAGAGAATAAGCAAGAGAGAGAGAGAGAGAGAAATTAGACAGAGAGGTATAGGAACTGGACTTATCAACTGAAGATAAGGAGAAGCAGCATTTTAAAAGGTGAAAAAGCAGAAATTGAAGGGAACATTAAAAGGTTTTGGAGGAGGAAGAAGAGGAGGAGAGGAAGGACACACAAAAAGAAGGACAGATGAAGTTTCATCATCAAAAGAAAGACGGTGAAAGACTGAGAAGAAATAGCCCTTGGAGCTGTAGAGAGGAGAGGGGAGGAGAAGAGGTTTGTGAAAAGATAAACAATTGTGAGAGCAGGAAGCAGAAGGCTGTGTCAAATACACAGCTGTTTTGTTTTGGTTTTTTAGAAGAAAGTTCAGAAGAAGAAATTAATGGAAATGTAAGCTTATGGTGGGAGAAGTTGGCAGGAGGAATGTATCTGCTGCTGGAGCCTCTCAGCTGCACAAATACTAGATGAATCCTACTTATCTGAAAAGTTTGTGAGACATCCACAACCAATTTGAAGTTTGGGTAAATGAGACATTTTCATAGAGCTGCACTGAAATGGGACTATGCAGAGAATTTGCATAGTAAGTTCAAATAACCTCCTTCCATATCTCCCTTCTGCAAGCGCAGGGCAAGAATAAGTAACATGGAGCGAGACCATTTAACCACTGTGATTTGTCTCCTCTGTGGGACACATCGTAAAACCACAGCTGCCAGTGGTTTTGCAGCAAACACCACGTTTACCAAGGAGGGAGGAGATTATCACCTCTTGCTATGTGCTTGCGGTGTGTGTTCCTCCCTTGAATCCAGTCCCTGGGTACTTATTATCAAACGCTCTTAAATGCGGTTTGCCATCTATTTCTGTACACCTCTTTGCTGCCTCTGTAATTATTGTGGGCGTTTCTATAGTTACTCGGCCCAGGGGTGGCTTCTTCATTACAGCCGTGGTCTGTAGTTCAGCGTGAGTAAGGGAATTTTGACCGTTGCTCAGTGCCCCCAGGAGCCACCGAGGCACCAGCACCAAGACACAGGTTCTAAAACAAATAATAATGCAAGGCCGGTGTTTGTGTGTGGGTATTGAACGATGGTTTGAAGTGAGGCTAGAAAAAGATCCAGCACTGGATATAGCAGCTAGGTACGAGTGGGGCCCCAATGAAATTTGCCCTGGTGTGAACCCTGTCTCTCTTTTGTGGCTGCGCGTTGTATAAACTATACTTAACAGTGCAAGGTGGGGAGCATCTGCAACTTTTTAAAGCCATGGGGATGGGAGTGTTTCATTCTGTCCCAGATATATAATGTGATTTGAGGCAGGTCAGAAAACCAACAGAACTGGATCTGATGATAACATCCTTCAGCATGTCATGCCTTTTCTTATACTGATTTATACACCTCTATCACATCTCTAACCACCACCTTACTTGCCTCTTTTCTAACCTAAAAAGGCCCAAATGTTATAACCTTTCCTCACAGGGGTTTGCTCCAACCATTTTATTATTTTTGTTGCCCTTTTCTGAACCTTTTCCAGCTCTGCAATATCCTTCTTGAGGTGTGGTGGCCAGAATGTTACACAGTATTTTAAGTGTGGTCTCACCTTAGCTTTGAGTAATGGCATTATGATATTGGCAGCTTTGTTTTTAGTCCCTTTCCTCATGATCCCTAACATGGAATTCACCCTTTTCACAGCTGCTGCATGTTGGGTCAACATCTCCACCGAGCTATCTATTGTTGTTCTTGTTGTTGATGATGATTAATTCAGACCCTATCAGTGTATATTTTGAATTAGGATTGTTTGTCCCCATATGACTCCCTTTGCTTACATTGAATCACTCATTTAAAATGGAGTGAGTTTTGAAATGTTATAATAATAATAATAATAATAATAATAATAATAATAATAATAACAACAACAACAACAACACAGTTGTACCTTGGTTTTCGAACAGCTTAGTTCATGAGCAACTTGGAACTCGAACATCGTAAACCTGGAAGTAGGTGTTCTGGTTTGCAAACTTTGCCTCGGAAGTTGAACATCTGGCACGGCTTCCGCAGCTTCCGATTGGCTGCAGTAGTGTCCTGCAGCCAATAGGAAGCCACGCCTTGGTTTCTGAACGTTTTAGAAGTTGAACAGACTTCTGAAACGCATTCTGTTCGAAAACCAAGGTATAACTGTATTAATGTAATAATAAAAAATCACAAATTAACACGTTGCTTTTTTCCCCTGACCTAATGGCTTTGGAGTTTTTCCACAGAAAAACCTCACCTGAAAATGAGAAGTTAAAAGTTACATGCAACTTTTACCACAACAGAATCAGCAGTTAAGAGGGCTTTCAAATATCACCTTAGGATTTATTCACAGCATTGCAAGCCAGTGTCACAAGTCCCATCACCTTGATGTAGCCCCCTGGGCAACCAGCAGTCCTGCGCTACACAGCACCACAGCCTCACCAGCAGCCGTTGATTTTTATTGATCCATTCCTTGTTCTTTTAATCTGGTGGCAACTGCATGCACAAGCTCTATCCTGACAAATGAACAGCTGTGAGATATAATTATTTCAATTTGATTGCATCTTATGCCTCCGAGCCCAGATGGCATGATAAAGCCTTGGTGCCATCCTGCTGGGTTGGCACACTGGGGCTGCCAGACACTGGTTTCAACCACTCAGCATTGAAAAGGCAGCGTCTTCATTCAAGTGGGAGGAACCCTGCCAGCGCTCTAGGAAAGAAAGATGGTCAAGGCAGCAGCATAGCCTTAGCCCTGCTTGGGGAGGTGTCTCCATAAAGCTAAGTGATATTTGCCTCCTTTTCTGCCCTCCTGCCCTATCCACCCCTCCCCTTTCCCTCATGGCCTAAATGGCCTGGAATTGAAATCACAGTATTTCTTAGGCAATGATGCTTTCACAGAGCAGCAGGTGAAGAGAACCGAGCACATGTTTCTTTTGCTGTTTTTACCATCCTGCACTACAGACCCAGAGACTGATTGATGGATTTTTTTTTTAACATAGCATTCTTGAGGCCCCAAGCCTTCCTCTGTCAGCCACACTGAACATATGTCTACATATTCCCCTGGGCAGCATTTAAATGTGCGCATCCATGTGGCTGTATTTGTTTAGTGTGTGCTCCCACTGATCTAATGGGACCTTTCCCATGACCCATTGCTTCCTTAAGTTTGCCACTTGCTGCTGTCAAGCGAGAGAGGCCTTAACTTGGAAGGCTAGCACTGTAAGTGAATGAGATCCTCCCTCCTATGCACACCCCCCAACTTCTTTTTCAAACTGAATTCTCTAGCTGATGAATTGTCAAACGCAGTTCAGTTGAGAACCTTCCATCTAGATGTTAATAAAAAGCTCAACAGCTGCTACAATCCTGTGCCATTTGTGTGAATGCAAAATTTGCAGAGTTGCTTTCTGGCAAAAGAGGTAAAGGCTAGTATAAAATATCAAACACAATTTGCATTCACGGCCACAATGATAAAAACTGTTAAGGAATAAGAGATGATTGGGCAAGGACACAGAATGTTAATAGTAGCACTGGAGAATTGCTTCCATGTGAACCTGAATAAATTTGCTATTCTGTTTTAACTAATCTGGGATAAACAATTGACATCTCAAGCCTATGGCTTACTCCCTGATAAGTGTACATGCATAGGGTTAGGATTCAGCTGTTAGTGGGAAATTATGTGAGTGTGTAAAAGTTTAAATCTTTAAAAGGAAAAATCTGAATTTTTCCCCTACTGCCCTGAATATAAGATCAGTCCCCCAAACTGCTTTTAGTCAGAGACTATAAATGCTATTGATTATTTTGTTCTAGCCTTAAAGAGATCTTCATTCACAATAGCCTTGTTGATTTCCCCCCCCATTCTACATATGGGTTATACTTTTAAAAAAATTGTTCAATAAACTCCCGTGGTGCAAATGAAAACAAAGACAGCTGCCACATTATTGCCTGTTTCAAAAGGAATGCCCCTATTTCAGATCACAGAATATAATTTGCCAGCACCAGCAGCCCAGACACTGTGTGATGTTATAGTGTTCCTTACAGCTGAAATTTTGAACAGACAGGTGTTAAGACGAATGCCTGCAGAGAGATCGTTTGGAACAGTATGTATGAAAGCAGAGCAGCTGACAAAGCCCATTCACCCAAAGATGACGATAGGCAGGGTCTGCTCCAGGGCTGAGAGGGCCCTAGGCAAAGTACCTCTTGGTGGGCCCACCAGTGTAGCTGGTGGCAGAAGCACTCAAACAGGGAAGGGCCATAGCTGAATGCCAGGGTACCGGCTTTGTACGCAAAAGTCCCCAGGTTCATTCACCGGCATCTCCAGGACAGAACCCTGTCAGCAGTCCTGGAGAGCCGCTGCCAATCTGTGCAGGCAATACTGATCGAGGTGGATCAAATAGCAGATTCCCATGTTGCAATGAGCACCAGCTAATCTGGGGAAGCTACAATGTGTAGCATCATATGGGGGAAACAATGGGAATTAAAATGGTGCCTCAGCTAGACCCAACCTAGTATCAGAGCCGTCTTTCCCATTGGTCTTAGTGGTTCGTTGCGCCAGGGTGCCGGCCTCTCAGAGATGCCCTAGCGAGTGGGAGAGCTGTGCGGCTTTGCCGGCAGCCTCCCCTTTCTCTGCATACCCGCCAGCTGCGCCCCACCAACTACAGTGGTACCTCAGGTTACATACGCTTCAGGTTACAGACTCCGCTAACCCAGAAATAGTACCTCAGATTAAGAACTTTGCTTCAGGATGAGAACAGAAATCGCGTGGTGGCGGCGCGGTGGCAGCGGGAGGCCCCATTAGCTAAAGTGGTGCTTCAGGTTAAGAACAGTTTCAGGTTAAGAATGGACCTCCGGAATGAATTAAGTACGTAACCAGAGGTACCACTGTATACGGCTGGCGGGCGTGCAGCTTCACTCCCAAGCCTCTGCATCTGCTAAAGACGACCCTGCTCCCGGTCGTTATCCTCCTCCTGCTTCCTGGTGAAAGGCGGCGTGCAGCATTCCCAGGCTGCCTTCTCGGGCACCCTGACACCGGAAAGCACGTCCGCCAGCACGTTTTCCTGCTTGATCGCCGCCACCACGCCGGGGATCGGGGTGGTGGGGGAGGCAGAGGACATTTTCCACCACGCCCACCCTTCTTTTGGAGTTGGGGGGGGCACCAGAGGGTTCTTTGCACCACGGCTCCAGATATGCTTAAGACGGCCCTGCCTAGTATGCATCACATTGGAAAACCAGAAAACAAAGAAGTTCAGAGACAGGGTGGGGGATGCTTAAAGGATACCCAAAGGGGGTCAGCCAGGCAGCCATCAGATGTGGACCTTGTTAGGGCACTGGGCCTCCAGTAGCTGCCTGATGATGCCAAATGCTGACCCTGGACCTGACGGTAGGCTTGTAGAAGAGAAAATGGCAAGCTCTGCTCACAGGTGAGCCCCGATATGTTTGTTTCTGGGCTTTGGGCTACATTCGTTCCTGTAAACCGAAATGAGGAAATTTGCCCTTCTTTAAATAGTTAAATGTAGTTGTGTACCAACTCCAGTCCTTCTCAGATTTTGTCAGTTCAGAGGTTAATCATTGTGGGGATCATGGAGGCCTCAAGTCAACTCCAAACCCCATAAGTTTGGACTATACTTTCTTCCTCCTCCACCACCACCACCTCCTCCTCCTCCTCTTCCTTCTTCTTCTTTACATGTGCTTAAGCGTCCTTTGATGTTACAGCATGAATTGGTGTTTTGTCACTCAGACATAAAGTTTATGAACTTTATTGAAAAGTATTGAGGTGTGGGCAATAGGAAAGCTATGTTTGGGGTGCATGGCTGTAATGGTCATTTCTCTTACACACGCACACACACTACATGTGTAAATTCTCGCTAATAGGCCAGCTCTGGAATCTCTAGCACAAAGCAGGGGAACAGAAGTGCTGAAATCTAGCTCCCATCATCCTTGACCACTGACCAGGCTGGCTGGGGCTGATGTAAGTTGGAGCCCAACAACATCTGGAAGACCAGAGGTACCCTGCTGCTGGCCTAGGATAATATTAGTGCAAGAGCAAATTTGGCACACTATGAAGGCAATGGAACTGAGGCAGAGAGGAATTGGGAAACCTTATTAATAAGAGAATGGTAGGAGGAAGTTACCACATAGTGACTTTCTATCATAAATGGCCTTATTCACACCTCTCTTTTTATATAAAATACTCACATATGCATACATGAACCTTTGAAATAGAAATGAATGGCTGAATATCCATGTGGCAAACATTCAGGGCTTGTAGTATCATGGTTGACGGTGGAGCTATGTATTGGGGTCAATATGCTTCATGCATCCAACATATCATTTCCAATGTCCCCAAGGCCATCCATGGGGCCAGGCAAATTTGAGTTCCATTTTCTCATCACAGCCGAGGAATGGAAGATTCTTTTAGTGTATTTGCACTGATTCAATTCTTTTAGTGTATTGGTACTCTAGGTGGAGCATGACCAAGGCTCTATATATCTGATGATGCAGCCTAGAATAACATTAGCTTTTCTTCGCTGCTGCATCACACTGTTGACTCATGTAGAGCTTATGGTCTGCTAAGACAACTAGATCCTTTTTTCGTGTGACACTTCCATCTTGATGTGGTTTCTCCCTGAAGACATAAGGCATGTTCTATACTTGCAGCAGAATTGAGTGGGAAAGATGCAATCTCCTTAGGTTGTACTATTTCAGCTTTCAGCTGGCAGTTCCATTTTTTTTATTTTTAAAAAAACCTATGTAAAAAGGGGTGTGTGTGGAACATTGTTGCAGACAAAATCTAGCATATGAAGAAAAAGATTCTACTCCTACTCATCCATTCTGTGCTAGTTTACTATTTGCCTAATAATAATAATAATAATTTCTGGCTGGGTGTCCCCGGCCACTCTTTTGGTTTATTTGTTTTATGCATAGGGCACAATTTAGAAATGTGATTCCTCACCTGTAATTCGATGTAGTATAGCACTATTTACCTAGCTTTTTGCTATATCTGTAGAATGGACCTTAAGTGACACCCCTATCTAAAATTGTGGTGAGCAGCTCCTGGTTGGTATAGAAAATACAGAGCAGGATGGGGCAGTGATCTGACTCAGTTTTCTATAGTCGTGTGCAAGTTTGTTTCATTTTCTGAAGCACTGTCCCAAGCTGGATCTGTTCTGTAGCATGGACAACTCTCCACTAACACCTTCATCTAGAACCATGGTGTGCTCCAGCCAGCTCCATTTATACAAAAAAGAGATCATAGGGGCAAGCAGGATATGAATGATGACAATCAAATCAGCGGAGGATTGTTTGGACAATTTGCATCCGCTGCTCTTCTTAAGCTGGATAGCTGAGTACACAGTCTAATGTACACACACCAGCCTTGGTTAGCAAAAGTGATGTAAAATATTTATATCGCAGACAAACAGTGCCAAGTGTTTCCCCAACAAATGTAGCCATCTAATAAACACCATATTGCGCTATACCATTTATTATTAGATCCATGAAACTGCATTTGCTTGGGAAGATATGGAGGAAGTTAGCCAGTCTGTTGCTGGGCGTTCAGAGGGGTTGCCTGGGATGACTGTAAACTATAGTAATTGCTTAAAACCTCCATGCATGGTGATTGCAGCAGCTATGTGAAAAGTAGGCGCTGCTGATTTTGATTTTCTCTCTCTCCAAACCAGCCTTTTCCAATCTGTCCTCCAGATATTTTGGACCCCAACTCCTTAACCAGTGGCCATGCTAGTCGCTGGATCTCTTGGGAGTTGGGGCTAAACAACATTTTTGGGGAGCATTAAGTTGGGGAAAGCTGCCTTAAACAATGCGGTTGACAAGTCCAATAAGCAAAATGGCTTTTGCAGAAGCTGACATGCAAAAACAAAATATGGTCCAGTTCTTTTTTAAAGAACTTAACTCTTCTATAGGGGAATGCTGGTTATTTTTGCAGGCATTTTAGACAAGAGCAGCTTTAAAGTTTCTCGGCCTTTAACAAAAGACCTTGGGACATTTTTAAGTAGGATGCTTCAATGGGTTTCTCCTTTCGTCCACTATAATCTGAATGTAAAACTTATATTGGTTGCCGATTTCTGTACATCAGTAGAGAAGCTCCAAGGAACTTGTTTATTACATCTTGCTCTCAGATAGAGTCTTGTCCAGCTTTTATTTTCACACCTGTCATGAGATCGATTTGGGGAAGACATGTTTTCTGTCCCAGATCTGACCCATCAAAATCAATGGACTTAAGTTAGTCATTGACTTAAGTCCATTGATTTAAATAGGTCTCCTTTGAGTGTGCCATAGTTTTGGATAGAACCCATTACACTGTGCCTATAGAACATCTTGACTTGCTGCTATGACAGAAAAAAAGAAAAGAAGCAAATGTGTTAAATCCAACATATTTTCTTATTCTGATGACCGTTTAATATAAGATCTCTCCATTTGGTTTATTTTCTGGTTATCATTTCCAAACCCCAATTTATATAATTGGAGATCATAATTTGGGAATAGTACATTTCACTGGCCATGTGACTTTATTTGTCACTTTGAGAGCCTTTCTGGATTGCTGTGAGTGCTGTGATGACCTAGGAACAGAAGAACTATATGACTGCTTTTCTCCCTTGATTTCTCCTCTACAATCTTTCTCACATTAACATAGCTCGAGGGACCCTCCTAGAGCAGGAGTGGCTAATCTGTGGTGCTTCACATGTTGTTGGACTACAACTCCCATCATCCCTGACCACCTGTGGGACTGATAGGAGTTAGAGACCATCAATGACCTGAGGGCCACAAATCATTCCCCTGTGTCCTAGAGGCTCAAATACACTTCTGAGCATTCCATGTGGAAATGTTTTCAGTGTTCATCAATGTAATTTGGATTAATTCAAGAATGCCGAACAGGTTTTGTTCAGATGATCTTGCAAAATGATCTTTCAATTAAACCAAAAACCCTCATTATTCATCCATTTGTTTATTTTGCTTAGTGTTGAATATTCTGCAAAATACATGCTCTCATATTGAGTCTCACAAGAAAAATCTGGAGACACCACATACTGATTAATTCAACGTTCTGAATCATATCAAATTTTAGTAAGGAAGAAAACAAGTATCCCTGCCCTACAGCATATGGTGTTACACTGCTAATTCCTATTAAGATAGAAAAAAATGTCAACCCCAAGCCACTGCTAATAATCAAATGGGTTTTCTTTTTAGCCCTAGTAATTTAGAAAAGGCAAGGTTAGGAATGAAACTAATGTTCTGCTAGATGTGATCTGATCACATGTAGATTTGAGACCCCTCTCTCTTAAAGATGTCTTTATAGGTTAGAGTTTTAAACAGCTCCCCCCCCCAAAAAAAGGATGCATTTAGGAAGTTAAACTGTCTTTTTTCATGAATTATCTTTCTTACAGGGCTTAAAGATATGTCAAGCTTTGCTGCAGTAAATCCATTTCTTGCCGTAATGGAGTAATGTAAGCAACCTTAGGCTGCCGTTTAAACAATTCCCAGTGTGTGGCATAGCCGGTGCAGTTTGAAATGCCTCTGTCTATCTAAACAGAAACAGATGTTCGAACAGCAGAGCTGTGCAGAAGTCATTCTTCAAACAGTAGATTAAAACATCTGCCAGGAGCATTGGATGAGGCCTGACAAGCAGCAGCAACATCAGCTGGGCCTGCCAGTCACTTCCACTTAGGAACTAGAAAGGATGAGGAGAGGGGAATCCTCTGGCCAGCCAGTTCTGATACAGTTATCCATGCTCCCTTCATACCTCCCTTCTCGTTTAGAAGATTTTTGGTTGTATCCAACAAATTCATCCCATTAGCACAAGGACTTCTGCTTGCGCAACAGGACTTCCTCTCTTCTTGTCTCCTCTCCCTGCACCTTCATATATGTTCTGAAAATTGCCTTCCAATTCTCTGAAGCAGATGGAGGAAGTGAGGGAAGACAACAGGGAGAGGAAGTCCTGTTGTGCAGGCAGAAGTTCTTGCACTAACTGGACGACTTCATTTGATACAACCCTATGCTTTCGGTTAGGGACGCGGGTGGCACTGTGGGTTAAACCACAGAGCCTAGGACTTGCCGATCAGAAGGTTGGTGGTTCGAATCCCCGCGGCGGGGTGAGCTCCCGTTGCTCGGTCCCTGCTCCTGCCAACCTAGCAGTTCGAAAGCACGTCAAAGTGCAAGTAGATAAATAGGTACCGCTCCGGCAGGAAGGTAAACGGCGTTTCCGTGTGCTGCTCTGGTTCACCAGAAGCGGCTTAGTCATGCTGGCCACATGGCCCAGAAGCTGTATGCCAGCTCCCTCGGCCAATAAAGCAAGATGAGCGCCACAGCCCCAGAGTCCGTCACGACTGGACCTAATGGTCAGGGGTCCCCTTACCTTTACTATGCTTTCGGTTGCCTTAAATTCCACAAATTAGTTACTTCATGAAATTTTTCTGCTGCAGATTTGCGACAAATAGATATAGATTTTCTGTCCTTCAACAGTATTGTGTTTGTGAAAGGTTTGTTGGTATTATCACACCTCCAAGGAAACACGAGCAGGAGTTGGACTTCCTAACTTAATTTATAAAGCAGCAATCCTAATCACACTTAATTGAGAGGAAGGCCAATGGATCTCAGCTGATGTGCAAAGGCATGTTACCCAATGGGCTTCTAAGTTGTTTGTTGCCGGTCTCCAAACTAACGCAAGTGCCTGATCCTGGAGGAGGAAAACAAACATGAGATAAATGGGACTAGTTTGCAAGAAGACTTCAGCCAGCAAGCAGGAATGCTCCCAGGACTGAATACAGCTGCAGGCAGGCAGGATGGGCAGAGTGACTAGGGCTGCAATCCTCATCCCAGTTACCTGGGAGTAAGCCTCAGTGAATTCAATAGAACTTGCTAGGATTGCACTGTCAACATGTAATTGGCACCAAGAAAGTGAAGGTAAGGGAATTTTGGAGGCTCACGGAAACCAAAGAGGCACAGGACTGCCATATTTAGACCTTGAAGGTACCACTGCATAGAAAGGAAAGTTATCCATGGTGTGCAGCTTCTTCCTTGACCACAGTCCAGTGTATTGTCCATCTCAACAACTGTCAAAAGATAGCAGGAAAGAGCTGGGTTTAATATATTGACACCATCTAGTCAACATGCAGCAAGCCTCTAGCTTCTGATGGAATGTCCTCTGAAGAAAATGTAAATATGTGCCCTATGATCATATTTGTTTGCAGCTTTATCATTCAGTTACACAACAGCAACCTTAACAACAGCCTGGCAGGTATATGTAGCAAGCTCCCTTATCCTTATGATGTTACTTGTGTACTCTCATCATTAAACCTTCAGACTGTGTATAGCAGTTGAAAAACAAAGCTGCTTGGGCTTTTGGAAAAGCAATTTGTAGCTGTTGCTGAAGCTTATTTGTGAACCGTGCCAAATTGGACTTGATTCCCTTTTCAGGGAACAGGTGTCCACATTATTGAAGCCACTTACCCCAGTGGCACTAAATGAACTCCTTTGCAATCTTTGTAAAAAAAAAAAAAAAAGGAGGCAGAGAGGTTCTTGTTTTTAGCTAACAGGGTGGGTGGAGAGTATGCTGAATGGTGGAAGGGAGGAGGGAAGGACGGAGAGATCCTCGCAGAAAGAGCAACACTTGACTTCCATCTAAGGGATCACAGTCACACACTAATTTTTTGTTCCAGAGATAGAATCGTGCTTTAAAGAGAACCATACATTCATTTGTGAAACTCAAACTTGTCACGTTTCTAACAAAGTGAATCAGGAGCAGATGAAAAGAAGAAAAACCTGGAAGCTTATTTCCAAATAATAGCACTAGGTGATTCTTTTATTTTATATATTATTATTATTATTATTATTATTATTATTATTATTATTATTATTATAAATATTATATTATATCATATCATTATATTATATTATATTATATTATATTATATTATATTATAATATTATAATATTATATTATATTATATTATATTATATTATATTATATTATATTATATTATAATATTTTATTATATTATATTATATTATATTATATTATATTATATTATATTATTATTCACAAGCTTCTTTCTCCTCTCTAGCCCTGAACACACAAATATGAAATTCTGCAAGGATTTAAAGACTGACTCTACTATTCTTGGGGTGGGAGAGCATTTGCAGGGGTTGAACGGGAGTGCTTAGGAACTGAGGAAGCCGCCTTATACCAAGGGCTTGCCTCCACACCTCTGTTTGCCTTTCTGCTTTCCCCCAGGAAAACCTGTGGTTTACTGCTGAATTGGACCAAACATCAATGGGGTATTCTGCAGATTCCCATCTGTTCAATTCGTCGATCAAGAGCATGTTTTCCAGGGGAAAGTAGCAGGGCAAATGCAAAACCATTCACACCCATGCCTAGAAAACATGGGGCAAGTGGAAAACTGCTCCAACCGATCCTTCCTAGGCATGAGACAAGCAGAGGTGTGGATGCGCCCCAAGTCCAACCACTGGCTCATCTACACTGACTGACAGTGACTGTCCAAGGTTTCAGGCAGGGGATGTTCCCAGCCCTACATGGAGATGCTGGGTATTGTCCCAACCCCTCGTTCTTTTCATGCAACTTTCCCCAATCCTGGCCACATTCCCACTATCCTGGTTCTCAGACTGTGTTTCCTGATCAAGTGAAGAAAAGGACTGGGAAAGGAAGAACGGGAAGGGTTAAGCATCCCCTCTCACTGCCACATCCCCTGTGCAAATGCTTTGTCTGTTGGAGGCAAGTATGCAACTGGAAACTGGGTGTTTACTGATGAATGCCTAGTTGCAGCCTCATAAATACGAAGGAATCCTCCCACTTTTATCACAACACATCTTAGTATTAGGAAAACAGATCATTATTTGAGGGAGGCTGGTCCATTAGCATGAATGGGGCACTGTCCCACCAACCTCAGACTGTAATCAGCACCCCACTACTCCAGCAGCCTTCTTAGGCACTCAGGAATAGATCGTGAAGACTCAATTAGAAGTATCCTTGCACATGCAGAAAGCTCTAGGTTCTGTCCTTGCCAAATGTAGTTAAAAGGATCAAGAGTCAAGGGCCGTGAAGGAGCTTCTGCCTGAGATGTTTGTGGTCATTTACACGTACATGGGAAGCGACAGAAGTAATATCTGTTTGTTTTCATGTAAGCATTTGGTGCATAGGAGTTGTCTAGTAAGCACACATTTCAATCTATTTAATAAGCAACATCACCAGCAATGAAGGTGTTAATTATGCAGCCACCCAGAATGAAGCCAGCTACCCCCCAAAATCCTGTCTTGCCAACCCTTCAGGGTTATTATGAGGCAGGGAGGGAAGAAGGGTAAGGAACAGAAACAATTTCAGCGGGACAAACACAGCAAGTGGCATTTTAGGCTTCCATTAACTCTGCTGTTTCACTCTCTGCAGAGTTAATTACAAATCAGTTTAATTGTCCTCTCACTCAATAACTTTCTAATCTCCCCTGGACTTGCTACACAGCAGGCTACAAGGTTGTACTTTATCACTTCTGGTTCCATTAGCCACACAGTGTTAGCCGGAGACCTGCTTCCTCTCTCTCCTCTCAACTTTAACAATTACATTGATTTGAACTGACTTCAGGAGCAACTCCGCTTGGAACCCTCCCCGCCTCCCCTCCCCACCAGTCAGGTTGTCACACTGTAGGGTCACACGTGGCAACTCTTGTGCCCCTCCAGCCTGCCTGGCAGACACACCGTGACAAATTGTGCAGTGAAACATGGTTGTGTAAGGGACGGGGGATGACGGAGGAGGGAGAGTTCACTCTGAAGAAGGTCCAGATGGGTGCCAAAAAAGAAAAGAAAAGAAGCCTACTGACCTACAAGGGAAATAGGCACAAGACTTTAAAGTCTGTTAGGAGTTCTTACATAGATGCTTGTCGTGTCAGAATTGCACTTGTGTTTCTGAGCATTTTGAGAATACCTGTAGGATACAGGGTGAAAGAACACATATACAGTGGTACCTCGGGTTAAGAACTTAATTCGTTCTGGAGGTCCGTTCTTAACCTGAAACTGTTCTTAACCTGAAGCACCACTTCAGCTAATGGGACTTCCCGCTGCCTGAAGCACTGCTCTCATCCTGAAGCAAAGTTCTTAACCCAAGGTACTATTTCTGGGTTAGCGGAATCTTTAACCTGAAGCGTATTTAACCTGAAGCGTCTGTAACCTGAGGTACCACTGTACTTAGAACTGCTGTTGTTGTTTAACACTGTGGAGATCACTAATATTCAGCTATTTCAGGCTCAGGGTCTACCTTCAAGCCAAATCTGAAAGAATGGAGAAAGTTTTTTGTGTTTTTTTAAAGTATAGAGACAGTGGTACCTCAGGTTACATACGGTTCAGGTTACACACTCCGCTAACCCAGAAATAGTGCTTCAGGTTAAGAACTTTGCTTCAGGATGAGAACAGAAATCGTGCTCTGGTGGCGTGGCGGCAGCAGGAGGCCCCATTAGCTAAAGTGGTGCTTCAGGTTAAGAATAGTTTCAGGTTAAGAACGGACCTCTGGAATGAATTAAGTACTTAACCCGAGGTACCACTGTACTCTCCCCCACTCTCTCTATCATTTGTGGCAAAAACACACACACACAAAAAAAAAACTTTCAGAATTTCAGTAGCAACTTACAGGATCTGTGCTGGTTGGACATGAAGCATAAATGTTTAGGGGTACTCTCATTTTCCTACTCATATTGAAATACTGCCCCTCATTGAGGCCAAACTTAGATTCACAAAATGTTTAGGGGTATGCGTACACCTGCGTCGCCCTAGGAAAAAAATACTGCTTAACAGTATTGAAAGCAGAATTATGTGTGACTGCTCTGATAGCAGTATGAGGACAAATCATCATTAATGTGCACTAGAAAGAAAGTCTGGTGGGGTCCTGAGACAGGGACCCTGTGGTGATGTTAACATGAGAGTGCTGGAGGTGAAATAGTTAAACAGGTTACCCAATCAGGACCCAGGTGGGTGGAGTCAGAGGGACTATAAAACCAGCTGGGGGGGGGCAAAGGGAGGAGTTGTTTGGAGTTGGGTGGTTGGTTGGAATTGGGATAGAGTCTGTGGGTAGGTTGAGTTAGTGTAGCAAAATAAGCTGTGTCAGGAATAGTTAGGGGCTAGGAAGACAAGTAAATATCTGAGAGGTGGTTTAGTGAGTGAGAGCAGGTAGCGGAAGTTATAGGTCTGGATAGGCACCCCATGATTGTAATTGACTGATACCGTTTATGAAACCACACGCTTGTTAAACTGCAATAAATAAACAAAAGTTTATGTTCCAATTTAACCCTGACTGGACTCAGTATTGCACCAGGTAGGGCCCGGGTGGTGACAGCAAGAAATAAAATGGTGGCACAGGGATCAATAGACGGTGAAATGTCCAGGGACCCTGTGTGATTGCCACACCCGCTTATAGGATTTTCTTTCCATGCAGGCTTGTTGTCTGGTTCCCGCATAATTCCCGCCCCTATTTAAATAACTTTTGATCCCACCAGGCTTTTAAACATGTTAATATACATTATGCTGCTGAGGATTTGATTCTGTTTTTGTTTTGTTTTTTTAAGATAGGTTGTTTCATGATGTACACAGTATTTATTACTTTATATCTTTTCATTGTGATCTGCCCTAGAAAGACTTATTGAAAGGCAGATTACAAATTCATTAAATAAATAAATGGATGGGAGAAAGGATTGTATAACGGAAATTTTAGAGATTTTATTGTAATGTAGAAAAGGAAACTTATGGAAGATCCTGTTCATTTCCCCCCTTTCTTTACAAACTGCTGACTAAGGACAGAATAGGTTGGTAGAAAGCTGAACTATAAGTACACTTTATATCCCTCCCCATAATGTGGTGTGCTAAAGTGGGAGAGCGTTTATTAGCATAATATGCCAATTTTACATTTTTCTTGGTTATAACCCAAACAGGCTTCTAACCATAGCAAACATTCTTTGATGTAATGCAATTGTGACTAAGACCATTTACAAGAAGGTTTCAGAAGAGTACAGAAGACCTTGAAAATATTCCAGGGGAGACACGGTGCACTCTAAAGCTCCCAATAGATTCTGAGATACTGAAGCCCAAAGCAGGTCCATTTTGCCAGTTGTACCTTACATAAATACCTTCCACAGCTGAGTCACAAAACTAACATTCAGACCCCTTCACCACAGCCTCACCTGGCCTTCAATGTACACATAGAAATATGCAGAGACAGTTGTATTTCTAGTCTATTTTCCTCACCAACTTCCTAATACCATAGAACAGCAGTGAGTAAGCTGAGGGACACATTCCCTTCTGGTCAATGTTTTGGGGCCACATCCTAGTGGTGGGTGGACCCAGAGCCAAAAGCAGCAGGAGCAACAATGGGATTTTTTTTACTTACTTACTTTCCGTACTTACTTACTTACTTACTTAAAGGTAATGGGACCCCTGACCATTAGGTCCAGTTGTGGACAACTCTGGGGTTATGGCGCTCATCTCGCTTTACTGGCCGAGGGAGCCGGCATACAGCTTCTGGGTCATGTGGCCAGCATGACTAAGCTGTTTCTGGCGAACCAGAGCAGTGCATGGAAACGCCGTTTTATCTTCCTGCCGGAGTGGTACCTATTTATCTACTTGCACTTTAACATGATTTCGAACTGCTAGGTTGGCAGGACCTGGGACCGAACAATGGGAACTTACCACTTAATGACTTCTAAGTGGTTTACCAGCATAAAACCAGTTAAAAAATCAACACATAGTGAAAATACACAATAAAACAAGCCCATTCAAAAGTGTTACTAATAAAAGAGTTAAAAGAGCAATCCGCACACTTGGATCAAGAAGCTGAAGCTCAAGGGAAAGCTTGCCAACAATTGTGCCTCCAAGATCCGGCGGAATGCCAATACAGATGGAGCGTCTTATATTTCAGCAGGGAGGGCATTTCACAGTGCTGGTGCCACCAGTGGAAAAACCCCACCTCCGTGTTATCACAAGCTGACAGTCAGCAGGCCATGGCAAAACCAGTCACTTTTTATTTGCTGATTTTAATAGTGTTACTGGGCACTGGAGGCTCAGATTCTCTCCCCCCCCCCCCGTAACCTGGTCCAGAGTTGTTTAGGGTTATGTATGTAAGCAGCAGTACTTTAAAACTGACTTGGTGGCTAAAAGGCAGGCAGTGCAGATCCCTTAGCACTTAACTTTTGTACCGTACGCTAGTTTCTGCAAACATTCACCACCTTTATCTTCCATCCAGACAAGTAAAAGGCATGATTAGAGTTCAAAGACACATTCTAGCCAGACAAAAACCAGTAAGTGGCATGACCAAGGGCCAGACAGAGGGGCATTGATGGCTGCATTTGGCTCCCAGCCCTAAGATTACCCACCCCAAATATACTATTTTGGGAAGAGCAAATTAGTAGGTTCATAAACTGAACCAAAATTCTCCCCTACCTCTGCTTTCTATACAGATTATGAGCCCAGCCCAACTAATGCAACAGTTCACCTATGAAATGGCATCTGGGCCACATTCACACCATACATTTAAAGCACTATAATACCATTTTAAACAGTCATCACTTCCCCCAAAGAATCATGGGTACTGTAGTTTGTCAAGGGTGCTGAGAGTTGTTAGAACTCTCAGCAGGACTCTCACCATCAACAAACTACAGTTCCCATGATTTCCCTCAGAAAGCTGCTCTTCGTAAGGAACTCTGGGAACTGTAACTCTGTGAGGGGGAGTAAGGGTTTCCTAACAACTCTCTGAACCCTTAGCAAACTACAACTAGAATTCTTTGGGTTAAGACATGACTGTTGAAAGTGGTATCATGGTATTGTAAATGTATGGTGTGAATATGACCTTGGCTGCTCTTCAGTTCTCAACAGCCCCCGTCATACCCTCCAACATTTCTCTTATGAAAATAGGGATGTCTTATTCCATAATAATAATTTTATTATTTATACCCTGCCAATCTGACTGGGTGGCCCCAGCCACTCTGGGTGGTTTCCAACATATAATAATAATAATAAAACATTAAACTTCCCTATACAAGGCTTCTTTGAGATGTCTTCTAAAGGTTGTATAGTTACTTAACTCCTTGGCTCAGGGGTCGCATAATTCCATGCCCTCCAAGATTTCTCCTATGAAAATAGGGACATCCTAAAGAAAAGTGAGTGGGACGCGGGTGGTGCTGTGGATTAAACCACAGGGCCTAGGGCTTGCCGATCAGAAGGTCGGCGGTTCGAATCCCTGTGACGGGGTGAGCTCCCGTTGCTCGGTCCCCATTCTCGCCAACCTAGCAGTTCAAAAGCACCTCAAAGTGCAAGTAGATAAATAGGTACCGCTCCGGCGGGAAGGTAAACAGCGTTTCTGTGCGCTGCTCTGGTTCGCCAGAAGCAGCTTAGTCATGCTGGCCACATGACCCGGAAGCTGTACACCGGCTCCCTCGGCCAGTAAAGCGAGATGAGCGCCACAAGCCCAGAGTCAGTCACGACTGGACCTAATGGTCAGGGGTCCCTTTACCTTTAAAGAAAAGTGGGACATGCTGGGATCAAATCAGAAACTGGAATGGCTTCTTTAAATCCAGGACTGTCCCTGGGAAACAGAGACACTTGGAGGGTCTGCCCTACTTGCCATATACCTTCCTCCCTTCCACTGCTTCTGCTCACTTAAGAACTTGTTAAGCAAATCTTTGCCTTACTGAACCTGAAACACACAACAGAGCCCAGCCTACTTATCTGTTTTTGAGGGCAACGGAGTGTAGCCAGCCCTACTTTTTATATGGTTGCTTGCGGTACCTGTTACAAAGTCTACAAAGCAATTAAGAACATTTTAACATGAGAAATGCAATGAAACACCACTGAGAAGTGAATATCCCCTGTATTATACCTCCCACATGCTAGGAGAGAGAGAATAATGCCCTTATAGCTCTCTACCCGAAGGCTGAGTGGGACAATGATTTATTATAGCCCCCTCACACCACAGACTTACCCATAGTCATCACTGCACAAGAAAGTTTATTTATAGAAAGCTGTTGTTAGGAAACAGAGGCCCGGTGTCTGTTGGTAAAGCCTGAGCTGTAAAAGAGATGCTTATGAGGGCCCCAATATGGTTTGGATTGCAGCCAAAGGTCTTGGGTCCTTGCATAACAGGATGCTTCAGAAAAGAAAGGCTCTTCAGCTACACAGTGTTCACACACACACACACACACACACACAGACATCTCTTTGGAGGGTTGTGGGAAGGACCAGTTGCAGGGAAGGCAAGAAGTTGATAAAGGTTTGCACAAACATATGTTTCTGAACCCTTATACAAGGAATTGTTATTTTCTATTAACACACACAGAGAGAGAACCCATTTTGGGAATTATTTATATTTACATCCTGTCATTCCTCCAAGGAGCTCAGATCAGAAGGACACACACCTAGGATTCCTGATGTGAATAAACTTATTTCTTTATCTATTTTCTCCCCTGGGGTTGAAGTGAGCATCAGTCATAGGAAACAAGGGAGAAATGAAACACTATCGTATATGTGCAGAGAGGACCCTACTGTGGGTCACACTGAGTCCTGTAGTTCAGGAGGCAGATGAGGAAGCATGCCCACCAACATGGCAATGTGGTCCAGTGGCCCACTGCTGCGGCCTCTTGCTCACCACTGCTATTGTAAAAAGACCTATAGAAGGCGAGACTCTCTGGAGTACCCTCCCCATGCCTGGTTTGGAGGAAGGGCTCCTTGAGAACTAAGACTGGAAAAAATGAGAAACTGAGAGAAACCAAAAGTGACAGATTCACCCATCCCTACCCTGGTCCAAGTTCAGAACTAATGCACTGTAGTGGTTTGTGCAGCAACACATCTAACCTGTACATTTTGGCTGTTCAAGTTAAAAGCTGGTGCCCTGCTGACTGAGGGACTATTTGCCTCTTTGAGTCCCTACTCTAAGCTGTATCTGAAGTGATTGGTTTTCATTTAAAAGCCACCCACCATATCACACTTTTCACACTGGTTTCAATGGGATACTATTGCAACTGGCTTATCCTGGCTCCATACTTAGTAGGCTCAAGTATGCTGAATTATGCTGGATTGTCACCTAAATAATGATACATTTAAATGCAATCCTACATTTAGGTCATAGCCACATTTACCTTCTCTCTGCTCTTTCTTGGCATGGTTCATTATTTAAAAGTCCATGTCCGAGTGCCCTTCTTTTTTGCTCTGAAGTTTTTCCCGTAACCCCCCCCCCCGCCAATCTTTAAAGCTCAATCAGAGCAAATGTCAATCTGCGGAATACCCAAACTGATGTTTGCTCTGATTGAGCTTTAAAGAGCGGGTTTTCACGAGAAAACCTTGGGGTGTTAAAAGTGTGGACCTATTCCTGGAACAGGGCAAAAGGTAAGTGTGGATAAGCCCTTCATTAGGTATATCTAATTGCCTCTGAATCAATGGGATTTGTGTAGCCATAGGATTGCAACTGAAGAGAAAAAGCACGCCTCACATTTTTAATAATTGGAAAACATTCTTACATGTTGATTTTATTTTGCTGGGTAGAATTTACTAATGGTGTGTGTATTTAAAGACCCTGCTGCAGGGTGTTTTCTTTATTCTTTCATATATGCATATATTTATTTGCGAATAGTTTGGAAAGTAACCATAGTGTATTCTTTCAGGAGTCACACAGGTCAGTCACTGTGAATTCAAGATAAAGCTTCACGGCTTGAAAAAAAGAAAAAAGGCTGAGGTCTGGAGACTAGGCTTGAGATAAACAGTCACTGGAGAGATAATAGATTTGCCTGACATTGTTGTGTCCAGTAAATCATAACAAGACTTCAGAATATTGGAAAGAGTCCAGGAACTGGTGGCTTACATGATAGTTCGCTACCGCATGTTTGGAAGGCCAAATGGCATTTGTTTCATTGTGATCTTAATTCATTCTTAACGGATGGTTGCATCAGAAATGACACATCTGCTTTGTCTACATACTTAGGCAATGTACAATATGTGATTGACTTTCCCTTCGTTATTGCAGTGGCAGTAGTCCTTTTCCAGCTTCCATAGCTTGATGTGCTCAGAGCGAAGTACTAGTAGACTTTTGTTTGTATAGTGCAGCTACATCGGTAGTTACTCATAACAGGAAGTTAACATGGCCCATTGGCTATAATGTGAACTATCCTTGGCTTTCTTAGGATGTGATGGTTGGTGGAAATGACAGTTATAATGAGCATCAGCCAGACAAGGCCCTGGCATGGGCATATAAGCACAGCAATCCCTAGACCATGAACACAGCTCTCTATAAAATTTCACACTTAAAATTCTTGCTCATGAATAAAAGGAGTGTCAGCAAATCTATCTTTTTAAGGCCATCCAATTTCAAGGATCAGAACTCACAGTGTTAGGCTTTAACACTTAATAGAAATTGTAATAGTCCTGTTAAACATTTCCTCATTTAATAATCAACTTGGATGGTACTTATAACTTTACCAAATACTGAATGCACTTAGATTGCTGTTATAACATTGCTAAAACTGGAGGCACGCTCAGAGTTCAGCTGGTGTGTCAATGTTTATCTGGGTAGTGAAATTACCCTGGTCAGGTGCTTACATTTCTTTGATAAAATAACCTTAAAAAAAAAAAAAGAACAACTGGCTAGGCTTGCAAAAACAAAACAAAATACAACAGAATGGTTAGCCATATTGATGAAGCAACCTGTGGTGTTGAAATGCCATGTAGAGAATTTATTTCATGTAGAGAATTTTATTCCTTTAAAAATAAAAAAGCCCAACACTTTTAGTTGAAGAAAGAGCAAAGGAGATATTCACCAGGCATTTACCCCCATTTTTGCCACATTCGGTCAAAATAAAGCTGAATGCAGACAAGGTAAATGAGTATAAGTTGTGGGCTTGCTGTATAGCCATTCTCTCTCTCTCTCCCCCCCCCCCTATTTACTTTAGATGTTAAATGTTCTAGACTCTCTAGAACAGGGGTGGGTGAGTAACAAGGGGCATTATCTCCAGAGGCATACCTAGGGTCCCTTGCACCTTTGGCAAGGAGCTGTATTGGTGCCCCCCTCCCAAAAAATAATAATAATCTGAGAAGCAGGTGAGGTTGCCTAGACAGGAGGAATATACCTCCTTGGGGCTGGATGGAATGCCCATGCCACTGCCTGCCTAGAAGCCACTCCAAGGACCCCTTTCTGTTCCCTCCTGCAGCAGTAGCAGCTTTTCATGCTAGGAGATCCTGGCAGATTCCTTCTGCAGGCAAAGCAGGTCTGGAGTGCTGACCCAGGTGGTGGTGGTGGGGTGCTTCAGGTATTGTGGGAGGAGTCTAATGTCTTATAGGTGAATGGGGGGTGCTGTGCCCTTGGCAGGGGCCATTTTCGCCAGTCATTACGTATGCCTTTGATTATGACAGTTCAAGGACACATTCAAGCCAGGTAAAATCACTGGTGGAGGATGTGAGCCAAGCCTGTGAGGGATGTGATCTTGGAGGGGGGAGAAAGTGTCCTGGATAGAGTTGCAGGGGCCACACAGGGAAGCCACATCTGGTCCCTGGGCTTGAGGTTTTCCACCCCAGTCCTATAGTATATTTCAGAGTATAAGGCAGTTCTTGGAAGGAAAGGGCTGCCTGGAGAGTACAGTGGTACCTTGGGTTACAGATGCTTCAGGTTACAGACACCGCTAACCCAGAAATAGTACCTCAGGTTAAGAACTTTGCTTCAGGATGAGAACAGAAATCGCGCAATGGCAGCACTGCGGCAGCAGGAGGCCCCATTAGCTAAAGTGGTACCTCAGGTTAAGAACAGTTTCAGGTTAAGAATGGACCTCCAGAACGAATTAATTGTACAAGGAAGATGGTGAGAAAATCTGCATTACAGCTAATTTTTACCATTTGTTTATTAAGTTGACCTAAGGTCATTTGTCAAATGGATGCTCTTATTCCTGCCACAGTGGATTCTGTTCCCCTTCAGAGGTGAGAAGGGAATAGTTTTTTTAGGGAATCATTAAAGAGGAAGTGTAAACTTTAATATCCAAGGGAAAAGTGAAGGAACCACACACGGATCAGTTCACAGGATGGTAATGCTTCACTCAACCAAGGATATTAGTGTAAATGAGCAGCAGAGAGTGAAATTCTATCCTTTATCCAGCTCTTGCCATTTGACAATAGTGGTCTGAGGCATTTGTTCATTCCCCCAAATGATTTCAAAATTTCCTTGGTTTTGAAATGTTGCTCCTCAGATTTCATTAAAATGTTTAGAAAAGACTTAGCAAGTGGGCCAAACTACCCACAACAGGAGGAGGGTGGAGAGTTGGGGAGAAATATAATGCAAAAATAAGCTAGCCACCATCTGCCAATCTGACATGGATGAATATTCTGTGGGTGGCATTTAACTCAGTTTTACGCAGAGTAGACCCACTGAAATGCAGGAACCTAAACTTGTTTATCAAATTGTGAATGAGAGTTGTGCCCACATACTCTCTCATTTCTCCCCACTGTCTCACACCTTAATGCAGTTTGTTAAAGCACAGTTTGCTGGGATGTCTACATTGGGAAATTTTACGTTCAACTCCCACTACATGCAATCCTTGCTTGCAAACAAGAATCAGCCCATGGTTTGCAATCCTGATTTGTGATGACGGACTGAACCACAGCTACCCAATGCAGAAAACAGGAAATCCTGCATTAAGACATGCAATAGAAGAAAGGAGAAGGAGTTCAGACACACTTTTTGCTCTTGATCTAGTAAACCATGTGTGAACCATGTTCCACATCAAACAACCTAATTTTCTGTTTCAGTTCCAGCTTTGCCTAGAATAAATTCTAAAAATTGTTAAAAATCAACATAGAACACTTTAGATTTTTAAATCTTTTAAAAATGTACAATTTATATTATTTTTTTTCCATTTCAGAGGAACTCAGTATGCCGATAATTTCTGGCAACCATGTCTGAGAAATGGCCACTAAGACACACCGAGTTCTTCCATATATATGTTTGTGCGCATATGCGTGCACACATACCAGTACATCTCACACTTTGTGCTGTGTTAGAGTCAATCATTTAACTCCACTGGGTAGGCAAACTAAGGCCTGGGGGGAGGATCCGGCCCAATCACCTTTTAAATCTGGCCCACAGATGGTCCAGGAATCAGCGTGTTTTTACATAATTAGAATGTGCCCTTTTATTTAAAATGCATCTCTGGGTTATTTGTGGGCCCTGCCTGGTGTTTTTACATGAGCAGGATGTGTGATTTTATTTAAAATGTATCTCTGGGTTATTTGTGGGGCATAGGAATTCGTTCACACACCCCCAAATATATAGTCCAGCCCCCCACAAGGCCTGAGGGACAGTGGACCAGCCCCCTGCTGAAAAAGTTTGCTGATCCCTGGTCTAAAAGTAATCCTCTCCTGTGTATGAAAACAAAGAGGAGAAATTGACAAAACAGAGAGAGAGTAATAAGAATATAGTCAGATGCTTATGTGGTGGTCATGATTCTGCCTTTCAGACAGTGGGTCACACAGGACAAGAGAGAACCATGCATAGTGAAAATCTACCTGAGAACACACACTCACTAATGCAGAACACACATGCCTCTGGTTCTTCTATGGGCTGAGTTCAATAATACATCCTTAATGTGATGACAGCTTCTTGTGGGGATGGGCTATCAATGCCAACAAGAGGGGGGGGCAGCATCATGTTAGCTGGGAGGAGACACTCAGATTTGATTTCAGACATTAGAAACACTTGGAGTGACTGGCATGTGATGAAAGAGAAAACTTAACCCTGCCTTGCACGGTGGATTATTGTAGCACCGGTGGAGAGAACTGTCGACTGACTTTCTGGCTTTCTCCTAACTACTTGAAATGCCTGAATGAATGTTTTCTTAAATGGTGTGAGTATTAACAGCTTGGCTAACTGCAGAAGAATATGCATGAGTTCACACTTGCCCAGGCAGTAATCCATTAACACACTGTTGTTTGCAAAGTCAGCTTCCTTAAAAGGATGCAGGTTGATCAGTTGCAGGCCTCGTTAGGGATGGAGATGCAATTTAAAGCAGCATTCATGATTGTAAGCCTACAATGAAAGTAACTGACTGTGAGTGGTGAACCAAGAAGGCCCTAGTTCAAATCTTACCCCAGCTATGAACCCACCTGCTGGCCTTAGCCAAGCCGTTGCCTGTCAGTCTCAGCCCACCCATATGCAATATGATGGTGATGGTGATATGGGACTACCATAAAGGGCTGTTGTAAGCATCATTCAGGCAATATGCGTGAAGCACTCTGAACATTTGGAGAAAGCCCTATAGAAATTATAGAAAATAGTAAGTGCTGGCAAGTGCTAATGGGAGTTGTAGCCCAAAACATCTGGAGAGCACTGGAAGAACAGATCCTGAAGCTGAGGCTCCAATACTTTGGCTACCTCATGAGAAGAAAAGACTCCCTGGAAAAGACCCTGATGTTGGGAAAGATGGAGGGCACAAGGAGAAGGGGACAACAGAGGACGAGATGGTTGGACAGTGTTCTCGAAGCTACCAGCATGATTTTGACCAAACTGCGGGAGGCAGTGGAGACAGGAGTGCCTGGCGTGCTCTGGTCCATGGGGTTATGAAGAGTCGGACATGACTAAACGACTAAACAACACCAAGGCTAGCAAAGGCAGTTTTGAAAGCAAGAAAAGTATGGAATGTGCACTGCCTTCTGGTCATTTTTCAGGCGTGGTCTGGGAGTGGAGAAGCCATCTAAAGAAAGGGGTGGGGCTTAAGTCCAGTAGATCCAGAATTGAATACAGTAAGCCTTCAACTTACATGGGGGTTGCATTCTAGGGATCATGCCTAAAACCAAAATCTCATATAGTCAAAACACATTGGTTGCAATAGCAGGTGGAACTGCCAAAGTCTTCCCCCCCCCCCCGGATGCCCAACTCCTTTTTCATTAAGATTTTTTCTTTGCCAAGCTGAATACACGCAAGTTAAATTCACATAAGTTGTGGGCATCCTGTGTTACCTAACTGCACCACTGTCCTCTGGAGGTGCAATCCCTGACCACCTGACAGCCCACCTGAACAGCTGAGGCTCCTCAAGGGCAGAGGAGGCTGGAATCCCACCTCAGATTGGGAAAGGAGGGAACTGACCCTGCCCTGGAAGATGAGGCAAAATAAAATAAAGGTCTGCTCTTGTAGTCAAGGATAACTGATAGAAGAGGGAGAGGTGCAGCCAGTTTTCTAGAAGCCAGCAACTGACCGTGAGCTCCTAGCACATCTTCTGTTGTATAATATGCATGAACAGTACAGTCCCCAGTACAGTTGGCATCCCTTGTGAATTTAAGTTGTATTTTAATATTCTACTGCCTTGAGCCCCACTCCCAATAAAAACACTTATGGGGTATCTTCCATATCTTCCCTCTGCCAGTGATTCTGAATATGACCTTCTCTTTACTTCAGATGAGAGAAATGTGGACCTATTGACTGTTGCCTTCTATGAGTTTAGGAACACACAACACTCGGTTGGATTGTGGCCTTCGTAGCCTTTGTTCATGGAGTAGGCTGTTAGGGAGAAGGCAGAAAATGGTGTGGGCAAGAAACACTGTCAAGAGGTATTATTTATAAGATGGAACACTTTGCTAAATTCTTCACCCCATGTGAGAAAAAATGAACAGCTGAGTTTTGCAGAGCCTGTGCTAGCTGAACTGGCTTTGTGTGCGAGGACAAGATCAGGCCTACCACACTGCTCTTTTCTCTACAGTGATTTGAGCATTTGAAAGGAAATCCCAGGGGAAATGAGGGGAAGCCTCAAGGAAGGGCAGAAAATTGAAGATTTAATGACTTATTGATGCTCACTCAACCCCCTGCTCACAGTTAAGATTAAAGACTGGAATAGCTTCCTGTGCATTCCCTCCTGGTTGGGTGGTTCCCCCCCCCCCTTCAACAAAAGAATGTAGTTCCTTCTACATAGTTTTTGCTTACGCAAATTACACTGTAGGGAGATAGATGTCAGGTCTCTGACTCTCCATACAGACCCAGGGGCTATGGTTAAAACAGGAGGGAACAAAATTCACTTCACTGCCCCTTTTAAAGCTGTTCACCCAAAATGGGTCGGGGTGTGTGTGGTGGTAAGAGAATCTGCTTTAAAGCACCAGAATCAGATTCTGTTTCTGGCTACAGACATTCCCCACCTGACTTTGACAAGGTCGCTCAGGTGTGTGGGGTGAGAACAGATCCTGTATGCAGGCCGTTTAAAGTTACCATCAATTATATTTGTCCCATCAAGTACAACAGAGGCCTTCTGTTACCACCTTGCTTCTCTGTTTGGTTTGGTTTTCTTGCCCTTTTCTATGGTTTATGACGTAGCCGTTTCCGGTTGAGAAAACTTCCACATTGGTCAGACTTAGCTGGATGTGTAGCAGCCTTGCTATAAGGCCCATCATCCACCGGAAAGACCATTGGAAGTGGAGCTCAAAATGCATTTTGCAGGCGTAAGTGATGAGCTTGCCCTCTCCTCATCACCTTTCTCCTTCCTGACTGATAACCTTGTATGCCCATGTGCATTAAGCATCCTTGCGAGGTTTCCTTGGACTAGGCAAAGCCCCCTGACCACCTTTCAGAAGGTAGAAAATGAAAGCGGGGAGGGGAAGAGAGGAAACATCCCCATGTACGGAGACCACAGGAAATGGGAAATAGGCAACAGTGGCCAGGGTTGCGACCCTGCAGACCTTGCTGTCTAATGTAATGTGATCTTGGGGCAGGAGGGAGAGCAGGGAGGAAAATAAGTCTGGCCGGTGGACTGCAAATCACAAGTCAGGATGACAAGCAAAGGCCTAATAAAACCAAGCACCTTTCGCTTTCCAATGAAACAAGAGCAGGGTGTGTGATTTATTGCCTCCGAGATATCAATGGGGGTATTGCGATGCTTTCTTTGAAATGGCTTTCGCTTGCTAGGGGAGCTGTACTGGTAGAGAGATCAGTTCCTCCACAGGCATTAAAAAAGAAAAGAAAAGTACAGGAGCTTAGCACGAGGGGTTCGGGGGGGGGGGAGAAAAGAAAACAGTTTGTTTTTCTTTCTTCTGCCTGCTGAATCCCAATGAACCAAGCAAAGACTTGCAAAAACTTCTGCTAGGGTCAGAACTAGGAAATGTGCTATGCTTAACGCAGACTGTTGGGAAACATGGGAGCTGAGAGCCATGGTTTTGCCCTTTCTCCCATGTGACATAAAACCATAGCTGTCAACGTTTCCCCTTTTTTAAGGGAAATTCCCTTATTCCGAATAGGATTCCTTGCAAGAAAAGGGAAAAGTTGACAGCTATGCATGAAACCTGCTGGTGCCATTTTTGGAAGCAGCTCTGTGTTTCTGACCGTTGGTATTTCTGATCATTTGCCCTGCTCTGAATCAGTGGGGTTCTCCTTGTAGCACAGTGTATTCAGGGAAGACCTACAGAGTGCAATGGAGTTTCATTTATGGCTGCCTCATCCGGTTAAAAGGGCGGAGGGTAAAGCCAGGGCAGCTTGGCACTGAGGGGTTCTGATCCTAACAATTGGAAGGAATTGCATACTTTACTTCAATAGACCTAATTATTTTTAAGTAAGTGGCTCAGGATCAGAGCCTGGGAATGTCTTCTTTTCTAAGATCATATCCACAGCAGATGTGTTTCAGTGTTTTGCCTTGTTTTTGTCATTAGAGAAAGAACAAACAAACTAGTGATGGATGTACCTCTGAAATTCAGCTTAGATAATTTAGCCGCAAGACTAAGTGTCTCAGATCTTTTGGAATCTGCAAAATTGGTCTAGGAGTCCAAAGCAAACAACTGCTTTGTGCAAGATCAGTTTATTTAAAGGGTCTTCTCAAATTAATTGCCTGCTTACTAATAAAATCAAAATAATTAACTGTTGTAGCTGCCTTACAAGGAATCAGCTAAGCTCAGATAGACCTACAAGGGTGTGATGTTCCTGATTAGTAATATTAGACCCACAAGACATGACGGACTACCATTTAAAGGCACCGTATTCTATTTTCAGGAGTCCTATTTATAAGGCATATTTTAAACTTGTTTCTTAGAAAACATAACCTAGCTCCCCTGTTCCATCGTATTTACAACAAATTACTAATTGCTGCTCAGTCATATTTAGATATTCTTAACACTGTGAGATTCCCCCAGACAGATAAAGATTACTTTTAATCCTTTCTGGGCTCACACATGGTTTGACACTCAAAATACATGTAATTTGAATTAGCACAGAAAATAAGGAACTCAGCTTTGGTTGCCTTCATCCTGATTTTTGCACAAAGTTTTCAGGGAGATTAGATGGTATTGGCTATTCATTGAGCATTCATTCTCATTTATTTGTGGGGGAAGCTATATGATTCTGCATCAAGCAATTGCCACCCCTCACTTTCCAGGGCACTTTCTCATAACTTTCCTTATCACAAAAAATCCTGAATTTCCAGGAGAATGGGTTCGTTGTGCAAAAGCAGCAAATCGACTTTCATTGCATAACCTGAATTTGTGTGATGGCTTGGAAGTGCCGTTAAACTGAGCTTCCTTGATTGGTCAATTTCTGCCCTTGAGGAGTCTCTTCTGCTACATGTGAAAGATGCCCAAGTCACTTTTGTAATGTTCTGAAATTGGAGACATGTGCATGAAAACAAAAGTGGCTAAGGTTGACTTTAGTCATAGGCTCTGGATTTGAGCTCCAGCAACTGTGCAGGCCTGGTCTAGAATAGACACGGGCAAGATCCAGCCAAACAATTCAGCTAGCACAAGGAATTACAGCTGCACAATGGAACTTCCTCACCCTCTCCTCTCACCACCACGCCCCTGACATGGCCCCTATCTTTGTTCTGGGGGTTCCCCCAACTCTTCAGGACAGGTTTACAAAGAACAAGGTGGTGTGTGGGAAGAGGACAGGGTAGGAAATTTCCGTGGTGCAGCTAAAACTCCTTGCATTGGTGGATCTGTTTAGTTGGATGCTGCCCATGGATTTTATAGCAGACAAAACCCTGGTTTTTAGGTAGAATGTCTTTGAAACCTTGTAGACATTCAACCCACTAATATAAATACATCATGTCACCTATTCTGTGGATGGTTGCATACCTGCAAGCTTGTGATTTCATGGGCACAGCATCACATGGTGACATGAACCCGTAAATGAGCCACCACAGTTAAATACCACAGACAGGATTTTCATGTCATTTTGTGTCAAAAGACATCACATTGTAATGTTCATTGTGCATCATCAACAGCTAATAAATATTAATAAAACAATAATATTTGGATTAGAACTCTCAGTCTTTAGGTTAACCTTGGGAGGCCAAAATATCCAAAAATTCATGTCAAGCTTTCAGATATGTGCTACGAATGTAGCAAATATCAATTTGCCTTTGTCTAGGCTTGTATAGTTTGCCCTGCTACTAAATTATAAGTCACATGATACTTTGTGGTGTTTTTTTCAGAAACAAAACAAAGCCCATGTACAAAACAATAATGTTATTCAAAAAAAGGTTGTAAAATCACACACACACCCTCCTGCTTTCATATGTCTGTTTTGAGTTGATGAACTGCTGTCATTACCACTTCAGTTTGGTCTGTCAACAGCCTCTCCTTCGGGAAGATTGCCTGGAAATAGATACAGTTTTGTCAACTTTTTGGTTAAAAAGCTGCTTGTTTCGAGCACCATCTTCTGCTTCCTGCTTCAGTGATGTCTTAAGGCAGGTGTTATAGTCGGGAAAGATCCATATTTTTATTTTTTGTTTTACATTCAATGGAAGCTTGCCTTAAAATAAAATAAAAAACCAACCCACAGCCAAACCCTTTTACACAATCTGGGGTGAGCAATGCTCCAGATCCATCACACAATTATTTTCTATTCCAGCTTTACCACAATACTACCCTTTGTTGTAAAATGAGGCATTTGTATGGTTCTCCTTACTTTAGAAATCCCTTGGCTCAGTCAAGGCTATAAAGGATCTTATACAGGTAAAAATGGATGCCTTGAACTAAGCTCAGTCAGTGCAGCATGAGGCTCTTAATATCAGAGTTGTGAGTTCAAACCCCATGTTGGGCGAAAGATTCCTGCATTGCAGAGGGTTGGACTAGATGACCCTTGTGGTCCCTTCTAACTCTACAATTCTACAGTTATTTGACTCAGGAGTCAACAGGCAGTCAGTGTAGTTGATAAAACTGCTGCAGGAGGTGGGCAATACCTCTAGACTGGCACTCCCAACTGTAGCTAAGGTAGAGAACAAAGCAAAAGGTTTGAACCGGGCCAAAGAGGTACTTGGAAATGAGATCCCAAGGGGGGGGGGAATGGCAATAAATTTATGAAAGATAATCCTGTTTGTTAACAGCACTCCCAATTATCAGAAGCAGTTGCTGTTGATTCACACCTCACTGTTAGGACGTGCACAGCTTCCTTGACCAGTCAAGGTAATATTCTCATTAAAAGACCTGGAATGGGTGAAATTCATGGTTCTGTTAGCAATTTCCTGCAGCCAATGTGGGGTAGTGGTTAAAAGCGGCAGACTTGTAATCTGGTGAACCGGGTTCGCTTCCTCGCTCCTCCATGTGCAGCTTCTGGGTGACCTAGGGCCAGTCACACTTCTCTGAAGTCTCTCAGCCCCACTCACCTCACAGAGTGTTTGTTGTGGGGGAGGAAGGGAAAGGAGAATGTTAGCCGCTTTGAGACTCCTTCGGGTAGTGATAAAGCAGGATATCAAATCCAAACTCTTCTTCTTCTTCTCCTTAGAGAGGCCTACCTCAGTCTATGCAACTTGAGTACTGTTAGTTCCCTCTATCCAAGCCAGTTCTTGGAAGCTACCTGCCTAACAGTACAGATATGTAGATGTGTGAATAAGAAGAAGCATCTTCACTTATTTCAGCCAGGGCAGGGATGTCCTACATGTTATAAACAGCTCATAGGATAAGTTTTTTGCAGAAATCCCCGAGTCAGCATTGCTGAATATTGTACAGCTGGCCATGTGCATCACCAGAGGGGCGGGGGAGGGTGTTTCCTTTCCTCCGAGCATCCTGTCCAAGCCACTGAAAAAGACAGAGCATTTGGACAAGTTGACCATTATCCAATTCCGGTATGGGAACTGCTGCATACTGCAGGGAGAGTGAACCCAGCAGCCACATGCAACGACGCTCTCCCTAGTAACACCCAAGGCACTGTGTAAAATGCCTGCCATATTATTTATTATTATTAGTTATTGAATTTATGTACCGCCCTATACCCAGAGGTCTCAGGGCGGTTCACAGAAAAAAATCACAACATATATAATCAGAATAAAAACAACAACCCAATAACACCCTCCCCCACCCGAAAAGAGCCGCATTTTAAAAGGGTATTGGCTGTCAAACAGATCAACCAAAGGCCTGGTTAAAAAGGAACGTTTTTGCCTGGCACCTAAAGGTGTATAACAGGGGTCAGCAAGCTTTTTCAGCAGGGGGCCGGTCCGCTGTCCCTCAGACCTTGTGGGGGGGCCAGACTATATATATATATATATTTAAAAGAACCAATTCCTATGCCCCACAATAAACCCAGAGATGCATTTTAAATAAAAGCACATATTCTACTCATGTAAAAGCACACTGATTCCTGGACCATCCGTGGGCTGGATTTAAAAGGTGATTGGGCCGGATCTGGCCCCCGGGCCTTAGTTTGCCTACCCATGGTGTATAATGAAGGCACCAGGCAAACTTCCCTGGGAAGAGCATTCCACAGAAGGGGAGCCACTGCAGAGAAGGCCTGTTCTCGTGTTACCACCCTCCAGAGCTCTCGAGGAGGAGGCACACAAAGGAGGGCCTCGGAAGATGATCTCAGGGTCTGGGTAGGTTCATATGGAAAGAGGTGGTTCTTGAGGTATTGTGATCCTGGGCCGTTTAAGGCTTTATAGGTCAAAACCAGGACTTTGAATTGGGCCTGGAAACTTATTGGTATCCAGTGCAGTCAGACCAGGATCAGTGTAATATGCTCAAACTGTCTTGCTCCAGTGAGCAACCTGGCCGCTGAATTCTGCACTAGCTGAAGTTTCCAAACCGTCTTCCATATTAAAGCAGTTCTGCTGGGATGGTCTCCTTTAGCCATTGCCAGGGAGCCATTTGCTCCTACAAAACGAGGGAGAAATAGCACATGGAACACTGAGGTTTCCTGGTGCTGGAAGATGGAACCAACATCAGCACCTGGCATCCTCAGGCATCTGCAGGAAGCTGGGGTCACACCACCCTGGCAGGGCCCACTGCTGATGCTGGCCTTGCACCCGCACACCCTTGGTTGGTTGGGTCTGTGAGCTGCTCACTGTTTTAATTACCGACAATTATCCCAGAGCAACACTCCATTGGGAGTCTGGCAGATAGCTCACAACAACTTGGTAAGCCTACTAGGGAAGCATCAGTGTAGGAGGCAGCTTAAGAGGGGCTCAGACTTGGAACTGCTTCTGAAAAAGGATGAAGTTTCAATACTTTACCTCTGGGGTATGCACTTTTGGAGGCAGTGGTGGCGTGTGCCCTTTAGGACTAGCAGAGCAGAACGCAGAGAGACAAACAATAGGTGGACCCAGAGCCAAATACAATCATAGCTGCCCCATTGGATGATTGAAGTAAGAAGGCATACAAATAGGGACCTGGCTATGGGCAGGTTGGTGGGGCAGTGGCTCAGTTGCCGTAAGTTTTTAATGTTTAATGTTTTATTATGTTTTTGTATGTGCTGGAACAGTGGCTGGGGCAACCCTGTCAGGTGGGCGGGGTACAATTATTATTATTATTATTATTATTATTATTATTATTATTATTATTATTAAGGTAAAGGTAAAGGGCCCCCTGACCATTAGGTCCAGTCATGACCGACTCTGGGGTTGCGGTGCTCATCTCGCTTTATTGGCTGAGGGAGCCGGTGTACAGCTTCTGGGTCATGTGGCCAGCATGACTAAGCCTCTTCTGGCGAACCAGAGCAGCACATGGAAACGCCGTTTACCTTCCCGCTGGAGCAGTACCTATTTATCTACTTGCACTTTGCTTTTGAACTGCTAGGTTGGCAGGAGCAGGGACTGAGCAACGGGAGCTCACCCCGTTGTGGGGATTCGAACCACCGACCTTCTGATCGGCAAGTCCTAGGCTCTGTGGTTTAACCCAGTGTTTCCCAACCTTGTGCCTCCAGCTGTTTTTGAACTACAACTCCCATCATCCCTGACTAGCAAGACCAGTGGCAAGGGATGATGGGAATTGTAGTCCAAGAACAGCTGGAGGCACAAGGTTGGGAAACACTGGTTTAACCCACAGCGCCACCCGCGTCCCAAGATGATGATGATAATGATTGAACCTCCACTGCTTGGGACCACTGTATTCTGCAGGTAGCAGTCTAGGGGCAGAAAACAACCCAAGTCTCTCTCTCTTTCTCTCTCACACACATTCAGATACTATGGATAAATTGTATGATTCTGGTCTGTTTTGGTGTTCCCCTTTCAATGGGATAGGATTCAACCTTTTAATTTTTGTTGATGGATGAACACTTTTATTACTCTCATGTTTTGTTCTGTGTCTCGGGTTTCAAATGTTTGATAAGTTTCCCCATATTCTAATCATTTTGTAAGTTGCTTTGAGAGGCTGTGTATAAAGTGGTGAGCAAATCACCACCACCTGCGCTGAGCACAGTCGGATTTCCTTGTGAATAAAAATGCATAGGACTCCTACCACATGATGTGGAAATTAAGATCCAAAAGTAACTGTGCTGCTCCCTAGTAACACAACTTACCCCCAGCCCCCCCCCCAGCTAAAGTCTGCCCTCCCTAAAAATGCCCCCCAGATGTAATGATGATTGATCTGGGGCGTGTGCATTTGCAAGATGCAACCCTGCTTCCTGAATGATGCTTTCCGGAGGCAGATGGCCAGCAGCGGTCTGTTGCCTTTCCAGAATGTCGACGAAATAGCCATACAATAAAATGCAAATGAAATACCCAGGAGGACACGTTGCTCCTTTTCCTTATAAGTGGAGCTGTATTTTTAAACCACACCTTGATTAAAATTTGGCAGGACTACCAGGACCAGATAAAGTTGCAGCGGTAGCGGAGGGTGGACATGGGACTGCGTCCAGCCCATGAGCTGCAATTGGCGATCTCTGCTTGCATCATTTTTTCCACCGATTCGGAAATATTACATCAGGCTCTAAAAGGTGGAGATCCCCCCCCCCCAATCTCTCACTCTTCTCTGCTTCAGTGTTTAGCATAGCGCTGGTGTGCATTGCAGGCTTCCTGTGGCCCTTTTATAAGCTGCCAGAACAGGAGTGAACCTGATAGTAATGATTCTGGCAACACAGAGCCCCCCTCCCCAAACACACATCCTTATTCAATTTGCAGGAATAGCAGGTCAGGTCAGTGAGTCTCTTCACCATTACACAGTACAGCTGGAACCAACCGGGGTTTGTCTGAGTTCCAATGTTTTTGTCATTGCCCATTAGAATATTAATAACGCTGCTAAGAATTTCCTTGCATTTGCCCTTTTTGCAGCAAGTACTGAGAGGGGTGACTTTATGGTTTATCAGAAGCACAGGTTAGCTAATGCAAATACCTTTTGGAAGAGTGACTCATTAATCAAGGGTGTGGGCCGAGGGTGGAGTTGGCAAGAGTCTGGGCACAGCGGTTCTTACGCAGGAGGATGCCATAATGTTATCGCTGAGGAAATCCATGTTTGACCCTGATTACTAACCACACCCCCTCTAGTTCCTGAACCTTGTAGAAGGAATAAGTAAAGGGTTGTTTTGTACACTCATTAGAAGGGAGTTGTGAAAGTAAGTCCTGACCCTCAAACAGCCTACGTGTTTGTCCCCTTTCTGTAAGGCAGGAGAACACTGACAGAAGATTCTCAGGTGGTTTGCCACGGGCTGCCAACCAAGTGAGATGTTTTTAATTGATTACACACCTGTGTTTTAACCAACAATGTAACAAATCAAATGCATTTAAATCCATTTGTGAGGATCAAGGGGAAAGTGAGGGCACAATATGATGTATTAGGATTTTGGGGTGTGTATGTGCCCAGTTCCACAAAATGTCCTCATAGACTCAGGACCGAACTTTTGGCACATAATTTGGTGTCATGTACTTCAGATGTGACCTCCCATTGTGAATAGCAGGCAGGGAGTGATTCCAATGGGGGCTGCAATTGGAGTGAAGAGTTTATTATAGTGGTACCTCAGGTTACATACGCTTCAGGTTACAGATGCTTCAGGTTACAGACTCTGCTAACCCAGAAATAGTACCTCGGGTTAAGAACTTTGCTTCAGGATGAGAACAAAAATTGTGCTCCGGTGGGGCAGCGGCAGTGGGAGGCCCCATTAGCTAAAGTGGTGCTTCAGGTTAAGTACAGTTTCAGGTTAAGAACCCGAGGCACCACTGTATTACCATTTTTTGAATTTATACCCTGCCCTCCTTCTCCCCAAGGATCCCAGGTGGCAAACGGGTAACCAGTTTAAAAACAAAAGCAGAAAACATTTCAAAACAGTTAAAACTTTATAAAATCAATTGCAATCAAAAACATCTGAAAGCAGTTTCAGTTACAAACATCGTAAGAGCAATTACCGTTAAAAACGTTATTCCATCCAATGATCATGGGGTCACCAGGAACGGTATTCTTCAGCCACCAAATGCTTGTGCGAAAAGGAATGTTTTCAGATTCTTCCTCACTAGGGAGGGCATCCCACAACCTGAGAACCATCACTGAAAAGGCCCTGTCACAGTTCAGCATCAACCAGGAAGTCCCCAGTGGTAGTGCCACCAACAAGGCCTCGCTTGATGATCATTGGGTCTGAGATGACTAACCCCTCTTTTCCCCATGCTATAGTCCTGGGCATACGGCTGTGGCCACTGTGCAATTGGGTATCCCAATTCTATGGGGTTCTTTTTAGTAAGATTAAAGCTTACTGGGAAATGATATATAATGAATTGAAAAATATGTTTAAAAGAACATTTGTAAAAAACAACAACCCAGAAGCTTTCCTTTTGTAAATTACAGGAACAGAACTACCCAAACTATACAGAAGCTTATTCATGTATGCCTTTGGCCAGGGCACAGTCTGACTCCCTCCTTTGGCAATCTTCACAGAACTCTAGCCCAATGGTTGCCATCAATTTGATTTGAATTAATTATATAATGAAATGATTTAAGAATGTTGTATTATTTTATTGCTGTTAGCCGCCCTGAGCCCGGCTTCGGCTGGGGAGGGCGGGATATAAATAAATATTATTATTATTATTATTATTATTATTATTATTATTATTATTACAGCAGCAAGAATGTTACTTGCCCCCGAATGGAAAGAAGTAGAAGTCCCAGTAAAAGAAGAATGGATACAAAAACTTTTGGAATATTGCAGAAATGGCAAAACTTACTGAAAAAATAAGAAATCAAGATAACAAACTTTTTATAAAAGAATGGAAATTGTTCATTGAATTTTTACAGACAAATTGTAAACAGATAAGAACACTGGCAGGATTACTGTAACAACCTGCATAAGAGTTTACATTAAAAGTAGATGAATAAATGAACAAATTAAGTTAAATTGGATATGCAGAAAATATTAAAAATAAATTTAAGGAACCGCAGAAAGAGGGGGAAGGAAGTCAAGTTTTGAAATGTTAAAATGACCGTAAAATCATCGAAATGTTTAAACCTGAAAATCATATTTTTTTAAAAAAAAAAAATCATATGGGGCACCTATGCATGCATGCAAAAATGCTTGCAGGTACCTCTTTTCAGGTTGGTGGGATAGAGCATAATTGGGGGCAAGCCCCCTTCACACACATAGGGATTTAGTTTCATACAGTTGCCTGGGTCACATATTCACATTTACAGACGGGAGAGCCTATTGGAAATCACTTTAGGAGCAAAGACCCATTTCTCTTTAAAAGTTGGCCGTATCCTGCATTAACAGTATGCACTCATCTTTGTGAGTCATCACAAGAGAGAAATTTCATCTGGCACTTCTCTTTTCCCTCTGTATTTTGCGAGGTCAGGCCTGTACTTTGATAGTAAAAGTATGTAAATCTTTTGAGTCTTCTGGGGCTGGTATAAAAAAGAAATCCAGGGTGATAATAACTGCACACCTGCTTTCTCTTTGCCACTAACAGATTTGATTAAAAGATGACCTATTTAAAAAGAAAGAGTGAGAGAGAACAATTAGTCTGGGTCATTGTGCCATTGAAATATTCCCTTAGTTGCAAATTCGCATTGTTCTTCCGGATGGGCTGTTGTGAATATAAAGTAGTCACCATGGACAGCAGCCTTGACATGTTCAGATGGGTGGGCTGAAGCTACAAATGCCTGCAAATCGAGACAATGAGGCAGAAACAGATTTCTTTTGATACCACCTTTACCTACTCTGCATCTGGCTTATTTACAATCCTATTGCACAAAAGGCTCTACTTTATAGTCTATAAGAAAGCCCAGCCTTTTATTCTGCTTTTACATAGTTCTTGCCTGACATTCTTGTCGCCCATGTTATTCCCAGGAGATCCTGGCATGGCGAGAGAGGCATTTATAAAGAAGAGCTGCCTTGTGTCGATCATCTCCTAATTCACAACAGCAAACAACTGTCTCGTTAAGAAGAGACTCCTACTTTAAACCGGAATTCTTGTGAAGTATTTTTTTTTACCACTTTATTGTATGGGTTTTTCCTTTCCTTTTGTCACACAATGGAATAAATACTCTTGCACATCATGCCAATCTCTGAGCGATGTGATATTCCAGAGGTTACAGCCACTAACCCAGGGCTTGTGTTTCTTTTGGAATGAGGGACAGCAGAGACTGTGGTGTCTTTATGATAATATGGATTTTTTTACACATATCTACAACCTGAGACTACAATGGAGGGGTTCACAGCATTAACACCCCAAGAAGGTCTCGCTTCTCCCATAGCCACAGCCAGGGGAACCAACTTGGGCCCCAGGTTATGGGTGCCCATGCATGTGACATAATGACATCATGTTGCGACGTGACATCATGACGTTACACGCGCGCCCCCGGTCCCGGAAACTGACTTCTGGCAACTTGCAGACTTAACATATAGAATAAGAGAACAAGACAGAGCATACATTTAAAGAGGATTGGAAATATGGGAAATAATTGTGTACAACTGAAAATGCTGGCAGCATTAGGATCAATTCAACAGTGTAAATCAGTTTTGATGGATGCAATAATGGAGTACTGATTGGCATAGTTTTTTGTAAAATATGCAGGGATTTATGATATGTAAAATGAACCATGGAAAGAGAAGAAGGGAAGTCATTGATACCTTAAGGATGTAAAATGAGTATTTTAAATCAGAAAATTTAATAAACATTTTATATCTATCTATCCATCTATCTATTCTTCTATCTATCATCTATCTATCTATCTATCTATCTATCTACCTATCTATCTATATGGAAACTGACTTCTAGTCAGGTTCTGAGACATCACAAGACCTTGGAAAGCATCTCCACAGTCTCGTGAGGCCTCGGACGTGAAGCCAGGTCCCTTTCATTTTCTTTGGCATACAGTGCCATCATGTCTTCAGATTTTCCATGAGGGACAGGAACATGCTTTTTCAAAATGCAAACAAAAACTGATTTCATCAACTTTTGCACAAAATCCCTGTTGCCTTGATGTGTATAGTACATTAAATCTACACTGAACTGCAAATGCTTTAAATCAAGATTCCTGAATATACCTCTAATGTTTGAAGACTTGATTGAGAAGCCATTGTGTGTTAAGAAGCCATTGTGTGTTAAATTAATACCACTTGGTTATTGAGAACACATGCAATGAGTGTTAGCAACAAAGTCATAAATTCAAAGCTTTGCCATCCCAGCTCCACTGAGGCCAGATTCTTTGACTTTTCTTCTCACATAGAGTCTCCATCTCACTGGCTTCTGTCAAGTCACAATTAGTTCATGGAAAGCTAACCTGAAAGAAACATGTTTGCAATGAACAACTAATATTCCAACAGAGCTTAGTCTTGTTTTAATAAGCAAATATTTGCATGCCAAAGAAATAAATACCAGCTTATTAATGCTAATATGCTAGTCACTGGGAGTCAACCATTTTATTGAAAACAGCTTTCTGGCAATGGGCATTTTGAGAGCTGGAAAGAAAATAGTTTGTCATCCCAAAAAAGAGCAGAATTCAATACTACAATCAGCATGGGGCTTTCAGCAAGATGGCAACCCTGTGTCAAATTTGCTCCACCAACCCCAAATGCATCGTGAACTTTCTTAGTGTTCTGGAGTCATGACACTTCACTTTCCCGCTCTTACCAGTGACAGCCAATAATGTAGAGAAGCGGTAGGAAAATTGCTGTTGAGAAGAGGTGTCCCTTGCACAGATTGAAGGCTCTGCAGTCCAGCAGAGGCTTCAGTCAATGAAAGTCCTTCATACAATGGAGTGATTTGGGCTATTTCAGTTATTATTTTATTATTGGGTAACATGCTCTGGGACCTGCTGGTGATGGGTGGGTGATTAATGCACAAAACAAATGAAACTGGGAGGTATTTTTACTGATCCTTCCCCCCACAGTCCTCTGTGAAGCCCCCCAAACTGCTCCAGATGGTTAGGGGACCCTTTGGGAGAGTCCTTTGGCACAAGGGCTTCAGGAGGAAGGGGCATCAGCAAAACCACCTTCCTCCCAGTTCACTGATGGAAGCCTCTGCTGGACCAAAGAAGCTTCCATACACAAGAGGTACACTACTGCATAAACTCATGTTCTGGGCAAGGGAATCTGACCATGAGTTTGTTGTAATGTCTGCTTCCAGCTATAGAGCTGACCCTAAGCAGAGTGCTGCCTATGAGTTCATGCAATGTTCAGAAGAATCATATATTGCTAATGTCGCAGCCCACTGGACATTGGACAGTGATCCAGGAAACATCTTCCCTTGCCTTGCCTATACCTATCCATGAAAGATATCATGGTACAAGTTCACTAGAAAGTACACTGGCTCTGTCAGCACGCTGAAGCAAAATCCAGTTCAATGTAAGGCACGATTAAAAGACAGAATGGGGGGAAAACGGGTGCACATGCAATGCCAAAATCTATTTAGAATATTATATGTGGTTCTGGTCATCCCATCTTAAAAAGAAAAGGTTGTGAACTTTTATATAGGAACAGACTGCTGAGAACACATTAAATTGTCAGTGCGTTAGGTACACATTAAATACATAAGTAAGGGAGTGGTGGTGTAAGTGGGAAACTGACAACTCTGGATGAAGGTTTGCAGCCTGTCTTAGATGGGGTTGCATTTACCACAAAGGACAAAGTTCACAGCTTAGGGCACCAACTGGGGATGATCAGGTGATAGTGGAGGCCATGGATACTATTTATAAGCTTAGGCTGGTACACCAGTTGTGACCCTATCTTGGGCCTTGTGTCACTTACCCATGCAATGTGACTAGTGCCATCTAGTCACCATAACACACACCATGTGGAGCTGCCTTTGAAGACTGTTCAGAAACTTCAGTTATTACAAAATGCTGCCACTCAGTTACTGGTTGGAAGCTAGGCAGTCAGAACATTGTACCAATTGCAGGGGTTGCCATTGCATTTCTGGGCCCAATTCCAAGGACTCCTGATGACATTTTAAACCCTGAATGGTTCAGGGATAGCTTTACCTTAAGGACCACCTGCACTCATAGCTATCTGCCCCAGGGATGGATCTACTATGAAAATAATGAAGCTTAAGCTTCAGGACCTCTAATCTCAAACAAACCTCTTGAAGAAGATAACAGTGGCTACCTAGACCTTGTTGCTGTTGCAAAGGGGGCCCTATGACAGCTTCAGGGACCCAAAAATTCACTTCTGCCACTGATTTGCCCATAACTTAAGATCTCCTTGGAAGCCCTGTTAAGATACCCATCTGTTAGAACAATACAGTTGGTGGGAAATAGATCAAGGTCTTTTCTGTGCCCCACAGCTGTGGAATTCAATCCCAAGTGAGATCAGACAAGCCCTATCTGTCAGTACTTTCTACTCTGGTCTTTAGTACTGACTATAACTTATGCTGGGTTCTTATTACTGTACGGTTGATGCTGACTTTTAATAATACTTTGACGGAAATGGGTGTGTCAAATGTTTAAAATGGTTTTAATATTCACTCTAAAATAATATTAACTGATGACGGTTTGCAAACTGCCTTGGGAGGCTCCTCCCCCTCCCCTTAAAAAGTGGTCTATAAATCTACAAGGGGCTGTAAATGGTTTTTTTGGGGGGGGGTTACAGGAGCACAGAAACAACAACAAAAAGGTCTTGCACAGGGAGAAAGGATCTCACTGTTTTAAGCCACTAATGTGAACATACCCTTGTTCCCAAGGTATCCTGAAGCAACCCTGGATATTGCTGTTGTGGCTGTTGAGTGATGCTGGACTGTTGCTGTTGTTTAGTCATTTAGTCATGTCGGACTCTTTGTGACCCCATGGACCAGAGCACGCCAGGCACGCCTGTCTTCCACTGCCTCCCACAATTTGGTCAGATGCTGGACTAGAGGAGTCAAAAGCCACCCCTGAAAAGTGCAAAAAAAAAAGAAGGAAAGAAGAATCTCCTCCCGCTGGAGTTATTGTGAGTCATCCCATCCTCTCGTTTGGTCTCCATGGTCACTTCCACAGGCTCAGAAAGAAGAAGAGCAGGACAGTAAGACAACAGGTATGCGTAGTCCTGCCCCTTTTTTTTGGCTGTGACATTGAGAAGTGGGGGCCTGGGAGCTGATTTATATATTTTATCTTCAGAGTTTGCTTTGCTTTTTCAAACGCACAAACTAAAGAACAAATGCAAGACAAGAGAGAGAGAGAGAAAGAGTACAATAATATTGGTTAAACAAGGTAAAATGAGGCAGAAGAACCAGTAAGGTTCTGTTCCCTAGGTGTTTTGTTGTTGTTATTGTTGTTGAGAGAAACTTACAAGAAAAGGGGCAGCAAATGTTGGCCCTCTTCTGTATCTGCCAGTTAAGTGTTTAAGTGTTTAAGCTAAGGGTCTGCTAGAGGAACAATCAGCCTCCCCAAAAGAACTCTGATGATCAACAGCACATTCCACAGCAGAACCGGATGGATGGAGCGGGGGGAGCTTTCACTGTCTCCTGGGATTTGTGCCTTCATCTGACAGCCCAAAATGTAGAAGTTAATGACAGAAGTTAACACTTTAGATCACCAGGTCATGCTTCCTTGCCTGCCACCACACTCCCTTGCAGCGAGTAAACACACCGGCCCATGGACTGGAAATGGGCCCTCTAATATTTCCGCAACATAAACAGTGATGGAATGGGAAAACAGTCTGTTTATTCTCTGAGAGCTAGCAGATGGGGGTTTCCCCTGGTTCTCATTCCGTGTCTCTCTCTCTCTCTCTCTCTCTCTCTCTCTCTCTCTCTCTCTCTCCCCAAATCCTCCTATAGCAATACTGGAAATAAGTGTGTCCTGTTGCAGCATGACTGTTGATAATGGATGTAGGCTTTGGATAATATTTGGAAAATTGACACAGATGAGCAATTGCAGAAGTGTGTTTGTCCAAGGTTGGGCAGATTTTCAGAAAGCTTCAAGGGTAGAAAGGAGAGGCTTCTCTGCAGTCATTGTTCATTATGGGTCAGTGTTGCGTTAAGGTCATTGAACGTGTACCTGAACACATCTAGAGTGGAACTCATGTCCGTTGGGAAGTTTTGTTACTATGATCCTGCTTATAATTTACAGCAATGGAAAGCATGTAGCGGTTAATGCATGCACACAAATGCTTTGTTAATCTCAATGCTTTTCTCTTTTTTTAAAGCACAGTTTCTGGAGGGGGGATTGAGACTGGAGAAGGGTGGGGTGGCGTTATGAGAGGGCATAGCTCTTTTTTCATTTGCTGCTTCCCTGTTCCAAATCTCCCTCCCATGGCTTTTCCCACCATAAAGGCCGCTGAACACTTTCAGGGCAGAAGAAAATGTAGGAGAGGTTGTAGTGTCCGCCTGCCTCTCCAAAAGATAGGGCATCCCATTAAAGGAAACCAGGAGGAGTGACTTCTTTCCATACGGCCAGGCAGGGGCTTGGGCCACAGCATTCCTCTGAGCCAGTGTGGGGTAGTGGTTAAGAGTGGTAGACTTGTAATCTGGTGAACCGGGTTCGCGTCTCCGCTCCTCCACATGCAGCTCCTGGGTGACCTTGGGCCAGTCACACTTCTCTGATGTCTCTCAGCCCCACTCACCTCACAGAGTGTTTGTTCTGGGGGAGGATGGGAAAGAAGATTGTTAGCCGCTTTGAGATTCCTTAGGGTAGTGATAAAGTGGGATATCAAATCCAAACTCCTCCTCCTCCTCCTCCTCCTCCTCCTCCTCCTCCTCTTCAAGGTGGCAATCCCTGGGGGAGTCCCCCTGTTTGGTGTAAGTCATAGGACTCCCCCCACTGCCAGGCTGACCCTGATTCACTTCCTGCAGGCAGATCAGAAGTCAATGGTTATGCCCAATGCTTGTGCCAAACTTTGTACACATGTTGTGACTTTATTTGACCCAATTAAGCTGTGTTGTGTCTGTTCATCTTATGCAGTCAAGGGGTGGTGGGGATGTGGAGCCTGGGCATGCAACTAGGTGTTCTGAGTTCTAAATAACAAACACGCCTCAGAATCCAACCCCCCTACAATTACTACTTATTAACTTCATTTACTAGCGATACACCCAAGTCCTCAGACGTGTGTTTTAGAAATCATGATATTTGGTAAAGGAAATAAATACTGCATTGGTTATCATCTGGTTCATGAACCTCTGGACTATGCTGCCCTCATGTTTTTGATCCTATCTCTGCAAAAATGAGACAGAAATGTAGTGGGGGGAGTTGATAAAGTTAGGCCTGCATCTCACATGGCCCAGCAGAATATATTTGGTAGGTTTGCAAATTACCAAAAGCAACCGCCGTGGCCTAGTCCTATGCCCTAAGCAGCAACTTGCTATACAAAAATCAGTGTGTGAAACATTTCACAGCATGGAGATAAGCCTGATAACTTGGCTTTGCAAAACCCAGGAGCAGGGGCTAGAAAAAGCACAGGGAACTCTAATACATGGTATGTGGACTGAATGTTGCCTGCTTCTGTCAACCCTGCGATTGTCTGTTCGTCAACCAGCTAGCCCTTACTGCCAGAATACAGTTTGTGCTGGGATGCAGACTTTGTTTATTTCTCTCCTCTGTTCTGCACAAGACGCAACCAGCTTTTGAGAAGCAGCCTGTCAGTGAAAATCAACGTTTTGTGCTGAAGCCAAAGCTGACTGCTTTGCTTAATTAGTGCTGACTTGTTAGGGCAACCTTCTCTGTACTTGCTCCTTAGTCACAAGGAAGTGTCCTGAACACTTTTCATTCTCCCCCTCCCCCGCCCACCCCGTCCCATCGTGCATGTTTCAAAGTCACATTGTCTCCTTTGCAAAAGAATGTTACTCAACCCTATTAAAACAAAAGTGGGATCATTTGGAAGGAATGTGTGGTTTCGAGGCATGTGGCTTCCTTTCTGCCGCTCGGCGAGGTATCGCAATTTGCCATCGGCTCAGGGAACCTTCTGACTGGAGCAGATTCAGTGGGCAGCTGTGCTGTGTGTCATAACTCAGTCAAAAGATAACACCTGAGATAACACCCGTCAAGGCATGACTTAGGCACGCGCCATTGATGTGTGTCAGAAAACACACTGGCAGGTATGTCTTCGAGCTCCCAAATGTTGTAACTGCAGAATTATACGCTCTGTGGAATGGTTCCAGCATTCCGAGCAAGAACCAACAGAGTGCAGCAATTCGCAGAAGTGCGCTGACATCATGCGCACTCGATGACGGAGGAAACATTTGAGGCACAGAATGTTTTCTTGCTTTCCTTTCCTGCAAAAGGAATTGTGAAATCTGCATTCCAGGAGGAAAACTCAGAACCTGAAATGTGAATGAAGTTTAGCGCAGAAGTGTCTGGACTGAAAAAGCAACACACACACACCCTTCACCAAGGGACACACTTTAAAGTAAAATGAGACCTATCACAAAGCACAAAGTCAGTCAAGAATCTCCAAGGATCTCTTAAGTCTCATGTAGTATGGCTTCCAGAGGCCTTGGATGTCACTTATCAGCCTCAGCCACTGCATCTATGAAATGGGAAGAATAATAAAATACTGTACCTTCTCATCCCCGTGCAGCCCTACCTATGTAGCAGTTGTTTGGTAGGCTGCAGGGAGTGTTGCTTCTAATGGATAAGGTAGTATGTGAGGAAAGTGAAAGGGGAAGTGTGCTTGTGACAAGGAGGACACAGGTTTGTGTATATTTTTATGAGTAAATGTGTGTGGCAGCACACGCGCTGTCCACCAGCAGAGACCCCACCCACTGGCATGTAGCCCTCTTGGCCAAATAGGCTTCCAAACCTCTCCATTACATAGATTTGCATATGGTACATGAATGAATGAAATCTTTAGAATGCCTAAGTAGAGCAGAGTAAGCCTGCCAGTTTGATCTTCTGATAAGCTTGAACAGCTTCCTGGCTGGTGTTACTTTTGCTTTACAACTGCACGAAATTGCGCTCGGCAGTTGAAACCCAAGGTTTGCAAGAGACTGATTGTCAGAATTTTAGAGTTTCGAATTTGCAACTACAGCGGATCAAGTTAAAACATTTATTTATTCACTTATTCATTATTTATTTATTTATTCATTTGTGACTTGCGACCCTGCCTAAGGCAGGGTTACGTTATTAAAACACAACATTTAAAAGAGTTTAAAACAATTTCAGTCATGAAAGTAAGCCCATTTCCTACCGACAAGCATAAAGGATAAGCCAAAGCAAATATCCAGGTTACAATGCCTCGTTTTGCTTCGGACTGACAAAAATGTCTGCTTTATCCTTGCTTTAATACACCACATTATTGTCATTTTAAAAAAATGATCTAACTGCTCTGACTTTTTGTTTATGTGGGCCATTCCATTTTCATATACAGTGGTACCTTGGTTGTCAAACTGCTTGGCTCCCGAATGCAGCAAACCCAGAAAGCAAGTGTTCCAGTTTGCGAACGTTTTTTGGAAGCCGAATGTCCGACGCTGCTTCCGTGGCTTCTGATTAAGTGCAGGAAGCTCCTGCAGCCAATTGGAAGCCACGCCTTGTTTTTGAACGGTTCCAGGAGGGAGGCGATACCTATCAGGGCCGTACCATTCAGGAATGTTGGTGTTTAAATGGTCAGTAATGCCCACCAATTCGGAATGAAGAAGTGGCAAGTGGGATGCAGATGCTGAACTCTTTTTCTACCCCCCGAAACACAGTGGCCCCCTCTTGAGGGTCTCTTGGGACTCTTATATGAGTTTGTGACCAAGTCATTGGCCCCTAAGTAACATTTAAAAAGAGTGCTTGATGACTCAGGGTCATTTTGCCACAGTCCCATTAAACAAACATCCGGCCAGGTGTACAACAGAAGATAATGGCTGAAAGGACAGAATAGGTGCAAATTCGCTTCTTTTGTATGGGCTTCTTCATATCATTTGTAGCAGAGCCTGCCTTAATGGGCACGGCATAATTATTATCTGTACAGCTGTGGAAGAAAAACAGACCTAATTTGGGGGAGGGCGAGGGGGCTGAAGGTGTACAAATCAGCCATTCCAGATGAAATTGCTTTCTCAAGGGGTTAGGTGAATTGGCTAATGAACTTACATTGAGCGATGGGCAATTACGTCTCAAAAGTCAAGGGGGGATATGAATAGAGATTTGGGAGGTTTGTTCTTATTTTGAGGAGGCAGGAACAGTGACCTCAATAATTACCACTAAGCGCAACTGCTTTGTGCTTTTTAATCAATATCCCTTAGCAGGAAAGAGCTGTAAAATGGCTAGGTTTAACCAAAATAGCTGTTTTGATTTTGAGTCATGAGGCCAGATGAAGACCTCCTCTCTACGTGAAGAAGTGTTCCTGGCACACAAGCAGTGAGGTAAACTGTGGGAAGAGGTAGGATAGAAAATATTTCTTCTTCTTCTTCTTCTTCTTCTTCTTCTTCTTCTTCTTCTTCTTCTTCTTCTTCTTCTTCTTCCTCCTCCTCCTCCTCCTCCTCCTCCTCCTCCTCCTCATCATCATCATCATTGCAACCTGATGTGAACTATGCCACCACCTCTGATTTTTATTTTTGTGGGAACAAATACCCTAGGCTTCAGACTTAAAAGTTCTCTGCAAAATTTCTTGCAGTTGTTAGGTGGAGCACATTAAAAATGAACAGCCCTTAAATCAAGTTTTGTACCCATCTTGTTCACCTTTGATCAAAACATGGTGATTTGGATGGATTATAGCCATCATATGTTATGCTATGCTATAGTCCTATTGGAACATTGAAGTGTCAGGCATAGCTCTAATGGCTTTAGCCCAAACGTAGCAGAGTTTTCCTGCACAGCGAAGAAGCTAGTTGAGGTGGAAATGACTAGTCAGCTAGACTCAGAATAACTATTTACAGGATTTATTAAAAGGAAAAATAAAACCAGCAGAGTTTCTGCACACAAAACAAAGCAAAATAAATCCTTTCTTTCTCTCTCTCTCTTAACCATACACAGCACTTCTTCTCCTAACACAAACTGTGCTAGCATTCCTAGATAACAGAGTTGAGTGCTGCTCGTTAACCAATCGGAGTAAGTAGTTTCTAGGTCAAGCAGACCTTGGCTTTCTGCCAAGAGCAAATTGACACTGCCTTGAGTTAATTGTGTGAAGCCAGAATCTGTAAGTTTTCGTGAGAATCAATTAACAGAAACTGAACACCCCCTCACAGATTCTGCTGGACAATTAACATCAAATAACACCTATGTAGGAGATTATTTTTCCAGCAAACCTAAACCCTTGCACATTTGCTTGTTCTTTATCTTTGCCAATGGTTTAGTTAATACATCTGCTACATTTTCTTCACTTGATACATAAGTACATGTGATTATATTGTCTTGTACACAGCAACGTACATTTTGGTATTTTACAGAGATATGTTTGGAACGTGCTTTGAAACCCTCTGTTTTACTTAAGGTTATACAAGCCTGATTATCAATGTAAACTTGTACTGGTTCTCCACAATTTACATTTAAATCTGCTAACAAATGCTTGAAATAAATCACCTCATTGCACAATTCACTCAATGCGGTGTACTCGGATTCCGTTGATGACACACTTACAACGTCTTGCTTGCGTGACCGCCAGCTGATTAGAGCTCCACCGACCATTATGACTAGTCCTGTGACAGATTTTCTATCTGGCAAATTTCCCCAGTCACTATCACAGAAGCAACTCAACATTTCATCCTCTGAAGAATTTAATTGTAACATATAGCCAATTGTCTGTTTGAGGTATCTCAGAACTTGTTTTACCCCTTTCCAGGCATTTAGTGTGGGTTTTGAGACCAATCTACTCAATATGCCTACTGCATAGCTAATATCAGGTCTGGACCACTGTGCTAGATACAATAAACTTCCAATTACAGAATGATATATATCAGGATGTTCAAATTCAGGACTCTCATCTATATGAAGTGTTTTTATGAAACCTGGATCCATAGGCACCACTGCCCCTTTGCAATCCTGCATCCTGTATGTAGTCAGTAGTTGTTTAACTTTGTTCTGCTGACTAATTAGGCAGCTGCCATCTTGGGCCCAGCACACTTCCAACCCTAGATATGTCCTAACCGGGCCTAAGTCCTTCACTTTGAACCTACTGGACAATTGCTTGGCAAACCTTTTAGTTTGTTTATCTGTTTTGCAAGCATACAATACATCATCTACATAAATCAGACAAAACTCTTGATCACTGCCTGTACCACGTACATAAACACAATTGTCAGCTGTACTCTGCTTGAAACCAAATGACACTAAGGCCTCATGGAAACATTTGTTCCAAGATCTTGCCGCCTGTTTGAGACCATATAGAGCTTTGTTTAATTTCAACACTCTATTGGAACCTGTCTCATAACCAGGCGGTTCGGCTAGGTACAGGTCTTCTGATATTGTTGCATGTAAATATGCAGTCTGGATATCAAAATGGTTTAACAGGAGTTTTCTCTTTGCTCCAAGCGTTAGAATCAGCCTTACACTGTCCCCCTTAGCAGTAGGGGAAAAAGTCTCGTCATAATCCTTTCCAGGCCTCTGAGAGTATCCTTGAGCCACTAAACGAGCTTTGTATTTGTACTTTCCTGTCACTAGAGGTTTAAGTTTGTACACCCACCTGCAGCCTACAATCTTTGCCCCCTCAGGCGCTGCTACTGGTGTAAAGACCTTGTGCTCATTCAGAGAGGACATCTCTTCTTCCATTGCCTGTTTCCAGAGCTCTGCCTCCTCTTTTGGTAACTTTAACACCTCCTGAAAACTCTTGGGCTCTGCAATTACACTAAACACATTTGCAGTATCTGGAGAAAAACGCACTGGAGGCACTCCTTTGTTTTGTCTTTTAGATCTTCTGGGAGAAAATTTTTCTTCTGACCCACTTTCCTCCTCAGAACTACGACCTCTCTTTTGTTGCGTAGCAACTGGTCTCTGGCTAATTCCACTTTCTTGAGAGCTCTTATCTGAACTTTCCTCCCCCTCAGACTCTGATTCTCTATGTTTACCTTCAGAGTCATGAAGCTCCTGGGAAGGTTCAAACCAAACCTCAGTGTTGGCATGTAGTCTCTCCCAGCCACTATGTTCACAAAAACTGGCATTCCTGGAGATCACAATGCCATTTGTCCCTTCAGCAAAACGGAAACCCTTTCCCAGCTCCTGGTAGCCCACAAACACTAACTGTTTGGTCTTAGGATCTCCCTTCTTTCTCATTTGTTTTGGAATTAATACCCAGGCTTTTGATCCAAACACATGCAAATGGTCAATTTTGGGTTTTTTCTGAAACAATTTAAAGTACGGAGTTGTACCTATTGTTTGATGAAAGAGCCTATTTTGGAGATAACACGCGGTGAGCATGCTCTCCCCCCAATAAGACATGGGCAAATCAGCATCATCAAGCATGGCAAACATCATATTTTGTAAAGATCTGTGTTTTCGCTCTGCAACGCCATTCTCCTCTGGGGAAAAAACGTTCGTTTTTCTATGCCCAATGCCACGCTTTTGTAACCAATCTCTAAAAGCATTTGACATAAATTCACCACCTCTGTCCGTCTGAATCCTTCTGAGTTTAAGGGACAGAAATCTTTCCACAGATGCCACCCAGCCTTTAAACTTAGTGAACACATCACCCTTATTCTTCATGGGAAAAACCCAGGAGTAACGTGTGGCGTCATCCACAATTGTTAATGAAAAACGCGATCCACCCCTGCTTACAGGAAATGGACCAATTACGTCCATGTGAACCAGCTGTAGCGGTGACTCACTAACTCTGTCACTTCTGGGGTAAGAGACTCTGTGGGTTTTAACCTTTTTACAAACATTACAATCAAGGTACTTGTTACAACTCTTTAAATTACCCCCATCAGCCAATTCAGACATTTTTAGTACACTTTTCCAGCCAGCATGCCCCAATTTCCTATGCAATAAGTGCACACAGTTGTCATGTATAGCTTTGTTATTCACTGCAGGCTGAGATTTACTGACTACTGCTGCAACTTGAGATCCTGCTTTAAGCCAAAACAAGCCTCCCTCTGACTTAGCAGTGCCTAAAATCTCACCAGCCTTCTTAATAATACAACTGTCTCCTTCAAAATACACTTTAAACCCAGCTTTTAGCAAACAATCTACAGACATCAGATCGCTCCTTAATGAAGGCACACAAAGTACATTTTGCAGGCATTCACGAAGACAAGGAACAAAAACTGCACCCCCCGAAATCACTTCAGAAGTACTTCCGTCTGCTAGAGCCACCTGGCTGCGCTGTGCTGAGTTCTTGGAAACAAACAATTCATCTGAATTTACGATGTGCCGAGACACGCCCAAATCGACCACCCAGACAGCTTGTTTCTCATCAGCAATCTTGACCTCAGCGGTCACCAGCTGAGCCGACTGTTTTCGTTTGAAGAATTTCTTTTTACGCTGCTGCTGCTGCTGATCTCGTCTCTGCTCTTGCACCGGCCACTGAGACTTGACCAACTCCGGACATTGTCGTTTTAGATGCGCTGAAGACCCACATCGGAAACAACGCCTAACAGCAAACGCTGACTCCTCACCGGTATGCTGCTTTTGCTTCACCTCCGGCACGGCATGAGAACTCCTTCCAAACCGCCCGCCTGTAGAAGCCTCTGCAGCAAACGACCTTTCTTGCCTCTTCTGCCATTCTTCAATCAAACGCCCAGTAACATAACTGACTGATAAATCACGCTCCTGTATGCCTTCTAGAGACAAAACTAAATTATCCCAGCTTTCCGGGAGAGAACTCAAAATAATAGCCACTTTCTCCTGCTGGTCTAACGCACAGTCTCTTTCCTGTAGCGCAGTAAACTTTAACTGTAAACTGTGTAGGTGTTCCTGCATTGTAACCCCAGGCTGTAACATTGCCTTGTACAATGCCTTGCGAATGAACAGCTTGGAAACCGCTGTCTCATGCACATGGAGTTCTTTAAGTGCTTGCCACACACCTCTAGCTGTCTTGATTCCCCTCACATACGGCAACTGGGAATCTTCCAGCCCCAAAACAATTGTGGCCCTTGCTCTTTGGTCTTTATCAAGGTCTTCATCATCAGGCTTCGCAGGAAACTTACTCACCACTTGCCAGAGACAATCCCTCTGCAGCACTGCCTGCATGTGTTCTGACCACAGCAAGTAATTGGAGTCATTCAGACGCTCAAAAGCCATCTGAACTGGTTGTGAGGCCATCTTGAGAGCGATGTCCCTGGAACCTGGAACCAGCTACTCACGACCACCGAGAGAGAAAACAGGAACCACAGCACCCAGCACACACACACTGCAGCTGTTGTCCTTGTGTCCACTGCATCACCAGCTCACAGCAGTCAGGAACCAGCCAGTGTCCATCTGCTGCACCAACAGGAACAACAACTTCTGGAACTACTGGAACCAACACCGTTGATGCTGACACCACCACAACTCAGGCTGGCAGCACAATACCCATAACCTCTTGGAACTTTGAAGTGTCAGGCATAGCTCTAATGGCTTTAGCCCAAACGTAGCAGAGTTTTCCTGCACAGCGAAGAAGCTAGTTGAGGTGGAAATGACTAGTCAGCTAGACTCAGAATAACTATTTACAGGATTTATTAAAAGGAAAAATAAAACCAGCAGAGTTTCTGCATACAAAACAAAGCAAAATAAATCCTTTCTTTCTCTCTCTCTCTTAACCATACACAGCACTTCTTCTCCTAACACAAACTGTGCTAGCATTCCTAGATAACAGAGTTGAGTGCTGCTCGTTAACCAATCGGAGTAAGTAGTTTCTAGGTCAAGCAGACCTTGGCTTTCTGCCAAGAGCAAATTGACACTGCCTTGAGTTAATTGTGTGAAGCCAGAATCTGTAAGTTTTCGTGAGAATCAATTAACAGAAACTGAACAGTCCTCACATTGTTGAAAAACATATTAATATCAAAAAATACAATAGATGTATAATAAATCAAACAATATAAAATAGTACCATTGCCACCATTGGCTTCAGTAGATGAGAAATGAGAGTTTATGAAATATGTGACAACGCAGTCACACGGGTGGCAAATTCCTTTGAAATGTCATTTCATTTGGCAACATGCTTTTCCCATGAAGGCATGTCCAGTTGCTATTATTCTCACAGAGAATATTATGAAATGCGCCATGCACTGAATCGCCAACAACTTTGTGTGAAAATGGAGCACATTTATAGCAGTAAGCTACTGTGACTTTGGACCCTGATAGAACAATGGAGGGTAGATGGGCGGTGTTTTGCCTTAGGAATACCCCAATTGTGCATTGTCCGATTGTTGCATAGTGACTGATAGCAACCTAAATGGTATAGAATATACCGTTCAAAGACCAAGCAAAAACAGAAAACAAGATTTATTCCACATGTTATATATTTTGCACTATATAGTCTGAATCTCCCCCCTCCCAATGCTCCCACACATTATTTCAATTGCTGATGCCTTCCAGTCATTTTGAATCCTCTGGGGGCCCCAGCTGAGCCAAAAGTGTGAAATGTTTATACCACCCTGGACATTTTCTTTCCTTACAAAGTTCTTCCTTCTTTTTGGGTGGCTATGAGATCCTGCCCATCAGGGACCATGACACAAGTGCGTTGGCATCATGGGACCATATAGTCAGAGTGGACTCTATGATGACATCACGCAGCACTTATCCACACTTCCATTTGCCCTGCCACTTCTCCCTGGGAAATTGGAGCAAATGGCAATCAGTTTTTCCACTGATTGCCATTTGTTCTAATTTATCACTAAAGAGCAGTTTTTCTGGGGGGAAATGGTGGGGCAAAGGCAAAACCACTCAGTCCCTGCTTTCTAGGCACAGGGCAAGCAGAAGTGTGGGTGAGCCCTAAGCCAAATCAGAGTGATGGTAAAGTTTCCTTTTTTAAAATAATATTTATTAAAGTTTTCAAAAAATAATACAATGTAAAATAAAAAGAAAAAATAACAAAAATACAAAAATAATTAAAAACACATAGAATTTCCATTACTTATTTTCTTTTAACTTATTTTCCAGACCTCCTCATACCTCCCTTTCTTGTATTCCAGTTCAAATTGTTAGTTCAGCAAATCCTCACCATTAGTTTTTACTTATTTCTAAACCTTTTTTTCATATCTCTTAAGCATTACAGCTGAAAACCACTTAATTTCTGTCCAACACCATTCTAACATTCTTTAATTTTACAATATTTCTGTAAATAGTCTTTAAATTTCTTCCAGTCTTCTTCCGCCGACTGATGGTAAAGTTTCCTGCCCTCTCTCTGAATGGAGAAACATCTTTATTCCTGTCCCTGTCAGGGAAAAAGTCAGGATATAAATCACCATCATCCCATTTCACACCTCCTTCCTCATTTTTTTGCTAAAACAAATGGCTCGTTTAGTAAGGCATTAAATTTCTACAAAATGTATCCTACATTTAAAATCTTGTATTCCTGCCTACTGATCCCTGCAAGATGCAGACAGTTCCTCCACATGTATTCCACTCATTATAAGGATGGCATTTCCTTACACATGTATACTGTAAAAGCTAATCCATATTTTCAGTCTCTCACTCACACTGGTCTGCAATTCAGTGCTTCCCCCAGTTTTTTCTGAGGTACTTGTTCATCTGGAGACAAATGCATCTAGAGATGGAAGATCACTGTGCATGAATGCACTTGCTGCCCTCAGAGTAGAGTCATGTCAGGTGTCCATCACCCTTCCTGTCTAAGATATCTCCCAGGAAGCAATTCGGTCATGAAGGGTCAGGCTAAGCCACACTGAGGAAAGTATCCTGCTACCTCTCCCTGCTGCAGCCATTCATCCCCAATACGAGAAGGCCCTCTAGCCATGCCCCCTAACAGGTAAAAGGAAAGGAACATTGAAGGAAGTGACTCAAAAAAGTACCCCAAACTGGGGTCCTCCAGATGTTACTGGACTAAAAGGTAAAGGTACCCCTGCCCATAAGCGCCCGTCGTGTCCAACTCTAGGGTTGTGCGCCCATCTCACCTAAGAGGCACTTCCGGGTCACGTGGCCAGCGTGACGAAGCTGCTCTGGCGAGCCGGCACCAGCGCAGCACACGGAAACGCCGTTTACCTTCCTGCTATAAAGCAGTACCTATTTATCTACTTGCACTTAGGGGTGCTTTCGAACTGCTAGGTGAGCAGTTCTGGACTAGAACTCCCATAATCTTTTACCATTAGCCATGCGATTTAGGGCTGGTGGGAATTGCGATCCACAAGATCGGGAAGGCAGCAGGTTAGGGAAGCCTGCCGCACAGTTGCTTCCACAGAGAGGAATTATTGTTTATTTGTGTGCCTCCTGCCCACAGAAATAGCTGTATGGTCCTCAACATGAGCAGTGTAATTGCATGAAAAGCTCCCTACCAATGAATTGGCTCTTGGATTAACAACAGGAGTCCAAGCACTCCCAAATTAGCTGTTTGTGAACCTGGCTACACTCAACCAAAGACTGCATGAAGCACTCTTCCGTGGGGTAAACCCCTCTTGTTGACAAAGATTTTTAAAAAGGAAAAGAGGAATTGTTTACATGACACAATTAGTTAATTCTGTTCTCTCTCTGTTTGTATGTTTATAGACTGAAATCTCAACAGAGCTGAATATCTGTAATTATCATTGTGCACTTCAGTGGTTGATGGACCTCAAATCCTTCACGATTTTGTCATTTTCGATTTTATGGTTGTCCAAACAGCATCCAGCGGCAAAAGTTATTGCTCAGAAACTGAGGGGTATCTTTCACAAGTGCTTGAGGGCAGTGGGACCCTCCTGGCTTTAGAAAGGCCCCAGTGACAGCTGTGAGTTGTGGCCATCTCTGCGGAAGCCATCATCTCTTCATGGAAGTGAGGTAAATTAGCAATCCCACCCCCCGGGTCAGCGGCAGGGACTTCTTTCCCAGGATTCTTCCCCACCCCTGAGTCCGCAGTGGGAAGGTGAGTACCTTCCCCATGTGTCTCCTTCACTCACAGACCTCTTAAGCATCTTGGAGGGGCATTTTGCTACTGAGAAGGGCAATGTGAGACCTTAGTAGGAAGCTGTAGCAAGTGGTGAAAGAAGTCAGGAGGAATTTAGATCAAAGGTGTGGAGTTACATTAGGAGTTTAACAGGCCGTGGGGCTGACAGGCAGTGGGAGTGAGGGCAACTCATGAATCAAGGCCACCGGAATGGTGGATGGATGAGGGAAGGGAGGGCCATGTAAACTAATTGTAAACGCATGGGCCAAAATTGGCTGGAGAAGGGTGCGGACAGCTTCCAGATGGATAGCTGCACTCGTTTGTTGTTGTACCAAAACAACAACACCAAAAAGGGACTAACAAATCAATTGTGACATGAGCTTTTATGGCTTAGAGGCTGAGACTGCTTTGTCAGATGAGCGAAAGGGTATCCTCTGCTCTGGAGCCTGCAGATCAACTGAAGGGATGGGGTGGAACCAGTAATCAGCTAGTCCCTAAATCCCCCTGCAGATTAATTTTTATTTTGTTTTTTTACAAAAAGAGAGGGGGAAACATCAATCACTTGGCAATAATTGTCCACCATCAAGAAGCTGTGCTTTATCCATTTTACACTTATTTCCAGACTCTCTTTTTGTCCCTTTCAGCTCCCTTCTCCCTCTCTTCTTTACTTCCACTGCAATCCACTTACCTAGGAATCAATGGGGCTTACTTCTGAGTAGGCCTATATGGCAGTGGATGATGTATCTCAAATCCTTCAATATTTGTCATTTTTTATGTTATGGCTGTCCCAAAAACATCCAGCAACATCATGCTTTAAAATCCACTGTGAAGAGTTTAGTTTAAGCATGATACAAAAAAGTAATACCGTATTTCCCCCTCTATAAGATGCCCCCATGTATAAGATGCCCCCTATTTGGGGGGACTCAGATTTAAGAAAATGGGGGGAGATGTATCCGTGTATAAGACACCCCCTAATTTTTGACATTCTTTTAAAGGGAAAAAACCTAGTCTTATACACGGAACAATATGGTAATAGCACATGCAAAAACACACATGTTTCCAGGTCCATTATGAGAAAACAGAAATTTTGGCACAATTGGGATATTTTAGCTGAAAGGTTGGACAAAAAGTGAGGGTGAATGAATAACTGGGACCACATTCCTCTTCCCAGACCAAATGCATACAAGATAAAAACTTAGTGACCATTCCCAGTGGACAACTTCATTCAGGTTGCAAATTAACTGCTCAAGAACACTTACAGACGGTTTTATTTCTTTTCCCTTATTGAAAATTAATAACGTCAATGAAGTGAACATGGTCTTTCCGTTTATGTTGCTATAGATCCCTGCTGTGCAATGGAATGAACGTGTGTGTGTGTGTGTGTGTGTGTGTGTGTGTGTGTATCTGGCACTGACTACGTCTCCCTGGAAGTCTTTGAACACTTGCTGGAGTTTGCCCAGCTGTCCTTGCAATATAGGAGAGCAAAGGCTGCCAGCCACACCTTGAGGGAGATTATCTTCATTTTATACTTGCAATTGCAGTTGCAGAGAACCATATGGTCCCCTTGAAAGCAAAGCTATTCCATCCAACCACATATTCTCGGCCTGAAAGTTTGCATTTTTATCTGCCACGCCATAGTAAATATGGGATGATTAAATGACACCTAGTCATTTCCACCTCATTGCCACTGGCAATCTGCATGCACTTTATTAAATGTGCTAGAAATGTATTTTGCCGATGGAATGCAGCAGGGGGTTTCCATCTCAGAAGAGATTTAAATCTTAATTAAAGTAGTACTGCATGAACAGCTTGGTTTTGCATGGTAGAAACAATGGCTCTTTGCAAGAAGCCATTTCTTGGGATTAAGGTACAAATTTTGTTGTTTAGAAACTGGACTTTCTGGCTCTCTGGCATTTGATTTGATTATTTTCCATTCCCTTATTAATAATATTTTAGCTTTTTTGTATTGCTTCTAGGTACGTCTGTCCCTGGTCAGTGTCCTATGTGTTTGTCCATAAAGTCCATCTTGTCCTATTTCAGCATTTAAAAGGTGAGGCTTTTTTTAAAAAAAACAACAACATGCAAGGAAATTTAAATATTATTTTTGAACATCCATTTCTCACATGGTGCACATTTTAAAGTATAGTTTATGCTAAAACGCACACTTTATACGGAATTTTGGTACTTTTTAAAGCTGAGAACTGCACCAAAACATTCAAAGAAGGGTGAAATCCAAAGGAGAATTGGATTCTAATCTGCACATTAGTCCAAGACATGCAGTCCAAGACATTGCTGCCCTTCTACACATTGCCAACAAATGAGGAAATCCATCAACAAAATAAAAAAGAGGGCACAGATTTGCTTAAAATCTGCATTGCCCATTTTATATGTAGAAACACATGTTTAGAAGTACCGTATTTTTCGCCCTATAGGATGCACTTTTTCCCCTCCAAAAATGAAGGGGAAATGTGTGTGCATGCTATGGGGCGAATTCAGGCTTTCGCTGAAGCCTGGAGAGCGAGAGGCGTCGGTGCGCACCGACCCCTCTCGCTCTACAGGCTTCAGGAAGCTATCCACAAGCCTTGCGTGCCCGGAGGGAGTTCCCGCGGGCTCGCAAGGCTTGCGGGCAGCAGCCTGCAGGCTGAAGCATGGGGCGCCCTCCGGAGGACGCCCCGTGCTTCGCGCAGGTGTCTGCAAGCCCTGCGCGCCCGGGGGGAGTTCCCCCAGGCGCGCAAGGCTTGCGGGCGGCAGCCTGTTCTGGGGGCTGGGGTCGGGGGAAGCTCGGGCTTCCCCAGCCCCGCGGCTGGGGGGGAATAATTTTTTTTTATTCATCCCCCCCCCCAAAAAATGAGGTGCGTCCTATGGGCCAGTGCGCCCTATAGGGCGAAAAATACAGTAGTTGCTGTCATCTGAACAGAAATATACTACATCTCTGCTGATATTGGGTGCAGTAATAACTGTATCAACTTTGAGTTTTTGAAAGAGGAAAAAACGAAATGTTCCTCATTTTTAAGTTCAAACATGAACATTTGTAGGCATGATTTGGTGGAAGCTAAAGGGAGGGTGAAAGGGAGATCTAAATAACATTTTTAGTGGCCAAGGGTAGTGTTTCAATGCCCTCTTTGTTTCTTTTTGCTCCTCCCTATGATTCGTAGAATTGGTTTTATTCAAATATCTATCCAAATCTAGACTTCTTCTCCACACAAACACAGCCAACCACTCCTCAGTGCTCTGGTGTGCCTCAGCACAGCCACCTAATGGCTGGGGCTGAAATGAACTTCCTTTGAGACCCAGCAGTCCTGGTCCTATCTGGCCTGTAGATGTTGCTGTTGAGTAGCATAAAGTCCAACATTTCTTCACTGTCTACTCCTCCTTAAAATATACTTCATCTATAGTGAAGGATGATTGCAAGGAGCCACCAGCCACCTGGTCGTCAGGATTCTCTGCCAGACCAAACCTCTGCAGGGCTAGCTCTTCTGAAGCACTGTTCCTCACATAGTAAATTTATTACATCTTCTTATCAGAATAGCTTCCATGTAGGAAACTCCAAAACACTTCAGGAAAGGGGAGGCAGGCTTAGCTTGGCTTTTAAAAACACTCCTTTGAGGCCAGTAGCCAGAAAAGCAAATGGTAGGATTGGTTGTTTTTGTTTCAGTCAGCTTTTTTAACTGTATACTTTAGGTGCAGAACCACTTTTGTGCTGTGCTCTGCTCATGGTTATACCACCAAACGATTCCAGATGAAACTGTTTTATCATTCTTTGTTTTGTCACCTCATTCGTTTGCTATTCGTTCAATAAAATATTATTTGTTTTCTTTGTCATCCATTAAATTCACCTATCATTTCATTTCTCATATTAATTTTCTTACTTTTTAATCTTTTACTTATTTTACATCTCAATCACTGTCATTTTCCTCCCAAAATGCTATGGGTGTTGCATTATTTCAAGGCATTCTGGGGAAAAATGGTGCCTCCCCATGGCAGCTGCCATTCCCCACCTCACACACCCCTTGCCTCCAATTATGCAATGTTCAGGACATTATTGGAAAAATGTCCGCCAAAATCAGCTTCACTGCTTCTGGAGAAACGGGAGCCTCCCTCCTGAAACAATGAGTGAAATAAATAAATAAAAAAGAAACTCAACCATGCTCATTCATTACTCATGACATTCCTTTCGGAATGAATGAATATTGAACAGAATAAGGCCATCTTGGTCTGATTTTTCATTTGCTACAAAATGAGTGCACATCCCTAATCATCAACTGGCTGAGCATGCATAACCCCCATCCCAGATTGAATTCCATATAATTAAAATTGCAATATAATAAAATACAATATAATAAATAAAAGAAGCAATAAGAATACAATTAAAAATCAACGTGAATATCTAATGCAATCAGAGGTGCCAACTTGAATAAAATGTTGGGGGCAAGTAAGCCCCACCCTGAATAATCGATCACAAGATGTGGTACATGCACACCATTTGAAAGGCAATGCCTATCAACTTTTTTGGGGGGGTGGCTCCCTCAAATATTTATTGGGGGCACTGAAGGAACCTTGGCCCCTAGGAGCTGGCTCCTATGAATGCATCCACAAATCCACAGGCCCACTGCAGACAGACCACCTGAACGAAGTACACAAACCAGTGGGGATCCCTAGACCACCACACTTTCAGAACCCTCTTCTAGTGCTCCGTCGTGTGCACTTTGCATTCCCTTTTTTAAATGTTAGGTTTGTAAATTGATGCACTGATGTGCTGATAAGTCACAAACAAATGGACAGGCCTATTGGAAAAAATATACCAGGCCACATTCCAGGAGGCTGTAAAATTTGATTTCATTTGTATGTGCTTATCAAATAGGCCAATGGTGTAACATTGTTCGTATTTGGTATTTCTTCATTTTCTTCATGCAGTCAAGTTCTAAGAGAAAACCCTTGTGAAACTCCGCTGGGGGGGGGGGAGCATGATATAAAACAAACAAGGGTTGCTGATGCCACATCTCCATGGTAGCACAGCTAATTTGGCAGGACAAGCAAGAAGAAAGAAAGAAAGAAAGAAAGAAAGAAAGAAAGAAAGAAAGAAAGAAAGAAAGAAAGAAAGAAAGAAATCTTTGATTATTATTATTTTTAAAGAGCTTTGGGACAGAAGAACAAAATAGTCCAGAAAATACAACACAGAGAAATGATTCAAACAGTTAAAAATGCACTTGAAAAGTAAAGTATGTGAAGGATTATTTTTTTTAAGGAAGCCTTGGCCCAGGGAAGACTTTTAGTCATATCTTTGTTTGTTGTTGTACATAATACTATACATTATGCTGAATGTTACAGAATACCATTAGTGGTTCTACGCACGATAGACACTTCAGTCAAGGACTTTTGTTTTGAATCACCTGCCCTCCACAAATTGAAGGACCTTTTATTGACTGGATGCAACAGGGAGATTTAATTTAGTGCAACACATAAAAGCTGGCTGCTAAGGGATTCTCTTCTCTTACAGATGTTTCATTTTGAGGGGAGATATATATACAAATCTGGGAAAAAATGAAATTAAAGAGTTCCCCCCCATTCTGTATATAAGACTACAAAGCATAAGGATTATATTATCCATATAGGATATTCACTGAAATGCTGTATGCAAACTATCTTTGATGAGAAGGACATTACACCTTATTGGCATCACTGGCACTGACTTGTATCCATCTCTGGTGAGAATTGTCAGGAACGTGTAGAGAATCAGTGTTGTATCATTATAATAGATGTACACTGGAATGGACAATTAGTGGAGCATTTGCTTGGCATGTAGGAGGTGCCAGGTTCAATATGTGGCATCTCCAGGTAAGGTTGAGAGAGACCCTCATCTGAAACCTTGGAGAGCCAGGCTGCCTGTCAGTGTAAAGAATACTAAGGCAGGTTCCTATGCTCCAAATCATTTTGCCTAAGATGGACCCATTGGAATGAAACACCTTTTGTTATCAAGACAAGTAGTAAATTTAAGTAATTTCATCATTTTTAACATTGAAAATGTGACTAGGCATAGTACGGTGTCCCTTCTCTGGATCCTGGCCTGAGAGGTGGGAGACCTTAAGGAAGTGCCCTCAGGCTTTCGACTGACTCCATCTTTCCAGGCTGGCCATTGAATCTTTTGAACAGGAAGGTATATATGAGCGTTGTATTTCCAGTCAAGCCTTTCTTGAGCAACCTGGTCATCCCAAACTCTGGCGTATTCTTGTATCATTGGCTGTTCTTCGGTCTTGACTTCTGTGTTGTTCCTTGAAACTGCCTACTGGTTTGTCCTTCGGCCTTGACTCTCTTTGCGTGGCGAGGCCCCGGGCCCAGGCAGTTCCCTTAGATAATAAACACACGGACACAAATATTTTGGGTTAATGAGATAAATTAGGCCACAACTTTATTGGTTTCAGGTGTGAGCGGTTTGGCTTAGGCATTGGGTGAAAACAGGCTATATCCTGACTCCTGCATGTCCGCAGGAAATCTCTTAAGGGTCAACCACCGGTAGGGGGAGCCCTATGATATATATCAATTAAGAGCACCCCCAGGGTCCCTGATGGGGTCGTGGCATGGCCCTAGCCCACGCCTAGGCTTCGGACAGGATCCACACCCCGGATCCCTTTAACGGGATACCCTTAGCAAGGAGGGTCAGGCGGAGGCCACAACCTCCCCTCCCATAAACAAGGCTTATGACGAGGAGGCGAAATGAGGTCACCACCTCCAGCAGTGCCGTGGTTTAAATGGCAAGTGGCCACGCCCCCTGGCTAACCCGATTGGTCAGCTGGGGGATGTGATGTGGCTGGGAGTCCTGATGACGTGGGCGGCATCCCTCTGCCCGCTGCTGGGTCACAGGGAGGTCCCAGATACCCTCCAGCAACTCTGCCCCCCAGAGGAAGGGGAGAGGCTTTTCTTGATTGTGTCTTTGACCAAAAGTTTGCCTTTTAGATCCCTGTTTATTCTCCAGTCCTGCCTACTGGCTTGTCTCATAAGCCCTGGTTCATGGCTCCTGGCTCACCTCAGACTACTTCCTATGACACATAGACCCCGACACTGCTCTGCCCCAGATGACTCAAGCAACGTAAAGAAGGCAAATGTTACAGAAGACAGCAAAAGCTCCCCATAGTGCCAAAGAGCCTGAAGCAATCTTGGGGACATGATAGCGGTTGCTCCATATCATCAAAACAAACATAGACAGATAAATGCTTTATCTAGGTAGGTAAGTTTTGTGCTAGGACAGAGATTATTGCAATACTTTTTTCACACACTGACAAAGGGCACTGACTATGCGCATAGGTTTGTTTTGGTAACATTTGAAATATAAGAAGGCTAAGTGGGTAGATAGTAGTGAGCTCTAGGGGGGGGGGTGAAACAGGCAAGAGGATGGGGCAGAATTAATAAACTGAAAGCAAAACAAAGATAATTCTGGACAGTGTTTTTGAAAGAAATAATGCTGTTAATCTGAAAAGCATCCAACAGTCTCAAAGGTGGACATTTTACTTAGTTCCTACATAGCTCCAAGGATAGCATAAGTTAACTAGTAATTTCTAAACATAACACAGGATTTTCCGTCTCCCCACCACTTCCGATAGAACGGTTTTATTTCCATTTTAATGGATTCCCTGGTGCTGAAATGGCTGGCATTGTCTTGTCAACGGTGTGTTAAGAGCCTTGTTATTCAAAACCCAACCTAAAACCAGCAACATATTTGCATTGCTAATGCAGCTTGGTTATTCTGTGCAATATTCGCTCCTCTGTCTCATGAAAGCTTCAGTGGGATGAATGGGAGATGTACAAGAGATCAGATGTGCCTTGCGTATGGCTTGTTTGCCCTAATGGTGCTCACACTGAAGACACTGCCAGCAAATTGGTGTTTGTACCTCCCACCCTTTATTCTGGGATCACCAGAAGACCTCCTTTGAGCAAAGGATGCCATAGCAACATGGTGAAATGTACCTGAATATAGTCACTCTAGAAGAAGTGCAACATAGTTCAAAAATGACAGAGCCTTGATCCCTCTACTGTGTGAAAGAAAACAATGATTTGAACCAGCTGATGTTCAGAGGCCCTTTGAAGGTTCATTCAGACCTGAAGGGAAGTAGATCCCTCTCCGTGCTAATTATAGATGCTAAAGAAACAATCTCTCATCTCATAGGCATCTGGTTTGCCACTGTGGGAAACAAGATGCTGGAGTTCATCTCATCCAGGAGGGCTCTCCTTATATTTCTTTTTATTTATTTATTTATTTAGATTTTTTTTTATTTTCAATGCAGAATCATAACAAAAATTTCAAACATTTCTATGTTGTAAATATTTCTATGTTGTATCTTCCTTCTCCTCCTCCTCCTCATTATTATTAATTGCATCCTTGTCTTGTCTGTTCTGCAAGGTGGTCCACATGATTCTCCCTCCCTCCATTTAATACCCACAACAACTATTATCAGTTAACTTGGGTTGAGATAGTGACACTGGCCCAACATTACACAGTGAGATTCATGACTGAGTGGGGATTTCAACCTAGGTCTTCCTGGCCTTTGTCCAACATTATAACCCCTGTACTACACTGATCTTCTGCAAATATGACTATAAGACCCTACCAGTGTTGTGCTTACCAATGCATGTTCCCACCTCTGCTATGGAGCTATTTGTGACACTAAAAAGCTTTGTTCAAGGTGCAAACATCTCAGCTGAAATAAATCTCTCTCCCTGGTGATTCTTTCTGTCTCTTCTACTCCCTGTAGGGATTTCACAAGACTTCGTCTCTTACTGTCTCCTTTATCCCTTCAGCACTTCTGGTTTTAACTACAATCTAGAAATTGGAGAAATAATTTATTCAATTTCATTTTGCTTTGGTTGTCAGTTCCCATCCCTGAAAAAAATAACATGCAGAGTTGAAAGGCTTGGGACTTCTAAAGAACTGCAGCATTCAATTATATAGATAGATTCAGACATGGATATCTCAGATACACCATTTCATCTTGCTTGATAGGTTGAGTATGATAGCCCCTCCACCATTCGGCTTCATAGACCGAGGTAAAGTTCGCTAACCGGAGCACCTACTTCTGGTTTTGCAGACTGAATAGTTCGTTAACAGGGCTGTTCGCAAACCGATATAGCACTGTACTGTAGCACTCTGTGCCCGATAGTCACCTGCCAACTTGCATTTAAGACAAGTGATCCCCTTCCTTCCCCTCCTGACTTTTTTAGTTGACTCAGTTGAGGGACGCTGTCAACAGCAGCTAATGGCCGATTGTGTGAACCAGGAAGAACTGAAGTATCGGAACCAAGAGAGGCCTACCGAGTAATAAAAGAGGTTTCCTCTGCTGAGGAAATTACTCCCTTTCCATGCATGCTGGTGGAATGGATGTTGCTGGCCGAGAGACAAGCAACACATAACCCCATGTCAATAGGAAAAAGAAGGGGACTTAAAGGAGCCGCAAGAAACAAAACAAAACAAAAGCCCACATCAGAAGGAAAAGGTCAACATTTTAGAGTATGACTTGCCCATTATCTTTCCCCCACTCAGCAAAACTGTAGCTCCTGATCCCATTGCGATTGGCCCTCACAATGTCTGAGGAGCAGTCTTCCCCTCACTAAGCCTCTCAACTCGTGGCAGTAGTTTCCTCATTCCCAGTGAGACACAATTGTGCTTTCTCCAGGCCTTCCTTCTGTGGGTCGTTCAGTTTCCCCAAGAAATATAGGGACAATGTCATTTATCTATTTTGGAGATCTTTAATACTGAGCTTGTGATTTGTTTCCAACGCTGCCATGTTAAGTAGGCCATTCTTGTTTCCAGTGCACCGGTGCCACTCAATCACCAGCAGCTGTCCAACTATAGCACTGCTGCCAGGCCCCCCAACCTGGCGCAAGGCAATTGGTGGTGATACTGAGTAAAGTGCTCACAGGTGCTTTTGTCACAGTTATTCTGGCCCTGGCATAATTCAGAGGACACACCGGGAGCCAGTGTGGTGTAGTGGTTAAGAGCGGTAGTCTCCTAATCTGGGGAACCGGGTTCGCGTCTCCGCTCCTCCACATGCAGCTGCTGGGTGACCTTGGGCCAGTCACACTTCTGTGAAGTCTCTCAGCCCCACTCACCACTCACAGAGTGTTTGTTGTGGGGGAGGAAGGGAGAGGAGACTGTTAGCCGCTTTGAGACTCCTGAAGGGGAGTGAAAGGCGGGATATCAAATCCAAACTCTTCTTCTTCTTCTTCTAATGAGTATAGGCATACTGCGCTGGACTGGTGATCTGCTCAGCATCACCACCACATTTGCTGGCTACTAAGGTGGAATCCAAGGCACCACAGGGAAAGCCTAATGGTGCTGTCAGGTGCCTCCACGGAGCATGTCCTTCCTGCCCAGGGCCCTTAAAAACCTGGAGCTGGGCCTGGCATTAATAGTTGATAATCTGCTTGCTATCATATCCACACCCTCAGAAAGTCTGAGCCTTGCAGCTTGCCAGAAGAAGAAGCCTCACCCAAACTGGATGAGAAGTGGCCAATTTAACAGCATTTTTTTTTCTTTAAATGGATTCAGGAAATCCCCCATCTTTAATTGTAAGTGAAGGACGTGTACAAAATGCATATGAAGTGTATACAAAATGTGTAAAATATAAACATGCATTTTTTTGTTCTTTGAAAAAAGATCAGCAAAGAACAGGATAGAAATATCAATAGGCACATGCAGAACTGACACAGAACGGAAATAGGCTGACCCACCCATTCCTAGTGTATATTTCTAGCAATACAAAAACTTGAAAGCTTTGCAATGCTGTCTCTCTCTCTCTGCTCCCGCTCCCAACAAGGAAATGGACTCAGGGAATTTCCAAACACTCACAGAAGTGGGGAGCTGATATAAAGCAATGTAGCTGGCCATTTTTATCATTTACTATGACATGAATTAAGTGAGAAGTAAATCTTCAAAGTAGTCTTCCGAGAACTGCCACAGAGGAATCAAGTAATTTATTATTATTTTTTAATGGAGCTGCATATTATTAAGCTGCTTTTTAGACATCATGGCTTAATGACAATAATTAGTCTCTAAGATACTGAGCATTTTTCTTGTTCCTCCACAGGGTGAAGACAAGAACTAAGAAAATTCTTTCTTCAGAAGGCTCAGAACTTATATTCATGGTTACAGATCCATGGTTACAGATCTTTAAACTTCTTCTGAGGAAAATCCATAGTGATAGCAAGAAGGAAGACTCTCTAGGCCAAAGATGGAGAGTCTATGGTCCTCCAGTGAGTGCTGGACCACAACTCCTATCATCCCTGACAATGAGCCATTATAGTTTGATGAGGAGTTGGAGTTCCACAAATTCCCCATCCCTGCTATAGACTTTGCTAGGAACTAAGGGTTATGGTTCCATATGGATGGTGATTTTTATAGCTCAGCTTCAAATGAGTTATATGTTATAACGGGCAAAATATTATTTGGAATACATTTACATATATCAGCATATATAAAAGAAATATGCCCTTTTATGTGGTTTTTATCTCCTGCTGGATAATCCTAGAAGGAATGCAGAGCTGCAAGATCCTTTCCACAGTTTCACTGAGATGTAGTTCCTTCTAAAGCGTTTATAGTCTCATGGTTGTTCAGTGGTCAGAGGCCAAGAGCAGAGATGTAATTATCATAAAATCAACCTATGTCCAGTTGTATGCCAAAGGCCTTCAAAATGCTCTAACCACTGGACACCAAGTTCAAAGAGGAACGCTAATGCATTTATTGATTTTATAGCAGAATACAAAGCAGATACCATACAACAAAATAAAACAACAGAACAATAACACAAGTTTAAGATATAATAAAAAGGCAGTTAGTCGAACAACACAAAGAAAAGAAACAAAGCAACACTGTGTTTAATGCTTGCTTAAAAGTCAGGGAAGAGGAGGTCAGACATGTCTCCCTGGGGTTCATCTCTCAAACACCTCTCAAACAGGTGGGATTACAAGAAGAGCCTCAGCTTCATAAACAGCTTCGTATGGAAGATGATGCCCAAGCATTTTAGGACAGCCTTGTCCGACCTTGTACCCGCCAATCAGCCCCAACCAGCATGGCTGGCGATCAAATATTAAATATCTGGAGGGCACCACCAGGCTGGGGAAAACTGGTTTGGGGTTTTAAAGGTCACAGCCTGCATCCTCATGGTTATATAAGGATCCAGGCACATGACTGATTTGCAAATGCCCTTCCAAACATATGACAAGAAGGTCCAAGGAACATGGATGAAAGATGGAAGGACTGGATGTTGCCAAAGGATTTTGTCATTTTGTTCTTCCCACATAACCTGGGAGATACAAACATGGAAGATAATGCTACTGGTGCCTGCCTAAAGCTCTGAGGTGTTTTATTTCCCAATGTACACCTGGAACACAAAACTGAATAAACTGAAGTACAACACAAAATTGAAGACAGCTTTGGGTGTGTGTTTAACATGTAAATATGTTAGGGTTTTTGTATATGTGGTGCTCTCTTGCATATATACCAAACACACACCTGAAAATGCCTTTTCTGCTTAATGATAACTTCTGAGAAGCAGCCAATGGCTGTTTTTCAGTGCTGTGAGTACTTTTGCACCACACACACACACACACACACACACACACACTTTCTTCAGAATTATGATTTCATGTCTGAAGTTGATACAGTTTCTATGATGGACAAAGGCTAAACTCACAGTTTCATATTTTCTTATGCTGGGAAATTCTATTGTGAGACAGAGGGGGTTTCAAAATCTGATGTTCAAATCCAGGTCAAGTTCATCAGCTGTTTACTGAACAAAAGAGAAGTTCTACGGTAAACGTTGCAATAAAACTTCTGCTTTTCATAAATCCCCATTCTGGGAAATCTTTAACTCCCACTGTTCTTTACATTTTCAAAGTGATTCAATCAGAAGTTATTCAGAGTTTGGAAAGCGCCATCTCTCTCAGTTCCCTTTGGAATGGAATTCTTCTTGGCTACAGAGGCAGGCTGAAGCATGCTTTGAAATCCCACCAGGCATTCTCCCGTGTTCTACCTAGTTTCAGGACAACTCAGAGCATAAAAGGACACCTCTGTTTACAGGAGGCTATTCCTCTTTATCAGGCTTTTGATTTTTATCCATGCTTCTAGTCTGTGTTTGAACTGAAGAACACACATAGATTCGCAATGAGTCATAGGTACATTAAGGTACACTAATTCTCCCTCAGTAGAGTTCTTCAAACAGAGGTTCAGTCCTACCATTAGGCAGAGTGAGGTAGCAAGCCACCTCAGGCAGCAGATGCTGAGGGCAGGTGTTTGTACATGGAATGGAGGGAGGCACTACCTGGTCCTTTGCCTTGGGCAGCAAAATTTCTTGGCCCAGCCTTGTGGAGACAGGCAGCCATCTGTTGGGGGTTCTTGTACCCTGGATTTCCTGTACTGAGCAAAGGGTTGGAGCAGATGGTCTACAAGGCCTCCTCCAGCTCTATGGTTCTGTGAAATCCACAGGACACAATTCCTCGTTTCTGTCCTGGTTTCTACTTGTAGAACGTTTGTTTGCAGTTGCTCTCTTTGCCCAGATTGCTCTGCAAGGACATCCTAGGTGAAGTTCTACATTCACATATGAGAACAGCAGGCAGGCAGGCAGGCAGGCAGGCAGGCAGGCAGGCAGGCAGGTGTGATTCATCTTTTAAGCCAGGAAGAATGGAGAGGGACAAGCACAATAACAAAATTCTGCCCATAGTAGCAGACAGTATGCTGGAGAGCCACTGCCCACCTGGCCTTTGATTGGTTGCATTGCTGCTCCTTACTAGGAGATAGAGGAGGAGGGACAAGGCAGCAAGCAACCGCTATGATGTCAGATTCTGTCCTGATCTGACTTCAGAAGCAGAAGTCTATGGGATTCATACCTTTAAGAAAGATGCATCGACTTGCACATGAAGTCCACAAACCAGGAACTGCAGGAGTATATGGAAGAATGAAAATGAGAAAGAGAAAGCTTCTAGGTTGCCAGGACTAGCTGCCCAAGAAATGCCAGGTGCTGACTCATGCTCTGACCACAGCTCTTGGGGAAAACCAGAGACCCAGCTTTCCCCAAAGCCCAACCCATTTGCACAAGTTGCTACAATTTTCAGTACAATGACCCAAAATATCTTTGTGTTCCTAAAGGCCTTAACATAGCATATATTGCACCCTGCAAAAAGGGGGACCCAAATCCCTCATCTGACATTTTCATTATACAGATCAGAGGAACTGTTGTTCAGAATATTTTGAGCAAAATATTATCCAGAAGAGCATCATGAAGAAAGCACAAAAGAAGGAGCCAACCTTGGTGGTATTAAAAAACAAGAAATTCTGAGCCATCATAATGACAACACTACTTTGGCTTCATTGGAATGGTTCGCATGAATATCCCAGATGGCTGGAGGAATGCGCTCTGATTAAAGGAGCAGTGGGAACAGTTCTTAAGAACATTTGGATGTCTTTTACAAAGCAGATGCCATTCCTCAGCAGTGTTTGAATCTTAGTTCTTTTTGCTTGGTATTTATTTGTACTGTACAGAGCTTCACTCATATAATATTGGCACTTCCTAAACAGTGTTCACCGATAGCAGGACTTACGAAGAACAGCATTTGTAGCCCAGTGAATGGATAGTATCTTGGCAGTGGACCTGACAAACCTGTCTGCGGTGGAGACAGATGAAGGATTGTACAGGATGGTCTGTGTATGCAGCATAAGGTGGGCTGACAGCATCCTTGACGTGTTCTATAGAAATGCATCACTTTTATTTCCCGGTGTGATCTTCGGTCAAATAAGTTTGCCAGGGCTTTGGCAAGCTTTCTGGTTGAACTTAGCAAAAGCTGATTGTTTCCCTGATGTTGATCGCATTATGTCAGCGATGGGCACGTACTGGCTAGTTCCACTGACATCACCAATACACCTCTTACCCAATTGCTGGAAGAGCTTTAAAACTGCAGGATGAAGGAGATTCGCTCTATAAACATAAATGTATGAACTTTTGAAAAGACGCACAATTCACCTGAAGCATAAGAGGAGGAGCGCAATAATAAGGGCTGATTCACTTGCCCATCCAGTATTCAGCTTGCTGGTGTGGTTGTTTGTACCACTAGTTGCAAAGCCAGCTTGGCACTGTAAGTGAAGAATCTGTTGTGACCACTCACAGTATGCAGCGTCTGTCTCCATCCTGAATGAAAGGGTAGAAATTAATAGAAGAAGGCTAAGTTTTAGAAATTGTTTATAACATCCAGGAACTGGACATAGGGAATTTCAGACAATTGTGTTAACTGTTGCTGCTTCACCCATGAGCATTGGAAGCCCCACATATAATCTCCCACTACTCTCCATAGCAAATCCCACTTATGTGGAAGTAAGCCTCACTGAAATCCATGGGCCTCCTCAGCAGATATATAGGATTGTGCTTTCTGAGCTGGTGCAGCCAACCACCCTGCTTGTACCAGCTGCTTTCCCCCTGCTTGTGGTCTCACTCATTCACCACAATCCAAATTTGTGATTTTGTGTGCCACCCTCAAACCCTTGCCTTTGAAAATTGCAAGCTTCTGCTTGCGGTGAACCATTTCAGACAACCCATTGCCATAAGTAGGGAGCAGCTATTGTAGAAAAATGAGAGAGGGTCACAGTTCCTGCCCTTCCTTTATTCATTGTCATTTAAAGGAGCTGTTATATTCTTCTGTCTTTAGTATAGTGATCTGGGCAACACATGTTTGGGCCCAGTGCACATGAAACAGGCACCACAAGGAGTTTGTAGTGCATGCTGTAAAAAGTATGGTATTTTCTCCATGCTTTCTCTCCCCTTTCAGAACCTGTCACCTAGCTGTACTGCTAACTAGGCTTGCCATGTTGTACAAGGCCTTGACCACTGAGAGTCGCAATCATAAAATATTTCCTCTTCAAAATATAAAGAGACATAAATACAGTATTTCTCCACAGTGCATAATAGATGCTTATACATGCATACACATCTACTTGTCTATTACACATACATGTTGCTCTTCACAAATCTGCATTTTTATTTTTACTTACAAAGCCACTAACAGACAAGCCATCTCTCCAAATGAGACAAACATGTTGCTACTGGAGTAAGAAACCTGTGTCTACTGTTGTCCAAGTACAGCATGCAAAGTTCATGATGAACGATGCACAAAAGAAGCTTTGTAGCCAGAAGTTGCTAGTGTGAATCCAATTCAGATTGCGATGCATAAAAAAACATGGTTTACAAAGTGGTGGATGAACATTGTGGCATGCCCCTCCTTACTTCCTGTCACACGCTGGTTTCAGCACTGGGATTCTAAATTCCGAAACCAGGGAACTGTAACTTAATGTCAGTTAAGAGGTGAGGCTCATTAAACCAGAGCTCCTTGGTTTGAGTGTAATGGGAAACTCTGGTTTAATGTAAACCAGGCTCTTCATGCCAGAGCCAGTGCACAATGAGAAGAGGGGAGTGGCAAGGGAACACTGTATGGCCACGGCAGTCACCCACAGCTTCGTACATTTGTTGTGTCAACAGTGTGCTAGAAGGCACTGTCACAGCTGGTAATCTGATACAGGCTGTGCCTGCTTTGAAATCTGACATCATTATGCTTTGTTTGTATATATATATATATATCTGTAAATAAAGCAAATATCACAAGAATACCATAGGAAATATCCAGGTTTCTCCCATCTAAAGGGAACCGGGTGCCCTGGTAGGGCCCTTTCCCTTCTTGAGAGACTGGGAAGCATGTGGCAATATCTTTTTTATCTATCAATTGAATACAGCAATATGGAGTATTCAAGCGACAAAATCAATTGTTTCAGTTTCAAGGGGAAGAGTTTACATTTTCTAGAATACTGGGAGAGGAACTCAAAGTTGTGCACACTACTCATATCTAAATGTTCTGCCATAGGTGATGAGTGCAAAATTATGTACTGAGCAAGCACCATGTGCAGATATCTGCTCCTAAACTTATGTTATACTTCTTCCTTTCTTTAAACTTAGACATCAGGTAGGTAAAGAAAGGCATTATCATGTGATATGCATATCCAGTGAGAGTCTGTCATCAATCAATTAAAATCAAATACTAGCTGTAGTTGTCTCGCCTGAGTTTTTTCATTGCAGTGCACAATTTCTCCAGGAAATATGAGAGATGTATGGAATCAAGAGGCTAGCAGTATACAGTGGTACCTCGGGTTAAGAACTTAATTCGTCCTGGAGATCTGTTCTTAACCTGAAATTGTTCTTAACCTGAAGCACCACTTTAGCTAATGGGGCCTCCCACTGCCACCGTGCCGCTGCTGCTTGATTTCTGCTCTCATCCTGAAGCAAAGTTCTTAACCCGAGGTACTATTTCTGGGTTAGCGGAGTCTGTAACCTGAAGAGTCTGTAACCTGAAGCATCTGTAACCCGAGGTACCACTGTATATAAAAAGGCAGCATGTTCTTTGTAACACATTATAAAACACTGCCATGTAACTTGGAACCTGAATTTGCTTGTTTTCCTTTTCCCACCTTATTTATTTTTCCTTATGTGTCATGTCTTTTAAGTTGTATACCTGAGGGTGAGGGCTGTCTTCTTTTTATTGATCTCATGTGAGATGTTCTGAGGGCCTTTTTGACTGAAGAGTGGAGGCAATTATTGATTATTTATTTTGCTATAAATAAATAAGATCTCCGCTTAGCACATACTGTAACTAATTTGCTGGGTTATGGTCAGTCAGCACATTGTTGTTTAGTCATTTAGTCGTGTCCGACTCTTTGTGACCCCATGGACCAGAGCACGCCAGGCACTCCTGTCTTCCACTGCCTCCTGCAGTTTGGTCAGACTCATGTTAGTAGCTTCGAGAACACTGTCCAACCATCTCGTCCTCTGAGTCAGCACATTAGTTTAGTGTTATGACCACTTACATTGCCCTATATGGCTTACATTTTATCATCACAACAATCCAGTAATGTAGGTTAGGTAATGATTTACCCAAACTTAATGGCTGAGCAGGAATTTGAATTTAAATCCAAAACTCCCTAGTCCAAGTCTACTCAATATGGTGGTTGTGTAACACTGGCATTCTGCTGGAAAGCTAGAATGGAAATGGGGTATCAGATTTGGGGGAGAAGGGAACACCAGCATAGAATTGCAGCCTACCAGTTATTATATTGTGGAATTTGGTACCATCTGATGCCTGCACTTGACTCAAACATATGTTACTTGATCTTATGCATATTTTTGCTGGCAGGGCGATGGTATTCAGTTTAATATTTTTCACAACTATATATCAGACTGTCAAAATGATGAACTGATTGAACGCAGCTGGTCACAAGGAACTCATGGAAAAGAGGTGCATGCAAAGCAGTATCATTTTATTACCGTTCTGAAAACTATTTCAATTGGGGGAAAACTCATATATGGGGGCAGGGAGATCTCTAAGTCTCATATTTGGAAATACTGATAATTAAACACCATTAGCAATATCTCACACCGTTAACAACCATAAACTGCAATGATGCAGAGATTTGGATTCCCAGCAGATAATTTTTTGGCAGTTGAATTTAGCACTAACAGCTAAATGACAGGTTGATTGCAAAATGGAATTACTAATTTGAAAGAAGAAGGGGGGGGAGGCAGCAATTATGAGAGCACTTGAAATTGTTGTTTACTTGCCAGCTGTCACAGTTGGTGACACTACTGATTTACAATCCAGTCCATAATGCAAATAAATCTAGGATCATACACAAACAAAATGTAAGAACAACAGTAACCAAAGGATTTTAAAGAAGATGAAAACAAGATAAATGAAATAAGAGCACTGGAAATTCTGTCCAACCCACCCACCCCACACATATACACTAAGAACATAAGAAGAAACTTGCCAGATCAGATCAAAGGCCCATCTAGTTCAGCGTCCTGTTCTCAAAGGGGGCAACCAAATGTCCATGGCAGGTAGGACCTAAGCTCAACTGTACTCTCTGCTCCTGAGGTTTCCAGCAACTAGTATTCAGAAGGATACTGCCTCCAACAGTGGAGGTAGAACATAGCCATTGGGGTTAGTTGCTTTGTCCTCCATGAATCTGTCTGATCCTCTTTTAAGCCATCCAAGTTGGTGGCCATCATTGCCACTAGGGTTGCTGTTCCCATTCCAACACCCTACACAGCATAGTAGGGTAATTTCCAGACAGTCACTGTTTTCTGTGGGATTCAATCACATGCTAGCAAATTCAGGGTGCCAATTAGAGTTGACTGGGAGATCTTACACAATGAACCCACTTTTCCCAAAGATTAAAGTTTTTGTGGTTAGAAAAGTGATAAGAAAATGCCCTGGAAACTATAGGATAACATTTGCTTTGATGCAACGTTGTCTAACATCCCCATAAATGCATCAGAATGAATGTTTGCTCAACAGTAAGGTAAAGGTAAAGGGACCCCTGACCATTAGGTCCAGTCATGGACAACTCTAGGGTTGCGGCGCTCATCTCGCTTTATTGGCCGAGGGAGCCGGCATACAGCTTCCAGATCATGTGGCCAGCATGACTAAGCCGCTTCTGGCGAACCAGAGCAGCACACGGAAATGCCGTTTACCTTCCCTAGAGAGTGGTACCTATTTATCTACTTGCACTTTGACATGCTTTTGAATTGCTAGGTGGGCAGGAGCAGGGACCGAGCAGCAGGAGCTCACCCTGTTGCGGGGATTCGAACCGCTGACCTTCTGATTGGCAAGCCCTAGGCTCTGTGGTTTAACCCACAGCACCACCCACGTCTTGGTAAATGTCAACAGTAAATGTCATCTAATCACCCTGCAAACAGATTGGGATGAATGCTCAATAAACAGGTTGCGAGGAAGTGCCCATAGAAATACTGGTGGTGAAATTTTGCAAAATTAAGCAGTGGGAAATGTGGCATAGTATAGATCAGGTCTTCCTGCACTGTACTGAGGCTTTAGAAGTGAACCAGATGATCCACCTTTTTCTAGCCCTGCATTTTTGTAGACATTACTTGGCTGGAGAACTGCCTTGCAAAATTCATAGAAGTGCAAATTTAAAAGGTTTGCATTCTGCAAGTGCAACTTAGGTAAGCTCACCTTTGCATATGAACTGAATCAAATGCCCCACCCACCCACCTATAGTCCTGGCAGTAAAGACAGAAGTTATAAATAGTAACAATGACATATTCCACCACACAGAAATTGCACTGGTATAGGAGTGGTGAAGATTGTGAAGGACCAGGTTCTGATGTCTCTAGATCTCTTACACATCACCTGGAGGACTATGTCATAGGCAACATAAATATCATAAATAAATAAGGCTGATTTGGCCAGATACAGGAAAAGATGTGGGAAATGATGTTACCTGCTCTGAGCCCAGCTCTGGATGGGGAGGGTGGGGTACAAATAAATATTATTATTATTATTATTATTATTATTATTATTATTATTATTATTATTATAAAAAATGGAACAGTGGAAAGAAGAGGGAAGCAGAGAACATGGACTTAATCGAGGTTTCATACTTGCTACAGCCATATATAAGTCCATAATCACAACCTGAAATGTAAATGTAATGTTTATTCTCCTTTATACTTCTCCACATGCTTTGAGAACGATGCAAGAGGACAGCACCATTCCCCCCCCAGCCCATATTATTATTAACATTGATATCTTATATTTACAATAACCCTGCAAAAGATTGTCCTCATTCTCTCTTAATCCAATGGCAGGAATTCTGCTAGCTCATCACGGCACTCATAATGACCACCTGATAGAAGATACAGATACAGATATATAGATTCTAACTGCAAGCAGACATTTTTCACAGCTGGTCAACAGATGGGACTTAAGTGAAGAGCTCAGTGGCAGCACAGAGCCTCACAGCCTCTCTCTTAGAGGTGTTGCAGGGCCACATCATTGCCAGCAAGGGCTTTGGGAAACGTGCTCCAGGCAATTCACTGGAGCAGTGCACTCTGCCGCCTTTGGAGAAGCTGCAGCATCTGTTCCTCTTCTTCTTCTTTTGCAAACAGCCCGCCCTGAGAACTGGTTTGTATGTATGCAAAGCACGGTAGTCAATGCAGTTGACAGAGGCAGGCACATCTTTCATTACCATATGGCTTTGGGCTGCTGGAGGAGAGAACTCTTTTCTGTCCAGTTCATTCCCCTTGCATTTCTCCCTTCCCATCCCTTTGTTGATATTGACAATTTTTGGCCACCTGTCACCTCTTATCCAAGTGTGGGATTCTCTTCTTTTTTTCTTTTTAAAGAAATCTCCATTGCCGTTTCATTATGAGAGAAGAAGCATAAGTTACATAGAGAGTTTTCACAATAAAGGGAACAACAAAAAAATAATAAGTCAGGAAAAGGGGGGGGGGTTAAACCAGGATATAACAATAAGATGTATTTATGCCAATCACACAAAGAACAGATTCACTTCTTTTGATAATGTGAGCCCATGAAGTTTTCAGGAATGGTAAGGCATTAAGAGAGGGTTGTGAGGGTTCCAATTCCTTTTTGACCCATAGAGTTGAAGCTGAGTTATTAATCACATGTGTCAACTGTTTTAATTGGAAATACTTTTAATACAACTTAAGATTTGGGGCACCAAGACCTCCCTTAGTTATTGGTTATGATACAGGATCAAACAGCTCACCCTGCTTCTTTTACCTCCTGAAACAGAGGTGTTGATTGAGCTCAAGTGTTGATTGAGCCAAATGAGAATGAGGAATAGGCATGGACATGGTCTGAAAGAAAAAATAGAAATTGAGGAAGAATACAAATCTTCACTGCTGCAATTTGGCCTAACCAACTTATTCTTTGCTGTTGTGAAGTAGACATTGTCACTTTAAGAAAACTGTCTACCTTTGTCTTGGCAGGATAACATGCCAGTTTGCTACATCTGAGTAGACGAACACTACATCATCAGCCGTTTGGATCATGAGCCAGCCCCTTTCATTCAGCACAAAAATGGATCCCAAGTTAGACCAATTGGTAAGCAATGTGAGGAAGATAGTATTTGGATCAATTTTGTGAGGTGTAAAAAATAATTGTGTTTGAACAAACAAGAAGTGGATTTAGGGGAGCACAACCGGTTTGCCCACACTGGGCCCTGAGCTGAAAGAACAACAGAAGATGAGATGCTGGGGGGGGGGGCAGACACGCCAACCAAAATTTGACACTGCACAGGGTGCTGCTGAAATTTTAAAACCCAAAGTCCACCACCTGAGGCAAATTCTTCTTTGCATGTGAACAGGTGTGGGCAGTTTCACTTGATTTGGGCAGAGATTTTAGACTTAACTTCTGATACATTGGTTCATAGTGAAAAAGACTGGAATACACTTCTTCAGCATTGCTGCTTCAGTGACTGGAGGTTCCTCATCCCTGGGGAATTCAAAAAGCTTTCAGTGATAATAGGAAGATATAGCAACATTTAGAGAAACACCACAGTTCCTTCTACCACCAGTCTCTGCTGAAACTGTTTTTTTTAAAAAATAGTACTCTTATGTTGAATGCCCACATAGATGCTATTGCTTCACACACACACCCCAGTAGACTGTCCCCTTTCTCTCTGTGGCTTTCTACTAAGTGAGGGGGAAGATTCATCAGTCAGATCCAGTGACCACCCAGCCTACTCCTACTGCATCAAAACATCAGGTTTCAAAGAGGCTGACACTGCAATCCAAATGTAACATCAGTCTGTGCATCTAAAAGGCTTAATTCATGACAGACGTGGTAAAGTTCTCACTTGCTTAGATCTTGTCAGGCCACACAGCCTGTGCCACTGTTCATATCCAAGATAAATTACAAATGGATGTGGATGTTTCATCAGAGATGTGGTACTATGGTCAGATCAAGAAGCCTTAGCAAAGTTTTTAAGTATTTGATTTCACATCAAGGGCAATTAATTGTCATTTATCTCAAGCTGAAAGCAATATGTTGGGAACGGTGTGTTAGATTTATTAGTGGGCCAATGGCATTGCATTGTTTCTTGGTTAGCTGGAAGATTATTACGGTATACGCTAGTATATCATGACAATATAGTGCAACCTTCAGCAGATAGCAGCACTGTTCCTCTGTTTGAAAGGGGAATGGAACTGCCTTGTGGATGAGGACAATTGACTTCAACAGGGTTTAGCAGCTCTCACTGGGATCCAGATTGCAGCTGAAGTGAAACATTAGACAGATCTCTTTCAGGTCATCTTAGTCAAATGGCTCATTTCATTTGAAGGAAATTGAATACACTGTATACAAAATATTACAAAGGCAAGATAAATGGCAGGTCAGTCTTGCTAAATATTTTGGTAAACACGTTTTTAAGGGCAATGCAAATAAAAACACAAAAGCTTTCTGAACATCTTGATCACAGCTGTTCTAGAAGTCCTTGTGTATTTTTGGAAGGATGCCACCCAACTCATTATTCATCGCTGAATAGAATCTACACATATGACTTTCATGTTAGAAAGGGTGTATATTTATTAAAAAATATGCTGAACATTTTTATTACTACATGGGGATGTGGAATTGAATTTTTTGCTGGAAAATATGCTCTCTCCATAACGACAAAAACATGTTGCGAAGGTATGCCGTTCAATCCTACCCTATATGTGTTGTGACCCTGGAGTCAGATTCCTTATCTTCAGGGCATGAGGGCAAGAACCCTGAACCAGAAGAGGAAAGGGCATGCAGGACCAACCCCAGAAGCACTGTCTGATGAACCTGTGAGACTAGAGCACCCCTTCCCACAGCTTGAGGATGTGGTTCTGCCATCATCTGACTCAAAAAACTCCACGACAGAAGACCCAGTAGGAGGTTACTGGAGAAGGCTAGGGCTCTTGAAGTCAAGCTGCTAGCAATTAGATTGCACCTGACACTACTACTAGATAAGGGCTCCGTTCTAGCTTGAACCTTGCTGGGGCAACTCCAGAGCTCTGTGTTCTTTGCAGCACATCCTGAGCTTCACCCTGCCTCCAGTCTAAACCCTGACTTTGCCCACATCCAGCCTGAACCCTGTTCTGCCTTGTTCCACCTTGCCTTACACCCCACCGTGGCCTTGCCTTGCTGCACCACTGCATATAACAACACGCAAATACCAACTACCACCAACTACTCCCACTTATTTCAATGGTTCTCATTCCTAATTCAGTGGGTTATAGTACATGCGAACTGTAGTAGGCCTGTTTGTGTACAGAAGTGCAAATCAAACTTTGGTTCACAACATGTTATACTCAGTGCTTTTCTTTTAGAAAAAAAGTGTTGGTACTCACCATGAGGTTGTTACAGTAAGTGGCACACCTTTAATAAGTGCTTTCTTCTAGAAATAAGGTTCCAGTACTGCATACCCTTGAGTAACCCCAGGAAAAAGCTGTACAAAAGCTGTACAAGGAATATGAAAGAGAACAACCTAGCAAGGTCGTTGTGGGAGTGAGCTTCCTGTTGACATGCAGCTGGTGTACCATGACTTCGCATAGCGCCTTCTATCCCTAAGTTGTGTTATCATTGCCCAAAAAAGCAAAGTGTATAGTCTTTCTGACACAGGCAGAGTTGCAATGCCTGTTTAGTTAAAGCCATGGTTTTCCCAGTAGTGATGTATGGAAGTGAGAGCTGGACTATAAAGAAGGCTGATCACTGAAGAATTGATGCTTTTGAATTATGGTGCTGGAGGAGACTCTTGAGAGTCCCATGGACTGCAAGAAGATCAAACGCATCCATTCTTAAGGAAATCAGCCCTGAGCGCTCACTGGAAGGACAGACCCTGAAGCTTAGGCTCCAATACTTTGGCCAGCTCATGAGAAGAGAAGACTCCCTGGAAAAGACCCTGATGTTGGGAAAGATGGAGGGCACAAGGAGAAGGGGACAACAGAGGACGAGATGGTTGGACAGTGTTCTCGAAGCTACCAGCATGAGTTTGACCAAACTGCGGGAGGCAGTGGAAGGCAGGAGTGCCTGGCGTGCTCTGGTCCATGGGGTCACAAAGAGTCGGACACGACTAAATGACTAAACAACAACAAATGCCTGTTTAATTGCAAGTAAGTTCTCGTGTGCTGATCAAGAGGATCTGAAATGTTGGACACTCTAAAATCTCAAATTGTGCAATGTTGTCCTGATTGTTTTGCCTTATAATGAGGCTTGCAGGGAGCGAGGAGGGGAAAGGGGAAAGGTAGGAGTGCTGGACAGGTGTCAACGCATCTCCAACTAGCCTTCTAGAGCAACAACTGAGCTTCTGATGGCTTTGGTTGCCACCATCAGGCCTGATCTCAACCAGCTGCCTGTGTGTACAATTAGATGCCCAAGCGCTGGGAGAGGCCAATTTCCCCTTGTTGTAAAGACTAGAGTTGGGTGGAATGACAAGAACTAGTTCATCATAATCACTTGTTGGGGAAACCAGAAGAAAAAGAAAACAACCCTGTGATTATGATGCAGTTAAACTGTACCAATACTAGAGGGCCATTGTGCTGGTTGAAGATCTGTAATATTTTATTAAGATGAGGTACTCTACCAGGTGCCGTAGGTGACTCGAGGGGCTCCAAATAGTTGCCCTGGCAGCAAAAGAAGCAAACTATGAAGTTACTGAACAGCTTCCAAGGACATCTGGTGTTTGATTTAATAGCATCTGGAATTTCCAAATGTTGGCTGGTGTGTGCAGTTGCCTGTGGAAGAAAAGAATGCCAAATGTTCGTGGCTAATTCCACCTGCTAGTTTTCAGTCAGGGGAGGATGAGAACTCAGTGGTAGAATGCATTCTTTGCAGGCAGAAGAACCTGAGTTCAACCACTGGTACCTCCAGTGAGGTCTGACAGTCAGCACAGATAATACTGAGCTCGATGGACCAGTGGTCTGACTTGGTATAAATAAAGCATCTTTCTATGTTCCCCTGTTCCACTAATGCAGCCTCCGCCAATTTGTTTTCCTGTTTGTAGTGCAAAACATCTGGATGGCACCAGGTTGCCAAAGGCTGCATCTCTCTCTCACTCACTCACTCACACACACACGAAAAATATTAGATTTGTCTAACTGTAACGAGTTTGGGATTGGGCAGCGGCAGAAACTGAACTTCCCACCCCCACCCAGTATGTTAAATAGCATAGGGAGATGTTTAGTTCTTGCAGCTGGAGCTGATAGCCCACCAGTGTCTCTTGTTAGTCTTCTACATCTCATTATTTTGAGAGAGTCGTGAATAGAGCTGTTTAGATCTTTCTCCAGATGGTGGCCAGCAGTGGGACTATCTTTGATCGTGAGTGTGTGTTTGTGCATGCGTGAGTGTGTAAGGCCATGGGAAGGGTGGGGGGGATATATATATATATATACTCCACGAACTGCATGCATTTGGCTAACCTATTTCTATATGGATTTAAACTCTTCCTTTTACAAAAGGTTCTCACAAGGCAGCTTACAATACAAAACTAGGGTTGCCATATTTCAAAAAGTAAAAACCAAGACACCCCAAAAGTTGTTGACCTTTTTTTAAAAAAACAAAAGCGCCAAAAAGCTGCAAATTTTCACTTGACTATTGACTTACCTAAGATCCAGGACAAAACACCACCTTTGAAAACCCAGTAACGACAGTAAAATGAAAGATCAATGCAATCAGTAAAAATGAGTAGAATCTTCTCTTTGCTTCCACTAGAGAAAACCCTGCTCATCACTCTTGCAGGTGCTCCATCCTTGCGGGCACAACACTTGAATTCCACCACAGTCCCTTACAGGGTGGCAGTGGCGGGGTGGGGGGTGAGAGAGATGGTTTTCTTGTTCTTCGGAAATCTGCTGCCTCGTATGAGAAATGGGCCATCTGTGAATTTTGGCACAGACTGAGCTTCAGGCCTTGATTTCTTTCTGCGCAAAGGTTTTCTCTAACCCAGAGCAATAAATAACTGCCAGATTAAGTGCAGCCATGCAAATGTTACTGTACTCGCATTGTAAAGGCCTCTCTTTGATGTGAGCATCCCCTCAAATAAGGCAGCCATTCCTTGTGCCTGGGTTACACTGACAGCTTCACTCTTATCACCCAGAGTTCGATGGGCAGCTTGCTGGGACAAACAAACGTTTTGGGTTGTTAAAGTGCACTCCTGTTGTGAATGTGCCTAGTGGTGATATTGCCATGGCTATTACATTACATTCACACAGTGGTTTCAAATAGACTAAAATAGACTGGAAGCTGGGTGGCAGCACAGCAAATATGGGGAAAGTCAATCAGAAGTCTCCAAGCTCCAAGCTCCATTCAGGGCCAGTTTAAACACTAATGGAACTAATGCCTACGGTGGTTGCCATTTCAGAGATGGGAAAAACACAAAAAACAGAGAGCTTCAGCTGGGTATGAGGGGCTGAGGGAAGCCCATTAGTGAGCCAGTCCGCACAGCCAGATTCAGTTGATTCAACCTTGGAGACCAATGGGGTGACTGATGCCACAGCCCGATCTCCCTCACATCTGTGTGCCAGTCCAGAGAACGACTATTGATTCATTAATACCTCTGGGTAGTCAGGCACTTCAGAATGTCAGTAGTCAGTACTTCAGTAGTCAGGCCCTTCAGAATAACTGGGCCAGTCATAGGCCTGGGCCGAGTCTGAAGCAGACCACCTAGGAATCCTCTGAGAAAAGCTTTATTGGTTGAAAACTTGGATTCTGCAGGGAACAAAAAATATCGTGGTAGAGGGAGCTGAGTACGCCATATTGCTTATTTAGCAGTACACTCAACACAAATTCCAATTTGACTCTGGTTTAACTTTTGTTCACTGGCTAAAGGAGAAACATGTGCAGAGTTTATTGCTGCTTTGCTGTGGAATACTCTTTTAAAAAAAATCATGTAAGGCCAAATCTCAGTAAATTTGTCTTATTCGAAGGTATTTTTCCAGCAATCAGAAGATCACCACATATTTCAGTAGATCTAATGAAAGTTTAGTAGACCTGGTAGCAGTGGAACAGGTTCAGGGTACAAACTTATATCTCAGCATCCTTCAGTTTGCTGCGTTCAGTCTTTTGGGCCTCAAAGCTATTGGTCTGGGAGTCTCTGAGCTTGTGGTGTGCCTGCAGCTGCTACAAATTAAGAGGAGGATTCGAGAAGGGAAGATGAGGAATCTGAGGGGTCCTGAAAAAGAGTTGGTGCCTGTCCTGTGATATTTTTCTAAGCTGAGTGAGAACTAACAGTGAACCACCACTGTAAGAACTTAGCAGAACCAGGGGTGAAGACACTGTGCATCTGACAGGGTGCATGAATATTTTAAGTCAGGAATAGGGTACGGGAGGAGTGGTTGTCCTGCTTGCTTGCTTTTTTAGCCACATATGTATGCCCCTCAGCCCTGAGCCCACAAACACCCAAACAATACCATATGGTGCCATATGGTATCCAAAATCCATAAAGGGGAAAAATCAAAATAATCTTTTATTTTGCAATCCTTGACACTGCAGTACAACCCCTTGATGAAAGGTTCACACAGATGCATAAAATCAGTTCCGTGTTTGGCTTCTTCTATAATATTCATAGTTTACAGAAAAGTACATCAACCCAAATTATGTAAATCTAGAGCAAGTTTTACTACACAGGGATGCCAAAGACATTGACGCTGCTGAATTATGTAATGAATTAAAGGTTTTTGGCAGACAACGTTTGAACAATGCACCACCACAAGAGGTACTGACATTTATATGCAAAAATAACTTGGCTGATAGTGTACCCAATGCGTTTATCGCTCGTTGCATTCTCTTGACCCCGTTTCTGTTGCCAGTGGTGTAGAACATTTCCCCAAACCAAAGTTAATTAAATTGTACATATGTTCTTCGATGTCTCAGGAAAGGCATGTTGGCTTAGCTACAATATCGATTGAACATGAATTTGCAGACAGCACTGAAGTAAAAGAACAAGGAAAATCAGATTCAAAATGCATTAGAGTTGAAACCTTTCCAAAAATTCATTTTTTGGAAATATATCCAGAAAACAAACTGGAAACTTTTCAGAAATTTATGAAATAAATAGACTAAAAGAAACCTTATCAAAATCTTAGTATTTTCCCAATTGTTTGGGAAATATATATAGGTATTCAATATAGGGATGTTTTTGTTAAATTCTCTAATAAATTAGTTACTGGACATTAGATGTTCTTTGTAGTTATTTATACAATTTCAGATTAATTAAAATATAAGGATTCAAATTATAAGATTATGGCAATAAAAATAAATAAAAGACACTGTATTATATAGTGGTTTGGTGAAATTTTAAATGGTTTTGAGTTTAGATAGCACACATTTTTAAAATGGTCCCTGGGCCCTTTATTATTCAACATCTTTACAAATGACTTGGATGAAGTAATTGAGGGGATGTTCATTCAATTTGCAGATGACACCAAACTGGGAAAGCTAGCTAACACCAAAGAAGACAGAATCAGGATTCAAAATGACCTTAACAGATTAGAGAACTGGGCCCAAACAAACAAAATGAATTTCAGTAGGGACAAACGTAAGTTTCTACAATTAGGCAGGAAGAACCAGCTGTAATAGTCCTGTACTTTTCTACCTTGGTCAGACCACACCTGGAGTACTGTGTCCTGGAGTACTATAGACAAGGTGGAATTTGTGCAGAGGAAAGTGACCAGGATGAACAGGGTGTGGAAAACCTTATGTTGAATGGTTGTGTATGATTAGTCTTGTAAGGAGGAGACTGAGTGGAGATATGATAGTCTTCTTTGAATATCTAAAGGACTGTCACATGGAGGATGGAGCAAGCTTGTTTTTTTCCTTGCTTCCAAGGCTAGGACCTGAACCAGTGGTTTCAAGTTACAAGAAAAGAGATTCCGACTAAACATCAGGAGGATCTTTCTGACAGTAAGAGCTGTTCAACCGTGGAACAGACTTCCTTGGAAGGTAGTGGACTCTCCTTCTTTGGAGGCTTTTAGGCAGAGGTTGGATGACCATCTGTCTTGGAGATTCCTGTATTGCAGGCAGTTGGACTAGATAACCCTCAGGGTCCCTTCCAAATCTACTATTCCATGATTCTATGCATCATCCATGCATAAGTGAAGTTGCCATATCCTAAGTCAAGCCATGGATTCATCTCGCTACTTCTTTCATTTCCAGTCTGCTTAACACTCCCGTCTTAGGACTCTTTCACATCCATAAGTACCGTTTGACACAATGGAGACATTGCACTTCGGAAGCACAGTAACCTTCAGTAACCACAATATTTCTTTCTAGGCAGGACCATCCATGTCAGCATAGCTTCAAAACACTCTGTGCACCTTGCCAGATGCCATGAGAAGCTGAGCTCTTACTGACAAGCTCAGTTATCACTGGGAATTATGAGGACACGGCAGCAGCCTGCCAGGGGGCAGCCCACTCCGTAAAACACCAGATTCATCTGAGGTTCATCACAAGGGCTCCTGTATTTAATTTCGGGTTGTCCTTGACCTCTGATTGCTTTGTGTGTCAAGGCTGCTGCTCTCACAGAGCAGAACAAATTAACTACTTAAATGATGTTACTGCCTCAGGAATGGGAATAATGAAAATTGAGTATCTGAAAAGGGGAGGGAATGGCTAAAAATTGGCTGTTGTATAAGGACTTGTGTTAACCTTGCCATCTTCAAAACGAGTGCATCATATTTACCCAATATTCAGGTCCTCGTAGAGGTTCTAGGGACAGGAGGAGAGTGTGCCTCAGGCTACAATCCCATACACTTACCAGAGGGTTAGTTATACTGAACTCATTTAAACTCTATTAACATTGTCACTTTACTCAGCAGTGCTAAGATGATTGTATTCTCACCAATTACTGCTGTGGTGGAGGGTCATTTTGCACACATTTAAACTCTTACTGAATTGTCACAGGTTTTCCTTTTGTGTTCCATTGTTATTTAATGTCAACCTTTCCGCCCTTATCCTGCCATTACCACCATATGCATATGCCTGGGAATTGAGGATAACTTCTCATGCATCTGATAAAGTGGGCTCGAATCCACAAACGTTTATGCCACAAGAACATTTATAAAAGTGCCACAAGGCTCTTCCTGGTGTATTTTTCTGAGTAGACATTATAGGAGCCTGGAATTCAAAAGGCAGGAGGAAGTTTGAGAGGCAAGGTAGCCAAAGGCCCAGGAGGTGAGGAAATCAGGGACCCATGGAGGCAGGAAGGAGATGTGCTAACATCTCAGACGATACAGGACAGGAGGAGATGCTGATGGAGACTATGAAAGGAGCATATTTCACATATACTCTCAAAAAAATATTCAACAAAGTTTTGGGCAACTGTTTTCTAATGTATGTATATGTCAAACCCACACCACATGTTCAAGAGTAACAAGACAGAACAGAAAAAAACTGTAACCATATGGCTGTGCCTACCTATGTTGCCATGTTGTAGTCCAATCCAGTGCTCACAGAGGCCTTCCCTGGTGCACATAGGCCCCCCTCCCCCAGTTTAAATTAAATTCTAATTTTAGCTCATATAATAGGGTAGGATGAGTGCTTGGTTGTGCTGTATGCAGTGTCCACAATAACATTTCTGATTTGCCAATGTCCGTACAGATCCAAAAGGGTTGGCAACCTATGATCATTCTAATGATCCCTTGGGCACAATCTGGAACCAGCATTTCAGTCTCTCATCTCTCTGTATTTGATGTATCAGGCAGAGACATTGTCAGGAAGAGAGCATGAAGGAAACAGCATTAGAGGAAGATGCTGGCTAGAGGGGACAAAAATAAGCAACGTATTGGTGTTGTTGTTTTAATCCACATTAGTATTCAGAAAGATTTTAAAGCTCTCCTCTTTACATGTATTAGTATTGGAAAGGTTGGCTTACTTGTGTGTGATTTAGAACCCATCTCTTTGTTTACAGCCCTTTCTATGAATGGCAATCAGACAATTCTGTAACCTAAGAGGCTGAATTAAACTTCATTGATTAAGATCATTTGCCTGAGATTAATAACTGCATAGCTCAGGACTCATCAAAGGTCATGAATAACCGGTTGAGACGAGTTGATGGACCAAAGTGCCATCAAGGATCATTAAAATGGGTTTGTCATTAATCCTAATAAATTATCCTGGACTAAAATCATTACTGGTATTATAAGATTCCAGTGAAAAAGAACATACATGTACAGGTTTATTAAAAGGGGGATGATGCCTTTCCAAAATGTGTGTGCAAAGCATGAGTACTGACTTAATGTTATACATTACATTGGCCAATCATATTGCTGAAACATCTTGTGACATGCAATTTACTTTATAATTGAAACTGAGTAAATGGTGTGATTTTTATGACTAGCAGATATCCTTCTTTCTGGAAGATTAATTGTGCAGACTTGGCATGTCTGCAAATTTCATTCATTTCTACCAAAAAGAAAAAAGTTATAGCCATTTGTTACTTTCCCCTAGATAGTCAACATAGTGGTCAATTTTATAGTATAAAGCCCCAAAATAGTTAATGGGAAGGTGTAAAGCTTCAGTTTTCCCATTGTGGTTCTGATTTGGACCGAAAGTAAAGTGTGTAACAGACTGAAACAGTCTGAACTGAATTGGTCCCAATTTCAGAAGCACAGAATAGGAGTCTGAACCTTATCCACAAGTCCCATATTTCAAATGGTCTGCAAGGTTCCCCCCGCCCCAGATACATATACTTTGGGGGCTAGCAAACATATATTTTAAATCCAGATGGGAGTAAAACCTGTTTACGGTTTTGGGGTGGGCATCTTGCATCAGGAAAAGTGTTACACACCATTCCACTGCTATTTCTAACTCCAAACTCTCCTCCCCAAGGCTGCTTTCAGATAGATAGATAGATAGATAGATAGATAGATAGATAGATAGATAAGATAGATAGATAGACAGACAGACAGATATAGATGATTGATAGATAGATAGATAGATAGATAGATAGATAGATAGATGATAGATGATAGATAGATAGATAGATAGATAGATAGATAGATAGATAGATAGATGATAGATAGATAGAGAGAGATAGATAGATAGATAGATAGATAGATAGATAGATAGATGATAGATAGATAGATAGAGATAGATAGATAGATAGATAGATAGATAGATAGATAGATAGATAGATGATAGATAGATAGATAGATAGATAGATAGATGATAGATATAGATAGATAGATGATAGATAGATGATAGATGGATGAGAGAGAGAGAGAGAGAGAGAGAGAGAGAGAGAGATAACCAGCATCGATGCCTAGTTAACTCCTTAACTAACAATATGACTTCAAAAATAATCAAGTTTATCTCCAATGTTTTTCTTCCATTCTTAGCTATATCTTCACTTTCCCATTTTCGGTGCCTTTTCTATGTGGGGAGGGAGGTGTAATCTATTCATGATCATGGACATTGTTGTGGGCAGGAAGGAAGGTTAATACATCTGGGGAAATCTAGCACCAAAGATGGCATCCTACCTATAATTAGGGTGGCCAGAGGCAAAAGAGGTCAATCTGCTGTTAAGTGTAATATGCAGTAGCAGTCAGCATGGCTGCATAGGTGTGGCTGCATTGCTCTTCTGACTTTCAACACCGTGCATGGCTGCTGGTTACCAAGAGTGGGAGGGGCAAAGCAATGGGTAGCTTGGCACTAAACTTCCCATTGCCTTGCCGCCACCCCCTTCCTGTAACTGGCAACAATGCACATCACTAGGATGCCATGAAAGCAGCGTAGTCTCACCTGTGCAGCCCCACCTGTCACTACTGTTAATCTGGCAACATGACAGCTGCACTGAATTGTAGTTTTGATGCTGAGCAAACACTGGCTTGCTTAAAAGGCAACCTGTGAGAGATCCGAGCTCACAGATCCCGCTTCTAGACAATCCAGCAGCCACATTGGAAAGAAGAGAGATGTGGCATGGAGTTGAGAATAATCTGATTGTACTTTGAAAAAAGTAAGCGGTGATATTTGCAAGCCGATTGGGCTGCTTTCAAGAGGGAGGAAAATATTGTCATTTCTCCTCTAACATTCCCTGCCGGCTTGTTTCCAGCTTTCGGTTTTAGGCAACATAATGCAGGTTAAGTGGTTACAGGCCCATGCATTCTAGGCGGTAAAAGCCATACCACCAATCAAACGGACTGAGTATTTTGCCCACATGACAGAAGGCCAACTCTTTGAGGCCAAGACTGAGGAATGTACCTGATTTAGGATGAACAAGCGAAGGCCATGATCCAAGTGAACTCGGTTGCACAGTAAGCGCTGCTGACTCAGCAGGACTTCTTTAATTCTTTGCTCCTACAAGCAGCTCCTTGGGTGCTTAGCTAGTGAGAAACACAGCCTGCTGCTGTTGGGAACAAAGCCATGTACACATGGCAACATGGCACACCCTTGTAATCACCACTACTATACACTGGGTTGTGGCCTTTTCATCTGATTCCAAGCACATTCACGTGGAACTATGTTTGAAGCAGGCTAGTGGTTTTCAGGCTGAGATGTGCATTGGAGCCATTTTGTGCTTCAACTGGCATTCTCGATACACCAACATCTGCCATGGTAGAGAGCCAGTTACCATTGTTGCTGAATTTGTGACTGCCTGGAAACCTGGTTTGGAAGAGTACCTGTTTTGAATGTGCCTGGTTCATTTTATTTGATTCTAGTTATTAATCGGGGGGGGCTGGGGGGATAAAAGACTGATTGATTAGAGTTCTCCTATGTCTTTGCGTCTTTGTTCATGCAACAGATGGAGGCTTGTACAATTAAACACACGTGCGTTGAATAAAAGCAACATTAATGCCTGGTGTAGGTTTCATTAGAGAGAATGGGGACGTTATCTCAGCTCCCTTATCTCCACCCCTGGCAGAAACTCAAGGATGACTCTCACTTTACAGTTTGTCTTTGGGAATGGGAGCAGATCCCTGTGTGCAAAATGCACAAGGTGGAATTTTTCTTTATTCCCACATGAAGAATTTTTACACAGGTCATATTTTTTGCAGAAATGTTCTTGGCCTTTAAAGTACAAATATTTGGAATGTAAACTTTACTTTTTTTAAAAAAAGGAAGGCTTTGCTTCTTTTTAATGTGAAGAGGGTATACATGTAAAATTCTCTCTCTCTCTCTCTCTCTCTCTCTCTCTCTGTGTGTGTGTGTGTGTGTGTGTGTGTGTGTGTGTGTATTTAGATCTCATGTACTGTTCTTTGATACCCATACTGAAGTATAAACTGTAAAATGAGCACCAGCCTTCACAGGGAGGAGAAAGTGGCTTCTATATCATGGAGAGGACTGAGGTGTTGGCTTGTTTGCAGTGAGCAGAGCTTGTAGCCAACGTTGGGCTCGAACCCACGACCCTGAGATTAAGAGCCTCATGCTTTACCAACTGAACTATGTTGCATACCATTGTGGTGCACACGGAGGAAGTCTGGGATAAAGTACCAAAGTACTTCACTTGCTTTACTACAAATGAGCCAAATGTACTGTATGCTGTGAGAATGATCCACCATGAGCAGAAGGGGGGCCGGGAACCAGCTGGTGCAACGAGGCTGCATTGGTTGTGTACATTGGTCTTAAGTTCAATTCAAGTAACCTAAAGGGTTGCCCAAGCCTTCCTTCTCTTAGCCTCTGAACATGGAATCACCCTATCCATTCTATACATCTAACAAAGGATGAAAAGGCGCTGAATGTATGAATCTAGCTCTCTGAACACCTCGGCTTTTATCCTTTAATTTTAATTGTTTAAGTTTCTAGTCTTTAGGGTAAAATGTAAATATGTGTGTAATGCTTTGTGACATCCTAGAGACTTGAGGAGTGGTTGGATAAGATTTCCACAAATTAAAAAGCAAAACTTGGGTGCCCGTCATACCTACTTTTTCTCCTTCCTGTGACTTGCAGAAGCAAAATAAATTATGCAAATGAGCAGGGAATAAAATGAAATTTGCAGAACTGAACTTTTCATGGATTAGAATTTGAACTGTCCTGGCACAGAATTTTGATTGGCTGATTCTTAAAGCACGGCACACAAAGCCCTGTGTAGATCTCGTTTCATTGTGGTGTCACTGTCTGTACCAAAAAACCCCAATGTAATTTAATTTTTAAACCATCATTTTAGTTGCTATTCTGAAGGAAATCCAGCATGTCTAAAGATGATGTGCTGCAACACTGGAGACAATGGGAGCATCACCATCAATAGACTGAGACCTTGAAAAGATTTTTCTCTTTGATTCCATATCAAGATATTGATAGTTCACTTGGAGGTCTGATTGTGCTGGTTTACTAATGCTTTCACAATTTGCCAGTAACCATTTATCCTGCCTGCCCATTATTCATACATATATCATGCTTATGAGGTTTGTATCTGTCCCATTTTGGGGCACTGACCTCAGTGCTGTTGGGTTTTCCAATGTAAAGGATGGGTGGCCTCAAATTGGGTCATTAGTGAGAAAACAACCTCCAGCCAGAAGTGTCCTGAATGCTCTTTTGCATGGGAATGTTTCCCACTGCCCATCTTCTGCAATGTGTGTTCCAAGCATGTCATCAGACCTGTCACTTTCCTGCAGGGAATTACTAATGGGCTGGGATCCCTTCTTTTCCCCTCACTGCCCTTTCAAGCCGGTCACGGCCGTCCTCATAAATCTGCCAGAAAGCTGACAGCCAGACTGCAGGCTCACAAGAGCTCAGGAAACTTTGAGTAATATTCCTTCTGTTCCTGTTCTTCCCTAGACAGCCATTGATTGAGAAGGAAGAGCATCCTGTAATTTATTTAAATTAAACAAATAAAAAAAGGGGGATGGAAGGAATAAAGATAGGAGATGAAGAGACTAGGGGGACCAAATCTTCCCAGCTGAAACTGCAGTGAGTGCATCAGGGGAAATGTTCTCGAGTGAAGAAGCACAGAAAAGCCAACCCCCCAAAATACCTCACAGAACATACAGTCCACTCAATCAAGGTTCTTTAATCTGGGGCATTCTATTAGGCGGGATTTGATATTGTTTGTCATTGTGGCAATTACATTTTCATATTCTTTAACACAATTTGAAGAAACAGAAGGGAGATACAGAGAGGGACGCAGGTGGCGCTGTGGGTAAAACCACAGAGCCTAGGACTTGCCGATCAGAAGGTCAGTGGTTCGAATCCCCATGACGGGGTGAGCTCCCGTTACTCGTTCCCTGCTCCTGCCAACCTAGCAGTTCAAAAGCACGTCAAAGTGCAAGTAGATAAATAGGTACTGCTCCGGCGGAAAGGTAAACAGTGTTTCTGTGCGCTGCTCTGGTTCTCCAGAAGCAGCTTAGTCATGCTGGCCACATCACCCGGAAGCTGTACGCCGGCTCCCTCAACCAGTAAAGCAAGATGAGCACTGCAACCCCAAAGTCGGCTACGACTGGACCTAATGGTCAGGGATCCCTTTACCTCTACCTTTAAGGGAGATACAACCTGGAATCAACAAAGGAGGAAGTCCCCTCACACATGCTCATCAATTGGACATTTGTAAGTGATCATATCCACCCAATAGTGTTCCCTGCCATGGGCATAGCCAGGATTTTTGTTAGAGGGGACAGACCTTTTCGGGGGGGCAGACCCTCAGTTTGCTATGTATTTTTATTGAATTTTATTGATTTGGGGGGGCAGCTGCCATTCCCTGCCCCCCCCCGGCTACTCCCATGTCTCCTGCAGATCTCAGTAACCAGGCAAGTTCATAAAAATAGAGGCAGGGCCTTATATAGCCAGGCCCTAAGCTATTTGGGGCTTAAAAGCTTAAAAGCAGCACTTTGAATCTTGCCAAGAAAACAATTGGCAACCAGAGCAGATTTTTCAGCACCAGAGTAATATGATCCCAATACCATGCACCAGTTAGCAGCTTCCCTGCCACATTTTGTACTGATTGAAGATTCTGGATAGTCATCAAAGGGAGCCCTACAAACAGCGAATTACAGTAGTCCAAGTGTGATATGACTAATGGATTTGTCCACTAAAGCAGTTAGTGAGTCTAATACCATCCATGATGGGATAGGCGTAGGAGGTAAGATCTACTATTTTGGAAATTTCTATATAAAAAGATTTTTAAAAACAAACAAACAAAGGTTCATAGCAGAAGTAATCCCCCCACACCAATAAGCTTACATTGATATTTATTTGTTTTCCATGCTGCCTTGAATGAAATCTGTTAAACTGCTAAATCTGGCCTGCCTCCCATGGAATCCACATTTGAAAGATTTGAAAAACTACCCTGAAGCAAAATTATTCCTGCATTTCCTTCAGCAAGGCAATGCGTGAAGTATAGGAGGAAGCGTTTTATGATTCATTCAGAATAACTCCTATAATAGATACAGCATCAGTGGTATTACAGTGACATAAGGGAATAATCTTTCTCTCTCTATGTTCTCTCCAAGTGTCCCAGATTCAATACTTCAGCTCTTCAGTATCTGTTATGGCATGCCCTGAAATGCAGACCTCTCTGTGCCCTAAGATTGCTAAAACGAGGGCCAAACTACACATCACGTTAAAGACAGCATTTGGCAGCGCACATTTGTTTTTTAAACTTTAAATAGCAGTTGTGGGAGTTTATCAAGGCTGAAACCACAGGGCATGGAGGGGAGGGTTTTAAGCCTTTCCCTCTGTGCCATGGTTACACACAAAAAATACACATACACCCAGCAGCTATGTGCCACAAGAAGAAGCAGCGCCATTGGCACAAATTGGCATAGACTTGAAGTCAACCTGAAACTCCATCTTTCAGTGGTAACACAGGCACAGAATAAACCAGCAGGGATCTAGAATGTTGCTTGCGTGCATTATGCTGTGAACTGCCCTAAGATCTACAGGGGTAGGGCTGTGTACAAATTTAATAAATAAAATAAAATACTCTTCTTCTGAAAAATTCATGTGGCTTTCCAATTGTTAATGCAACTGCCAGTACGGTATTCTCCAAAAGCACCCCAGCAAGGGAAGATTTTACAAGGCATCAGGCCCCTATATGTAGCAGTGGGTGGGGGAAGGAATGCAATCTAGCCCAGATCTAAATTGCCTTCCATTGTCAGAAATTGGGGAGTTTTCACATTAAACTTTTCTGAACAGCCACACAAAACACTGTGGCAGAGTCCCTCTCACACCGTCTGTTATATACACAGTACTTTCTAATTTTGATGAACAAAAGCGGGGGGGGGGGTCAAATAACCCATAAATTACCCATAAGGGTGGATGTGTAGCTAAACATTCCAGTGGCATTTTCCACAGGGATCTGCAGGGGAGGCTAAAGAAGCATGGCTGGGCAGAGAGGTGCGGGTGGCTTGGAAAATTTCCAGAAGCTCCCAATTCCCACCCCCTCCTGCCCCACTGCTTTCGTCCCCACACCCTCTGCACCATATGTTTAAAAAGAAAAGGCCTAGCCTCCCCCCACTGCCCTGTTCTGGAGAGGTGCTGGCTCAAAACTACAGCAGAAAGTGCGCAGATGGATTTCAACTCAGGCGAGTCAAGTTGAATTCTTTCAGAACAGCTCCTGACTGAGTTAATGCCAAGTTAAAGTTGCTGTGGCCATAAGCGTTTTTTCTTTCCCATCCTGTTTCATTTCTGACAGAGCCAAAGAGGTATGCACATGCGTATTAACAAAAGGCCAGTCCTTAAAAACCCAAGTGTTAACAACACCTTTTTCTAAAGGAAAGGCACACAAGGATAAATGCTGGGTATTTAAAAAAAAAAAAAAAAGCAGAGGAAGAAAAAAGTGTCCCTTTAGCAAGCTGACAGGGGAAGTCCTAAGCAAAGCCTCCATCTTCCAGAGCTAAAACATCCTCCACAAAGGCAGATTCCTTCATTGTTTGGCAACTGGCTTCGGCTTTAATTCTTTCGCTGCATAAACCAAGGGTGCCAAGAGTATCTTTTCAAAGAAACCCGTGTTTGGGGGGCTCACAGATGATCCTGTACCATGTGCAACAAACATTTCCTTGGCGTGGGTTTATCGTTTTGTTTTTATTTTTTAATAACCTCTCTCTTTCCTTTTTGGTAGAAATAAAGCACGAAAATAAGCTGTCTCTGAGTAGCTGGGAGCAGAATGCAGGCAGTTCTCTCTCTCTCTCTTTTTTTAAAAAAGTGTCCTATTAGAGAGGCCCCATTGGCTAAAGGGTATGGCATAGGCACTCTGAAGTGAGGGTTTAATGAAGTAGCCTGTGAGAGAATGGAGGGGACGGTCCTCGCTGTACAGATGGCTCTTTGTCACCACTGACACCTGCCATCTGCTTGTTTGTCTAAATGATGTTGGAGGGGGCATCACGAGCTTCCAATCTGCTACACTGCCTCCACCGGGCTCCAGTGACCCCCTGACCTCTGTGTCAGACAGGTCCGGAGAGTTTGTTCTTTCAGTTCAATGGGTTCTTCCTTCCCCATGTTTACAGCCTCTTCCCAGCCTCTGATATTCACAGCAGCAACTGGGCCTGGAAGAGCAGCAGCTGCCTTTGGTCTAACTAGCTGCTTTTCCACGCCTCCCGGGCTTGCTCTCTCCCTCCCTCCCTCCTTCCCTCCCACCCCAACACCTCAGCCCAGTGCCTAGGTATAAATCTCATCTTCATACATATGAAAAGCCGAGAATAGAGAGGGAGAGAAAGAGAGAGAATTTGAAAAACATGAAAGAGGTACCAAGGCATGCATTACAAAGGAGGAATTTGCACCTTGAGGTTCACATATCTTGCCAGCATTAAAATGAAAAAAGTATCCCAGGGAAATCCTGCTGGTGTTTTTTTTTTAAAAAAAAAACCTTTTTGCTCAAAAGAAAGCATCAGAAGTTTGTATGAAACAGTGTAAAAGGAACTCGGGGAAATACAAATATCAGAAAAGCAGTCATTGCCCTAATAAATATTGTTATAACAAAGTGATATCTGACCACTAAAATAACTCCTCGCAGAATTCACCAAGATTGCATTTGATGAGAACAAAGTCAACTAGATGTTTGGGAAAGAGGAGTGGGTGTTATATAACAAAATGTATTTCTCTATAAATAAGATGGAGTGGTTAGCAGTCTATCAGAGCATTGTATATGATATAGTTGAATAGAATTTTAGCAACATTCAGGGCTTCCATCCAAAACAATCCAAACTGAACCATTTTGAGACAAATAACAGCAGTGATCTGTGTTCTCATTTTCTCTGGGTATGATGAAATAGTAATAATAGGTTAATATCCCAACAACCTAAGACTCCTGAAAGGGAAAACAATAGCTTTATAAAGTCCAGCCTAAAAGGATTTCTCACTTACCCAGGATGTAAAAAAATATCTATAGATATCAGTACTTGGATCAGTACTGATGAAGAGCTAAAAAGCTTTAAAAATGATAAAGCTATGAGATTTCAGACATATATCTGTCTAGATAAAACATACAGTTTGAAAAAGCTTGATTTAAAATAAAAAGATGAATACAAATTCTGAAATTTTGCTGAATTTAGCACGGTGGGGATTCATCTCAACTCTGCTTTTGAGCTTCCCAAGGACATCTGCATCTGCTGTAGAGGGAAGTGAGGGGCAGATGGGGTTCATCACATCTAAGAGAAGGAAAACTCTGGTCCTAAACCTACACTGCTTTACAGGATATCTTCAGGAGAAGAAAAGGCTAAGGAGTAAACCCTACACAAACCTGGAGTAGAGTCCCCAAGACAGTTGGATGGCGCCTTGCATGCCTCCTTCCAGCAACTCCTGCAGCCAAGCTGGTGCCAAACATATTGCTCTGCTTTCCTTTGGTCCACACCAGCGAGGCGTCTGGGCAGCCCAGGACCTCCATACACAATGCCCAGGCTTGTGCCCCAGGAGGTCACTTTGGTGCTGCTAGTGCAACAGTTTGATTTCACTCCCGGAGGCGCACTCTATTGTCTCTTGAGACAGACAGATGCCAACAACAACAAGAACATATTCCTTGAAGGTTGTCTGGAGACTACAACTGATGCAAAATACAGCAGCTATTATCTTAATGAGTCTTGTGGCATGAGGCCCTATAACAGTGTGTGATCTTTAATGACTTTGCCTTGGCTGCCAGTTTATCATTGGGCATTCAAGGCTTATGTTTTGACTTATAAAGACAGCTTAGACCTCATCTACCTTAAGGGAATCAGCACCGTGAATTGTCCAGCCTAGGCTCTGAGGTTATCCAAGGAAGCTCTGTGTGTGGATCTATGTTTGAGCAAGGTGTACAGCTCTGTGACTCACAGGAACATCTTCACCGCAAGGGCATCCTCCTCCCCGAGGCTCAGGTGGCACCAACATTGGCACTCTTTCTGTGCCAGCTGAAGAAGGTCCTCCTCCACTGGGCCTATGAATAATGAAGGTCTTTCACCTATGTAAAATAGTGGAATAATGTGAATGAGAATATTTAGACTAAATGATATATTGTGATATTATGTTTTTTCAGTTTTGTGTTTTAAATCTTGTTATCCACCAAGAAATCTTTTGACAGAATACAGAAGCAGCTTGCCAGATGGTAGCAGTGGTGGTGGAGGAGTTGCTATGCTAGCATCCCAGCAGATGGGTCACTGTTGCTTTCCAGGAGGGAGAGAGAAGAGGCAACAGGGAGGCTCATGTGGGGCAAACACATTGGCTGGATTGGATCTGCCAGTGCATTAGCACCGCGCTGACCTCCCTGCTGCCTTGCCCCTTCCAGTAATAAACAGCAAGCCACCTGTCCGGAAGCTGGTATAGTGGCTCTGCCCCACACTGTGAGCCACTGCAGGTGGAATATGCATTGCTGAAATAACAAAAAAAAGCAGAGATTTACCCAGCTCTGGTAGGCTGCCTACATAGCTGCACTTGGCATGGTATACAATGGCACAAGTTGTGCAGGCCTGGTCCAGAGTTTTGTTAAAGCAGCACAAAGGCACATGACTCATGTAAAAAACAGCCCAGTAGCAAGCACTATAAGTATGCCTTGTTGCAGATGGCCTCTTGCAAAGCTCTTCATATCTGAGGTGCTCTTGCAACGAATCTGGTTTGGATTTACCAGTTCAGCTCTTCTAAAATGTACCTTGCTTACCTTGATGAACTTGTATGGGAGCCAAGCACCTGCTTTTCTTAGCCTACCTTAATTGTCCATTGTACTGATTGGGAAAACTCAATAAAGAAAGGAAAAACCTGTTGCATTTTGCATCACATTGACCAGGACAAATGCCCATTACCTGGTGGTATAGCGCAAACCTTGCGCAGTAGATTTAAGACTAACCATAATACAGTGGTACCTTGGGTTACAGATGCTTCAGGTTACAGACTCTGCTAACCCAGAAATAGTACCTCGGGTTAAGAACTTTGCTTCAGGATGAGAACAGAAATTGCATGGCGGCAGGGCGGCAGAGGGAGGCCCCACTAGCTAAAGTGGTACCTCAGGTTAAGAACAGTTTCAGGTTAAGAACGGACCTCCAGAACAAATTAAGTTCTTAACCCGAGATACCACTGTATAGTCTATCTGCAAATTAGCAGATGAAGTATCCTACCCCCAGGAGTGAAATTCTATAGTCCACTTTGTTTTAAATCATTAAAATTTACATTAAAATTTAATGTAAAACTTTGACTTGTTGAGTCGAAAACTAGGAAGCTGAGTGGCGCATGGCAAATATAACATCCACGCAAGGTCTGCTTTATCTCTATCATGCCATTTCATTGTTTTCTGCCGGGAGATTTCCACCATATGTAGTGCTGGCATTACTGTCACAAGCTGTTAATTGGCTTGGAGTCTAGTCATGTGGTAAGGAACACACATACATCCTTTAACGGAAACCATCTGCCTCAATTACCACAACTCCGACTTCACTTTGCTGCCACTGGAAAGACACACACGCACACATCGCTACCCTTCTGGTTCAGCCTGTCTTACACAACCCCATAGCTCCCTTCCCCTCCCCTGAGTTCCTTAACCACAAATGTGCTGGGCGGACCCCCCAAGCTCTTCACAGCACTCGGTAGTGAGCAAAAGGAACAGCTCAGAGAAGCAGGGGGGCACTGCACATGGAGATGCCAGCATGGACCTACAGGCTAGGTTCCACATAAAACAGGGAGCCACCTCCTTGTCAGATGGATCAGGCTTTTATCATCACCCCCCTCCCACCTCTGAGCCATTGCATCTTGAAACAATGTCACGGAATAAAGATGAGGACACAGGGACAAACATTTGTGTGCGTACACAAGGAGCAATATGCCGGTCTAGGGCAGGTAGCCAGTAGTCACACTCTTGAATTAAACCACCTCCCTCCATGTCTTGCATGCTGCTTAGCTTTCCTCCCTTTATCCATGCCACCCAATAATACTATTCTAAACTTGATATTTCTCAATCAATATAACTCCTGGAACTCCCTCCTGGAGGATTTACAGGGTGCCACCTACCTGCTGTAGCTCAATAGAGCATCTCCTCTGCCTGAAGGTTCATTCCCTGGCATCTCCACATAGGTCTCTTGCATGAAACCTGGAGAGCCATTGCTGGTCAGTGGGGACAATACTGAGCTACGTGATCTATTTTTTTTTAAATAAATATTTATTAAAGATTTTCTTAGAACAATAGAAAGAACAAACAATGACCGGCAGAATCCGAGACCTGGGAGAAGAGAAGGTTGAAGAAGATTGGAAGAAATTTAAGATTTATTTAAAAAAGCATTGTAATTTGGTTGAATGTTAAGATGGAGGCTAGATCATAAATAATTGGCCACCACTAAATTAGATGCAATTAGGATGATAAATGTGATTGAGGAAAAATCATAAACCTTTGGGAGAATTATTAGATTATATTCTAAATGAATGGGACATAATAATGTAAAGAAGATGATAAATTGCGGGCAAGAATTGACAATGATGCAAGTGGGAGCGGGAGACGTGAGGGAGTCCAAAGAAGTTAAGAAACTATGTTATGATATATGTTACATTGATCATTATATTTGCATTTATGTTTAAAAATCTTAATAAAAATATATTAAAAAAAGAAAGAACAAACAAAAAAACATATAATTTTTCCAATATCCACATTTTATTCACTTCTTTGGACTTCTTCGCATCTCTCGTTCCTGTGTTCCAAATTTTCGAACTTTACCCAGCAATTTATCACCTTGTTTCAATTCTTATATTATAATTTTCTGATATTGTATCCCTAATTTTAGATAATTTAACCCAAACCTTAAAAGCTTAATTTTAACATAATATTTATCCAAAATTTATCTTTTCTTATATTTTCATTTATCTTCATATTCCTTTTAACTAACTTATTGGTGCCATATTGTTGATAATCTTACATCTTTCTTAACATTCATACAATTTACAATATTTTTGTAAATAGTCCTTGAATTTCTTCCAGTCCTCCTCCACAACTTCTTCTCCCAGGTCTCGGATTCTGCCAGTCATTTCTGCAAGCTCCATATAGTCTATCAGTTGCATCTGCCATTCTTCCAGTGTGGGCAAATCTTGGGTTTTCCAGTATTTAGCGACAAGTATCCTTGCTGCTGTTGTTGCATACATAAAAAATGTTCGGTCCTTCTTTAACACCCTCTGGCCGACGATGCCCAAAAGAAAGGCCTCTGGTTTCTTAGGGAAGGTATACTTAAATACCTTTTTCAACTCATTATATATCATTTCCCAGAAAGCCTTAACTCTAGGGCAGATCCACCAGAGGTGAAAGAATGTTCCTTCAGTTTCTTTACATTTCCAACATTTATTATCAGACAAATGGTATATTTTTGCAAGCTTGACTGGGGTCATGTACCACCTATATATCATTTTCATAATATTTTCTTTCAAGGCATTACATGCCGTGAATTTCAAACCGGTGGTCCATAACCTTTCCCAGTCAGCAAACATAATATTATACCCTATGTCCTGTGCCCATTTTATCATAGCCGATTTGACCGTTTCATCTTGTGTATTCCATTTTAGCAGCAAATTATACATTCTTGAAAGTACCTTAGTCTTAGGTTCTAACAATTCCGTTTCTAACTTTGATTTTTCCACCTGGAATCCTATCTTTTTATCCAACTTAAAAACTTCTTTGATCTGAGCATAATGTAACCAATCTCGCACTTTATCTTTTAATTTCTCCAAACTCTGCAACCTCCAATTATCTCCATCTTTTTCTATTATTTCCCAATATTTCGGCCATTTGACCTCTATATTGAGTCTTTTCCGGGCCTTAGCTTCCATTGGTGATAACCACCTTGGGGTCTTATTTTCCAATAAGTCTTTATATTTTATCCAGACATTGAACACTGCTTTCCTGACAATATGTTTCTTGAAAGCCTTATGAATTTTAACCTTGTCATACTACAAATATGCATGCCATCTAAAAACGTTGTTAAATCCTTCCAAATCTAAAACATCAGTGTTTTCAAGAAGCAGCCAATCTTTCAACCAGCAGAAAGCTGCTGATTCATAGTACAGCTTTAAGTCTGGCAGGGCAAAGCCCCCTCTTTCTTTAGCATCGGTTAGTATCTTAAACTTAATTCTGGGCTTTTTGCCCTGCCAGACAAATTTGGAGATATCTCTTTGCCACCTCCCAAAACACTCCATTTTATCCACAATCTGTAAAGTCTGAAATAAAAGCAACATCTTTGGCAATACATTCATCTTTATAGCAGCAATTCGTCCTGACAAGGAAAGTTTCAATCTTGACCAAACATCTAAATCCCTTTTAATTTCAGACCAACACTTTTCATAGTTATCCTTAAATAGACTCATATTCTTCGCTGTTATGTTTACCCCTAGGTATCTTACTTTTTTAACCACATTTAACTCTGTCTCTTTCTGAAACCTTTCTGATTCTAAAGGTGTCAATTTTTTCCCCCAAAACCTTGGTTTTCTGCTTGTTGAGTTTAAATCCCGCCACCCGACCAAACTCCTGAATCAATTGTAATACCCTTTTCGTACTAGACTCTGGCTCCTGTAGGGTCAAAACTAGGTCATCTGCAAATGCTTTAAGTTTATACTGTTTTGCTCCGACCTGAATTCCTTCCACCAACCGGTCTCCTCTAATCATGTTCAAGAGCACCTCCAGGACCGAAATAAATAGCAAAGGGGAAATAGGGCAACCCTGTCGTGTTCCTTTTTCAATTTTGAACTCTTCCGTCACCACATTGTTCACTATCAATTTAGCCTTTTGTTCCGAATAAATTGCTTCTATCCCATTCTCAAACCCCCGTCCCACTCCCATCCCTTCCAAATTTTTCTTCATAAACTTCCATGAGATGTTATCAAAGGCCTTCTCCGCGTCTATAAATATTAACACTGCTTTTGTATTAATATTTGTTTGCAAAAGCTCCAAAATGTCAATAATATTCCTTGTATTAGCAAACAAATGTCTACCTGGGAGAAAGCCTGCCTGGTCCTTATGAATTACTTCATTTAAAACTTTTTTAAATCTACTTGCTAAAATGTCTGCAAATATTTTGTAATCCACATTTAGGAGGGAGATGGGGCGGTAATTCTTAAGTTGTGTCTTTTCAGTTTCTAGTTTGGGTATCAATGTGATGAAAGCTTCTTTCCACGACTCCGGTGCCTTCTTCCCCTCCATGATTTCATTGCAAACCTCCATTAATGGATGTATCAAATAGTCTTTCAATGTCTTATAGTATTTGGAGGTAAGCCCATCTGGCCCTGGAGATTTGCCCAGTTACATTTTTTGAACTGACTGACAACATGGACTTGATTGACATTTGGAGAACAAAGAACCCCCTGGGAAGAGAAGGAACATTTTTTTCTGAAGCCCAACTGACATGGACAAGAATCGACCAAATATGGATAACTAGAGGTCTGGCACCTAAGACAAAAAAAGTGGAAATCTGCCCAAAGACCTGCTCTGACCATAATGCTGTAAAGATGGATATGAGACTAACTCCAACCGGCTCCTTCAGATGGAAGATGAATGACAATTTGTTCAGAGATCAGGAGATTACCAAAAAGGCCCAAAAAGCTTTGAAGGACTATTTTGAGATAAATTTGAACACTACGGTGGAAAAAAGAACCGTCTAGGATGCAAGTAAAGCGGTTATGAGGGGGTTTCTTATACAACAGAACACCATAAAGAAAAGAGCACAGAACGAGAAAAAAGATAAGATCCTGGAGAAAATTAAAGAATGTGAGAAGAAGTTAAGATCGAGACCGAAGTCAAAGGAGATTTTAAGAGAAATTAAACTCCACCAAGCACAATATTCTAAATTGATAAATCAGGAAGTGGAATGGAAAGTTAAGCTAATGAAACAAAGATCTTTTGAATCGGCAAATAAATGTGGAAAGCTGTTAGCATGGCAGCTGAAAAAGAGACAAAAATTGAATACGGTCACAAATTTAGAGATTGAAGGAAGAAATATTCAGAACCCAGTGGAGATCAGAAAGTGTTTCCAGTGATACTTTAAACAATTATATACACAAGGGCCGCAAAACGAGGTGGAGATAGAACAATTTTTGATAAAGAATGGTCTACCAAGGCTGTCTCAGGAAAATAGAACAATCCTGAACTATAAAATAACACAACAAGAGATTGAAGAAGCCATTCTGAACATGAGCTACGTGATCTAATGGTCTGACTCGGTTTATGGCAGCTTCCGATGTTCCACTCTTTCAACCGCCAGCTCAAAATCCTCTGCTTTCCTGAGGACTTTAGCTCAATTACTTAAGAGCCAGTGTGGCATTGTGGTTAGAACACTGGACTAGGAAAGTAGGTTCGAATCCCCTGAAACTCAAGCCTGAAACTGCCTGGCTGACCTTAGGCCAGTCACCACCTCTTAGCCTAACCTACCTCACAGGGATGTTGTGAGGATGAAATGGGGAGAAGGAGAACCAGGTATGTCACCTTGAGATCCTTGGAACATAAAGGTGGTATATAAATTGTTGTTGTTGTTGTTAATACTTAGGTGTTAACTGAAATTCAGTCTAGGTATATATATAACTGCATTTGTCTGGATTTGTGACTTTGGCCTCTCATTCCCTTCTCTTATTGTCTCTCTCCAATCTAAATTTTGATTGTAGGTTTCTCTGTCTTTTGCTTATTATTCTTTGAAGTGTCATGTACATTGATGGCATAGCCAGTTTGGTATAAAACTGAATGCCACCAGAAAGAGGGGAATAAATGGTTGGAATCTTGGAATATGGAATCTTGCAGTGCTGCTCTAAACCTGATCGTTTTTAGAGTGAGCAAATGTTTTGGGTGGATGGAGGTGCGGCTTAAACTGTGATAAGCATAAAGATTGCGTTCTTCAACATATTGTGGCTCTCAAACTAGGAACCAGGGACTGCTGGTTTGGATCTTTGAATACCCATGCTCCCCACCCCTGGGCAACGTTCTGCATTGATTCGGAAACACCTTTTCAGCCCACTTAGTGCCACAAATCTATAATCACAGTACTGTTTGGACACCACTGTGTTATACAGCAGCTGACATCATCCATTTTAAACTGCACATAACCACTTGGAAAGCTTAATCTTACGAATGTTTCCCACTTCAACTCCCTTATTCTCTAGGATTTGAAACTTCCTAGCTTTGACAGCTAAGAAAGCTGAACAGGACAGGCCTGTTTCTGTAAACCTGGGGTTGGCTTCTGCTTTTTATTTTGTTTTTGCATGGGATTCCCTCCCCTGCCTCCAATCTTGTACACCACACTACACCAATACTGAACGCAATACCTTGTAATATACTGAAAAGATGTTTTGAAAACAGAGCTTTAAATTGTAAGTGGGCCTTTCCCCAGATGTGCATCTTCCAAACTGCGAGTTGCATTCCCTGTAATTGCAGGTTGCTCTGTTCTCCAGCCCATTGAGACTCTTTAAGTAAGCCAGTTGCTGAAACATATCATTGGTAGCCACATTCCAGCTCCAACTTCCTTGCAGTGCACATGGCTTCTTACTGTCGCTCTGGCTAGAGAAACAAAGACTCCACAAGCTGGAGTTGTCAAAATACAGGATAAAAGAAAGAGATGTCTGCAGTGCCTGTCATATGGACGGCTGTGGTTTTCTGCCATTCAAATATGATCACAATGTATTTGGGTTTTGATGGTAGTGCACTGTTAAACTAGGATCTGGGAGAGCCAGATTCAGTTACCCCACTCAGCCATGAAACTCTCTGGGTGACCTTGGGCAAGTCGCTGTCTCATCCTAACCAATGTCACAGGATTGTCGGAAGAATAAAATGGCAGAAGGACCAGGTATGTTGCCTAGAGGCAGAATATAAATGCAAATAATAACAACCTATTATTGACAAGCTGTAGGAAATTGTCCATAGTGATGTACTGGAAAACCATGTTTCTGCTGCCACCAGGTGTATATGATGAAACAGACAACATCATCCAGTGGCCATTTCTGGCTGTCAGGGCTTGCTTCTCAGTCCTGAAGTGTGTACTTGCCAACTCAAGCTTCTCAGGAGCCAGGGGTGCCAACTCTAATAAAATAGTACAGGGGGACAGCGGATGGTAAGCCTCACCCACATGACTGATCACATGACGATTGATCACATGACGATTGATCACAGCGATCTCATGCACACCATTTGGATAGCAATACCCATCAACTTGGGGCAAATATTTTATTGGGGGGGGGGCAAAGACCTCTTGGCCCTTAGGAGTTGGCTCCTATGCCAGGAGCCCATGTAAAAAAGAAGCAGGCTGATAGTGAACTGGTTAGAGGCCCCTGTTTTTGCGTGTTGTTTGTGAGTTCTGCTTCCTTTACCTTGCTCCACCCTAACACCCCCTGAATCTCACTTGGTCTGTTTGCCTTTAGCCTTCCTGCCGATCTCGCAAGATTGCTTCTGTCCCGGCTTGCTTTCGGATGGGCTTTTGGCCCTGTGATCAAAGCTGGTTTGCTTTGGGGTGTGTGTGATTAAAATAATTGCTTTGGAAACAGAATGTATTCATTCTCCTGCACCTCTCCAATACTACCTTTTCAACCTGTAAACGTCTGAATAAGCAGAGTTGGATAAGGACACACCACTTAAGCTCCTCCAATGGCAAGACCAGTTGCAAAAAAGTGGCGCCTCCTCGACATCTCATTCTTATCACCCTCATCAGTAGGACAAGCCTTAACATTTCAGAGTTTCATGGTTTAAGGCCAGAACCAAAGCTCTACATCTTACAAATTGGTGTGTAAATGTGAATTGGTAGAGCAAATATCACTCTGCAGAAAATAAAGGAGAAACTCTCAAACCAGCCTTAATTTGTGTTATTTACACATGTTGCAGTATTTCATTTTCCCTGATTTTTTTCAAAGCACAGATTAGACATAGTTCTGGGTATAACTAAAGGGCAGGTCCATATCATGCACTTAAATCACATGATTTCGTCCCAGTGAACCCTGAGAAATGTAGTTTCCCCTTGCTGAGCTACAAGTCCCAGCAGCCTTAAACTACAGTTCCCAGGGCTCTTTGGGGAAAGTGGCATGCTTTAAATATGCACTGGATATGCTTTAAATGTATGGCATAGATCTGCCACAGTGTCACAATTGAACAGGGGCACCAACTACAGGGGTGGAAGAGGCTTCAGCACCCTCAATATTTGTGAGTGGGGGGGGCCAAGGCCCACTCCCCCAGTTTTGAGGGGGCTGCCATGCCATTTTCACTTGCTGAGCGGGGGCTGGACATGCGGGGGGTCATGTGACATCATGCGTATGATGTCATGCAATACTGGGCTCTCTCAGTGTGAAGGGCAAGTCGGCAACCCCTGCAATTGAATGTTTGCATAGCTTGCTATATTATCAAAGTCCCTGAAATAACTACTCAACTTTCATTAGATTATGGCCTGGCTTGTGTGAAAGCCTAACTGACTGGCCACATCCACACAAATATGCTTGTTTTCCTGGGGAGGAGTTCTAAACTGCTTTGTTCCTCCCTGTCCTCTTTTATTTCTCATGGTTAGCAAAGAGAGAGCCTAACCATGAGTCCAGGTTTAGAGAACACACTAAGCCAAACCTTGGCTTAGTTCAGAAGCAACAAAGACCATGGAGGAGCAAAATGACTGCAAGCTCCTCTCTGGGAGGCCTCATGATCCTCGCAAGCCACAGTTTGGCTTACCATGTTGTGCAAACTGGACCTATTTGTCAGTGGTACCGAGTCCTTGGGACGCGGGTGGCGCTGTGGGTTAAACCACAGAGCCTAGGACTTGCCGATTGGAAGGTCAGTGGTTCGAATCCCCACGCGATGGGGTGAGCTCCCATTGCTCGGTCCCTGCTCCTGCCAAACTAGCAGTTCGAAAGCACGTCAAAGTGCAAGTAGATGAATAGGTACCGCTCCGGCGGGAAGGTAAACAGCATTTCCATGCACTGCTCTGGTTCGCCAGAAGTGGCTTAGTCATGCTGGCCACATGACCTGGAAGCTGTACGCCGGCTCCCTCAGCCAATAAAGCGAGATGAGTGCCGCAACCCCAGAGTCGGTCACGACTGGACCTAATGGTCAGGGGTCCACCTTTACCTTTACTGAGTCCTTGGAACACGCAGTCCTTGAACAGGAACTGTTCAGAGGAGAATGAGAACCCTCACTGTGTGCTTGACAGAGAACGCACATCAGCAAATCCCAAAATGGTGCCATTATTCAACTCCAACTGGCTTTTACTTATGTCAGGTTTAACAAAGCTTTGATCCTTCCAGGCCTGGCTAAAATGGTGAGATGTTGACACATGTAACAGGGGAGGAAGCCTTCATAAACAGAAGTTGGGGTTAGTTCAGTTCATGTTTTGAATGGAGGGCCAGCCCACTTTCTTGCCCATCCTTAAACTCTCTGAACTCTGAAACACCTGGAAGCACTGCCTTATTATGCAAGAGGAGTCCTGACAGTATTATGTATTAATACTTGACAGTATTAAGGACTCAGGTGCTTCTGAAAACCTCTTCAGGAAGGCTGTGTAGCCACCCTCTACCACTGGAATGCAGATCATGCTATGCTGTGCAGAACCGGACTCTCTTTTGTTATTGCATAAACAGGCTGTGACGGCCCCCAGCACTGGTATATTATATACTAGCTGGGCTTCAATGTCAAACAAATACTCCCAGACAGTTAAACTTGCTGCAATGAAACTTCTTATGAAATTTACTTTGGCATTAGAACTGGATAAATCTATGTGTGCACTTAGAAGAAGCTAGTAACCCAGAACTGAATGTATTTTGCATAAAACAGAAACAAAATACAGTGGTACCTTGGGTTAAGAACTTAATTTGTTCTGGAGGTCCATTCTTAACCTGAAACTGTACTTAACCTGAGCTACCACTTTAGCTAATGGGGCCTCCCGGTGCCGCCGTGCAATTTCTTTTCTCATCCTGAAGCAAAGTTTTTAACCCAAGGTACTATTTCTGGGTCAACAAAGTCTGTAACCTGAAGTGTCTGTAACCTGAGGTACCACTGTATACTACTTCTTGAGAGACAGAGCAGCAAACGGTCCTCCCTCTCACAAGCAGAGGTGTAGGAAGGTCAGGTGGTACCTGGTGAGGAAAATTTCTTGTTAACCCCCCCCCCATTGATTTTTTTAATATATATTTTTTGTGACTGCAAAAATGGTTTTACGTTCATATTTTCTTACAAAGCAATGTGGATTCTGGCCTCTGATAACAAGTAGGTGACTATGGCCAGATACTTAAATCTGCAGGATGGATCGTGTTTTGGCTTGTGTTATTTTATTTATATTTATTGTTTATTTATTTAATAAAATTTATTTTTAAAAACCTGCAAAGTGGTTTACCAAAACAAAAAAACCAAAAAAACACCACAGCAGTAAAGTCAAGAAAAATTAACAATCCTACCTTAAAACATACAAAAGCTTAACTATTAAAATTAAAATTACTTCATCTTCCTAACCATCTAGGTATGCTTGCCTAAAGAAGAATGCTTTTAGCAGGTGCCTTTGTTGCACGTGCTTTGTTAATATCTTGACCCCGCTCCACTGAATTGAAATTTCAGCCTTCACAACATACGAAAACGGCCAAGTAAACAGCTGTTTTTGTGGAGGATGGTCAAGAAATTAACTGATATGCATGAAATTTCATATATAGCTATATAATCCCTAGTGTATTAAGATAAGACCTTTGGAGCAGGCATTTTCAAAAAAAAAGTTTTTTATGAACCACCCTAGTAGGGCAGTAGTTGTTCCTTGATAATTTGTCACCCCCCTCCATGCTGGTACCTGAGTCAGCACTGGATTTCTTTTAAAGATGTTTCAAGGATGTTTTTTTAGGAGGGAGGGTGGGGTGTAAATTTACTGGTTTGGGGGTGATACAGAAAAATGCCCATTTTAAAATGGCACTTGTCATCTGTGGCTTTTGGAGCACTTATATTTCTAAAATCTGGTGCCCAGTTAATCGGGTGGCTTTTCATTTGACAAGAAGGTATTTTTAAATCAGTTAATCTAACCAATTGATCAAATAACCATTGCAGCTGTAATATAACTGTAGTTAAATAAAATCTATACGGTCATACCTCAGGTTACAGACGCTTCAGGTTGTGTGTTATCGGCTTGCGCTCCGTACCAAACCCAGAAGTACCAGAACTGGTTTCGGTGCTCGCGCATGCGCAGAAGCGCTAAATTGCGCTTTGTGCATGCGCAGAAGCACTGAATTGCGACCTGCGCATGCGCAGACACAGCGCTGCAGGTTGCGAACGCTGCAGGTTGCGAACGTGCCTCCCTCATGGATCATGTTCGCAACCCGAGCGTCCACTATACTTCCCTTTCCCATTTGATGCTGGTTTACTTAATTTTTGCTAGTTACAGGCATGTATGGATAAGCACATCCTGGGGTCCAGGGCCCATAATCATAGTAACTTCATTTACCACTATCCTTCCATAACAGCAACTAGCATTTATTATGCAACTGTGTTTGGAAAAGCCATGTAAACACCATAACATCCATTAATCATTACTTTGTTTTATAAATTAAGATGTAAGCATTATAAATAGCCCCATGAACCAGAAAATGAGACTGCCTCCACTCAGTGAATAATTTCCACCTATCTCATTTATCTTACTTGACTGATCAAATTGTCAGATTACATGCTGATCACCAATTTATTCATGCTTACAAAAATTATCTCCTTTTCCCTTTACAGGTATTATCCCTTTGAAACATTAAATAACTAAAATAATAATGGGTATAAATATAGATATAAAATCCATGGATTCTGCACAAAAGGCAGGTGCAGGCATTGTTCAGTGCAAAATTCAGTGTCTATAATGAAGGAACCAAAATATAATTTGAAAAAACCCAAGTCAATGGAGGCTATTTAAGAGCATCAACACTGTTTAAACAGATTACGAGCCAAGAAGACGGTCAAGGAGGAGAGGCCACAGAATGTATTAAATTTCAGTGGTGTGCAACTTTCTGACTAGGTTAACGTTTTTCCATGCCTTTGTGTTCGATGGAGTCACTTTTTCCACTGATGCAGTGGCTGAGAGCTCACATAGCCAGTCTGTGTATCAATAGGAGGAGGAGAGCTGCCTTTTACTTGCTCGGGATGGCTCAGATAGTGACCCAAATAGCCACAGCAATCCCCTTCTCTTCACAGATAAAGCTGGTTCATTCATCATCTTTAGAATACACTGACAAATTCAAGAGTGAGAGAGGAAGTAATGCCGGGCACCACCTATCCAAAGTGAAGCATTTACGTCTCGTTGATCTCAAGCATTGTGTGTAATGTGTAGTTTGCCAGGGTGATCAGCAAAACAGAGCCAGAATAGATTGCTGTGGTTCAGTTTACTTCTGTAATCAAAGCTGCAGGCCCAGAATCTTGCTCGCGCTGTCAAAAGCGTTACTGATTTACAAGCCTACAGCCTGTGCAGGCCGAGTAGGGCAGCCTGAACATTAGTGGAGAACTGCTGGTTTGAGGATATGATCTGGGTAATCCCTCACTTCCAGTTTCCATTTTATTTGGATGTATTCTCATATAACACTTGGCTCCAGCTCTGGGATTTTTTTTTAATAGCTCCGTAGAAGTGGAGCTATATATATATATATATGTATCTCATAAGATACACATATATGTGGTGAAGGTTTTAGCAGTATTCTGGAAAGGATTATTGACATTTATATGCTTAACAAAATTATCCGCTCTTTCGCCAGCTATGTGAAACATTTATAGAATCTTGCTCTGGTTATATCATTGGAAAGGAGCCCAGCCATGCAGCTTTACGTGTGAGGCTTCCCCTTGGATAATAAGCATGAAATGGGGTCCTGATTCAGGAAAAGCCCCAGCATTTTGAGAGTATAAATCACGGATTTCAGCAATATTAAAACGTCTGCCAAAAAGGAATGCAGTCAAGTGCTAGCAAGCAATGATGTGCTCTAATAAAAGCACAGTTTGGCTTATCACAGACAGACGATATCTCTTTGCTAGATGATGCCATCAAAGCACAGCACATCATAACTGGTTGTGTTGAATGTCACAGGGGGACCCTAGAATCTCCTCTCCGCAGCACCTGATATTCACAGAAAGTACTTACAGAGACATCACAAGGAGATGTTGTATAAGCACAACACAAGGTATATTAAATGCAGAGGCGGAAATCCAGTATTACATTATTCAAGCAATCTCCCAAGGCATCTTCAGAATAATTTGCTGCATCTACAGTTTAAACATTAAAACTGTGTGTTCAGTTTAGTTTCTAAATCTCGGGCTGATCAATATTCTCAAGATCTGTACAATAAGGGTTCCCCATAAAATGGTTAAGAGTGGATAGGATCAGCAGACTTTCATTACTGACATCTCAGCCCTAGGGCTGGATAGACAGGATACCTCCCCCAACAGCCCTTCAAATATTGGGCTGTCCTATTGAAAGCAGAGCATTCATGACCACCTAATGCCAGTTACCTCAACGGTGGAGCAGATGCACTGGGTGAGTGAATGGGAAAGTCAGGTGTGGTTTCGTTCCCACTCAGCACCATTCATAAGGGAGCAAACTGAAATCTGATCTGCATCGTTCATTTCATCCCAGAGTGTATGCAGAGAAGGTAACATCATCTATGGCACAATCCTCTACAAGTCTACTCAGAAGGAAGTTCCACTGAATTCAACAGTGGAAATAAAGGTATAGGGATGCAAGCTTGGAATTTGATTCTGTTTGCTGCTCAAGAGACTAATGCTTTTCTTATTTGCTTCAACAGAATAGGCCACCAATATGAATAAATGAATTGCAAATGCAATGTATCTTTCACATCCATCGCTCCTACACTGTCACACTCAGCACTCACACATCTGCAACTAGGGGAAGGATCTAAAGATAAGGTTTTTAGTTAGTCTCTTTTTATATAAAACAAATGTGGGAGGTAACATTGCAAATTATATTAACAATTTTTGCTTTCTTTTATTGCCCGTACTGAATATATTCTGTGATGAATTAAAACAGAAATTTAAAAAGCATGTTTACCTACATTAATCTGACACATTTCCAGAAAAAAACCTCTGTTTTGAAACCCTTAACATCAGTGTACAGATTACCCAGAAACACCCAGGGCCTAATTATATTTATCACAAGATAAAGCCGTAATTAGTTGTTGCTGTTTTTTAAATCCCTGCTTTGTAATTTCAGCTGGTTCAAGGACACATTTGCCGTGGAGGGGGGGAATGTTGCTGGAGTGACAAGTGGAAAAGTGTGATTCAACAGAGCATGCTCACAAGAAAACAATACTGTCAGTACCAATATATGATGGACAAACCAGCTGTCTTCATTTAGAAAGTACAGTTTTTCCACACCAGAATAACAGTTGTTCCAGTCTTTACCTCCTGCAGGCTCTCTGTTATGTAATGGATTTTTAAATGGCACAGATTCCCATATAGCAAATTTGCTTCAGCCTGGTGTCCATCCCAGAGATGCAAGCCAACAGTTTTACATACTTACCTGATAGGCACAAAAAAGCACCAATACACTGTGGAGTATGACAATGCGCAAGATCAAATGTGGAAAAAGCTCCCCATCCTTCTTGCACCATGGCACGAAGGCATGCGATTTTTTTCTCACCCTTCCTCCTCGCCTTGCCCTCATTCCAGATGTTTTGACTACTTGGGTCACCTAGAATGTAGTGATTTCGAGTGCGGCTTTTGGGGGAAAATGATGATTTTTAGGGGAGGGGGGGCAGGTGCCAATACAGTTCCTTGTCAAGGATGCAAGGGACCCTAGTTACGCCTCTGTGCTTCCCTCCTACCTTCCTGTAACTATTGCACTAACCTCCTGCTCAGTTTTCTGCCCTACCGTTCAGCCTCAAAAACTGCAGTTCTGGCCTGGCCATGTCTCCCAGCTTGCCCCCCTCTGCTTCCAGGTACATGTTGCCAAGAAGCCCCTGACCATTGCAGCTTAACCTTTCCAACAGGGGCTTTGTTAGGTGAATGAAGCCACAGGGTTGTTTTTTTGCATTGGGCCCTTCCTGTCTTTGAAAACATTGTTTTTTAATTTTATTTCTATGGTGCTTAAATGGCAGCTGCTGCAGACTCGCCGTTTATATTTGCTCCAAGACCTAAATATGCATCTATACATACCCTACATACAAGTTTTATTCAGATTTGGGTTGCAGGCCTGTGCCCTGCCTCTTCTAAGTGTACTTTGTGACACCCCTGTTGGCCAGCACTCAGAAGTGGATGTCTGCTGCATGTGAATGGCAGAGTTTGAGAGACATATTCTTCATTGAAAACACAGGGATTTAAGCTTGCAGCCAACACGGGGAGCAAGTGCCTCATCTAAGAATGAAATTGTGGGGTAATAAGCATGGGGAGGGGTGGTCCTCCCTCAGGCTTTAAAACAGAAGCTGGGGCAAAGAACAAACTAGAAGGAGGAAGGGAGGGGTAGTATAGAACATCATCTTCACAGCTTTATAATTTTACATGTCATATTGTGGCTTTCTGAAGGGAAAAGCAATTAAGTTAGATAATCTCTTTCCTTCCCCTAAGGGGGAGTGAAAGTTCCATTAGGAGAGATAAGAGCTCTGTGTGTCCATCAAAATGGGCCCCACAAGGACGTTGTGTTTGTACACAATATTGAAGTTCACACAAAGATGAAGATTTGCAGATATCTGGATTGAATTTTCAATTGAGTTACTCTGAAAGATCCATCAGAAAGGAAGAACATTTTAAAATGTAATACTATAGTACTGTTTGCAAATGTGTTTTTTTTACTTTATGCCTGTAACATACACCAAACACAAGCATTTGTTTGCAAAACACACATACACAACCACTCCTTATACACAACCACTCACAATGAATTCCCAAAGCCACCATTCACTCAGATTAAGCCTCTATTCTAATTGCTATTGTTAATTATCTAGGTAAGAATATGCTATTATTTTGTACTTTAAAAAACAACCTAGTTCCTTTGTAGGAGAACTTGGCTTTAATTTTTGACGGTCATGAAGTTGCGCCATAATATTTAGCCTCAGATTGCAACCTGCAATTTAACACACCCATTTGCCTGTGATTAGTAGTTTGCAAGTCAAAAAAGGAACTATATAAAGATATTCTCTGTATATGAAAAATAGGTCCAAACAAGGGTGAAGTCTCTCTCTCTCTCTCTCTCTCTCTATAGATATAGATATAGATATAGATATATGATGCATGAAGTAGCTATGCATCCTGAATTGTGTATGTTTAATGCCCCTGGTCCAGCATTAATCCACTTCTTTGCTAGGGAGTCAAAGTGACCTCAGCGCCTCATCCTTATCTTCAAAGGGGAAGCCCTGGGTGGAGACTTAATCACAGGTCATTGTCTGTTATGCATGCATTAAAAAGATGAACAATTATGGCAGTCAGAGGAAACCTATCATCAAGTGAGAGGAAAAGACTATTTTTCTGAAGCATTTGAATTCAGTCTTTTATGACTAAATGACTACTTAAAACTAAAAACTCTAATCATTACCATTGGCTTTCTAAAATGTCATCTCCTCCTATCCATATATAGAACAAAACACACACAATGTTCTACAAAGGCTTCTCAGCTTCCCAGTGGTGGCCACCTCTCTACAAAGTATACATTCAGTCTGCGTACTTGATGCCTAGCTTCAGGATTAGACCCGGGCCAGATTCAGTACAAAGTCAAAGGTGATGTTATGAAGTAAGAAGAATACCATGAACTCTTCAAACCAGTGTTCTGCAGCAAAGTCAAATAATCCAACTGGCAGGTTTGCAAGACCAAGAGATGTTTCCCTTTGTTTCCTCAGCTGTATTCTGCAGCCCTGCCTTAGATAGCTCAGTTGGTTATAGCGTGGTGCTGATAACGCCAAGGTTGCAGGTTGGACAAGAGGATCCTCAAGATCCCTTCCAACTCTATGATTCTAGAGTTCAGATCCAAAGAATGTTCCATAGATAAAGGCTCAGAGGTTTGGGTAACATGGACAAGCAAAGCTAATTGTTTTCCATACAAGCAATAAGTGTCACAAGCAATTTATCTCCTTCTCACCTATTCATTTTGATTGATTGATTGATTGATGATCAATTCTTTAATTTCTATACTGCTCAATTTATTGGAAAAAAATCTCAAAGTGGTGTACAGAAAACTGAAGCAACAACAGTGGGAAAATAGGAACAGGAGAGGGGATGTTTCACCCCAATTTTCTTAATGGGGCAAATGGGAAATAAGTACACCAGAAGCTGTTTCCATTCTGAAAACGAAAGCTCATTGCAGATTGATTCTGCATGATCCCACAGTGTGTCCGTATGAAAACAGATGCAGGTGGTCCCAGCAAAATGGTGGTGTGTCCACACCTGCCCAGTGACGTGGGTGGCCATATACGCAGAAGTTGGTAATCCCCACATCCTTCTTTGTTCACCTGTGGCACATGCAGGGAGGAAAAGGCATGGATAACATCAACAAGGGGAGGGGTTTCAAAGCTGAATTAAATAACCATGCACATCCTTGTGGGTGACAGGATCTAGTATTGATCTAGATTGAAAGTGGCATGTGGAGGACAAGACGGGACAATTTCGGATTGGGAAAAGCTACATTTGCCTGCTCTGTGCCAGTTAGCGTGCACACAGCCTGTGTCTCACAGTCTAACCTACTTCACAGAGTTGTTGTCAGGATGAAACGAGATTTTCACCCTGACCCCTTCAAGGGTGCACACAATTGCAATACTAACACACACAGAGAGAAGCAGAAGGCAGTTTCCACTTTTGCATGTGCACACAGATAGCATGTTATCTGTCTACTGCACCAATTCTTCTTAGCACAATAGGCAAGCAAACAATTATTTGAAGCAATATATATATATTTAGTAACAACACTTCTTTTTGGAAAGGATCCTCTCCCCCCCTCCGCCCATCCTGCCCCACAATTTTGCTCAATTCACACCAGCCGCTACAGCCTAAAAGGAAACCAAAAGCAATCTAAATGTGCTTAGTTGTCTTTTCCATCTTTCCACCTTTTCCCTCTCTCATCGGGGCTGAAGGCTGTCCTTCCATTTATGGCAAGGTCAAGAGGAAAAACATGCCTCGCCACCAGCAGGCTGAGCAAGGGCAAACCTTCAGCAAGTGGCCTGACCTGTCTCTAAATGCTGCACTTAAGATTGGAAGGGCGAGCTCAGGAAGATATGGGTGGGAGCTGTGGCAGTTAGGAAACTCACTCACAGCTCCTTCCAAGAGGAAATGGGCACAGATTCCAAGGATATTGTTTTGTGTTCCTAGCTAATCACAGGGGCAGGGCAGTACATGAAGTCCAGCACTTTCCCATCGTTCAAAAGGCCCCAAAAGAAATTCATTAGAAAGAAAAAGGGAAAGCAGAGCTGTTTGCAGGCTCCCCCGTTTCTCAATCGCCATTAATACTAAAATGATGGGGGGTTTCCCTCCCAACCCTGCTCTCCTAACAAGGTGAAACCAATTTCTTTCAGATCTGAACATTGCACTATTCCACTAATTCAGTAGAAGCCGCTACAGGCTTTGGCACAATAAAAAGTACATTGCTTGTTTATTCATTTGCAAATAATATATTGGAAGTTGCCTTTCCTCTAAACCTAGAAGTGTCAAACATTGTAACCCTTCCTTGTAGGGGAATTGCTCCAGTCCCTTGATCAGTTTGGTTGCCCTTTTCTGTACGTTTCCAGCTCCACAGTAGTTAGATTATTACCATTACCATTCCCATTTACAGTGATTGTATAGTACTGATGTGACGAGACCATGGGAACCTCAGGATGGACTGTTTATATTCAGGTTCAGACTGAATGGAATCTGTGACAGCCGATGTTATTTCCAGCCCATTCCTAAGACTGGTGCCTATCCAATAAACAGGGTGATCCCAAGGGGAGGGTCAAGTTTGTGTGTCCTCTTCTCCTCCTGACTTCCCCTAGGATGGTGAATGCCAGGCCACAACTATGCAACATGAAAGCATCCCACGAAATAGCAAGGAATGAGGCCAGGGAGTCTCTGACACCCATCTGCCAGATATCTATACCCTCTGAAACCAACCTGCTGTACTTTTCATTTCAAAACAGCAGGAATCCCTTCCAATGAGATTCTGAGGTCTACGCTGGCACAGAATGGAAGATGGCAGGATCCCCAAAGACTTGCTCTACCGGGAGCTGGCTTTAAGCACTAGGCCTGTTGGAAGAGCAACTCCACACTACAAAGATGTCTGAAAACGTGACATGAAGGCTGGCAACACCAGTGGGTGAGAGTCCCTTGCAGACAACCGCAATGCCTGGAGACAGATGGTCAGGTTGTGCATCCACAGCAGTGACCAGGTGAGGAATGACTGTTGGGAGGATCGCAGAGAAAATAAATTCCATGGTGCATCTGCATCGGTGTGATCAGATGCCTTATCTGCCCCAGCTGCATCAAAACATGTCTCTCCCGCATTGGTCTCTACAGCCACAGCAGGCGCTGTAACTCTCCAGTGTTTGCCTTCACCACCAAAGGCTTAGTTGGTCTTTAAGGTGCTACTGGAAGGAATTTTTTTTTGTTTTGACTATGGCAGACCAACACGGCTACCTATCTGTAACCAGTAAGCATACTCACGGATGGTGCAGCAGTGGCCATGATTGGGGGCTTCTGGTTCTTCCACAGCATGGGAAGGACAGGAGTGTGAGAGGACATACAGTGGTACCTCCGTTCGACTTCCAAAACATTCGGAAACCAAGGCACATCTTCTGATTGGCTGCAGGAAGCTCCTGTAGTCAATCGGAAGCTGTGGAAGCCGAGTCGGACGTTCGGGTTCCAAACACTCACTTCTGGATTTGTGGCGTTCGGGAGCCAAAACGTTCAACTCGCAAAGCGTTCGAGATCCAAAGTATGACTACTTTGCATGCAAAAGGCCCTGAGTTCGAACCCTGGCATTTTCACACATGACTGGAAAAGACCCATGTCTGAAATGCTGAACAGCCACAGACAGTGTAAACCAAGAGTAGCCAAAGTGCTGTCTTCCAGATGTTGTGGACTTCATCCTTGAACACTGGTTATTCTGCCTGGGCCTGGTGGGAGTTGTAGTTCACAACATCTGACACAACATTGGCTATCTTCAGTTTAGACAATATAGAGCTAAACTGGTTTAAGGCAGCTTCTTCTATCCTGTCACAGAAGTTGCTGCTGTGGTTTCTGTGTGTGCATATGCAGGTATTGCACTGTTGACACAAATACACCGCTGCCACGATGAGTTGCTTGTGCAAAGAATCTGGCAGATATAATGGACTCAGCTAGATTAGTAAAGAAAAAGTGTTTTATAAGTGTTGTATATGCGATATAACACTGTGACACCAGATGGTGCTGTGGAGTTCTGTATTTCTCTATCGGATTTGCCTGTATGAGTTTACAATGCGTTTAACTGAATCACTTCTTTGACATGTCTAGATCCAGCCAATATCTGAACTGGCCTGGTGCCAGGGAAAGAAGGAAGCAAGTCTGCCACCCCTCGCCACATTGCTCTTCCAGGGACAGTGGAGGATACGCAGAATATGGTGCGATTCCGTGACTGCGTATCAGAAACTTCTGGAATCTTCCACAGACAATCCTGCAATTGCGGCTCCCATGAAAACCCCATCCATTTCAAGGAGGGTTTTGCAGGGGGTGGCACTCCTTCTAGGTGGCCTTTGTCTTTTTAACAGGAAAGAAGAAATCCATAGCATAACAGGCGAATCTAAAGGCAAAGAGCGGGTGGAAGGGCACAGAGATCTCTCAAGGAAATATTTTGTCCAAAACAAAACATTCAAAGCTTGCTGAAAATAGATGTCAGAGGCTCAAAGGGAAAGCGGATGGGTAAAGGTTTGGCGCAGACAGAGGAAGATCAAACAAATGGCGACACCCCTGGGGAAAAGGGGACACAAAAGTTTCTGGAATATTTTTTTCCCTTAAGCCCCATTTCCTGTAAGAGCAAGAGAAGAGGACCAATTTGCTGCAGTTTGGCCTAAGCTTTGTTCCAAAGGAGACACTTCAGCCACTCTTGAATCCCAAGCCTTTGCGTTGTTCAAAGCAAAACGCATTGCCAGAACATTAATTTGCCTCTTAATTGCAGCCCTCTTGTTGCCATGAAAAATAATCATTCAGTCATATAGTTAATTCTTCTTCCACCCTCCCCCCACTTCCAGTCAGACCCGGCCCCCTTCCATGGCATACATGATGAAAAGATTCGGGACTGTTTCTATTTAACTTACAGGAGATTGTTAACTTGTTAGCAGCTTTAATTAAAGACCCTTGCCCTGCAATAAGGTAACTGTCGCTGGTCTTGAGTGGGGACAAAAATTCCTTGGGATTTCTCCTTGTGATTAGTCTCTCTTGCTCTTTGTTATTGTTTGTGGTGTCTTGTGTTTTGCTCCCCACCCTCCTTTTATTTCTAACATATGTCTTGATTTGCTCATAATGCGCCAAATGCTCGCCCTCACTGAGGCATCTTTTGTCTTATTTTGTATGGACTTCATAAAAAAAGAATAATAATAATAAGAATGTGTTTTATATTAAAAAATTAAAGAGCCCCCCAAAACAATAGCAGATGAGATGTGGCTGCAATTAATGGAACAATTAATGTCACTGAGCTATTACACTGCAGTTTCATGTTTAGGATGAGAGAGAGAGAAAAAAAAGATTGGTGGGGATGAGCAGAAGAAAATGCTGAGGAAGCAGAATGTTGCTTCGAGGAGGTATTAAAAAGAATGTGGAGGAGACCAAGCCAGAGAAAATCTTGTTATGAGTTTGTGGGTACCAACCCATGCTATCCCCTGGAACAAGTGTGTGTTAAAATATGAGCCTGGGAGGAAAGCAATGACAAACCTAGACAGCATCTTAAAAAGCAGAGATATCACCTTGCCAACAAAGGTCCGTATAGTGAAAGCTATGGTTTTCCCAGTAGTGATGTATGGAAGTGAGAGCTGGACCATAAAGAAGGCTGATCGCCGAAGAATTGATGCTTTTGAACTGTGGTGCTGGAGGAGACTCTTGAGAGTCCCATGGACTGCAAGAAGATCAAACCTCTCCATACTGAAGGAAATCAGCCCTGAGTGCTCACTGGAAGGACAGATTGTGAAGCTGAGGCTCCAATACTTTGGCCACCTCATGAGAAGAGAAGACTCCCTGAAAAAGACCCTGGTGTTGGGAAAGGTGGAGGGCACAAGGAGAAGGGGACGACAGAGGACGAGATGGTTGGACAGTGTTCTTGAAGCTACAAACATGAGTCTGACCAAACTGCGGGAGGCAGTGGAAGACAGAAGTGCCTGGCGTGCTCTGGTCCATGGGGTCACGAAGAGTCGGACACAACTAAACGACAACAACAAAATATGAGCCAGGATAGCTTCCTGTGTTCTGGTAATCACCTGGGTGATGGGCCATTAAGAGAACAAAGGAGAGGGAGCTCTGTGTGAGAGGCAAATGGAAACTCACAGATAGTGAGAAGGACAAAAACCAGAGTTTAGAGTTGAAAGTGTGTGTCATGTGACCTAGAATTAAAGCTGAAGGCTGGAAAGCCAGAGAGGCAGAGCACAATGTTTGATTTCTGTCTAAATCCAAGGCTGCAACTATGGGTGAACCAAGGCTATCATGAGGTATTGATACTGTGAACCGCTCCATCACAGGATCTGCTCATATATGTGTGTAAATAAACCATATATCATAAAGACACCACAGTCTCCTCTCTGCCTCGTTTCCAAATGGAAACACGAAGCCTGGGCGAGTGCCTGGAAAACCAGGTATCTCACACCTCTCGGAGATTGGGGTCATGTGTAACACTATAGTGAGCAAGGTGAATGTTGTGTTTGCCATGAAACATAAGACACACCTAAACAGGAGGCCATTCCTTTGGGTCATTCCTTCGGTGTGTGATGAGAGTAAGAACAGTTCCCCATGGGAGTCTGGTTGTTCTCCACTTGAAATTTCAGCACATATAGCTGGATTTAGTCATATTTATTGTGTGTGGACCTTCTCTACAGTGGCGGAGCTTCATGTTCCAGTACTGGGGACAGAGAGCAGGCAGGGGTGGGGCACCCAGCGCGGGTGGGGAGGCAGCCGCGATGGCACCCTGGGGATTGCGCTACCGGGGGCGGTGTGCTCCCCCCGCACTCCTCTTCCTCCGCCAGTGCTTCTTTATCCCCTGCCCACAGCAATTTTGTTGTTCTTAACTGTACCTCTTAGGTCATACTTTGCCAGCCTGGTACCATCTCAAGAAAAACATCTGGTCAGCACCAGGTTGGCAACATGAATAGCTCATTTTTCCATCGGAAATTGATGGGTTTCATACCTACTGAAAACCCTGCCCCCAATCTACAAAATCCACTAGGCTTTAACTGAGGAGCCTCTCGGGATTCTGACCCCAGTTCCTGCCTAGAAATTCATTTCATTTCATGTGTTGGTGACCCTAATTGGTTGGAGGCAAGTGGTGGGTTTGAAGTGCAGGCATATGGTTTGCTTAATGCATATTAAAGCAACAGACTGAAAATTGCTATTTCAGCAGTGTCTCAAAGACCCTTCTAAGCAAAGAAATTGCCATTTATCCTAATTCTCCACTTAAATATTTCTGCTTTTCATCAGCAAAATATTGGCAGCAGGGTCCCTTTGAACTCTGAATGAGATAGACATGGGAAGTGTCAGTGTAGAATAAGGGAAGCCTGAAATAATAGGCATGATCCCAGTGATCTAAGATGGCTGGCTTCCCTTATTCTGCCTCCCCCATGCACAGTGAGCTTTGTTTTCCATTTTTTAAAAAAAAAATCTCATTGCAGATGTGAGCTGTCCTATGGTGAGCCTTAGCATGCAGGGACAACTATTCCACTTCTTAAGCAACATTTCAAGTTCCCAGGACCTCCTTGTTTCTATTTTTAAAATGAATTTTATTACTTGAAAGAAAATAAAAATGGTTTCAAATCCCATGAGCTGCAAAGTTAAGAAAAGGTTAAAACCGACAGTTCCTCCGTCCTTTATTGTAATCCATTAGGGGAGGGGAGGGGGTCTGTGACAATTTGACCTTTCAGGAAATTGAAGTATCTTTTCTGCCGACTCTTTCATTGCCCCAGAGAGTCATCGGTGATGAGATCAGGCCCAGAATAAGCAAGCAGAGAAGAGTTATGACTTTTCTTTCATAAAGGAGGATGGAGGCGAAAGCAAGCAGTGCAGTTGCTTGAAGAGCTATTCTTACCAGCATTCGCCGAATGTATTCTGATGCATCTGCTGGAGGCCGGTTTGATTCACTGAAATCAATACAGCAGCTCCACTAGTCAGCTGGCCAGGAGAGCATCTCGCTCAAAATAAATGTGGGGCTCTAGCTCACCGTAGCCAAAAGGAAGACACTTAGAAATGGAAGATATATAATTCTTATATCCAGTCATTCATTAGATACTGAACATCAGCACAGGCCTTTTTTACTCTAGTTGCCCCACAAGCTTATGCCTGATCCATTTATTAGTAATATTTTTATACCATTTAAAATACACAGTCCCTGAGCAGTTTACATAAGATAATGTGCTAAGGATTGTTATCAGTGAGTTCCTTTATTTCTTCACTGATAATTGTAGAATTGTTATGTGTTCTTTTTGGTCATCTTTTTGTGTCGGTAGCACGTATACTTTGGGTCTCCCTGCCAATTGAAATCAAGCAGTCTCTTTCTGGTACCTACCAAAAACATTCTTGCTTAGACAAGCCTGCCCAGCTGAGGTAATTTTAATCCGTTTGGGTATTTTAACTTTTAAAGTAGGGTTGTGAATTTTTCCTGATTTTCTTGTCTTATCTTTTTGCAAGCCAGTTTGGAGGTTTTTACAATCAAGTGGTGTATAAATTTTATGAAATAAATAAACAAATCTTGTGTTTTTTAACTTGAGGGGTTTTTTTAGCTTAAACTTTTTAAAAAAAACCTTAAAAACTTTATTTCAAAATAAAATAAATTGGAATTCTGTGGAAAGAAATGGGAAACATATTTAAAAAGAAGATCTGAAGAATGCTGATTCATTTTATCTAAGTTAGCTATGTTCATTAATTTCAATGGGTCTACTCTAATACTTAGTTAAATCCTGCCCAGTGAGTAGTATTCACCTAATGAACTCCATCAGCAGAAGCCCAATGTAATGGCTTCCACGTGTTCAGTTGGGCTTCTCCCCAGTCTCCCTATGTGTTCCAACACCACCACAATTGGCTCAGAGTGGGGAGGTCAGGAGAACCCCCAGAACAACACGTGAGAGGAAGGGGAGGGGTGATCTGTTTGGCAACCCAATATGATTCCACAAATGGAAAGTTTGTAAGAGCATTGACAGTGAATTCTACTTCTTGTTTTTCATCCTCCGTTCCCCATCTGTAAAAGTGCATAATAAGCATCTACCTCACAGGGTGAAGAAAACAGATGTCGTTAAGCATTTTGCAGATTAAAAAAAACCTTTTATTGAATTTCAGTTATTAGCTATATCTACTGAGGTGGTTTGACTACAGTATTTTAGTCAATACTATGCTCATGTTTTAATAAATATATTTGTGAGGGATATAAAGAATTATTCATACTCAGGTTTGTTCTACACGAAACTGTAAGCTTCTAAAAAGCTCCGGGTTTAGTTGTGCCCAGTTCTCTGGAAACCTCCATGCAGATCTGACATTAAGAACAAAGGTGGGTCAAACCAATTGTTTTATGCTAAAGTTAGCATCCGGAGAATAACCCTAGAAAGTATGTTGACTCAGAGACTACCTCTGAGTCACAGTGTTTCCTCTGTTTTCCCTTAGCTCCCAAAGGGTAGTAATTTACTGCTGGCTGTATATGCTGCAATATTTACACTTTTAGCATATTAAGTCACATGCAGTACAGGGATGAAAACGACCAGGCCCAGAGCACTCACACAATGTCCAATGGTGGTACAGAATAACAACAGGAGAGAAATACGATCTGGTTGTATACCTAGGTGATTTGCAGTTTCTGAAACAATATGCAAACTGAAATGCAGCTATCCTCCCATGTTCGTATAGAACCTCCCTATTTTCATCGGATAAATACTGGAGGGGACACTTGTATTTTCATCAGAGAAATGTTGGAGGTTATGGGATTACAATTAGTTTCTGGGCCCAATTTCATATACAGTGGTACCTCGGGTTAAGAACTTAATTCGTTCTGGAGGTTTGTTCTCAACCTGAAAATGTTCTTAACCTGAAGCACCACTTTAGCTAATGGGGCCTCCCGCTGCTGCTGCTGCACCGCCGGAGAACGATTTCTGTTCTCATCCCGAAGCAAAGTTCTTAACCCGAGGTACTATTTCTGGGTTAGCGGAGTCTGTAACCTGAAGCGTCTGTAACCTGAAGCGTATGTAACCCGAGGTACCACTGTACAAGGGTTATGACTCATTTGGTTAGAGATCAGGATACCTGAAGGACCGTCTGTTCTCCCATGAATCCACCATTGTCAATGGAAGCCACTAAGACACCAAAATCATCAGTGGAAGACTTCATGTGTGTCTGACCAGCAAATGGCACGTGCTTGTTGGGCTTCAGAGAGGTGACCTTATCTGTGGTTGTGCTAAAACTTGTCTATGGTTGCATTAGAACATCTCCTGCTTCTGGGAGATCAGCCTCATGCCTTCTCTGTCAACTTTCTTTAACAATAATAATAATAATAAATGTTTATGTTCAGAAAAACTCTTGGTCTATAAGAAGTGCGGGCAACCCTCAATTTTTGCGGGTGGGTTGGAGTTATAAATGAGTTGGAGCTTGGAATTGTTATTGAGGAAATGGTTTTAACTCTGGCATTTCCTAGGATAGCTTGAACTGTTGGCTGCTGGTGCTAAGGATTTCTCTGTTGCCCTGTACTTACGTTGGTATTTTACTGTTTTACAAATGCTGTTGTCACTGTGGACCTTTGGGGGGGTTTTTTGGAAAGGCAGGGGATAAACCTTTTAAACAGGCTAATTAACAAGACTATCTTAATCACAGCAGAGAAACATAAAGGATGTTTTGTTCAATGGCAGATAATCTAAACAGGTGGGGTTTTTTTAGACAATGCATAACTGGAGATAGCTTCATAAATGCACATATCACACTAACGTTTGTGGGGTTGGTTGAATATATAAAATCCTCTTTCTTCTTGCAACTACATTGATGAAGAACCTATTTTTGGTAGGATGCCTTCCACCAGCTATGCTATGCTGGTGGAAATAGGACACCTGTGTGTGTAGCATGGAGCCCAAAACAGAGAAAAATAGTTACAGTATATACTTCCAAATATCTGTCCTGAAAGGCAGAAACCACTTCTTTGTTCTTATGAAATATTTCCTACAGAAAGAATAAATGGTTTTTACAAGAAACAGGCCACTGAGTTCATTCAAATTAAATGTAATTGACTTTACCCCCCGCCCTTCTGAATACATTTTAAACAAAAGTTTTGGGTTCTTTTTAAAATTAGCATTCCTTGAATTCAGTGGGGAAAATCTTGACCAACGTAAAGAATTGGCAAAGAATATCATCATATAACTACAGGATGAAATGCCATTCGTAGTGAGGAGACTAATTTTCTCATCTTCATTTATGCTGCTTTACCGTTGCCGTTATGAATTTAGGGCTTCATAGCCTGCATTTGAAGAAAGTTTTTGCAAGCCTACAGGTTAGGACCAAGCCAGATATGAAATTGGGAGATCTACAGCTGACTCTCCTATGTAAAATCATCTGAGGTAAGGGGATAAATTGAATTGGGGCAGGATACTGCAGAAGAGGATTAATCTTTCCCTCCCTGCCATTTATCCAATTTTAGTCAACACAAAACTTCTAGGCACTGTATGCCACCTGTTATTAAAATTATTATTATTACCTGTTTGACCCCTAATTTCCCTGGCTTCCATTTTGGCTCCATCAGAATATCTTGTATAAGTATTCTGTTCTTCCCCATTTATTCCAGCCCCTTTCTCCCCTCAAGAGATTAAAATGCATGGAAGGCACACATTGGAAGCTACCTTAGACCTTTGGTCCATCTAGTTCAGTATCACCTACAATGACTGGCAGTGCTTCTCCAGGGTTTCAGACAGAAGTCTCTCCCAGCCCCAGATGGAGATGCTAGGAATTGAACCTGGGCCTTCTGCATGCACAACAGATGTTCTACCACTGAGCTTCAGCTTCTCCAAAATCATGGATGCTCTCACTCTGGTTTTCTTCAGTATACCTGAAGGAGCATCTTCAGCCCATCTTTCAGCCCAGACACTGCGGTCCAGCGCTGAGGGCCTTCTGGTAGTTCCCTCACTGTGAGAAGTGAAGCTAGGCAGAAGGCCTTCTTGGTAGTGGCACCCGCCCTATGGAACGTCCTCCCATCAGATGTCAAGGAAATAAACAACTCTCTGACTTTTAGAAGACATCTGAAGGCAGCCCTGTCGAGGGAAGTTTTTAATGTTTGATGTTTTATCGTGTTTTTAATATTCTGTTGGTAGCCGCCCAGAGTAGGTGGGGTATAAATAAATTATTATTATTATTATTATTATTATTATTATTATTATTATTATTATTTCTGATTTATGTCATTTATACACTGCAGAGAGAAACAGGTGCCATGTGTATGGGAATTTCACCACCTTACAAATGTGTGACCCAATTCTGAGTTGACTCTGTGCCAACAATACCTGGCAGCTGAGGAAGCACTGCATTGATTGGAGTACCTGTGTTGAGGCAGTATCCAGGAAACGTCCAGCGGGTACAATGGGGTAGTGGGCAACCCTCCAAAAATATTTCCTGCTGCCCCTTTGTTTACCTCACACAACTGACCAGAAAGGTGACAGAGATTCATGAATCACTGCAAATTAATTGTCAGATAATCACAGTAGATTAATGTTGGAGTTTGTATTAAAAAGAATGAAAGGGTCAGGTGGTGCCAAGTTTTTTTATGCAGTGGTACCTCGGGTTAAGTACTTAATTCGTTCCGGAGGTCCATTCTTAACCTGAAACTGTTCTTAACCTGAAGCACCACTTTAGCTAATGGGGCCTCCTGCTGCCGCCGCGCCGCCAGAGCACGATTTCTGTTCTCATCCTGAAGCAAAGTTCTTAACCTGAAGCACTATTTCTGGGTTAGCGGAGTGTGTAACCTGAAGCGTATGTAACCTGAAGCATATGTAACCCGAGGTACCACTGTATATAAAAAGAAAGTCTTCTCCATTTCCCTCCCAGTTTCCTAGTCCAGCAAGCTTGAGTCCATGAAGGTAGCTGCCTGTGAGGAAGGGAACTCTCCAGCCACCAGGTCAGAAGCTGGACACACTCCACAAAACCATCTGGCCAGAGAAATGAGTATTTTGCAGTGCCCATGATATTTTTTCCCCATTTACAAATGTGCCCCCCAGGCAGGTAGAGCACTCCTGTTCAGTATAGACACAATCGAGAAGAAACATGAAGCCCGTCAATTTCAGTGCTGAACAGTACTTAAATTTAGCTGGTCCATGCCCCTTATTTGTAACGGATTTTAATCTTTCAACAGTATTTTATCCCTGTTGCCATAGCCAGAAAAAAAGTTACTATTTGTCTCTTGTACTACTTTGTTATGCTTTGTTTTCTATCCAGCAGATCTCCCGGGCATGCCTGTGTACTTTACGCTGATGAGGATAAATGACTGCTACTTTTTCTCTTGTTAATATTCGTCAGTCAACAACATCCTTATACATTGTAAAGGGGTTCCCAAATGTATCTTAATTGTAGTGATATATTAATGACAAAATGCAAGAGGCAAATTTATGTTCCACTCTGTATAATAAACTTTAGACAAATCTTGCAGCTTAAAGGAAAAGGGTGAGTAGGAGACTGTTAAGTTCATATTATCTTGATTTGAACACAAGAGAAACTGAAGCAGAAAAGGTTGGTCATTTGAAATAATTAAAAGGGCTTAAAAGTTAGTGGGAAATGGATAGCAGCAAAGTCTTCTCCCTCTTCTGAACCACTTTTTTTATCATGAATGACACATCCCACCACCCAAAATAGCAAATTATATGTGAACACGAAGAAATAAATGGGAATAGGTCCAAATGGATGCCATGGATTTGAAAGGGAGAGACCTAATTTTAACACCGAAAAGGAATTACAGACTGTCTTTCTTTTTATAACCCTTTCCCAGGGTCCTGCACTTCCTCATTTGAGACATGGATGGGAACCAGAAAACAAATACTGAAACACCCTGAGAAATGGGTGGTGCATGCAGTATTTTCCACCAGGCTGACAAAATGGTATCTTGTGCTGATATCTTTCAGCTTGGTCCATAGGATTACAGTGCTTCCAGTGATAACCACGCAAACAAAAAAAGTTATTTTCATTAACACTATGCAAGTGGCATATTAGTAGTGTGGTCATTATGTAATCCTTTCCCATTAACCGTTGCTGTTGGATGTTGCTTCTCATGTTCCCATTGCAAGCTTCTCAAACTGTCTGCTTCCTTGTCTTGGTCTTCGTGGCTGCAAACTCTGGAGAAGGCACATTATTTTGCCTCCAGTCCAGCTGTTATCTCCATTTGTCAATTAAATGAATGAAAAGGGGAATGGGAAGGGCCGGCCCTGTCATTAGGCATATTTCCCTTCGTTTCTGGTGGCAATATATCTTGGGTTAGCCCTGAATACAGGCCATCCCCAGTTTAAAGAAAGATCCATGAACTCCCCACCCCCATGTCACTCAGTTAAGGGCATTAAAAGAGTATTAGAGGATAAGGCTAGTATAGTTAATTTTTAACTGATTTTATATTGTATTTCTTAATCTTACTGTAAACTGCTTAGAGATTATGGCAATTAACTGGTTAATAATAATAATAATAATAATAATAATAATAATAATAATAATACATTTATTTATACCCCACGCATCTAACTGGGTTGTCCCAGCCACCCTGGGCAGCTTCCAACAGATATAAAAACATAATGAAGCATCAAATATTAAAAACTTCCCTGTACAGGGCTGCCTTCAGTTGTCTGCTAAAGGTTGGATAGCTACTTATCTCATTGATATTTGATGGCAGGGTGTTCCACAGGGTGGGTGCCACTACCAAGAAGGCCCTCTGCCTGGTTCCCTGTAACCTCACTTCTCACAATTAGGGAGCCGCCAGAAGGCCCTTGGAGCTAGATCTCATTGTCAGGGCTGAAATATGTGGGTGGATACGCCCCATCAGGTATACAGTTGCTGAACAGCTTGGTAGGTTTCTGGATGAAACATCAGCTCTGGATCCATTCCAGTCCGGCTTCCGCGCTGGTCATGGGACCGAGACGGCTCTGGTCGCCCTAACAGATGATCTCCGCAGGCAGCTGGATCGAGGCGGGTCGGGGCTGCTGATTCTTCTAGACCTGTCAGCAGCCTTCGACATGGTCGATCACGAACTCCTGGACCACCGCCTTGCCGACGTGGGGATCCAGGGCACAGTCCTTCAATGGCTGTGCTCGTTTCTCTCTGGTCGGGGACAGAGGGTGGCGCTTGGGGGGGAATTGTCATCCCGCCACTCCTTGGTGTGTGGTGTGCCCCAGGGTGCAATACTCTCCCCGATGCTTTTTAACATCTTTATGCGCCCCCTCGCCCAGCTTGTCCGGAGTTTTGGGCTGGGCTGCCATCAGTATGCTGATGACACCCAACTCTATCTGTTGATGGACGGCCACCCGGACTCGGCCCCAGACACACTGATCAGATGCTTGGAGGCTGTGGCTGGATGGTTACGTGGGAGCCGGTTGAAGTTAAATCCTTCGAAGACAGAGGTCCTCTGGCTGGGACGGGACGACATGGGACTGAGGGGGCAACTCCCATCTCTTGCGGGGGTGCAATTAGTGCCAGCAACGTCCGTTAAGAGTTTGGGTGTAATCTTCGATACCTCCCTCTCCATGGAGGCGCAGATTGCAGCTATAACAAAGGCGGCATTTTTTCATCTCCGCCAAGCTAAGCAGTTGGCTCCTTACCTCTCTCGCCCTGACCTAGCCACTGTGATCCATGCGACGGTCACCTCCAGACTGGATTATTGTAACTCGCTCTACGTGGGGCTGCCCTTGAGACTGACCCAGAAACTCCAGCGGGTGCAAAATGCCGCAGCGAGACTCCTTACGGGGTCTTCGCTTAGAGATCACATTCATCCGGTGCTATATCAGCTGCACTGGCTCCCGGTGGAGTACAGGATCAGGTTTAAGGTGCTGGTTTTAACCTTCAAAGCCCTATACGGCCTAGGGCCCTCGTACCTACGGGACCGCCTCTCCTGGTATGCCCCACAGAGGAACTTACGATCTTCAAATAAAAACACCTTGAAGGTCCCAAGCCACAGAGAGGTTAGGCTGGCCTCAACTAGAGCCAGGGCTTTTTCGGCTGCGGCTCCAACCTGGTGGAACGCTCTGTCACAAGAGACAAGGGCCCTGCAGGACTTGACATCTTTCCGCAGGGCCTGCAAGACAGAGCTGTTCCACCTGGCCTTTGGTCAGGGCGCAGCCTGACTCCCTCCTTTGGCAATCTTTACAAAACTTTAGTTTATGGTTGCCATCAATTTTGATTTTAATTCATTTTTATAATGTTTTATAATGTTGTACTGTTTTAGTGTTGTTAGCCGCCCTGAGCCCGGCTTCGGCTGGGGAGGGCGGGATATAAATAAAAATTATTATTATTATTATTATTATTATTATTATTATTATTATTATTACAGAGTTGAGGCTGTTTTGGCTTTTGAAGGTCAGCACCAACACTTTGAATTGTGCTCTGGAACATACTGGGAGCCGATGTAGATCTTTCAGGACTGGTGTTATATGGTCTCGACGGCCACTCCCAGTCATCAGCCTGGCAGTTGCATTCTGGATTAGTTGTAGCTTCCGAATCACGTTCAAAGGTAGCCCCATGTAGTGTGCATTGCAGTAGTCCAAGCAGAGCAGAACAAAATTGGAATAAATAAAATCCATAGCTACCTGCTATAAGGGCTCTACTCTACCTCTTCCATGTGAGGAAACATGGCTCTGTGTCCCAGTTGCTAGGAGTCACAAGGAGAGAGAATGCAAATCCTTGCCGGCTTCCCATAGGCATCTGGTTGATTTAGCTAACTGAAGGATCAAGTAAATGTTGCATCCTTACAGGAACAGCTATCGTTTTCATTTCAAGGACAAAAATGCTTCAGGCTGATAGTTGGCTGGGCATTCATTCTTCGTCCTACGCAGCAGGAAATGATGTTGATTTGATCTTGCCTGAATTTTTCAGGGTTGTGATATTTGGTGGACTTGTTTATATTCCGTAAAGTGCTTTGAATGCTTTTGATTTTTCAGATAACGCATGTTGAAACTTGTCTGACGTGTACATGGACTTTCCAGGTGGTGTGTCATCCATGAGCTGATCAGCAATAGAAGCTGCATGCACAACATACATTTAAAACATATTTAAACCATACACAGCCCAAATAAATCTGTAATTTACTCCCCACAGAGTTACAATTTTCAGTACCACTAATAAACTTTGCTGTTGGCATCCATCTGTCTCGAGAGACAATGGAGTGCTCCTCCAGGGGTGAAGTCAAACTGCTGGAGGATCACTGTGGCTGCAGAAACTGGTAACTCACAACTGCTGCCCCCGTGTTATTTTTGCTGCACTGGTAGCACTGAAATGACCTTCCACAGTGTGCAAGCCTGGGCAGTGTGTATGGAGGGCCAAGATGGCAAGACAACAAGACCCCCTTCTTGGACTTGCTGTTATGGTCCAAAGGAAAGGAGAGAATATATTTGACACCAGCTTGGCTGCAGGTGTTGCTGGAAGACGCCATCCAATCATCCCAAAGATGTCCCACATAGGAGCAAGTACAGATTTTTCTTCAGGATTTACTACCAAAGCCTTTCTCACAAATGAGTTTAGTTGCAAGGCAGCAGAAACCTCTTAGATTAGAGTTTTCCTTCTCCTAGATGGGCTACTTTCCCAGGTTGACAAACCCCATCTGCTCCTCACTTCCCTCTACAGCATGTGCAGAAACCGCCTTGTTGACAATTGGACCCACTATTGGTCTCATCTGCTCAATCTGCCAGAGCCTGTCTTTGCATGTGGGGTCCCTAACTCACTGAGGGTTTGAGACCCATTGGCTATCCATTGGGAACCAGTGTGGTGTAGTGGTTAAGAGCAGTAGACTCGTAATCTGGTGAACAGGGTTCGCGTCCCCGCTCCTCCACACGCAGCTGCTGGGTGACCTTGGGCTAGTCACACTTCTCTGAAGTCTCTCAGCCTCACTCACCTCACAGAGTGTTTGTTGTGGGGGAGGAAGGGAAAGGAGATGGTTAACCACTTTGAGGCTCCTTAGGGTAGTGATAAAGCGGAATATTAAATCCAAACTCTTCTTATCCTCACCTGGTTTAGCCAGGCAGTCAAAGCCATTTCCTGGGGTGTGGAACTAATAAACTAGTTCCCAGGATTCTTGGGAGGCAATATGTGCTTTAAATGTGAGGGGTATACACAGCCCTAGACTTGCAAGATTGCTGCAACAAATGCTTTCAGACTCAAACATGGGACCAGAATGTTTGACTTTTTACATTTAAAATATTTAAATGCTCCGGCATGCGTCAGCATAGACTTAATCCGGCTGGCAGCAAAAAAGAGGTGCCAGTGTTCTGTTCCGGTGAGTACTGTCACAAAAAAAGCTCTGGACAAAAAAAGCTCTGTGAGCCTCTTTTGGTCAATTTAAATAAATCGCCATTGTTGACTATGGTCCAGTCTGGCTTTCAACAGCCACTGAGAACTCTTACTGCAGAATGTGTGCATTTTAATAAACTTAATATACTTATATTTTGCAAGCTAAATCTGTAATGAAATATATTTAAGCTTGCACAGAGAGCATGTGTGTTTGGATCAAGCAAAAATGCCAATCAAACTAATTCTTTCTCAGCAGCGTATCACCATGATAAAGATGCAGGATATTTGTAACTGTGGGAAATGTAACCTTTAGGTGACATCTTATTTTAGATAATAGTTGTTGATGTCTCTTCCCTGACCTACTTACCAAAGCTTTGTAGAGCAATAGGAAGCCAGCAATCCATGCAGAAGGCACAAGGCATGTCCAGGGCCCATCCTGTATCCTAAAAATACAGCCCAATTCCTGCCGGGGCTATTTTCGTAGCAGACGATGAACTACTTCCTTAAGATGAAACAGCTCTATTGCTGGGACTCTGAGCACAAACAGGATCTTGGCATATGGAAATCAATCAGACAATTTAGGCTGCTCAGAGCTCATGTTAGACACAAACACAAACACATACATGCAATCTGTTTACTGTAGGTGTTTGTGAGAGGTTTAAAAAGCGAGAAATTCCCTTTGATTTCTGAAGGTTATGTTTTGTCACTACAATTAGCAGTTAGAACATCCTTCACCAGCTGCCGGATATTTTGGATCTCATCAGCCCCAGCCAGCCCGGCTGTCTACTTGGTCCCATTAGCAGGTGATACCTCTCTGAACACCCCACTTAAGCACAGGGGGAGAAAAGGTGGGTCCCAAGGTGTTCATGTAGCTTGGTTGCTACACTATGTTTGCTTTGCATCTTGGACGAATCCATGGATTGGGGCATTGCTATGTAGAGATGGTTTTAAATTTATGTGCTAGCTGGGAAATTACAGTATATCATTCCATTTCCGTTTATCCTTCAGTTTAACAAGGTGGCATCTAACCAAGTTGCCTCTGAGCTATCACATGCTGCAACCCCTCCTCCATTGGAGCGATCTTCATCCCTCATGAGTCATCAGTCATACTTTACACCCTTTCTCCCACCCCCTTGCAGTCCTATGTCATAGCAGAAAAGAAGCTGGAAAGTTGATTTCTGTGATCGAGTGATCAAAGTTGCTTTTCCGCCTATATTTTTCCCTACATATAAATACAAAATTGTGTTATAAATTTGCAGTGTAGGTTGTATGCCAAGACCCTTCTAATTCCTGGATCCTGTAAGTGTTAAATCTTAGCAAGGATTCAAATGGTTGAAATAGCCAGGTAAGGCTCTTGGTAATGGCCCTCTAAATATGGGCTGTTAAGGTAACAAAGAAAGTGACTCTGTGTCAGATGACAAAGCAAAAGCTAAGAGTTGTGGAGCTATGTGAGGTGGAAGCAGCCTGGGAAGCCAAAGAGACAGAGCAATGCTTGATCTCTGCTTAAACACAGGGCTGTGGGGTGCTAATGCTGTGAACCTTTCCATCATAGGCTCAGGTTGTATATATGTATATAAACCCTATATTATAAAGACACCCAGTGCTTTTTTTCCTAAAAAAGTGTTTAGGGGTACTCTCATTTTCCTACTCAAAATGGAAAACTGCCCCTCAGTGAGACCAGACTTAGATTCACAAAATGTTTAGGGGTATGCGTACCCCTGTGTGTCCCCCCCCCAGGAAAAAAAACACTGAAGACACCTCAGCCTCTGCTGCACCTCATCCCAAAGAAAACACAAACCTTGGGTAAGCACCTGGAACTCCTGGAATCTTGCACTGTTCAAAGACTGGGGTGCTGTGCAACAGTGGAAAAGAAAATATCCCTATGATTTTGTTCGGTGTGGTTCCTAATCTTTTCCTCTTAAGCGCATCTACTAATGGCATCATTTAGAGATGTTGGAAACTAGACTGGGAGTATCTGCAAGCCTTCCATATTAGGCAGCCCCCATACACAAGATTTCTTTTAAGGGCAGTCACATTTCATAGATACTTTCAGCTTCAGTGTGAGCCTTTTTGAGATACAAAATCAACCATTGTAGACATATATGTATCACTATGTCCTGAAACATTTATTTTGGTGACATTTTGAACTGAAAGGAGGATGGTTGGAGGGGTGAGCTGCCTCTTGCAAACAATGACAGCCTACTGCCAATTGGTGGGAGGAGGAGATGGGGTTGGTATTGTCTCCCTATCTTCCTTCTGTAGACAGTGGAGAACTTGGTCTGCTGGGCTGTTATTTGCAATCTCTGTATCAGGTCAGAATTTGTGAGGGGGACGAGACCTGAAATAACCCACCATCCTCATGACCTTATGATTAAGCACCCCCTTGCTCATCTCAAAGCCCTAGTCAGCAACTAGCTTTCTTGGAAGGCCACACTGAGTAGGAAATGAAGAGCAGATGACCAGCCTTCCCTGCAGAGTGAATTGCTAGCAACTATTTTATTACATTTATACCCCATCTTTCTTCCATCATGGTACCCAAGGTGGCATAACAGATGGTCACCTATCTAGACACTGACCAGATCCAGCCCTGCTTAGCATAGTGGTGGCATCATGTGACTTCTGAAAACATGTAATATGCAAAGTTTTATATAGACATTCCGGCAGCTCTAATTAACCCCAGTTGAATTTTTTTGTAAGTAACAGAGGTGGTTCACACTTATTGTTTCCTTGCATTTATTTAGCCCGTCTTTACTTCCTAGTTTCAGCAAAGGCAGGAAGCGTAAGCAACAAAATCCCACAAGAGAAGCTATTCCCAGATCACACTGCTGCTGACCCAAGTGAGAATCAGGAAGTTTTGCCGTTTCAATCCCCATGTGATTTCAAACAAACCTTTGTGCCTTTCAACTCAAGCACACTTGCCTTAACTTCATGGTTAACAATCCCAAGGTAGGCCACCACGTTTCATGACTGTGAAACCATGACATCTCTAAAATGTCGTGCATCACTCCCACCCAATGGGGTGCAGAACAGAAGCCATGGCAAGGAAGAACCAAAGCACAGTGGTACCTCAGGTTAAGAACTTAATTCGTTCTGGAGGTCTGTTCTTAACCTGAAACTGTTCTTAATTTGAAGCACCACTTTAGCTAATGGGGCCTCCTGCTGCTGCCGCCACCGTGCGATTTCTGTTCTCATCCTGAAGCAAAGTTCTTAACCCGAGGTACTATTTCTAGGTTAGTGGCGTCTGTAACCTGAAGCGTCTGTAATCTGAAGCATCTGTAACCCAAGGTACCACTGTAATTGCATGATGCATTATGACTATCGATTGCTTTTACTTGCTGAGTGATTAAACCCAAATATAACAGCCTGAACCTTCTGTCCAAAGGTAGTTACAAGCTTAGAGGAACCGATTAATAATGTTTCTTAATGCTTTACCTTTTGAGGGGGGGAGCCATTGCATTGTGGTTTATCTTTAGCTTGCACCAACTTTTGAGTCTTTGTATATCCCTGTTTCCATGAACAATATTTTTCTTTCTGGAGGAAAGTAAAGGGTGCTTCCTCCAGGTCCTAGTGCACTTCCGATGTTAACCCCTGGTCAACCATGCCTTAAAAAAAGTATCTTCTTACTTAAGGTGTTGTTCCATAAATCCTATGCTTTAGTTTTGTGGCTATTTCCCAGCCCTTCCTCCTCCAGACAGACCTTTCCATTTCTGGATGAGGGATATATTCCTGCAGCTCCCATGTCACTTTTAGTTTGCACTTAGACACATAAAGACTTTGTTCCCAAGTAAGATCTAAGCTGAAAATGCCAGCATATTTCCAGGGGCATTGCCCAATGGCACGCTTCTTCCTATAATAAACCACCACTTTCTGGGCTCATCCACACTTATGTTTGTCCCACCACTCCCCACCCCTAAAAACCCACAGTTTAGTGCTGAATTGGATCCAATAGAGATTAGGTTTTCCATGGAGTGCTGTGTGTTCCAATTTAGTGCTAAGGAGTGAGTTTTCTGGTGGAGTGCAAAGGTAATATAATAATAAATTATTATTTATACCCCACCCATTTGGCTGAGTTTCCCCAGCCACTCTGGGCGGCTTCCAATCAATTGTTAAAAACAATGCAGCATTAAATATTAAAAACTTCCCTAAACAGGGCTGCCTTCAGATGTCTTTTAAAAAGAAGATAGCTGCTTATTTCCTTCACATCTGAAGGGAGGGCATTCCACAGGGCGGGCGCCACTACCAAGAAGGCCCTCTGTCTGGTTCCCTGTAACCTCACTTCTCGCAATGAGGGAACCGCCAGAAGGCCCTCGGTGCTGGATCTCAGTGTCCGGGCTGAACGATGGGGGTGGAGACGTTCCTTCAGGTATACAGGGTTGAGGCTGTTTAGGGCTTTAAAGGTCAGCACCAACACTTTGAATTGTGCTCGGAAACGTACTGGGAGCCAATGCAGATCTCTCAGGACCGGTGTTATGTGGTCCTGGAGGCCACTCCCAGTCACCAGTCTAGCTGCCGCATTCTGGATTAATTGCAAAGGTAGCCCCACATAGAGCGTGTTGCAGTAGTCCAAGCGGGAGATAACTAGAGCATGCTAGGTAAAACTGCTAGAAAGCACAGGACAGGCGGAGAAGCTTTCTAAGCATGGCACAAGCAGAAGTGCAGACAAGCCCTTCGGCACCAACTTGTGACCTAAATCCACTCTTCTGGCTTTTAGGTGCTGCCTCTCCTTCCCATTCTCTCCTGTGGTGCTACTGGCATGTATTATTTATTCTAAAGATTTGTTCCCTGCCTTTCTAATACATATGTATGACTCAAGGCATTTTAGCATAATTAAAATTTCAACAGCAAAATACAAAGACAATAAAAAGAGGACAGGCAAGGCAGATGAAATATCCTGATTTGCTTGCAGAGTTATTTACACATCTCCTCATTCATCCATCACACACTTTTCAGGACTGTCACTTTCCAAACAGCAAAAAGTCCAGGGTGGGGGGGGGGGGTTAAAGCGAAAGTGAATTTGTTGCACAAGGCAACAAAGCACTTTAATCCAACCTAAATGGGCAAAACAAAAGTTCCTGTGTGCACTGGAATCTTTCCTGAAAATACAGTTTGGAGGCATCCTGGTGCATGAGAAAACATGTGTCTGAAAGCCTCTCCCCAACAGATGCCACCTTGAGTTTCTGCTCAGGCAGCTTTGCCTGCTGTTGAGAATTTGACAATGCTTCAGACAGTCTGCTCAGATCCTGAATGCAGTAATAGTTCACAAGATTGGGGCCACAGCTTTAGAAAATGAAAGGAGCAAGCATTTCCCAAGTGAAGGATGCAAGATACCATTGGTATTGTCTGTTCCCCTAGGGAGTATGTGACCAAATAAGCTGAGGCACATGGCCAGCTTCTCTTTATATAATGCATATTTATTTGACCTCCGGTCAGTTTCACAATCTGGGTTGGAACAAATGTAGCAATATTGCAACCCCCTATAGACATTAATTAAGATGTAGAGGGGTTTAAGATGAGCTAGCTGGCAAAGGGCTGGCTAAGGGATGTTAGTTTTACTCTGCAGAGCTTGGGAGCAAAAAAGGATTCAATGATATCTCAGTCCTTGCAAAATGTGATGACAACAATCCAGCTTTACCCTATCTCCCTGATCACAGGATCATTTGTACTCAGAGATATTAGGGTTGCTGCAACAGGATCCCTGATCTGGACCTTGTGCAGAAATGAATGAGCTGTCCATCACAAGAATGAGTTTCACAGCTTTACTGCAAGCAATCTTAAAACTAGTTAAACTAGTTAGTGTTACATATACTGTACAAAGTAACACCTTGCTCTTAAACAAGCTAGCAAGCAAGTCTTCTTTTTAGTACTTAATACAATTCAATAAACTTTCCTCTCTCTGGTCCCAGAGAGCAAGAGATCCTAAGCAATTTGCTTGCATCATCATTATGAAGCTTCTACTACTGCTGCTGCCTCCATTGGCAGACTTAGAAGCTGAGTTCTCAGGTTTCACGTTCCTGCTGTGAGCTGCTCAGGTTTCCAGTGATGAGTTGTCAATTAGCCTACACACTGAAACAGAAAAACACCTTCCGCATTCACCTAGAGTGAAACCTCTCTGCTCAATGCAAACTGCTCTTTGCAAATGCATTTAAAATACATGTTTTTCAATCTTCAGTGCATACAAACATTACATTTTATACATATTAAACTTAAATCTTTGGTAAGATGTAGGCACAAGTCAGCAATGAAAGCTTACTTCCATTCTATTGCATAGGAATAATGGGCAAATTCTAGTTTTGAAGAAAGGTAAAGGTTTTGATTTATTACAAAATAGAATGCAGAATAGATGCAAGCATATATGGGTAGTCCACACCAACAAACCTTGGCCCGGGCTGTCATCTATGAGCTGTGGGCTAATTCTGACAATCAGAAAGGAGGAGGAGAGACTTCAGTGGGGGGAAACTACTGTTGCCATATGTAATGCCAAAGTGACAGCTCCTGGACATGCTGTATTTTTTTAGCCTTGACTTATTAAATTATAATGTGTGTGGATTGTCTGATGTCTGACAGGTGCCTAGAATCCTAGCTCTATTGAAAAACTGCTCTTTGAGGCATCACTGCGGAACAGAAAGTTTTCCTTTTTCACAAATCAGAGTTAAGATGGGACGTACAAAATCCTGTTATGTAAGCCAGGCTTGAATTCTTGTTCTCAGGCATCTTTCAAAGCCCTATGGCTTGAGTTGCAGAAGCAGCTGCTGATACCTCTTGAAATCAGCGAATACAGCAGAATACATCAAAAAGCTAAGCAGCTGTTCCTAAGTATACAGTAGCATGGCTTGTTGTATAGCTAAGTAGAAAAAAATGTGAATCTATTGCATTGCATTGGGGCTTTTTCCCTCTCTGCACTATTATTACAATAAGCTGGAAAGGTAGGATACTCCCTTATCCATAGCATTAGGGAGCTCACTTCCATTTGCTGGGCCCTTATCCATGTCTTTTTCCCCAGTTAAGATCACGAGTGCTTCTCAGACATTCTAAACGAAGGTTATACAAGGTAACAGCAAGGAACAGAATACAGAATCATCCAGCGACATCATGCTAAAGAATGATGCTTCAGTCATGCCCATCCATCAACTTTTGCTTTCTCGGTAATGTGTGAAGTTTTTGTTCACCCATCAGCTTCACAAAACAGTAAACAATAATAATATATAATAATAATAATTTATTATTTATACTCTGCCCATCCGGCTGGGTTTCCCCAACTACTCTGGGCAGCTCCCAACAGATTAAAAGCAGAATAAAACATCAAACATTAAAAACTTCCCTAAACAAACAAATGTGATTGTAATTCAGGTGGTAGTAGCTTTCAACAATTCAACCTCAACAATTTAGGCCATTTAAAATACATGTCAGGGGGGTGGGGAACCCCTAGCCCATGGGCCTGATTAGGTCAATGGTCAGGGATGATGGGAGTTGCAGTTCAACAGCTTCTGGAGAGTACCAGGTTTGGTAAGGTTTGGTATATTAGTGCACACCAGATCAAGCAAAATGCCCAACTAAAAGCCCCACTTTTGCCTTCCAAGACAAATTTCCCCAATCTCAGCGGGATCCAGGGTTGGTCCACCTGTTAGTCACACTGGGACCTTTGCCTCTGGCAGCAGTTTGGGAAGAGTGAGAGATTTACACACACTCTCTAGCCTGGCCACATTTCTGCCACCACAATGTAGTGCTCTAAGAGCTGCAGCAAAGTGGTCCCACAAGACTCTATGGTGGTCAGGCCTTGCACCGGGGAAAAGTCCTTTCTCACTCCAAGCAAGGTTGGCCCAGAGATTGACTGTGCTGCTGTTGCTTTGCCAAAGCAAATACAGTGGTACCTCAGGTTACATATGCTTCAGGTTACATACGCTTCAGGTTACAGACTCCGCTAACCCAGAAATCGTGCTTCAGGTTAAGAACTTTGCTTCAGGATGAGAACTGAAATCGTGCAGTGGCGGCAGCAGGAGGCCCCATTAGCTAAAGTGGTGCTTCAGGTTAAGAACAGTTTCAGGTTAAGAACGGACCTCCAGAACGAATTAAGTACTTAACCCGAGGTACCATTGTAGCCTTTGACGTTTAACAGGGGTAAACTGTTAAATGTTAAAGTTTACTGCTCCTAAACTTGAAATAATACTTGCTGCAATTGCTACAAAGCAGCACTGGTACAGGCGCTCTTCAGAGTCGTCTTACCCAAAATGCCTCACTCTGGAAGGATCACCCCCTGTCCCCCGCTCCTTCATCAGAGCAGCACATTAATATTTGCGAGCACTGGTACATCCATGGTAAAAGCAAAAGGAGGCCGTCAGTGGTACCAGTCATGGTACAATTTTGGCAGGCTATAATTTTCACGCTCTTTCGAACAAGCAACTTTGCAAACGAAATCTGAAGTGGCAAAGTAGTGTGGGCTGACTGTACCACCTCAAAGTGCTGTAGGCTGAAGGTGGCATGCCTACTGCTCTTCATATTTATGAAAGCTGACTGGAATCAGTGGTTTCCTGCACACTTGACCGAAGACCATACTGGCTATTTCTGAATGGCCGCAATAGCAGCATGAGGCGAAATCATAGTAGAAATGTGGGCACAACTGCCTGATGTTATCGATTCCAGTCAACAAACCGGGCAGTGAAATCTGTCTGCTTTTGTTCCGTTCACTTGGGGGTGTGTTCTCATTAGCCCCCCACGGATAGTCAACCTGTCAGCAGGTCTGCACTCCAACTGCCTGACCTCTGACTTCAACTCATTCTTCCACAAATTAATTTCCCAAATTGACAAATTAAAGTGCACAGTATGCCCAAGGTCACTAAATCACACTGGGTTCTGGTAAATGTCAAGCGGCATTGGGCAGAAGGAGAAAGGGATGAAAGTAGAGGCTGAGGAAGAGTGAAAGAAAAGCCTAAATTCAATCAATTTACCTTCACACACACCTTAAAAGGAACTTTATTACAATCTCTATTAAATCATTAAAAATATGGTTGCAGAAAACATAATTTGCTGCATGTTACTTCAAACTAAATGTGAATGTTGTTTTAAAAAATGAAAGCTATGGTAGATTGGTTTGTTCAGTGGCCATGACTATGGGTTTGGCGTTTGCCTTAAGATCATGAGAGCATATCCCTTATGAATGTACACACATTTTAAGATCATTGTCAGAGGCCTTACTTTCCACCACACATGGGCTCAGGCACGCAGATACACATAACAGGGCCTTCTTGGTGGTGTTGCCAAAACTGTTGTGATGTCCTTCTGATGCAGATCTGCTAGGCTTCCTCTCTTTTGTTTATGGATACCTGTTCCAACAAGCCTTTAATGGTCGTCAGTTCGGCTGCTTTTAGGACTTTTAGTTTGTGATCATTGATTTTTAAGATTATTTTGATTGCTGCTGTTGTAATTGCTGCTTTTAACTTTTATCATTGCTTCACTGTTATTTTATGTGCCACTTTGTTTTTAAGTATATTTTTAAAAAGTCTTATTGTTTCAATCGTTTGTAAATCGCTTTGAAACCTATGGGGGAAATAATAATGATGATAATAATAATCAGTGCTTTTTTCTGGGGGATGCAGGGGGCATATACCCCTAAACATTTTGTGAATCCAACGGGAGAAGAAACTAAAAAATTATAAAATTTTAGTTTCTTCTCTAGCACGGTGAATTGTCAGTTCCGCTGCTACTCCCGATGGTGGCCTCATTTTCTTTCACGGTGTTTCCTGAGTCTCATACAGAAGTGAGCGTTTAATGTGTGAAGCAGTGTGGAATGTGGATGTGTGATAATAGGAGTTAATATGGGGTAATGCATGTTCTTTGTACTTTTGCCTGTTTACTGTATTTATTTTCCCCCGATTTGAACTATAAAATGGTGATTTTCTTGAGTCAAAATGAGAGTACCCCTAAACTTTTTTCTTAGGAAAAAAATCACTGATGATAATAATATCTACACTACAAGCTTAATAATGATTCTCTCTTTCAAAGGATTCCTGGCAACTATCATTCTATGATTCTGGGTGGAATGTGGACCAGGGATCTCTAAAAAACAGTGGCAGACAGCATGGTGAGGTGGCACCATTCACCTGACTTCCATTCTGGCGTGTTGCTGTTGCTTATTGGGAGGTAGAGGAGGATGGGCAAGGTGGTGGATATGAGGATGCTGTGCTAACACGCCAGCAGGATTGCTGGACTGGCTCTGTCAGTGCATTTACACTGCACAAACTTCACTGCCACACCACCCTCCGCTCTACCTCCTGGTAAGTAGCACAACATGACTGATCAGAGGGGTCAGGTGCATGGCAATGCCCCCCCACCCTCTGCTACTGCTACGAAACAATCTTCAGCAGTAAGTTACACAATGACATGAGGTTCTTCTAGAGTGCATGTAGTTCAACCTTCTTGAAAAGCAAATACGAAAACAATTATCAGTGCAAGCTTGCACGTTCTTTTACATCCACTGGGTATAAGTCTAAAGTAAGTCCATTACCCAAGTCAAGTCATCCAAAACTTCAATTCTCTTAATTGGAAGGTCACCTTATTACAAAGAGTGACCTTAGTGTACCTAAGGCTGGATTAACAGAATCGGTAAGTGTACTACAGATTCTGGTCCATGCATTTTTTACTTGTGTCTCCTTTATACATTCCTCCAGCTGGAATTGCCCCAATCTCAGAAATCAATTTAGATGACATAGGAGATGCTATTTCGGGATTAATTGAGAAAAGAATTTCCTTCTGTTGAGCCATTTCCTTTCTATTTTTGCCACCCAGTTTCCAAACAAGATCCACACCAAAATATACAGTTGCGCCCTATGGTTTAATTGCTTTTCATTCTGCAACAGTTTAATCGCTGCAGCATCTTCCTCTATATATTACTTTCCAGTCCCTAAAATTTGCTCCTCCAAGTAAGAAAATTATCACATCAGAAATGTCTTAATGTTGCTCTTAAGATCACTAATTGATTCTGCTGGCCCGGTATCCACTTGCAAAGCATTCCAGAGCCTCAGAACATTAACAGGCAAATGCTCTGGCACCAGCTGTCTTAAGCCTAAATCTAGTCTCCACCAGAAGGCTGGCATTAGATGTCCTCTCGTTTTACATGTTTTCATTTTTACAACAACATTCCAGGAGTCTGAAGCTACTGTAAGGCTTATTCAGGAGCAGACCTAATGGTCTAAAACTGAATCTTTCTCCAGTCTTATCCCCTTTCCCTTCCCTTTCTTTTCCTTAATCCTCCCTCCCTGGAAGGAAAGAAAAAAGGTCTGGTGACATAAATTAATCATTTAATACAAAATCATCATCTGCTGAAACCACTCTGTAACATAATAGGGTGATACTGCTGGTTCCTCCTGCAAGCTGCAGATATGAGTTTATCGACTAACCTGGTTTCTTCTGGGTTAAAACCCTTGTCTAGATAAATAATTTTTTAGCCAGCGTGTTTGGCAACAGTGTGTTAATTAATAATACAGGGATTCCATAAGGTCTTCCTTGGTTGTTGGCAATTAAGAGTTGGAGGCCGAGTGATCCAGTGATGATTCATTTAATGTATTGGTTCCATGTATCACCTAATAAAAATATTATCTAGGTGACCTATACAGTAAAATAAGCAAAATGTAAACACATCACACTACAATTTAGTTACTGTAACCCATTAATCAATAAGATCAGCCCCGCAAACATGGAAAAATAAAATGAAGCTATAAAATCCAGCATAGATAGACAGATGATGACCAAGTGAGGGTTGGGGGAGGGGTTCAAACTGAGGAATTAAACTGCGTATTACATTAAGTGTGCCACTTTCTATGTTCAAAAGAAGGCAGCTGGACAGGGCCCCAATCCAGTTCATACCCTTGGGGCACAAAGAGGGAGGTTAAATCTTTTCTTCCCTCAAAGATACTGCAAATACAGCAAATCAAAAAATTAATAACTCCATATAATCAAGACTGCTTTTAATTCTAAGCCTCATGACAGGGCTTATCCTGATTTCTTTTTGTGCCATGTTTCTAGGCACAGGTCTGTGCTTTAAAACTCAATGTCTAAGTGCTTTTTCCTTTTCTTTTCTCCTAGTGCTTTCCCTGTGAAAACCCACTCTTTACCGCTGAAATGGAGCAATCTGCAGAAAACCCAAACTGTTGTTGCCATTGGTTCTGATTTAGCATTAAAGAGCAGGTTTTCCTATGGAAAGCGGCAGGACAAAAAAAAACCCAACAACCCTCAGAAACAGAACTTTAAAGTGCATGCATGTACCTAGAAAGTGTGGGGCAAAAGATAAGCGCACAGAGAACAATTGTCCCAGATATAAAGCTTGCTCTGTGTCCCTCTCATGCCTTTCCTTTTAAAATCCTGGAGCTGCTTTTGGAGTCTACACTTTAGCAGGGGCAGAGCTACCTGCTCTGGCACCCAGAGCGGAATGGGGGCAGGGCTAGCCGGCCCACGGGGGCAGGGCTAGCTGTTTGCACGGCGAGCTTCCCTAGCCGCACAGTGAGCGTTGAGAGGGCGCCACTAGCTGCCTGCGGCAGCATCGTCCCAGTGGCCCGCCATCCACGCAGCTAGCATCCGGGGACGCCATCCGCACAGCGAGCGGGGGTGCTGCAGTGATGTCACCCACCCTCACAGCTGACACCCGGTGCGCACTGCACCCCCCGCACCCGCCTTCCTCAGCCAGTGCACTTTAGACCAGGGATATAGGGTCTTGTAGTCTTCAAGATGTTGTTGTACTCCAACTCCCAACAGTCCCAGCCAGTGGGATCAATGGTCAGGGATGATGTGTAGTTCTGCAACATCTGGAAGGTCACGTTTCCCAACCCTGAGTTGGACAAATCATACATTAAGCTTTATTTTCTGGAGTGGCAGACTACATGTACATACACAAAAGGGGAGAGGAGGTAGACTCAAGAGTAATGAACCGTTGATTGCTTTGTCGTTTTGCCTGGCTTATGTAGAAGAAGTCCACATTGCATAGTGTGATATGAATTTGCACACTACCTTAGTACTTGAGTTTCTTTGTAAGGCACAGGTAGAACTGCGGTCTAAACCACTGAGCTTCTTGGGCTTGCCGATCGGAAGGTCGGCGATTCGAATCCGCACAATGGGGTGATCTCGTGTTGCTCCGTCCCAGCTTCTGCCAACCTAGTAGTTTGAAAGCACGCCAGTACAAGTAGACAAATAGGTACTGCTGCAGTGGGAAAGTAAATGACGTTTCTGTGTGCTCTGGCTTCTGCCAGGGGTCCTCTACCTTTTACATTTACCTCTTTGTAAGTAGAAAGTAAGCTTTTCTTTTCTTTTCCTTTTCTTTTCCTTTTGCCTAAAACAACTTTCTGTAACCATTTCTATAGCATCATCCTTCCTATGGAATCTCCCAGTGTAGTGCCAGATCAAGGTTGTGGGGGAGGTCTTGGCAAGATGCGCCAACTGGGCATGTTGTGGCCCAGGATTGCTACATCGGTTGTTCAAGTCCCAGCGGGCACATGGAGCTTCCCTCCCTCTAAGTCTCATCAAAGCTCAAACATGTTTTTGTAAGTATAAGAAGCCTTTATATTGGAAGGGATTAAGATATATTGAGCTGCCTGCTACATATTGTTGAACAAGTTGGCCCAACAGGGTTCATGCGCAGAGTCAATTTGCAGATGTTCCCTTTGGAGGTGTAGTTAGCCTGCTCTTGAATCTGAACCAGCTGCATTCCTTTGCTTCAACACATGAAAAGTCCAGATTGTGGTTTCATTGTGCTCCCCCACCACAGTTTCTGGATTTTGTGCACCACTGAAAATATAAACATGTCCTTTCCCTTTAGATCTCAGCCTATGGAGATATGTGAAGCATGAGAACCCAAAGTTTACTTTCCCACACCTGACACATCTTCAACTTTATAGACTTACACAGCCACAATAACACTACAAAAATGACAGTGTTGTGGTGAGAGGTAGAATTTGGGGAAATACGTTTCTCCTCTGCTTGTCAAGACCTGTTTGTACATGCATTCAGTCTCCTGCACTGTGAAATTGCAGGGGATATACGCTTTATCACTGACATCTCACTGGAAATATGCATGTGCCACATGAGGTTAATTTTGGATTAGCAGGGTGAAAAGCAGATGTGGGAATAGATGTAGCAAGATCTGTCATCATTGAACTTCAGCTAAGGGAAAGAAGCAATTTTAATATTTAATAGAATTCATATGGATCAGTATGTTTGTTCCTAAAAATCTCAGCATAGTGAAGATGTGGCCAAACCATGGCTAGTGGGAGGACTCACACCAGTCAATCTATTGATTTCAAAAGAAATGGGTCCAAGCATAGATAATTCACATTCACAGCAACTCAAAATAGAACAGATCCATGGGGCTTTCTCCTGTGTAAGTTTGCTTGGGTTTGTAGCCTTTCTACACCATAAGTTACAGAACAGCAGAATACTACAACCCCTCTGATGCCCTGCTTGGTGAATGCTGGTCTCTCCATAAGAGTTATTAGCAGATTTATCATCATCATTACCGTCATTAGTCAGTCCCTTTATACAAAGTCTCAAAGCAACTTAGCAAGATAAAATAAGAACAAATAAAATCAATTAAAAGCCAAAAATATAACAAACAATACACAATAAAAACTCACAAAAAGCTCATCCAGCAGCGTAAGTCCTACCCTGCCCTTCTAAATTATGAGCACTTAACTACCAAAGCCCTGGGTAAATAAAATGTCTTTCCCTGGGGAGAGCATTCCACCAACAGGGGGCCACCACTGACAAGACCACTTCGTGTGTGGCCAACCTCTGTACCTCCCTCAGATGAGACACATGGAGAAGGACCTCTGATTAAGGCCACAGGGTACAGGAAGGTTCATGCGGGGAGAAGTGGAGCTACTGAGATTTGCACATACACTGGAACAGATAAGAACATATGAAGAAGAGCCCTGCTGTATCCAGCCAAAGGCACATCTAATCAAGTATCCTGTTTTCAGATGGGCGGGGTATAAATAAAATAATAATAATAATAATAATAATAATAATAATAATAATAATAATTTCAGTGACCAACCAGGTGCCTATAGGAAGCTCATAAGCAGGACTGAAGTGCAACAGCACCCTCTCCATTTTTGATCCCCAGCAATTGGTTTTGAAAGGCATGCTGAAAGCCATGGCGGCTAGTAGCCACTGAGATTCTTCTTCTCCATGAAACATACCGACAGTCTTCAAATATTTCAGAAGATGTTATAGAAAGAGGAAATGATATATACATATAAAATGGCTAATTGTACCGGAGATTTACAAACACGGATTTATATTATAGGAAAACAGAGTGAAGTTAATAATTAGGAAAACACATTATAATGACAAAAGTAATACTCAAGTGGAGCAATCTGGCAGTGAAATAGGTGTGGGTGTGTAGCCTTTCTCCAGCGATGCTTTTTTTGATATGGGTTTTAAGAGGAGTTCTTTGAGAAGGGAGCACTGGGACCGGCTGCAGCAGTTGGGAGCCCTGGAGAAACAGAAAGGTTACAAACATCAGAATTGGTGTTCTGAAGGTCTTCCTACGTTTGAATGATTTGCAAGGCCTTTTTTATTACTGCCAGTAATGCAATAATATGAACCTCTAGGGAAAATTAAAAAAATAAATAGCAGGAGCGATAAATATTTATCCCTTAGAAGCACATACATTTGCTTTTTATTTAGCGGCATATGATCAGCAGTGTGCCACATGATGATACACCAGCCCATGGAAACTGGTTTTATAATGCCCACCACAGTCTTTCTGCAGATACGGTGGCGGGGGGTGGGGATCAAAAAAGGTACCTGGAGATTAAGGCACTGTGTGAATTTGAGAGGTGGTGAATGTGTATCCCTTGTCATTCCAAAAGATCTACTTTCAAATGTGGTTCTTTTCTGGGTACTTTTTTAAGAGAACCATTTCTCATAACAATTGAGAGGAGAGAGGATGGAATGCTCATTTTGCTACTTGAAAATAGATCTGTTTCTTAATGCAATGGTACATTTAAGATCTGTTTAGTTTCTGGCCTGAAGCATGTTACCTTATGAGTGACATGATCAGCCTGGATAGCTCAGCTGGTTAGAGCATGGTGCTAATAATGCTGAGGTTGCAGGTTCAATCCCCATTTGGGACAGCTGCATATCCCTGCAGTGCAGAGAGTTGGACTAGATGTTCCTCAGGGTCCCTTCCAACTCAACCATTCTATGGTTCTAAGTCTTAAATGTATGTTGCTTGGACAGCTTCTAAGTAACTAGTGCCTAATAAGTGTAATAAATGATGGTGGTGATGATGTCTATTGGATCTTGTTTGTTTCTTTTTAAAAAATACTAGTAATCCCACCTAGGCAGCCAGCAAGGAATGTTCTAGGCAGCCAGCAAGTATCCATGAATTAAAACAACCAAGAAAAATTATCGAGCTAAAATCACATGAAAGTAAGGGGATTCTTAGAGCCCTCCACATTCAAGTGCTGGAATTGTTTAAGGGCACCAGTGTTTTGAGTAATTTACGCATGCGACCACACGGACCGGAGGCGAGGTGTATGCCTCACTTTTCACAGTCGGTGAGCACGTCTGCTTATTACATCAGCAGCTCACCAGGCCATGAGCTGGATGTTCAGAAGTGGAAACTATGGATTGCTTTCCCTAGTTAAGAGCTCTACTTGTTCTGCTGCTAAGGAAGGCACCTGGTGTGAAAATGTCATAACTGGGCCTTCATTAGTCTCAGCTTGCTGACAGCGCAAGCTATGGCTAACATAACAAACGGAATTGCACAAAACAACTGCGCACAGAAGCCATGGGGCATGTGTAGCCACAGAAAGACCACGGAACAAATCAAATACAAACAAGAAAACAGGGCTTCCGCTTTCGGGTACCAAACTGCAATAGCTTGACTGGAGAACATCTGTCTGCATTTTCCAAAACAATGGCATTATGTAAAATGCTTGTTTCTCTAACCAATTGCCAATACTTAAAATGAGGTTCGGCATCAGCCAGGAAAAGCATTGGAGCTGGTTCCTAGCATGGGATTTATAAAGTATTGCTAGTTCACAGCAGCCTCACTTTTCAGAGAAATTAAGCCTGTTTTGATAGCTCCTGAGGATCTGGCTGCATTTGTGACTTTTCACATCATCTTTTCTCACTTTAAACATGAACAGCCACATCCACACAGGACCTAATTTGGCCTCCTTCTGAGGGCCCCCTGGCTTGGGCTGCTGCTTGCTGCCTCTTCTTCTATTAAAAAGTATTTCAGGAACCCATTAAGTAATTATAGAAAAGCTCTGCTGCTCAGCCAAACAAATGGCCATTAACTGCCTTTTCTGAAAAGCAAGCAAAATGGGGACTCTCTGGAACAATTGCAGGAAGCATACCAAACAGAAATATGTTTTGTTATCGTTCGCTGTGGGGTAGAAGCAGTGAGAAAGAGAGCCCACTCAGCTCTCAAATATGTTATCCTCAAAGCCAAGTTACTGCCCTGGACCTGGAGTAAAGGAAGGTAATGCATTTCCTCCTGCCGCCACCCCTTGAGAGAATGTTAGCTTCCATCACAGACTGAACAAATTCCCCCCAATCTGAGCTGCGGCCCTGGATGAGGCAGAATATAGAAAGCGGGGTGGTTGGGGGGGGGAGAGAAAGAGACAGAGACTGTTTACTGTTGTTGGGGATTTAAGAGGAACCACCATATCTCCCCCTGGCCATCATGGAGCTAGCATTTAAACAATACCAAATCGCAGCTGCTCCTTTGGGCCTGTTCTCTTGCCAGGGTTTTGTTCATATTCCAGTGTAACAACAGCTCCCTATATTTAACCCTGGCTCTTTCTGTGCCACATCCACCTGGGCTTTTGACAGTTCATTGCTTCCTAGGACCCCACGGCTCTTCCTCCTTCTTCCTCATTACGGTGGCAAAGTCTGTGGGTTGTATTCAGCTAAGAACTGCTCGTAGTAAGCCAAATGAAATGAACGAATCGAAGTTATTCAGTGGTCTACCCTGAGCAGGCCCCTTCATGGATCACTGCCTTGCCGTGGCGAAGGGGCTTGAAGAACTCAGAGAAGCTATGAACTATGCCGAGCAGGGCACCCAAGATGAACAGGTCATAGTGGAGAGTTTTGACCAAACGTGATCCACCTGGAGGAGGAACCGGCAAGCCACTCCAGTATCCCTGCCAAGAAAACTCCATGGACAAAGACAACAGGCATATAAAAGATATGACGCTGGAAGATGAGCCCCTCAGGTCGGAAGGCGTCCAACATGCTACTGGGGAAGAGCGGAGGGCAAGTACAAGTAGATCCAGAGCTGATGAAGCGGCTGGGCCAAAGCCGAAAGGACGCTCAGTTGCGGATATGCCTGGAAGCGAAAGGAAAGTCCAATGCTGTAAAGAAAAATATTGCATAGGAACCTGGAATGTAAGAACCATGAACCTGGGTAAGTTGGAGGTGGTCAAAAATGAGATGGCAAGAATAAATATTGACATCTTGGGCATCAGTGAACTAAAATGGACGGGAATGGGTGAATTCAGTTCGGATGACCATCATATCTACTACTGTGGGCAAGAAACCCGTAAAAGAAATGGAGTGGCCCTCATAGTCAACAAAAGAGTGGCGAAAGCTGTATTGGGATGCAATCTCAAAAATGATAGAATGATCTCGATACGAATCCAAGGCAGACCTTTTAACATCACAGTAATCCAGGTTTATGCACCAACTACTTGTGCTGAAGAAACTGAAATTGACCAATTCTATGAAGACTTACAAGACCTTATAGAAGTGACACCAAAGAAGGATGTTCTTCTCATTATAGGGGATTGGAATGCTAAAGTAGGGAGTCAAGAAATAAAAGGAACAACTGGCAAGTTTGGCCTTGGAGATCAAAACGAAGCAGGGCAAAGGCTAATAGAGTTCTGTCAAGAGAACAAGCTGGTCATCACAAACATGCTTTTCCAACAACACAAGAGACGACTCTACACATGGACATCACCAGATGGGCAGCATCGAAATCAGATTGATTATATTCTCTGCAGCCAAAGATGGAGAAGCTCTATACAGTCAGCAAAAACAAGACCTGGAGCTGACTGTGGCTCAGATCATCCGCTTCTTATAGCAAAATTCAAGCTTAAACTGAAGAAAGTAGGAAAAACCACTGGGCCGGTAAGATACAATCTAAGTCAAATCCCTTATGAATACACAGTGGAAGTGAGGAACAGGTTTAAGGATTTAGATTTGGTGGACAGAATGCCTGAAGAACTATGGATGGAGGTTCGTAACATTATACAGGAGGCAGCAACGAAAACCATCCCAAAGAAAAGGAAATGCAAGAAAGCAAAGTGGCTGTCCAATGAGGCCTTACAAATAGCGGGGGAGAGAAGGCAAGCAAAATGCGAGGGAGATGGTGAAAGATACAGGAAATTGAATGCAGATTTCCAAAGAATAGCAAGGAGAGACAAGAAGACCTTCTTAAACGAGCAATGCAAAGAAATAGAGGAAAGCAATAGAATGGGAAGGACCAGAGATCTGTTCAAGAAAATTGGAGATATGAAAGGAACATTTCGTACAAAGATTTCCATAATAAAGGACAAAAGTGGAAAGGACCTAACAGAAGCAGAAGACATCAAGAAGAGGTGGCAAGAATACACAGAGGAATTATACCAGAAAGAAATGGATGTCTCGTATACCCCAGGTAGTGTGGTAGTGTGGTTGCTGACCTTGAGCCAGACATCCTGGAAAGTGAAGTCAAATGGGCCTTAGAAAGCACTGCAAATAACAAGGCCAGTGGAAGTGATGGTATTCCAGCTGAACTATTTAAAATTTTAAAAGATGATGCTGTTAAGGTGCTACACTCAATATGCCAGCAAGTTTGGAAAACTCAGCAGTGGCCAGAAGATTGGAGAAGATCAGTCTACATCCCAATCCCAAAGAAGGGCAGTGCCAAAGAATGCTCCAACTACCGCACAATTGCACTCATTTCACACGCTAGCAAGGTTATGCTTAAAATTCTACAAGGAAGGCTCAAGCAGTATGTGGACCGAGAACTCCCAGAAGTGCAAGCTGGATTTAGAAGAGGCAGAGGAACCAGAGACCAAATTGCAAACATGCGCTGGATTATGGAGAAAGCTAGAGAGTTCCAGAAAGACATCTACTTCTGCTTCATTGACTATGCAAAAGCCTTTGACTGTGTCGACCACGGCAAACTATGGCAAGTTCTTAAAGAAATGGGAGTGCCAGATCACCTCATCTGTCTCCTGAGAAATCTCTATGTGGGACAAGAAGCTACAGTTAGAACTGGATATGGAACAACTGATTGGTTCAAAATTGGGAAAGGAGTACGACAAGGCTGTATTTTGTCTCCCTGCTTATTTAACTTATATGCAGAATTCATCATGCGAAAGACTGGGCTGGATGAATCCCCAGCCGGAATTAAGATTGCCGGAAGAAATATCAACAACCTCAGATATGCAGATGACACAACCTTGATGGCAGAAAGTGAGGAGGAATTAAAGAACCTTTTAATGAGGGTGAAAGAGGAGAGCGCAAAATATGGTCTGAAGCTCAACATCAAAAAAACGAAGATCATGGCCACTGGTCCCATCACCTCCTGGCAAATAGAAGGGGAAGAAATGGAGGTAGTGAGAGATTTTACTTTCTTGGGCTCAATTATCACTGCAGATGGTGACAGCAGCCACGAAATTAAAAGACGCCTGCTTCTTGGGAGAAGGGCAATGACAGGCCTAGACAGCATCTTGAGAAGTAGAGACATCACCTTGCCAACAAAGGTTCGTATAGTTAAAGCTATGGTTTTCCCAGTAGTGATGTATGGAAGTGAGAGCTGGACCATAAAGAAGGCTGATCGCCGAAGAATTGATGCTTTTGAATTATGGTGCTGGAGGAGACTCTTGAGAGTCCCATGGACTGCAAGAAGATCAAACCTCTCCATACTGAAGGAAATCAACCCTGAGTGCTCACTGGAAGGACAGATTGTGAAGCTGAGGCTCCAGTACTTTGGCCACCTCATGAGAAGAGAAGACTCCCTGGAGAAGACCCTGATGTTGGGAAAGATGGAGGGCACAAGGAGAAGGGGACGGCAGAGGACGAGATGGTTGGATAGTGTTTTCGAGGTTACCAGCATGAATTTGACCAAACTGCGGGAGGCAGTGGAGGACAGAGGTGCCTGGCGTTCTCTGGTCCATGGGGTCACGAAGAGTCGGACACGACTAAACGACTAAACAACAACAAACCCTGAGCAGGACTAGCACTGAATACCTTCCTGTTATTCCTGTAACTGGAGAGTACATCTGTTGATGCCATTTCCCTTTAGATTTGGTTATGTGGCATCATTCCTTGGTCCCCCCCCCCCATGCCTTTTAGATTGTAAGCCTTCTGGGTTGGGATGGAAAGGTCTGCCTGTCTGTCACATGTGTTCCCCCTCCCAAGCAGCTGTCACAAACCAGAGGGTAAAGACTCTGGAACAGCTGAGTGGCAAAGCATCTGTCTCACATGTGGAAGGTCCTTGGTTCAATCCCCAGCATCTCCAGGTAGGGCTGAAAAAGACTTCTGCCTGAAACCCTGAAAAGATGCTACCAGTCAGTGTGGATGCTGAGCTACATGGACCAATGGTCTGAGGCAGCTCCCTACTCTGTCGCCCTAGAGGGCAGGACTAGATCCAAAGGCCTGAATTTAAAGGAGGATAGGAGAAACATTTTGACCTTAACCTGTTACCTAGAAGAGTGGTGGGCTCTCCCTCCCTGCAGACTTCCAGCAGAGGCTCGGCACCCATCTTTTGGAGATGTTGTAGCTCCAGATTTCTTGCAGTGAGCAGGGGATCGGACTAAACTCCCCTCTTTCAAGCAGCTCAGAGTTTTATATATTACGTTGATTCCGGTTTAACCACACAGCAACTTTGTGAGGTAGCTTAGGCTGAGGGATAGTTTAAGGTTTCCCAGTTTACATCATGACAGAATGACATTTTGGGTTGCTTTAGATCATTTTGTTATTTTATTATAATTATTATTATTTATTTGCATTTCTGATTCAACACAAGAAAAAACATAACAAAAAACACGGAAAGTAGTAGAAAATATGTAATTTTCTTTTTCCTATTGCATATTCTATTACATGTTTTTAAAAGAAGAAAAAAGAAAAAAAGTAATTGACGGACTTCCCTTTCTCTCCTTCCATGGTTCCTTTTATCTTCCACTTCCTCTCACATTTTCTTAGTTTCCTCAATCTTTCTCAGCTCCTCCTGTTAACTTACGCTGCTGAAAATATTACCATACTGCTAGGCTAATTGTCTATAATAATTATTCAAACAATCAATAAATTGTATCCAGTCCTCCTTACAGCTTTTTTCATTTTAGTTTCTTATTCTAGTGCTTGTGCCTGCTAACTCCACATACTCTAACAGTTTGAGACGCCACTCTTCTTTCGTTGGTACCTTATCTGTTTTCCATTTTTGTGCTAATAACACACGTGAGGCAGTTGTCACATACAGGAACAAATTGCTCTTTTTGTCCCCCTGCTGAAAAAGCTTGCTGACCCCTGCAAATAGACCTTAGATTAATTTTCCTCAATTGTTCCCATAAAGCAAAGTCAATATTATGTCCCACATCTCTGGCTTTAGATCATTTTAAATGTATTTTGGCACGCGACCATCTCCCAACCCATGACAGAATACTGTAGGGCAGTATAGAAATTTAAATGAATAATAATCATAATAAGCAAAAACAAGTCTTCATGGGTTGAAATCATTCATATCGTTTTGGCTTTGGCCCTCAGAATGAACTCCCCAACTATATTCCTGAATGAGAAAGATAAATGTGTTATCTACTAAGCTACTCAGCCTACTGGAAAATCTTCAAGTTAATACAGAAAGAAAAGAAAAGAAAGCCCAGGCTGCTCTGGGAACGAAGCCAATGCTCTATGCAACCCACAAAGGGCAGCATCGCTCACCAGGCCAATGATTGGCAATTACAGGCAGGCAATGATGTTTACAAATAATGTTTCCGTGACAGCAGCCTTCATGCTTACAGGGGTCTGGGATGGAGGAGGGGAGCCCAGGAAAGGTGTGTTACCAACCGTTACACTACTTGCTGTGCAGAGAGGAGTTTCTCAGGCAGCTTTAGCTCTTCCGCTCTTTCGTTTAACTGCAGTGTGTTTATTACGAGGCAGCGATAACCTTCTCAACACATAAACTTGGAGAAAAGATCAGTCAGTGACACATTTCTGAGGTAAACGTGGAGATGCAGGCACAATTCAGTGTCCGACCATCTTGACACTGAAGGGGGTGGGGACAATTCTTACTCAAGTGTTGACAATTGTCAACAAGGTCACAAGTATCGAAACTTGAAAGAGCCAGGAGAACCGAAAGAGTCTTCGTTCCCCCTCTGTTTCTCCTGGTTTAGATGATCCACCAGGAAGATCATGGCACAGAGAAAAGTTACATCTGTTGCTTGGGCCACTTTTGCCTCCACGTCACCACCACCACTAACATATGACCCTTAAGGGTTGGAAAAGGTTTGGAAAAATTCCCCACACATACCTGCCTTACAGGGGAGAACCTGACACAGGGATGCCACTCGGGGTCTAAGCCTGCAGCCAAGCACATCATCTCTTTCTACTTTTAAGAAGCGGACCTGAGAGGTGTGATGGAGGCAATCCTTTGACATACCTTCAAAAGTTAGCGCCAAGTGATAAGGTTCAATATTGCATGTAAACTCTAAACTCTGATATTATTGCATTGGTTTCTTAGCAGTTCAAGCTTTGCCTCTGTGCAATAACTCAGGTGAGGCCATTACATCATGCTCTTTTTCACATTCAAGGTTGAGATTAATACCCTAGCTGTGCAAGAGCTGCATAATTTATCAAGTGCTGCTGCAGCTAAAACCGATACATCCCCGGATTTAATACGAAATGTCTCCATTGGCTGGTGATAAACTACTGAATAATAAATCTGCACAAGCTCTTCACTTATGATGGCAGCAAATTCCATGTCTGATCGATTCTTAAAAGGTCAACCAACGGTCATACAAAAGTTGACCCCGCAGAAGGCCAACCATTATCCAATAAAAGAATTGCAGGCCTGGAAGGAAGCTCTGGTGTCATTGTCCAACCCCAGCAATGTGGCAGGAATCACTAAACTTATACTATTCTTCACAGATGTTGATCTAACCTTAAAGTGGGCCACCTATGATCCACAAGACATGTTCGGTCACCAAGGCAAGTCTGTGCATGTTCTACATACATTGGTCACACACACAGCTTTCGGAATACAAGGAACTGTGCTTTTATTTTTTCAAAAAAAAAAAGTAAATTTCTAAGTCTAAGAGCTGCACAGAGACATTAAAAATATGATGGAAGTATCTCCTAAACTCTGTGAATGAAGAAAGCAAGCTCAGAGGATGATTCCAAATCTATATTTACAGAATCACAGAATTGCAGAGTTGGAAGGAACCATGAGGATCATCTAATCCAAACTCCTGCCATGTAGGAAACTACAACTAATCCAGAATGCGGCAGCTAGACTGGCTCCCAGTACGTTTCTGAGCACAATTCAAAGTGTTGGTGCTGACCTTTAAAGCCCTAAACAGCCTCAGTCCAGTATACCTGAAGGAGCGCCTCCACCCCCATCGTTCAGCCCGGACATTGAGGTCCAGCTCCGAGGGCGTTCTGGTGGTTCCCTCACTGCAAGAAGCAAAGTTACAGGAAACCAGGCAGAAGGCTTTCTTGGTAGTGGCGCCCGCTCTGTGGAATGCCCTCCCATCAAATATCAAAGAAATTAACAACTATCTGATATTTAGAAGACATCTGAAGGCAGCCCTGCCTAGGGAAGTTTTTAATGATTGATGTTTTAATGCATTTTTAATCTTTTGTGGGAAGCCGCCCAGAGAGGCTGGGGAAACCCAGCCAAATGGGTGGGGTATAAATAATTTATTATTATTATTATTATTATTATTATTATTATTATTATTATTATCCCCCAAGGTGGGACTTGAACCCATGAACCTGAGATTAAGAGTCCCATGCTCTACCAACTGAGCTATTACATTTTACTTTACTTATGTTACCTGTTTACTTTACTTATGTTACCTGAGCTGTGCTTTGCCCACACTCTGGATTTTTTAAAAATTAATTTGTGTACATGGCATAGCAGAACATCCTCCATTTAAAGATGGACAGCTTGTTGTAAGAGCAGGAATGATTTCAGAATAGGGCCCCGTGATAAAGTCAGTGAATGAGGTGAGGCGAGGTGAGTGCGTAAGAAAAGCCTCATCTGGAAGAGTCTTCTCACTCAAGACTTGCCTGATCACTGTTGCCCTATAATTACTTAAGTGATCTCCAACAGAACAGCCTGCATAGTAACATGACTCTTGAAACGATAAATAGTAAAACTTTGTATATGGGGTACAGTTAAGATTTTCTTTGCTCTGCTTTTCATGAGACCCCTGGGTATAGGGCGGTATATAATTTCAAATTATTATTATTATTATTATTATTATTATTATTATTATTATTATTATTATTATTATTTTCAGTTTCATTTGTGTTCCTTACATAGTTCTCTACACTAAAGAGGCATGCTTGTTTGGCCGCAGTAAGAAGTAAGTGTCTGTCTATTCTGCAGTTATTGTGATGAATAGTGCAGGATCGGGTGCTTGTTGCTAAGGGGTGAAATAAAGTGGTAACTTAAAGTGATTTACCCCTAAGTTACCCTTTACTCATTTAAAGCACTCACTATTTCCACAATCATAATGACTTTTTCTTCTTCCTGAGTGCTTGATGGCAAAGGATGAAAACAGCCCTAGAGAAAGAGAAGCACTGCTGGTCAGCCCTACAGTTAGTTAGCTGGCTGGCTGGCTGGCTGGCCACCTAGGCTATAACTCAGGCCTAATTCCTGATTTCCCCAATATGTGCAGCTCAGAATGAAGCCTTTTCAGGAGTATGGGCAGAAAAATCAGCTCAGCAACCAGTACCAATAATAATGAGGATGAGGACATGGATAATGAATTGCTTTTCACCATTTGTTTCCAAGTGCTTAGTCCTTTATATAGCAACCAGTTACAAAGTTTTCCCTTAACTATCCAACAGGAAGGAAAATTTAGAAGAACATGGCTATAAGCAGAGACCCTCAATGAGGAGTTAACAAACACACCCAAAATATTTATGTTTTCTCTGCCCTTCCCTAAACTTGTTGTATGGACAAGGTTGTTGTTATAATAGTTGCTTGTTTTGGTGTTGTTGTGATACCAGATTAAAACTGATATATATTTTTAAGAAAACAAGCTCCATGCTAGCTTTTAACTTCTTAATTATAGCATAAACTATTTTGTTTGTTTTGCATTTTTCTGTATCCCCATGTTCATTTAACATCCCTTTTCCTTCGAAAACAAAACAAAAAAATATGCATTGCCAGTCATTCAATTCCTGGTGTTCATACCATTTTTTTCTGCTAATCTGACCTTTGCATAGCCCATTATATAAGTTAACACACACACTCTGCGTAGAGGAGAAGCAAGGTGGAAGGTTGCTGTCTTTTCCCTTCCCCTGGCCTGGCTCCATCACATCCTCTCCTCACATGACATCAAGTTTGGCCACAATGTGTATGCCGACGAGTCACCCATCAGAATCATTTGTGTAAGTAAAAGAGAGATTATACACAAGACCCCCACCAGCCATTGCCAGTTTGACTTATTAAACAATTCCTCCACATCTACAACTGCCCCACCAGCCCTCTTCTTCTCTTTCCTGTCTAGCCTCCATTCTCACCTGGGGATTGCAAAAACACTGCCTTCTATTCTGTCTCCTTCTTAGCTTTGCTTCCTTCTCCTTCCAAGTCCCCAGCATGTGGCTGGTAGCAGCTCCCGTCCATATAAATTCTATTTCTGTTCACTTCTTCAACTGTCTACTTACAGAAGGCCCTGGTTTAGCTGCATTTTCTGCAGATAAGATGGCTTAACTCTAAATCCTTCCTGGGGGACCCTGGGAATTGTCTTTCAAGCGAGGACAGAGCTAAGGATAGTTAAACATTCTTAGTATTTTCACCAACCTACAATTTTAAAATTTATTCCAGGGAAGCTAACGTAAGTACTGACCTTTTTTACCTGACCTACTCCTTTTGATTGTATACTTTCAGAATGGGTTTGAGCTCTGCTGGATCAGGGAACTGTGGCCCTCAAGAGATTGTTGAACTTGAGCACCCATCAGCTTCTGCCAGCATAGCTAAAGGTCCCCCATTTCTGTATACAGTGGTACTTCGGGTTAAGTACTTACCGTAATCCATTCCAGAGGTCCGTACTTAACCTGAAACTGTTCTTAACCTGAAGCACCACTTTAGCTAATGGGGCCTCCTGCTGCTGCTGCACCACCGGAGCCCGATTTCTGTTCTTATCCTGAGGCAAAGTTCTTAACCTGAAGCACTATTTCTGGGTTAGCGGAGTCTGTAACCTGAAGCGTATGTAACCTGAAGCGTATGTAACCCGAGGTACCACTGTACTTATTTCCATCCATTATCTTTTTCTTCAGACTGCTTAACCTGGGTTTGTTGCTTCACAAGTCACTTTTTCTCCTTACCTTCCATTTTGGCTTCCTGAGGCCTGGTTGCCTATTCATTTGGCTCCTCTTAGCAGCATGCTCCATCGGGGGGGGGGGGGCATTGCTGTCCATGTCCTTTCAAGTTCAAGTTGAAGAATTCCGCCTTTGATCTTTGCATGTGGTTGCCTTTTGTTATTCTCAGTGCCTAATTTTGGTCTCTGCTCCCCTTGCAAGAACGGCAGGAGACAATCCTTTTGAGATGGATAACCATCCAGGAATATGGTATACGTGACAAAATATTAGCACCTTTAGTGCAGTGAAATTAGAATAAATCAGGAAAAAAGACAAAGAAGAGAAATGAGAAATAAAAGGGGATATTTGGGGCAAAGGGAGAGTCACACAAATAATTGCCCTTCAAGCCAAGCTGGAATTTGGCAAGTGTCAGTTCAGGCCGGCTGAGCTTTCTCTTCACTTAAGATCTCCATTAAGGTCTGATTTGCAACTTCCTAATTCCCTTGTCGTTTCTCATAATTTATTATGACAAGCTGAGGGGCTAAACTGAACACACAAGCTATGCTGAATTACTTTTTCATCTTTCAAGCCTTAGTTGAAGAAAATGGAGACTAATTGGTGTTCTTCTGCAGTTCATCCAGAAACTTCCAGCAATCTAAACATAACACCATTCCCTATTTCTGTTCCATGAAGATCAATAGCAGAACTTTCACATGGCCAGTTTTCAGCAGTGTATGTGTGTGTGTGTGTGTGTGTGTGTGTGTGTGTGTGTGTAACATCAGCATTCAAATGATTATTTGATTTATTTATTCATTTTTGACTGCTTACCATTTTAAATATCCCCAAAAGTCAATTGAAAGATATCAATAGAGTAAAACAAGCCTGATTATCAAAACAGTACAGAAGGCAGTTGAAAACTTTTGTCAATTGTCAGAGAACACTTGGGCAAAAAGGCATGTTTTTAATAAACATGAGAAACATCCCGCTGTCTGCCATATGCCATGAGTTATAATTTCATATTTTAATGGATTACAATAGCAATTGTTTATAGCAAACACCCCTTTTTCACTGCATTGGTGCAATGCTCATATAAGACATATTCCGTTTACTTCAGTGATTCCCAAACTGCATGTGCTGTGACACACTAGCGTACCACAAAAAGAGCTGTATTATGCTTTGAAATGCATCTGCCGCTCTACACCAAATGCAACAGAGAGGTCCCATGCAATTATGATTTCCTCCCCACACACACCCCACTGCCCAAATATGAGGAGGATATCCTGGTGCAGCCCAGGAACATCTTACAAGAATGTGGAAAGAAGGAATGCCATTATCCACTGTGGTTGTCAAGCAACAGGATGAAGGTCCTGGATTGGCCATGTTAGCTATAAACACTCGGAGCTTGGCCTACTATCTTGGCTGGTCAATAGAAAAAGACATTTTCCTGCTGAAATTCCAGTGCTGGACTCAAACAACAGTCAAGGACTCTATTCCAGAATTCAATGTGGCTACCTGACTCTCACAAGCTAACTCAACCTCTATTGAGTTATTGAGATAGAAGTTTCATCTTACAACTGCAGTTTGTAGGATGCATCCACATATGAAGAATGTTCACATTTTCAAATGCGCTGATAGAATCATAGAATCATAGAATCATAGAGTTGGAAGAGACCACAAAGGCCATCGAGTCCAACCCCCTGCCAAGAGGAAACACCATCAGAGCACTCCTGACATATGATAGTCACATTAAAAAACTTTTTTTCTAATCAATCTGCATGAACTTCCACTTAATTCATTTGTCTCACTTGTGGTAGCATTAGCCAAGAAGAATTTACATTTCAGCTTTTCGAAATGTGCCTGCTTTGTAAGTTTGTTTTCCGTCCTCTAAATGTCCAAGGCATCATCTCTTCTAAAATCTGAAAAGGACAACTGGGCCACTTTAATAAGCAGTTTGTTTAATACAAATTTGGCTACACGTATTAAGGTTTGCCTATAATTTGTATGCACCAATTCCACCAATTACAAGTTGGCTAGGTGCCATACCTTGATAAATTTCACCCAGGCTGCAATCAGCTTACTTGTCAACATGTAATATGGGTTACGATAATGTAGTACATTGAAGGTAGCATTGAAATGTTTCTTTGCTTTGATGAAAAGCCAGAGAAAATTGAGGGGAGACTCCCGCTGATTTCCATAGACCATGCATAATGACAACCTTATTCAACAATGAATTTAACAATAACAACAAATACTATTTGATATAAATGTGTGCTTAGTTATTTTGCAATTCCTTTTGAAATCCATGTGCTGCTATGATCCTCAAGGGAAGAGGAAGTAACTGTGTGTGTGGTTCTATGATTCTTCTCAGTTTTTTTGAAGGTAAACGAGGAACTGATTGGCCTATTTTGTAGGCCAGTCAGAAGACAGCTGCAAATTGGTAACCCAAGTGAGCAGAAGTAGGGGGAATTTACCTGGAAACTTTTCTCATTAGGCTCAGTCCACAAAACAGATATGTAGCTGCCTTGAACATGTCAATGATAGGAAGAATATATGTTTTGAAAAACGGACAAATAAAGTTCCATAGCCCATTTCACTAAAATGGAAAGTGGATACACAGGCCTGTAAATATGTAGGTATGCACCAGGCAGTTTTAGATAATTTTGACTCCCTTGGGTCATATTCTCATTTGTATATCATATAATATTCCATTTTTATCCCACCCTTCTTCTCAATGGGGTTCAGGGTAATAGACAGCAAAGTAGCAAAGTACAATTAAAAATAAAGTAAAAGCATATTTACTGTGGTGGTATAAGGTTGGGACCTCTTTTTATGGAATTACAAGGGCTGCTTTATAAAGGATAATTTCTTCCTACTGCCACACTTAAATGCCAGTAAATTTAAAATGTCTCTAGATTTTTCAGCATGCTTAGTGTCAACAGCACCCAGCATGATAGAGCAAACTGCCGTGGTAAATATATATGGTGGCTGGCATGAGAGGGCTCCAAAACTAAGGTTGCCTGTTTATAAACACCTTGGGTGATATCCAATCAAGTTCTCCCATTTGCGGAAGGACATGCACTTGTACAACACAACTTCCTCCTTCCCTCCTCTCTGCACATGTTCCTTGTATTCCATCTGCCATCTGCTCTGAAGGGTTGAAGAGAAACCCAGTATAGATTTTTTGGGGGGAGGGCACAGAGGATGAAAGGGAGGGGACAATCTATCATGCACATGGAAATCTTTGTAGCTAAGCATAGCCATTCATGCAACCTTCAACTCCCTCCAGTATACACACAAAGGAATGAGAGCCAAAGCTAGTGATACTAAACAGCACCAGAGAAGAAACTGGATTGTTCCATGACAGGCCACTCAAGATACATTCCATATGCCACAAAGGTTTTAGCTCTTTCCACCAATGCACTTCCTGTTTTGTAAAAACAAAACAAAAAACAAGCTCATGCATGCACACAGAGACACACATTTTACATATGAATGAGGCAACCATGTGAATAAAATATATATTGCTGCTAAAGATGGGGAGAAAATTGATTCAGTTCACATGTAAAGGCAAGCCTACCTAATTCACACTTATTGAAACACAGCCATCCTTCAAAACTCACATGTCTCTGAATTTTGAAGTGCAATTCTCCAACCAACTAGTGTGCACTTACTTTTTTGCCTTAAAGTGTTCCTAGAAATGCACATATTAGTACAAAAATGCTTTATTTTTAAGGAGAAGTTTCTTTGCAAAAATGTGTATATTATTCAAACCACTTTGAGCTTTTCTCATAATCAAGTGGTATATAAATCTTGAGAAATAAAATAAATAAAAATACAGACGTGTAAATTAGTACATCAGTTTAAAAGGCTGGTGAACTTTCATGAAGACTTTTCTAAAAAATCACAGATTGATGTGGAAATGCATGGAACTGAAGTTAAGTTTGGAAGAATGAGAAACAGAGACTCTGAAATCGACAGATTTGGCCCACTGTCACTGCCCTGTCACAGCTAATTTGGCCCTCAAATTATTAGCAGTATATGCTAGATAAATGATCACGGACAAGGACACTATATGTCTAATGAAAGCTGTTGCTCTTTTCAAGCTTTTACCATGCAATCTTTTGCATGTCTACTCAAAAGGAAGGCCAATTAAGTATAGGATTGAAACCTTGAACACTCTCATATGACCCATTGTCTTGTTTTTCCTGCATACACACACACACACACACACACACACATACACACAGAGAGAGAAAGAGAGAAAGAGAGAGGGAGAGGAACTTTGAAATGCCAGTTGAATTAATTACTCTGTCACCTAACCAAACCCTTTTCACTTCAAAAAATAATATGCAGCATACTAAAGAAATAAGCTGTTATGTCCATAACAGGTATGGGGTGTGGGTGTGGGTGTTTAATGCATGAGGTATATTAAAAAAAACAACACTATGGGCAAAGAGAGAGAGGAAGAATGTGTGTGTCCTTAGTTTAATTAGAAAATTTAATTGGATGTAGTTCAGGTCATTTTTTTTTCCTCCTGCCCCCCAAAAATGCCGCCTCATTTTTAGAACTGACTGGAATAAACAGACCTTCTCTCTCTGCTTCCCCCTCCTTTTCCCTTTCATCCTCTTCTGGTCTGTAGTTCTGCATCTGCTCAACTGTCATTGTCTCCACTAACGGCCATACTGATCAGGAAGCCAAAGCCAGGAGGCTGATGAAGAGCCCACATTGACACCACTGATCCCTCAGCCCTACATACGGTAACTGGCAACTGTCCCTTTCTTCTTCTGTCTTAGGAGATGAGTCAAACAGATTGTGCAAAATTTGGTTGTTGCTTCAGGAAACAAGAGGATGCTGTTTGCTGGAGGTCTTTCAAGAGCTAGTACCAAAGGAAAGACAAAAGTTGTAGACTCCCTCCCCCCCACCCCTACATTGAATGTGTTTTTTCCAAAACAACAACAACAACAACAGTAAAAAGTGGCTCTTCTGCACACCACAGGTTGCCCAAGTGCTTGTTATGCACATACAGTGTGGCCAAACAGTACGGGAATATGAATAAGTCTAGATGGGATTAATGAATTATTCTATGTCTATGCAAACCAAAATGAAAGTTACATAAATAGTGGGCCCACACAAAAAGGCATAGTGGTCTCTCCTTTCTTCACTGGGGTGTCTTGGATAGCCACAAGGTCCAACAAATTCCTGATGCCCTCCAGATCTTGTGGACTACAATTTCCATCAGTCCTAGCTAGCATACCCAACAGTCAGGGAGTTATAGTTCAAAATTCATGTCCTCAGGGGACATTGTCCCTGTCCCTGGCTCCTTTTCTGATGCCCTGTACTGCCCATGGATGGGAATCCAGTGGATCATCATACCCTATCTGAATATCACATGGTTGCCTCCCCACTCTCCCTAAATAGCAGTTCTGATAGATAAGGGCTTGAGTAGTTATTCAGGACTCAAGCAAGTGTTTACAAGTTGTTCCCATGCCCAGATACATTCTTCATATTCATAAGGGACTGTAGCTCATTGGTTTCACATACAGAAGTTCCTATGTTCAATCACTGTCGCATCCAGTTAAGCAACTGTTACAGGTTACATCATGTTACAGGTGATGGAGATATTGTTTTATTGAGTTTGTGCATACTTAAAGATATTAAAATGTTTGCTGGTTTAGAAATGCTTTTAAATGAAATGAGTAAGTAGCGAAAGGTTTCTCCCTCCCTGAGCTAGCCCTGGAGAGCTGCTGCCAGACAGAGTTGACAGAACTGGGTTAGATGGACATAGCAGCATCCAGTATTTAAAAGAAGCTCTGTGAGGAGGTAATAATAATAATAATAATAATAATAATAATAATAATAATAATAATTTATTTGTACCCCGCCCATCTGCTGGCTGGGCTTCCCCAGCCACTCTGGGTGGCTTCCGAAAAAATAAAAAAATCCTCTAATACATCAAACATTAAAAGCTTCCCTAAACAGTTAGGGAAACATTAAAAGCTTCCCTAACTACGGTTTCTGGGGTTTTTTGACAGAAATCATGTACTTTAAATGTGTTTTGGACAGTTAGAGGACCTGGCATTAATTTTTTTAAAAAAAATAACCACTGCCCTCCATATTACAGTGCTACCTCAGGTTAAGTACTTAATTCGTTCTGGAGGTCCGTACTTAACCTGAAACTGTTCTTAACCTGAAGCACCACTTTAGCTAATGGGGCCTCCTGCTGCTGCTGCTGCGCCACCGGAGCCCAATTTCAGTTCTCATCCTGAAGCAAAGTTCTTAACCTGAAGCACTATTTCTGGGTTAGTGGAGTCTGTACCCTGAAGCGTATGTAACCTAAAGCGTATGTAACCTGAGGTACCACTGTAAATGCATTTCTGGAATCTGAACTCAAGTACTGCACTTTTTCTTTAAAAAAATATTGCTGTATTAATTTTATTCATCAGTAGAATAATGGACTGATGTGCTTAATAATATATAATGATTACTTAATACCCAACTGCTGCCCATTCAGAACATTTCTCTCTCTCTCTTTCTTTCTACTCCTTCTCTTTTCCTTCCACTACTTATGGGATCAGGATCAGCTTACTTGCCTCTATATCATTTCCAAGCCACAGTCTTAATCTGCAGCCCATCTCTCTCTCTCTAACATGATACTCAGTTTACCAGCACAGTAACTAAAGCTCATTGTTGCAGCCATCATAATCATTTTTTTTTCTTTTTAAAAAGTGGGTTTTTCTTTAATTAAATCTAAATTATACTCCAGATGCAAAAATAAGTATTCCAAAATTGATAAACCTAAGAGTCATGAGTTTTTTTATAATAAAAAAGAGGTATATCAGTCACATAAAGGTAAAGGACCCCTGAAAATTAAGTCCAGTTGCGGACGACTCTGGGGTTGCGGAGCTCATCTCGCTTTACTGGCCAAGGGAGCCGGCGTTTGTCCACAGACAGTTTTTCTGGGTCATGTGGCCAGCATGACTAAGCCGCTTCTGGTGAAACCAGGGCAGTGCACGGAAATGCCGTTTACCTTCCTGCCAGAGCGGTACCTATTTATCTACTTGCACTTTGATGTGCTTTCGAACTGCTAGGTTGGCAGGAGCAGGGACCGAGCAATGGGAGCTGACCCCGTCGCGGGGATTTGAACCACCGACTTTCCGACTGGCAAACCCAGAGGCTCAGTGGTTTACCCCACAGCACCACCCACGTCCCTATCAGTCACATAACCAAACATTATTATAAATTGCCCATAACGGTAAAGGGACCCCTGACCATTAGGTCCAGTTGTGGCCTACTCTGGGGTTGCGGTGCTCATCTCGCTTTATTGGCCGAAGGAGCCGGCGTACAGCTTCCGAGTCATGTGGCCCGCATGACTAAGCTACTTCTGGAGAACCAGAGCAGCGCACGGAAACTTTCATTTAATTAATATTATTAAATCAGGTTGAGCAAAATTAAAGAACAATCATCCCATGACATATTGCAGGGAGGGGGAACTTGCGGCTCTCTGGATGTTATTGGACTCCAACTCCCATGAGTCCCAGTCAACAAGGCCAATTGTCAAATATGATGAGAATTGTAGTCCACCTACGCCACGGTTTCCCCATCCAGGTGTTTTACATTGTTTGAGCCCAAAGATCTTTCTGTAGTTGGATTTTTAAGGCTGCTGTCCTATCTGAAAGTAAATTTTATTTACCTCAGTGGGACTTGAGCAGACTGCATTGTTACAGAATTTTAATAGGCCTGCGGCTAAAAAGTATCATTTTTCTAAACACTTTAGTGTACAGTATTTTCCTGATCCACACTTAATGACAGATAGCTATTGGGAGAAGGAATGGATCCATTGTTACACGTAACAGAAACAGAGGAGCAAATGAAACCACAGTTCAAAGTGCCTAAGTATTATTTAAAGTGGTATTGCAACAGCAATATTCTGGCAAGGATGCATTGAAATAGCAGCTAGGGGCAAATGCATACCAAGTTTCCTTTAAAGCCTACAGATGAAATTGCCACCAGATCACTGCACAACAACTTGTTCAACCTCAAGGACTCTGCTAGGAATACGTGAGCTGTGGAGATGTTATTACTATACATGTTGAAGCTTCAGGCAGCTGATAGGAAGGTTTTGCAGGTAAGCAGCATGCAGACTGTGCTACAACTGCAGTCCTCCAGCATGAAATACTCTTCTGCTCTGGAATAGACCAAATATATGGCCTGAAGAGTTCACAATAACAATGTATCTGCAGTTCCTTCTGCAATTGTGAGGACTGGAAACACACACCTTAAAAAACAGATTGCCTTGATTCTAATAAAATTAAAATTGTCACAATTCTAATAAAAGTATATTGGCTGCACTAAAATAGCTCAGAAGCAGCATACAATACACATCTTGGCCACCCATGTTCCAAAAGATATTGAATACATGTGATCAATTTGGCTCAAATCCAATAGTTCGCGTTTAGTGGCATTTGGACCAAACAATTTATTTCAGTGGGCTAGTCCACTTTGAGTACTCCAGTCCCAGAGCCCTTGCTTTGTAAGTCTTTATGTAAAGCAGATTCTTTACAAAAGGGCTTATTTAAGAGCAGCCGCCGGGAGGGATGACATCCGTACTGGATGTGCACTTTGTAAATGTTTTAAAAGGGTACTATGTTACTCGCAGGCACATAACTACAGTAACAGCTTTTCCCTAGACATGGTAGTCGCACACAAAAAAGCATCACTTGATTTGCCAGGTCTGCTTCCAGCTCTCAAGATTAATGAGGCAAAATGAAATCAGTATCAGAACCTAGAAAGCAAATGAAAGTAAGCATTAGCCCCGTGGACAAAGCTTAGGAAACAGCCCACTGCTGTTTAAGTGCAGGGCGTGCTTCAATTGCAGTTAGAAAAAATAGGCAGATTCAGACAGTAAAATCTCTGCCGATTAACAATGTGCAGGTTTGAGATGATGGCTAAATGAGCTCTTAGGAACTTAAAGAGTGCTGAGTGGTGGTATAACTCTTGTCAAACAGGGCTGTTCTGCTGTCTCGTTGATACTGCTGGCCCTGAAATGCTTTTGTTTTGTTTTTAAAATATTATTTTTGTCAGAGTTTGCTCTTTTTTATTGCTTTCCATTTGACCAAACTGTGGGAGGCAGTGGAAGACAGGAGTGCCTGGCGTGCTCTGGTCCATGGGATCATGAAGAGTTGGACACGACTAAATGACTAAACAACAAAAACAAGGTTACCGGTAATTTATGGTGGGTTGCTATATGGAGGTTCCTTCCCTGGGGCTGGTCTCACTTGGTATTGTGGCCCCTTCTGGCAAAATGTCAGTTTCTGGGGGATGTCTCCATTAGAGACTAGACAGAAACATACTGGAGTAATGTTTCCTAAAATTGAAGTGTAGTGTTCTAAAGTGAAAGGAAATAGGTTTGGTCTCTATTGTTAGGAAAGGGCTGTGGGTTACGGCTGAATTCAAATGCTCCCATTTTCTTATAGACTCCCGACCTCCACCCCATCAAAACTATGGCAGAGATTAACAACTGATACTCCCAGTCACATAATTATCATGTGATGAATATGCACATTTTATCAGCTTCCTCAGTCAGATTTTTTTGGCCACTTTGCATATTTCTTTCAACTAATGCAATGGAGCCACTGATGATTTACTGGCCAGCAATTTGCATGAATAGTAGCTGCAACCAAGGTGACCACCAGTATAATTATCATCCCTAAAACAGATGTCAGGTTTTAAGCATCCAGTGGCTCCTTTGAAATCGGAACTAAAATGAGGAGAGTCGCATCCTCTTTCTTAAAGCAGAAGGAGTTCAGTACAGAAACATATAAAATCGTCAACCTTGCTTGATGTGGGGGGGACCAAACTAGGAAATAGAAAGTGGACTAATATAGAAGAATGCTGCCCTTTTTAATAACCCAGCTGAAGCCATGCATTTCCCTTGAGGCTCTGGATTAATGACCAGCTAGGACTAGGTGGAGCTGACGACATGAGGCACAGCCGATAGCCATTACCCCAGCTAGTAATTATTTAATCCCCTAGGAAATGCCTGACACAGAATCCATTATTGTGTGTATTAAATGAAAAGAAATTGCAGGCATATGGATGGGGTGCCTCGATGATGCCATTTCAAATGGTATGCACAGAGGGCATTCCAAGTGAATTAATGCCCTCGGCGTCAACCAATCGGGCTGCTGGCTTTGCCTCACAACATTCCATCTCTGTTACAACCTCTTGCGCTATCCAAGCTGACTGGTGGACACATAATTAAAATGAATTAATGATCTGAAGCAGAAACTGTGTTTAATGAAGCCCTGCTCAGACATGTGTGTTAGTGTCAAAGCTGTTTGCTCACAAATGTTTACCGATTCCCTGCGTATAAATGGCTTTACCACCTGCTCCTTCCTTCCTTCCTAGTCTTTTTAACTTCCGCAGTTGTTAATCTCCTCAAGATAAACTTATCACGGGGGCTTAGAATTTTCAGGTCAAAATTTCAAAAATAAGGAGTAGGGTGCAAATTTGGCATCAGCCCGGTTCCGAAGGAAAGGAATACTCCGCTTTATTTACCTGCTGTAAAGATATGAGACAGCCTTTGAAATAAGAAACATATACTCAGAATAAGGAATACTTGGCCACTCTGCTGAAGGCTACACACTTTTTCCACAATAAACAGCTGTTTGTTGGTTCATCTCATGATCGAAATGTGTGTGCTTTGCAGGCAGCAGAATTAAGCACTGACATTTTACAATTAGATTTGGCAAGAGTTCTGGTCTAGGGCAGGGCGATATAATAACTACATTATTTAATAGCTAGAAACCTGCAGCAAAATATCTTGTTTGCAATTACATTAAGTGACGCACAGTCCTGACCACAACTCTACATCCCATTTCACCAACAGCACAGAGTCCACCTGCCTTTCTTCCTATATTATTCCAGGGTTCTTGTTCAAGGGATTCTTCAGCCACCATGCAGCATGCAGCCTTTTTCTATGCCAAGACCTTGTGGGAGGTTACTCTCTCTCAAAATTATCCCTAACATGGCTGCATTGTTTCTCAATATTGTGTGACTGAACCTTCCTCCACAGCAGCCCAGCGCCAGTATCATAAAGGACAGCTGGCATAATCACAGCAGCATGACTACAGTGTGCCAGAAGCCTAAAGCTGTTGTTGTTGCTGTTGTTAGTGGTGGTACAGGATCACATGTTAAGGCAATGTACAAACATACCATTAAAATAGCTTTGAAATTAACCATGGCACTTTAGGCATTTCTGCTTGGCAGATTATTGTGGGCTGGGTGCTGTTCATGCATGCAAGATTTGCGCCATGGAATCGTCCTCCTCAAAATGCCATCCCAGATTATCTTGCCATTTAATATGGATTTATCCATTTTCATGGAAAATCTGATAAGTAAAAATAAACAACACCACAGAAATCGTAAATCAGGACTAATTAAGCGGGAGGAGATATGGTGTGGCATTTAGAATCATAGAACTGGAGAGTTGGAAGGGACCACAAGGGTCATTTAGTCCAACCCCCTATAGTGCAGGAATATCAGCTAAAGCATCCATGACAGATGATTATCCAACCTCTGCTTAAAAACCTCCAATGAAGGGGAGTTCACTACCTTCCAAGGCAGCTGGTTCCACTGCCAAACAGCTCTCACTGTCAAAAAGTTCTTATTGATGTTTAGTCAGAATCTCCTGTCTTGCAACTTGAAGCCATTGGTTCGAGTCCATGATTTCATGTGCAAAAGCCACATGCAGGAGCAGCACCAAGTCCACAATAAACTCCTGTGTGGACTACAACAACTCATATTTCCAAACCGCACTGCACAAGTAAAGGTAAAAGGACCCCTGACCATTAGGTCCAGTCGCGGACGACTCTGGGGTTGCGGCGCTCATCTCGCTTTATTGGCTGAGGAAGCCGGTGTACAGCTTCCAGGTCATGTGGCCAGCATGACTAAGCCGCTTCTGGCAAAACCAGAGCAGTGCGCGGAAACGCCGTTTACCTTCCCGCCGGAGTGGTACCTATTTATCTACTTGCACTTTGAAGTGCTTTCAAACTGCTAGGTTGGCAGAAGCAGGGACCAAACAACGGCAGCTCACCCTGTAGCAGGGATTCAAACCGCCGACCTTCTGATCGGCAAGCCCTAGGCTCTGTGGTTTAACCCACAGCACCACCCACATCCCTGCACTGCACAAGTATGTCCCCTGAATGAAATGAATGGAAACCCAGGGCCTAACAGGATATCAAGGATGGCTCCCCCATGTGTTCCCCCCATTCCTGCAAGTGGCAGACAATAAGCTGTAGTCAGAGTAAGAGCAGGATTGCATCACTTTATATATGTTGTTTGTTGCTAAACACTACTGGGGAAATGTCTGCTTCCCATACAGTCTGGTTCGGACTTAGAGGGCTAGAAAAACAGAGGCTAAATCAAGGAGAAATGTACCAAATGTTTTTGTGCGAAATGATTACCTGACTCCCTCTTTTCCAGTGAAAGATGCCTGCTTTTGACACTTATTTCTGCTGGGCTTCCCAGGACAGCTTTGGGTCTGGCATGGCTGTGAGGAGAGTGTGAGAAGATGCCAGCACAGGCAAGCAGTTGCCAAGGCAAGACTACAGCAATGCTTGACGTTGTATGAATGATAGTGCTGGCCATCTGGCCATTAAGGACAAACTGCTGCCAGGGTGTCTCTCTCTCGTCATCTCATTTCAGAGGCTCTGGAGCCTGGGACAGACAGAGCCCCCCAGGGAGAGCCTGGCTAAAGATCATTCCAACATCCCCTCCGTCAGATGCTGCAAAAAAGGGGGGGAGGGAGACAGGGGAACCGATAAGGAAGGAAAATGTTCTTTTCCTTTGACCGACCCAAAGAGGGGGGTGGCAGCATCTCACATAAACAGTGTGTTAGAGGGGAAAGAAAAAAATTATCCGCTGTGACTAAAGAAGAGATGTTTTAAGGAAGAGATGGGAAAGCAAAGGGGGAGAAGACAGAGTGTCTCCTCCCAGATTCAGAAGAATGAAATGGGGAACAGAGTATTTAAATAAATTATTATTATTAAGATTAACCGGGGGGGGGGGGAGAAGACATTTATGGAATGTAAATAGGAAAATGCTCTAATCTTTAAAATGCTTCCAACAGCCTCATTTTGAAGGTTGCACAGTGAGGTCATAAGAAATAGACAGCACCTCAAGCCATTGTTTACTCATCTCGAGGCACAGATAAGGAGCAATAAATCGCCCATTTCGCCTTCTAGGAGCAAAGATTCTCTTTGCTCTGTTGGTTCTAGAGAGAAATGGAAAGGATCCAGATATGATAAATCATCTTGATCTCAGTAAGCTGCATATTTACTTGGGAGTAAGTCCTACTGAACTCAGTGGGGCTTATTTCTTTGTATGTGTAGGAGTGCACTGTGGGGCATCTGGATTTCCTAGATGTTAGGGGAAAGAGAGCTCAGTAATTATATATATTTTTTAAAAAAAGATGATGCAAGCTATGAAGTAGCCTTTAAAGAAAATCCTGTCAGGCTCTTAAACTAAGGTTACCAGGCATCCCCGTTTCCCAGGGACAGTCCCCAGATTTAAAAATCAGCCCCCTGACAAAATCCATCTATTTAGTAGGAAGTTGAAAAGTGTCCCCAGATTCATTGAAAAAAATCTGGTAACCTTATCTTAAACTGAGGAAGCAGAAGTCTTTTAGATGCAAGGAAGATGGAGGGCACTTTTCCTCCAACTTTTGCAGCAGCTGTTCCCTGCCTTTTCTGATCCATCTCTTGTCACCTTTTGTAGTCTTAAATGCCTTCTGATGGGATTTTCTCCACACACCTCACCCACCAGTGTTGAGCCAACAAGTGAAAGGAGCTTCAGCCTGCCAACCATCTCCCTCTCTCCACAGTTCCTAGAGAGCCCTCCTGCTCTGTCCTCCTCTCTTTTGCCTCCCCAATCCAAGGGGGTTCCCAAGAGACACTTTCTGTGGTCTCTCCTTTCACCCAGATCTACTAATCCCTCTCCCTGGAGGCTGGTTGCTACATTAACTGGATGCACTGATATCTCAGTTAGGAGAAATCCCTATTGTGCTTTTTGAAAAAATTATTTACAAAAAAAAGTGCACTGTGTGTGCACGCTTCTTTTCCTCTTCCTATCTCCAGCATGTGGTGAGGAGATTTCTGCTAACAGTGATGGCTCTCCCCTTCAAAAGCCACCAAATCTATGACATTCTTGTTGGAGACAAACAGGCCTGTGAAAGTGAAGGCAGAGGGACCATTTGGCTCAGCTTGAGTCCATCACCCACTCCCTGTTAGGGAAAGGACTAGGCTGCCCATAAGGAATGAAACTCATGCTTCTGGTATGTGTGGATGGAGAGGGAAAGGGCCTTAACTCAGTGGTACAAAATCAGCTTTGAATGCAGGAGGTCTCGGCTGAAATCCCAACATCTTCAGGTAGGGCTGGGAAAGATTCCTGTCTCAAACCCTGGAGGGTTGGGTAAAGGTGTGGGTAAAGGTAAAGGGACCCCTGACCATTAGGTCCAGTACTTCATACTTGATATGAAGCTGCTTTATACCGTGTCACAGCATTGATCCATTCCACCCCATAGGTCTAGGTCAGATACAGAATTGCACTCCGTCAAATGTTCCAAGGTAGCACTTAGTGGTGATACTTCTTTTGCTAGTTAAATGTTTTGCGTCAGTGGACTGCTGTGCTAAAGAAGGTGTAAGCAGGCTGCTGGTAAGACAGTCTCACAACAGATTGTACTATCTGTTGCGCAATGACTTTCCGCAACTGTTACGTTGGATTCCTCTGTTGCACAACATTAAAACTCAGTCACCTGCTAGTACAGTGGTACCTCAGGTTAAGTACTTAATTCGTTCCGAAGGTCCGTTTTTAACCTGAAACTGTTCTTAACCTGAAGCACCACTAATGGGGCCTCCTGCTGCTGCCGCGCCACTGGAGCACGATTTCTGTTCTCAACCTGAAGCAAGGTTCTTAACCCAAGGTACTATTTCTGGGTTAGCGGAGTCTGTAACCTGAAGCGCATGTAATCCGAGGTACCACTGTACAAGAGCCCTTCCAATAGCAGACGAAGAGCATGGAATACCGCCCAATGTGAGGGAGAGGTGCTGCCCAGCACTTTATTTTACTTATTTCTTTTTGTTTTATAGATTTTTTAAAAAGCTCAATAAGCAAAATAATGTTTTAATGGATGAACCATAATATAATGTTCACCCAAAAGGAGAGTCTGGTGTATGTAGTAACATGTGACTTCACCAAATTTTGGCAACTCGGAAACTAACTTACCTGCATTTAAAGGAGTGGATTTTCTACTTTGTTGTGTAGTATTGAAGTCCATTCTCAAGAAAGAAAGAAAATATGACACAAAACGAAAATAAAGAAAATAATCTGCATACTTCAGTATAGTCATAGTCCTATTGCAGTCTGTTGGGCTGCTTTGAAGTAGGCGGGTGGCAATTTTATTCTTTGACCATGGTACTTAAAAATAATCAAATAAATGTATATAAAACCTATACCCACAAAATAACTATTATCATTTTGTGGAGAACTTAAACCAAGCTACGAGGTTAAATTAATGGGTTCCCCTTATATTAGGATGCCAAATAGATTTCCCTTTTTAAAGCAAGCATGTTGCTTTCTGACCCTTTCAGGCTTTTATTTTATTTTATTTTTTAACCAAGGTCCGTGTATTCTTACCCAAGGGCCAATTAGTCAGATTTTTAGACAGGGCCAGGATACTTTTTGTTCAAATGATAAATTTTTACTGCCTTGAAGTATAGTGGATTTTCAACAGAAATTCTCTCCTGCTGTGCATTGATCAGCTATTGATTGGCGAGAGTTTGAACTAAATTACTCCTGCTAAAGAAAAGGCCTTAAGGATGAAGGAACTGAGCTGTGCACAGGGCTATATGAAAAAAGGAAGCCAACCTTTTGTGGTGGGTTCGAAAAGCTCTGGTCACTCTTGAGGGGGGGAAATGTTAATTGAAAAATTCCTTAAATAGGTAACAGCTCTGGAAGTCTGCTTTACATAAAAGGTATGAAATCACAATCAGGCGATGAGGGAGAAAAAGATCCTGCAGTTCAAGTGGGAGTTTTCTCTCTAATGGTCTGATTAATTTCTCATTCATGGGTGACATGGAGTGATGGAAATGAGTCTTTTCAGAAGAAAGGACTAATGACAACTGGACCTGTGGGTGCTGAGGGTTGGGGGGGGAGGTGAAGGCAGTTTTGAATTAATTGGCTCATTGACACAGAACATTAAAACAAAGGGGTTTCCTATTGGGTGGAAAGATTTATTCCAGATCAAGCAGAAAAGTAATATATGGATCACTTTTGTGCTAGGCGCTCAAATCAAAGAACAATCCGAATGAAACACAGAGCTAAAATATGCTTATTACTCTACTTAAGAGTCTAAAAAATATGTTCTCAAACAAATCACAATCTTTCATATCAAGATTTAAAACAGTTTCTTTTGCGGATTTTGGATTTCTAATGTTAGGGTTAGGCAGATTCGTATTCAAGGATTTAAGCTGATTTGAAAAATTGCTGAATGCTTGGGTAAATAGCTGGCTTCCATGTCAGGCATAGGAATTCAATATGATATATCATATTCTAGGTGCTTAGCTTAAAAACTGAGGCTGCACATGTGCCCTGATTCAGAGATCCATGGATGCCTGATATGTACACATGAATGCATAAGTGCACCTGCTCCTTCGGCTTAAATGAATGAGGAGGCATTCACAGATAAGGAAACACTATGTGTGCATGAGGGCCCTGTGCCCCTAATAATTTACTGGGTCAGCAGGCTCACCTATAATCTGTTTATAGACAGTGATTTCAAAAGCTTCCGATCACATCCTTGGTGGAAAATACTGAAGTGATCCATGGAATACTTTTTTTCCTAATTGAAGTATAGATAGAACTCAATAAGAATGATACTCCCCCAATTTTTAGCATAAGATGGTCAGAGATGGATCTGATTGTATCAGCTTATGCAAAGGCTTGTCTCCTAAAATAAGTGAACAAAAGGGAGTTCACAGAAAGAAAGTCTCCACCCTGCAGCTGCCCATACTCCACCAGTAAAAGCTTCTCTGAGGTGTCAGGGGCCTTCTTGAACAATGTGAAATGGGGCATGGGGGGCTGCTGGTGGGGAGAGAGAGAGAGAGTCATTCAGAACCAGGATGAGATCTGCCCAATTTGGAGTGATTTCCCTCTGATTCAGTCGTGCCCCACATCAGCTCCCCACATCTAATTCTGCATTGTTCAGGAGTTCTCCCAGCCCTCTAGTGCAGCTTTCCAAGGGGTGCAGCAGAAGTGGGAATTTTCTTTCCATGGAATTCCCTCCATTCATTTATTTCAGAATTAAGACCAAAATACCCAAAAATTTATAATGGTAAAAATGTGAGAATGTTAAGGAAGCTAGGAGAGGATATATTGTTTTGATATTATCCCTCCTCACTCACACTAATGAGTAAACAGCAGAGCATATTCCCTTTGCAACTTATTGGAAGTTGATGATCCGTTAGAATCCTTTAATTAAGCAACCCACTCTGGTCTGTCCAGTCTGGATTGTTCCTGGTAAGTTTCCCCTTTGTTTCCCTCTTAAAATAATAATAACACAACACAGTCTTCTTTAAAAGTAAGAATACAGTGGTACCTCGGGTTACAGATGCTTCAGGTTACAGACGCTTCAGGTTGCAGACTCCACTAACCCAGAAATAGTACCTCAGTTAAGAACTTTGCTTCAGGATGAGAACAGAAATCGCGCAATGGTGGTGCAGTGGCAGTAGGAGGCCCCATTGGCTAAAGTGGTACCTCAGGTTAAGAACAGTTTCAGGTTAAGAACGGACCTCCGGAATGAATTAAGTTCTTAACCCGAGGTACCACTGTAAAGCTTTACTCACATTCAGTTCATAGCAGTAATCTGTAGGCAGGCTTCATCTTGTGGGCTTCATCTTGTGCTGCTTGTGGGCTCCAGCCTACATGAAGGTTGAGCCATGCGCTGGCTAAGAACCAGGAGAGCAAGAGTCCACGAGAGAGATGGTTGCATGGCCAGCCCTTTTATTTGGTCAGCTAGGGTCACACCCATCTACCTGGTCACACACAGGGGGAAGAAGCTCCAGAGCAGGTATGACAGGAAGCCCTCCCTGTCTGGAGCCACATTCCCCTGTGTATCCATTCTAGGCAACAGGAAAAGGTTGTCCTTGACTGCTCTAGTTATAATACATCCCACAAGAAATTCAATAGATCCTTGTCAAGGACCATCTCTGGCAAACTATTGTAGTGCTTGCAAGTCATTCCTGTGGGTTTGTCTTCTCTTTCCAATGTTCATATAGAACAAGTGCATCCTTTTTCTGCACAAGTTGGGTTCATCTACAATGAATGAGCTGTCCCCAGGGATCCATAGGGATGGAATGGTTGCTGTGATTCTCCAGTGTCACTCAATGAACTTCATCCGAGCAAACGGGAGCACTGTATGACTGTGTCCAAAACAGTAACTTGAAAATGAGAGTTTTCCAAAACAGCTGGATAAAGAATTTAATCCCACTAACCATGGCTCCCATTACTCTGGTTTCTCTTCAAATCATATAAATCTTTCACCCTTTTACCCATCCCTTGATCAATATTATAATATCATCATGATTTATAAGCAACATATGGCATATCAAGTGCCTTGCAGTAATGGTAGCATACTTGTTCAAAACAATCCAGAAAAGGCCTGCAATTGCTGCTTTGACCATGTGGAAATGGAGGTTTGGTGCAATGACTTATGCAAGACAACATTTTGGTGGAAGTTAGTTTTGAAGTTTAATTTACTTTGGTTTATTTAATATCTACATCCTGTCTTTCTATTAAAATAACAACCAGAACACAATGTGAGAAAACAACAAAAGACACATTTATTAAAACAATAAACACCAAAACTTAAAATGTGGGTTGTAGCACCCTGCCACTGTAATATCTTGCCATATGTTTGCTATATTCGTGGTGAATATTCCCTAAATAAAAGCAGCAGTGGGTCAGTGTAGGACCATTTTTCAGCTCAGTTCAGCAAAGTTCATGATAGTTTCCAAACTTGTTTAGACAACATACTTTATGGAAACCTGTAGCTCTTACTTCAAAAAAAGTGTACTAAATTATTGCTTCCTTGTGTGCATCACAATGACCTAAAACCAAAAGCTATAAGCTAAAGATTTATAATAGCATCCATAGGGGAATAAATGAGGCTATTGAAATTTCCTGCTTAGGATAGACTGGATCTACAATAGTATCTACAGGGAAACAACAAGTGAGGGGGGGAGAGTTCCAGGTAATAATATAAACAGAGGAAACATTTAACTAGCAAGTGTCAAAATAGTGAGCTAGATAACATGATCGTATTAGCACAAGGCTATTCAAGTTTCCTGTTTAGGATAGGCTGGATTAATAAGCACAAATTGAATTAACCAAAGTATTCAACATATGTTCTGTTAAATTCTCATGAATATGATAGAATTTCACATGCAGGGTGATTTGGATTTTTTTTAATGGGGGGGGGGGCTAAATAAAGCATAACATGAAGATGGTCATTTTAATGCTGTATTAGTGGCCTGAACTTTCAATTCCCAGAAGGAAAAGAATGATTAATGCCAGTATCACATGTATACCCATATCTGACCCTGATCTCATCAAATCCTCCTGCCACCATCTGCTGGTTTTAATTCCTTTGCAATATTTGTATTTGCAACCTCCCTCCTACAAAGAAGAGGGAGAGGAGGGGGGTGGAATGCTTGCCTGCTTATGAATAGTGTGATCTGGTTGTAGTAGCTGAACACTGGCCAGGAGGCATCTGTTGCTTATAGTCCTGACAGCATCTGCTACTATTTCTGACTTTTCCCAGCGCACCGTGAGATATGGTTTCTCCCAAAGGTGGCCTTTGTGTGTGCCATTGTCAATTCCATCATTGTCTGCCTCAGCCTGTTCCCACGATGCAGCAGTCGTTATTTGCCACACTGTGAAACCTTTCTAGCTTTGCAATCTATGATCTAAAATATTGTACGATGGTAGTTACCCAGTTAACCTTCTTCCTATTTGTCAATCGCCCGTTTTTTACTTTTATTTTAAAGAGTTTTCTGGATCACTTTGGCAGGGAAATCTGTCCAGCCTTCAGCTAGTGGTAAATGCTGACATTTTTATTTTAAATTTAACATGGACTGGCATTAGCAGAATGTGCATTTTTGCAACAACAGCAATAATTAAAAATTAGGCAGTTTAAAAACAACCAGATCACTTTAATGCCTCAAACCAAAATAACAATAAAGGAATCGTTGTTTTTAACTCCTGATTCCTGTTACGGCTGTTAAGCATTGTAACCAAATGTGTGTGAATGCTATTATTTATGTGTCTGATCTTGAAATACCCTTGGCTAGTGGAATATAGACTGAAGCTTCTGATGGACACAGGCATCCCAGGCTGTCATCTGGCCTTGTCCTTCTGTCAAAGGGAGAGTGTCTCAAGCGCTTCTCCTGGGAACTTTTAGAGTAAGACACTGTAAGTGCCAAAAGGCCCCTTCTCCAGAGAGCTACTTTTAACTCCTGACAATATCCTTGGTGTCTGCTCAGAATAGCCCACTATGGGGCAGGGGGAGAGAAAGCACAACAGATGTTACTAGTAAAACCAAGTTTTACAATTCTGCAAAGTTATCACCCTTATGCACCTACTGCCTAAAATTGACTTATAAGGCAACCAGGTCAATCATTGGAAGCACATTTATTCCACCCCTCGCCTCCATTTTGTTTATGCTTAAAACATTATTAGAACATTGATGTTGATGGATATAATAGATTCTCCATATGGAAAGTGTATACTGTCAGAGCTTTATTGATTATTGACATACTGGCATAGTACGCATAGAGAAATTTGGCATTAGTTGTTGTTTTTTTAAATGTAAACAGTGTTACATATTTAAGATTTGATGAGCTGAAATTATAAGAAATATTTAAAGCACATATAAAATAGCAATTTCAAAGCATCATTTGCGAATTTGTTGCATTGGCTTAGAAGCAGTGCTTTTTTCTAAAAAATGTTTAAGGGTACTCTCATTTTCCTACTCATATTGAAATACTGCCCCTCAATGAGGCCAAACTTGGATTCTCAAAAAGTTTAGGGGTATGCATACCCCTGCGTACCCCCCCCCCCAGAAAAAAGCACTGGAAACTTGAAAAGAAACAATGGAAAATGACTTTCACTTTTATGGCATTATTAACAGAAATATTCAATAAAAGCAAAAGGTTAGTATTCTTATGCATAACAATTACTGCAGGATTTTCCTCTATGATTTTTAAAGTATTAGTGGAATATGAAAGCCTTTAAGTTGCACAGAATTGTTCATCCGGCATAACAGCAAGATACCACTGGTAAGAGAGACAAGCGTAGGGTTGATGAGGGAGATGATAGGCCTACCCTGTTTTGGCTTTTTTGAAGAAAGAGTTATCTTTTCTGACACTGTGTTTTTTTATTGCTGGCCTAGGCTTGACTCTGGCTCCTGACATTCACTATATGGCAACATTCTAACGAAAAAGCTTCAAGTGTTTATATGGTTGCCCTGTGAACATGGATATTATGAATTTAGTAATAAGCTATCTAAAATGTTGACAAGATGGTTAAATAAAGAATGGAAGGTAAACATATCTTTTATGTCTAATAAAGATAAAATAGCTTAGTGAGATAAAGATACCTCAAACCAGTTTTTAAAGTTTTATGAACTTGTATAGATCAGATAACCCTTCACAACAAACAACTAATTAATTTTGTCTAAATTAATTATCTTCAAATGAACTACCATACTTTTCCATGTATAAGACTAGGTTCTTTTACTCTAAAATAATGTTTAAAATCTGGGGTCATCTTATACATGGATATAAGTCCTCCCATTTTCTTAAATTGGAGTCCCCAAAAATAGGGGGCGTCTTATACATGGGAAAATGTGGTAATCTCAATTTTGAAAAGTTTTTACTATTATTGAAGCTATGTGATTAAAGAAACTACCTAATTATCGGAACGAGGCAAAGATAATCCACATGCTTTATTGTTTTTAGATGCAGAGAAAGCTTTTGACAGGGCTGAGTGGTCATATTTGGAATGGGTTTTTCTCTGACAAAATTATAGAACGCAGAATTGCCATTTGTTAAAAGAGATTTTAAAAGAGCACAATTGGCATATAAAGAGCAAAACTGGGAATGCATTATGTCAAAAGTCTCCTCATCATTTGCACCAAGTGAAATATGGTACAGAATTAAACCAAAAGTGTGTCCAGAATTTTCACCATTAAACTCTCCATTCAACAATGAATTTCTGTTTTTTTCCCCCCTTTAGGTGTAATAGGGGCTGTCAGGAACTGGCAGGACAGACATTATACATATTTTTGGAAGTGTCCTATTATACTTTTTTTTATTCCAGTCCTTAATACTATTGTTATCTTATGCATTATGACACCAGGATTGTTCTTTTAGGGTGTTATAAAGAAAATGATTTGGAGGTGGCAGTTACTTTATTGACAGCTGTCAAAATAACAATGGCAAAGAACCAGAAAAAGAGGGATGTGCCAACTTTATTAGAATGGATACAGAAGATAAGGGCGGAATATACACACATATAAAAAACCCTGTGGAAATTTCTTTTTTAAAAAGTTTTGAAAAATACATTGAATTTGGCATAGCTCACTGTTGCCATCTATTGTCATATTTGTGTATTGCACATTTAAAACATTTTATTTGCAGCTGTATAGCTGAGTGTTGGGTCTATCATACTGATGATAAAACTAACTTAAAAGAACATGTGTAAACCAGCCAAATTGATCTATGGGGAAATGGGCAGTGTTTGTTATGCTCTGGAATTGTAAATATCAAGACAATGTACAGTCATATGGTGCTTTCAATTTACTTAATAAAATATTGGAGCAATGATTATTATAGTTATTATCAGTTGCACAGCACTTCAGAATGTTCAGAGCATTTTACATACATTGGCTTGGTGTAACCCCTCCAACAATCATGTAAACTGGTCAGTATTGTTGCCAAGTACATGTGACTTGTCTAAGCCTATCTAGTGGCAGAGGCAAAATTTGAACCAATACCTTCCTAATTGGCAGCTAGGGCTGTGTACATATTACTAAGCAATGGAAGGGAGGTTGTAGCAGAAACAGAAGCCATTGATGAAAAGGGGCTTGTAACATCCATACCATATTAGGTTTTTTTTGGGGGGGGGGGTTAGTCTTGAAAGCCTGGAACACCTTCTAATTCCTGGAATAGCCAAGCTCGTTTCCTTGCGAGGTGATGGACCATTAAGGGGAACAAAGGAAGGGGCTCTATGCGAGACAGCAAATGGGTGAGCCCCTCCCCCAACTTGCAGGTAGTTAGAAAGACAAAGGTGAAGAGGAGAGCAGAGAGTTGAAGTGATGTGAGCTAGAAGCAAAAGCAGCAAGCCGGGAACCAATAAAGTCAAATGAATGTTTGGTTTCTGTTTGAATCCAAGGCTTTGGCTATGGGGGAAGCAAGGCCCTTTTGTGGTGTTAATGCTGTGAACCCCTCCATCATAGGCTCAGGTTGTATATATGTGAAAATAAGCCATATATCATAAAGACACCACAGTCTCCTTTGTGCCTCATTCTGAAGGAAACATGAATCCTGGGTGAGTGCCTGGAGCCCATGGAATCTCGCACCACATGGAGATTGGGGTGGCATGCAACAATATGTGTAAAGATCTCATGGCTTTCTGGGGGAAAAAACCACACACACAACCACATCCTGGGAACTGTAGTTGGTAAAGGGTGCTTAGTGTTGTTGGGATACAGTTTGTAACAAATCACAATTCCCAGGATTCTTTGGGGGAAGCCATGAGTGGTAAAGTGGTATACAAGTGATTTAAATGTATAGTGTGGGTGTGACTAAGTATCAGTCTCAAATGGTAAACAATGAAGATAGAATACAAAGTTTCTGCATTTGCAGTTGAAATATAGAAAGCCAATGTTTTGCTAACATAAGCAATTTTCTGCTTAAAATTGAGCAAAGAGCTGCTGCTTCCTCTTCTCAACCGCGTTGCTTCCAGCAGCAGCCCCAGAAGTCCAGACAAATAAAAATCTCACTTAAAGCATACAACTAGTGTTGGGTTACAAGCCTGGTGGAGGAAACTGCTCTGGATCAAGGGCTGAAGTGAAAACAAAAAGATACACAAAGCCCATTTAAGCGATGCTGACAAGCAGCCAAAGTTACAAAAGTGAAAATTAACATAAAATTAAACCAAGACATGAATGGCATTTATTTACCTCGGAGGGTCAGTTCTGCCTTGTATAGAAAGAGAGAGAAAGTTGGTCATTTGTGGGGGCTGAAGGGAAAGCACTGCGTCTTTATCCCCAAGCCGGGAAGAGGGGAAGACAATTTGCATAGAGCACAATGACCCACCAAATAACACCCGTGATGTCATTTTTGTTTCTGCAGGACTGTTTAGAGCTGCAGTCCCAGGAGGACATCTGAACAAAGTTGTGTGCCATTACAATTTTTCCCAGCTAGAAAACTTCTGCTGAAGAAAGCTGGGTGTTAAGCAATCTTAGCAAATCAGGTACTGGGTTGTTTTTGTTTTTGTTGGCAGGAGGCGGGAGGGAACAGAATGTAAAAGTCAGACACTCTGGGGTTTAGTGCCTTCTTCTTCTTACTTTTAAGGATGACTTTTGACAACTTTAAAAAATACTCTGAGAGCTTCCCCTCCTTTCCTTCATCTTCGATTTCCTGCAAGGGATGTGACATGCAGTCCTCATTAGACCTGGCCACAGATCCTCACCAAAGGAGTGACCTTCCCTTTGTCGCGCCTTTGCATTTTTAATGGGGCTGATTCTCTACCCCTTTACACACACACACATCCTTTCAAAAGAAAAGGAGAAAGGACTTGGGAGGGCGGCGGCTTCAAGGTTGTTGTTTTCCTGAGGGCCTCCCCAGCAACAACTCAAACATGATCTTAGCCAATCAGAGAGGCTTCCAAAGGTCAGGTTGAATCCGGGAAGGAGGGATGGAGGCTGGCGCATTGTGCTTTCTGGCAGGTGACCACTATGCCAGAACAAAGAGTGGGTCAGGGCTGGAGCCAGATCTCCTTTCTCAGGCCCATGTTCTCCACTCCTCACAATCTGTCTAAATTTAACTTGCCATTGAGGGCCGCGGCTGTAGAAAACAGCTTTATGCCGATTAATCCAGGCAGAAGTAAGGGTAGACACAGGTTTGAAGGCGGAGGCCCTGCTATTCTGATCCTTTACCCAACCCCCCCCCCCCTTCTCCCCTCTCTGCCACTCCAGTGAAAAGTTTTCCGAACAACAAAAATGGTGACAAGATTAATCAACCCGTGGAGCTGAAACACATGCTTGACTTAAACAACCTCTTGTGCTGTTATTAACAATTCCTCTAGCTTGTCTCTTGTTATGCTAACGGAACAGATTAGGGTAAAAACTCTCCCTTTCTTGCTGAGCAGACCAATTGATTTTGTGCCTGCTCTATTTCTCTCCCTCCCTCTGTATTTCACCCTGTCGCCTCTTTTAACTATTTTCCTCCTTCAGGCGCAATTATTTTTAGAATCAACAACAACAGTAAAGAAGAATAAAAGCCGCTAGTCTTCAACACAGACCAAAAACATTTGAAAATAAACATCAGTGTAAAATCACTCAGCCCAATTGTAAACACATCTGACTCGGAATAAGCCCCACTGAGTTCAATAGGACGTGCTTCCTTGCAAGTGTACAGGCCTAGTCTCAAGCCACATCTTTCAGGATGCTCTAAGGGTATGTTGTTGTTTTTTAAGCAGATATCCTGGTGGCATTAAGTGACAGATGCCTCCCAGCACACATGCTCCTGCGGGGACTCACTTTGGTAATTCCATCAAAGGAAAGCATCTAAGGTCACATTCACACAATGCATTTGAAGCAGTACAATACCCCTTTCAGCCGTCATGGCTTCCCCCATTGAATTCTGGGAGCTGTAGTTTGTTAAGGGTGCTGAGAGTTGTGAGGAGACCCCTATTCACCTCACAGAGCTACACTTGTCAGAGTGGTTTAACAAACAATTCCTCATCCCAGGACACTTTCTGCTACTGAACTATGCTTTGAGCAAGTGGGCAATAGATATAAAAATGTATGCAGTGCTTAATTTGATCAAGCCCCTCCTCTTGCTACTTTCAGTAACAGATCAGGCAAAAATGAGTTGGTACAGACATATCCTTAGAAATGTGGTCCTATGCAGACAACAGCAGGTGCATCTGGTGAACATTTTTTACATGGGGTTTAAAAATCCCCTGTCAAAATGAGGCAATTCTACCCAATGATGTGTGGCTCAAGGTCAGTGAGCTAGTTAATCTTGTGAGGCTTCTGTTCAGATTCTGAAGGAGGCCTGTTTCCCAGCTGGTGGCACCTATGCCCAAAGGCTTTTTCACACGTTATGCAGGAGCAAACTTGGGTTTGCCACCCAGTGTATTTGACAAGAAGCTCAAGCTAGTCATTTACTACATTTTTACCCCACTATTCCTCCAAAGAATTCAAGAAACATATGTGGTTCTGTCCCCTCACCCATTTTATTCACAATTCTGTGAGGAAGGTTTGTCTGCGAGATGATGACTGATTCAATGTACCCCATGGGTTCTATCCAGTGTTAGCCCTGTTCAGGGTTAACCCACTGAAAATATTGGACACCACTAACTCAGTTCCCTTACTTTCAGTTGGTATACTCTAAGTATAATTAGGGGGGAAATCCAGTGAGCTCCACCCCACTGCACTCCTAAACCCAAAATTATTATCACTACACCAGTGACTCCCTGACAAATGTACCTCTTTGATATATGTCATTGCTGCATTAGCACTTCTGTGCTACATCAGGAAGATTTAGGGTATCACATGGCAGGACAGAGTTTCAAACAAAGATGTGCTCTCCCCAACCCACATTCCCAGCAAGTTTGCACTCCTGTCTCAGAAATGTCTACGGTGGCTGAATGGAAGATGGCAGGATCCCCAAGGATGTGTTCTGTGGGGAGCTGGCTTCAGGCACCAGGCCCATTGGCAGACCAACTCTGTGTTACAAAGATGTCTGCAAATGTGACGTGAAGGCTGGCAACATTAACCCCACCATGTGAGAATCCCTTGCAGATGACCACAGTGCCTGGAGACAGACAGTCAGGCCAGCATCCATAGCAGTGACCAGAGGTGGAATGACAGCTGGGAGGAGTGCAGAGAGAAGAAACACCATGGTGCATCTGCAGCAGCACAACTAGATCCTTCATCTACCCCAGCTGCAACAAAACATGTCTCTCTCGTATCTCTCTCCCTACAGTGACAGCAGGCTCTGCAACCTTCCGACTGTTTGACTTCACTTCAAAGGTACACTCTTTCACTCTCTCCCAAGACAGACAGATGCCAACAACAAGATTTGGGCTTTATGTATTCAGGTGAACACTTTTAGAAATTCAGATGAGTATGGAGAAATGTCATGTGTAAAGCAGCCCTGGACATTTTGAGAAGGGATTTCTCTAGTTGCTTCTGGATTACTGGTGCAAGGGGAAAACTGTGATCATGTAAGACACAAAAAAGGCTTGCACAATTAACCAAGTGTCTGTACAAGGGTTCCCATGACCAGATTGTGCACCAATGGCACAAACAGATTTAGAAAAGCCCTTTGCATGCTTTCTTTGCAAGGTCATAAAAAAGGCATAGAGAAAACAATCAATAGGTTATACAGAGATTAGTTTACAGATTTGGTTTCTCCTCTTCAGCCTGGGCTGTGAAGCTCTGGCAGACTATACAAAGAAGCAATCACCACAAAGAAATCACTTATTACTGTGAATTCATATGGTAATGAATGATAGACATGAGGATGCTGATGAGGCCAAGTGGATTACTGTTCTAACTGGAGCAATAATGATAATAATCAATTGTTTAAGGGAGGGGGTATAGATTTGACCATAATGAACAGTACAGTATGTAGAATGAACTTCCAGAATTGTTCTGATGGAGCAGTTTGAAAGAGAAATATATGTATATTCTGATTGGCTGACAAATTACATTGTTTTAATTGTATCTGCAATAGTCGGTGATATAAGAAAAAAAACTGCTCCTTTTCCCTTATGGGGTACCCAAGAGCCCATATAGAGTCCTTTTGTAGGTTCTCTATCGGTAGGAGAAAATAACAGACCAACCAGAGAATATTGAGAAATAAAGCAGCTAATAAGCCTGATCTTTATTAACTGTTGCAACAGGGTGCTCCCCCACACGCAGAGGAGAGGAGGAGGACCCAGAACAAAGGTGTGCCTGCCCTAATATAGACATTTTAAATTGCCCGCCCTGGAGTCCAAGACCACCCCCAGAAACATCATACATACATCACAGAAGGGGTGTTGCCCAAGACCACCCCCCAGATGCATCATACCTACATCACAGAAAAGGCGGTCTACAACAGAAATCTGAGTGCATTGTTTTTCTCCTGTCTGGCAAGTTACCTGTTTGCATTATCTTTGTTTTGGCCACTCTTTTGTTATTATAACTACTTAATTCCTGAAACTAGGTCACAGGTCACAGGCTCACACCCTGTTCATATCTTGAATGTGCCCTTAAAACAGGATTTGTGAGGAAAGAGATAATGGGGAGGTTTCCCACTTTAACCTTGCAGAGAAATATTTGAGGTCAATTTTATTTATTCAGGACCTAATCTGTGGGGTTTCAGACATGTGGTTTATATATACAGTTATGAACATGTAATTTCTTTATATATGACCTTAAAATTCTTATAACATCGGCAAGAAGCAAAGAAGAATCTTATTTAGCTCTCCTTCAATATATTGTTAAAATATAAGGAGAGGTAAAACCTAATACTCCTGAAAATTCCATCTCATAAATCCTAGCATCATCTGGTTATAAACAGTGTCCTCATTTCAGATATTTCCCTACCAAAATTATTGAAGGAAGAGAAACTGGAGCGTCCTCCAAGGGCACTTGACTCAGTCAAAGTTGACATCATTGGCTGTCACTTTTGCAGGATTTGCACAATCTCAATCCACCCAGACCCTGGTGCTGAATATAGGGACTTGTTTACACCACAGCAGAAAGACCTACCACACAACAATTAGATTTTTGTTTGTGGTGGCTCATTGCATAAAATGAGAAAGTTCATCGTCTTCCATTCACTTTGTGAAGACAGAAGGTGTGGAAGTAGCACTGATGTAGAAACTAACTGATCATGTTACAACATGAAATGGCACTCAAGACTCAGGTGACTTTATAGAAGTATGATAACCATTCATAACTTTCCTAATGATAACAAAAATATCTGGCACCTGCCAGATGCACATATTCGCTTTTGGTGTAATATATTTTGCTAAAATTGTTGCCTGCTCTGGTGGATTGAGCGGATGAAGGCAGTAGCTTCCGAAGCTTAAGAAGGAGGTTTCTGCATGTGCTGTAGAGGGAAGTGAGGGGCAGATGAGGCTCATCAACCTGAGAGGGTGGCCCATCTAGGAGAAGAAAAACTCTGATCCTAAACCTCCATTGCCTTACAGGATATCTTTGGGAGAAGAAAAGTCTAAGGAGTAAACCTTACACAAATCTTGAGTGTGGACCCTAAGACAGCTGGGTGGCACCTTGTACATCTTCTAGTAACTCCTGCAGCCAAGCTGATGACAAACATATTGCCCTGCTTTCCTTTGGACAACATCAGCGAGACCAAGAGGGGCATCTTGTCATCTGGGCAGCCCAGGACCTCCCTACACATTACCCAGGCTTGTGTCCCATGGAGGTCACTTCAGTGCTACTAACACAGTGGTTTGACTTTACCTCTGAAGGCTTACTCCATTGTCTCTCAAGACAGATGGATGCCAAAAATGCCTGCTCCATTATGGAGGGAGGGTGGAGGAGTCTCTTTTCTAATTGTACTTGCAAAGTTATGTGAAAATACAATTTTCAAGGGAAAAAATGCAATATTTCAGAGTGGAAGATGAAATACATTTTTTTCTTGCCTTCTGTCCAGAGGCTGAGCTTTTTCCATTGTACAGTGGAACCTTGGGTTGCGAACGTGATCTGTGCAGGAGGCACATTTGCAACCCGCACTATTTGCAAACCGCAGCACCGCATCTGCACACGTGCAGATTGCGGTTCGGTGCTTCTGTACATGCGCAAAGTGCAATTTAGCACTTCTGCACATGCGTGAGTGCCGAAACCCGGAAGTAACCTGTTCCGGTACTTCAGGTTCGGCATGGTGCGCAACCCAAAATCGCGTAACCTGAAGTGTCTGTAACCCGAAGTACCACTGTACCAGTATAGCGCAGGAGCCATATTGTATTATATCACCCTTTTAACATGGAAAAAAGAAAGAAAGTCCCTTTGTCAGCATCAGCTACCTCCAGTGCTATTCCATACAGCAATCCATCATTTCATGAAAATCGGATCTCGCCTTATTTTCTTGTATTTATTTATGTTCTAGATTGTGAGGTCTATCACAATTAAAATCTCCAGTGAACAGCTGATCTTCTCCCAACAAGGCAACTCCCCCACCCGAACCCACTGTGGGGTGACAGGCTGTTGTGCCACTTGCACCGAACAGAGGCTATCACTCATATAATGCTCACAAAATCCATTTCCCCACGTCTTCTGGAAGAGCTCTTTGATCATTCCGGCTCCTTCAGATGATGGCAGGCCGTTAGTATTGATTTTCTGACTAAGCCCTGTTTTGCCTCACAAAGTCCTCTCCAAAATCTATCAGGCTGCAGAAGTGCAGAAGTCAATATATCCCTCTTGAAGGATAAATCTATCATAACACAAAAGGAGAGAGTACTGAGGCCACAACAAAACCTCAACAGATCTCCATATGGTGCCTTGCAATTAAAAAAGAGGGCACAGGGTGGATTAATAATTTTTTGAGAGAGATGCGGGGAGGAGGAGAGGAGTGGGCTTTGGAAGAGATAATGAGTGAGGCGGAGACAGAAGTGGTGTTTGGCCATACACAAAGTAGGACCCTTTTCCCTTTGAGCCTTTCATCTCTGGGTCACTGCTTTCAATCTAACCCAGGTCGATTGCGAACAAAAATCATTTTCCTCTGATGGCTGCTTGCTGACCTATGTGAAATGAAATGGTCAAGTCAGCCACCTTCTCAGTTGACAACTGTCCCCATAAGCAAGCCCACTGATCATTATAGAATCATAGCCATGGAGAAGAGCACCGGGGTCATTTAGCTCAATCCCCTAAACTGAGACAGGAGTCACTATACCAAGTCATAGCTAACATGTTCTTACCTAATATTTTTTTCCTCAAAAAAGAGAGAGAGAAAGAAAAGATGGAAGTCCTTAGGGAGACATCTGTATGCAGCTGTTGAAAGAGATAATTAATCACCAATGGTGTCGTCAATACTCAGGTCAATTTTTCTTATTTTATCAAATCCAAGAGCAGTGGTTTATTCATTGCATAGATGCCTGAATGTTGATAAGGCCTGGATGAGGATGAACAAACTCATGTTGAATCCCTCTGATGAAGTAAATTTCTACGGCTTGTGAATCAGGGAAGGTGAGTTTACCTGTTCTTAAGCAGGTCACACTTCTGAGAGGGAGCAGGTGTGCCCTCTCAGTGTGCTCCTGGAATCTGCATGGTTTCTGGATTCTCAGATGATTATGTGGCCAGGAGTGTTTTTTATTAGACATGGAGACTAATATTGCCCCTCCAATGAGACTAGGCTCTGGGCTGGTATCATCCATGTGCCGGTAACCTTATATATTGGCTACTTTAATGCTGTAGCCAATGCAGAATGTGGCCATTTGTGTATGAACAAGGGTTGTTCACTATGGAAACCTAATGTTCATGTTGAAGAGTGTCACTGCAATACAATGTTCTTCTGAGCTCTTTCCCCATTAGCAGATGGAGCTCACTGCATGCAATGGAGATTGGTTCCTGCCTGCGCACCTGACCTACTTGATCATGGCCTTCTGATGCTTTTTAGAGGTAGCCTACTGTAGTCTGTGTGTCCTCATGCTTCAGCAACCACTTGAAGAGCAGTTGGAGGGAATGGTATCATGCAAAATAGAGTCATAGAGTTGGAAGGTCCCTTAAATGCCATCTAGCCTATTCACTACTACTGCAGCATTCTTGATAGAGAACCATCCTGCCCCTGCTTAAAAACCTCTAATGAAGAAGCATCCGTCAACTTATGAGGCAGTCTGGTTTACAGTTGAATAGCTCTTCCTAATGTTTGGTTAAAAACCTTGACCTATCTTGTACTCTGAACCTGTTGTTTCATGTCCAGAGCAAACCAAAATAATCTAGGTGGCAGATCTTCTGATATTGGAAGATGGTGGATCATAGTGGCTCTTAATCATCTCTTTTCTAGACTAAACTAATCCAGTTCCATGAACCTTTCCTCAACGTGATTGACACTCAGTATGAAGCGTCTGGGTTGGCGAGTCTGGGTTGGCTAGCACCGATTTCTGCTTGCTACCCTTGAGTTTCTGGACCTTACAGTTCAAGCCACTGGCTTCAGAGACACTACACCACAGGACCTCCAGCTGTGGCAGTGCAAGGGAGTGAAACAGTTGTGGCAGCACCCTCCCAGTTGTGACACTGTGAGATGAGATGGGACAAGATGGTGGCAAGGTTGAGGGAGCTCCATGTTGGCAGCAGCCAACATGCAGGATCAAACTCTGAAACTGAACATTGGCACGAGCAAAAACCTATTCATAACCAGACAACTCAGGATCAAACTCTGAAACTTTGGAATGGGCAAAAATCTGCTCAAGAAAAAAAAAATCTCCATTGCATTAAAAAAATTGATACCAGCACTTCTGTCAGACTGAGAAGTATCTGATTTGAAATTGATGTCCCCTACAAATTTAGTTTAACTGAAACTGTCTCATGGGCAGTAGAGGAAAGGAAAATGTACATTGCCTGATGCAGATGCAAAAGAAAACTCCCTATAGGTTCAAACAAAAGAAGAGCTAATAAAATCAACACTCAGAGGAGGTTATAAAAGATGGATGCCCTGGAGAGTGCAGTCTTAATTATGAATTTTATCAGTGTTTCCAAGAGCAGCTGATACCTCCCCCATTAGGATCTCTAAATTATTCTTCAGAGACAGGCTCCTTGCCTTGCATCAATTGAAACATAGGCTCATCAGTGTTTCTGTGCTAGATCAAGGCACTGAGCCACATAAAATAACTTACTAGTTTAATTAAATAACTTATGTGGTCACCGGGACCACATAACACAAGTCCTGAGAGATCTGCATTGGCTCCCAGTATGTTTCTGAGCATAATTCAAAGTGTTGGTGCTGACCTTTAAAGCCCTAAACGGCCTTGGTCCTGTATACCTGAAAGAGTGTCTTCACCCCCATCGCTCAGCCCGGACACTGAAATCCAGCACCGAGGGCCTTCTGGCGGTTCCCTCATTGTGAGGAGTAAAGTTACAGGGAACCAGACAGAGGGCCTTCTCGGTAGTGGCGCCCACCCTGTGGAACACCCTCCCTTCAAATGTGAAGGAAATAAGCAGATATCCTATCTTTAAAAGACATCTGAAGGTAGCCCTGTTTAGGGAAGTTTTTAATATTTAATGCTGTATTGTTTTTAACATTTGATTGGGAGCCGCCCAGAGTGGCTGGGGAGACTCAGCCAGATGGGCGGGGTATAAATAGTAATAGTAATAATAATAATAATAATAATAATAATAATAATAATATATTATTATTATTATTATTATTATTATTATTATTATTATTATTATTATTGTTGTTGTTGTTGTTGTTGTATCTGTCCAGGTCACCATCTGTGTATTTCAGCAAGTCTGAAAGATTAGTGAAGCACAAGACCACTTGACTGAAACCATCTACTTTGCTTCTAGAATTATACTGCTCTAGAACAATGGTTTCCAACCTTCCCTCCCCCAATAACACTTGAAAAATTCTGAGGGTCTTGGAAGACCACTTAAAAAAATTCTGCCTGTTGTAGCAACTGTAATGTACTGTGCTAGATGCTGCATGATTTTAATTGTATATGTATAGAAACACAGTGGACCACCTAATGAAGCTCAAGGACCATTGATGGTCCAAAGACCACAGTTTGGGAAACCCTGCTCTAGAACCGATATACTCAGGAGGACAAAACATCACCGGAATTTTCCTAGATCCACTTTCCTTTTCATATTGCCTTCATTGTCAAAGGAACTAAAGTTAATCAGCCAGCCAGCCAGCCAGCCAGCTATCAACAACTTGTGCTGCAAATCTGATTGCTTGATAAGTACTAAATCATTGAACAAGTCTACACTCATATAGGCCAGTAAGAACAGCTCTCCCAATCTTCATGGCTAGAAGCCTAGGTTTGACTTTGGGAGAGATTTTACTGTGAAGCAAAATCGGATGGCACTGTGGCTTAAACCACAGAGCCTAGGATTTGCCGATCAGAAGGTTGGCGGTTCGAATCCCCGCGATGGGGTGAGCTCCCATTGCTCGGTCCCAGCTCCTGCCAACCTAGCAGTTTGAAAGCACGTCAAAGTGCAAGTAGATAAATAGGGACTGCTCCGGCGGGAAGGTAAACGTCATATCTGTGCGCTGCTCTGGTTCACCAGAAGCGGCTTAGTCATGCTGGCCACATGACCCGGAAGCTGTACGCTGGCTCCCTCAGCCTATAGAGCGAGATGAGCACACAACCCCAGAGTCGGTCACAATTGGACCTAATGGTCAGGGGTCCCTTTACCTTTAAAATCCAACTAATTTGGAAATGAAGTTCCATCATCCTAAAAAATAAAAAATAAAAGGTATATGCAAAGTGTGTGAAAGACAACAAGGATGCAAACTGTATGCAACAGGTAATGGCATGTAGACCTTTTTTAAGGTATGAATTTCTGTTCACAGTCTGTCTCTTTGCTCAAAATCTACCTAATGAGTTATGTAGGGCAAACAACAATGAACGGAAACAGCTTTTACATATCCAATTAGGTCTGCCCTTTCAAAATGGCAATTCTGCAGTCACATAAATTTTAAAAAGTACTTTTTCCTCCTATTAAAAATTCCTTTCTGTTTGATTTGCGTCATTTTTGAACCCACAATGAAATATTTTGGATGCAGTGGTCATAGATCAGCTTGAGGAATTGCACAGACTAATTGCCAAGCTAAAAAGGTAAGTTTGACAACATTCCTGGAATTTGTTTTTGTTTGGTTTGGTTTGGAAGTTGTGCTTCGTTTAAAATATTAAAAATGACAACAAGGTTTTCTCTGGGAAATGTTTTAATGGAAAACAAATAAATATACAGCCAACTATGCTTTCTGCTTACAAAGAACAGGAAAAGCCAATCCATTTGACTCAAACCCTTTTCAGATGTGATACTTACTAGTGGTTTTTTGCAACCAAAGATACACACCAGTATTAAAAGGTGTTTCCTCACCTCTACCATTCCTGGGCATGTGGCCTTCTTCTCATAAGAACATCAGAGCTCTGCTTAATCAGGCCAATGGCCCAACTAGTCCAGCACTTCCCAGGGGAAGCATGCAAGCAAAACAACAATACTCTCCCCATCTGTGGTTCACATCAACTGGTATTCAGAGACACACTGCCTTCGACAGTGGAGATGGAACATAGCCATTCTCGGTTCCAATTTCTTGCCCTCGTTTTCCTTCTACCTCTGAACTATGATTTCCTAGAGTCTTCCTTGCTCCCCTTGGCCTACTGTGCTGCATTCTCAGTCCCCCATCACCTGCTTTCATAGGCCCTTCCATTCTGGCCTTCTCTCCTTGGACTCTAGACCATACTCTCCAACATGTCGCCATAGAAAACCAGGACGTGGGTGTTCCAGGATGCACGTGACTTGTGAGAGATCGTGGGGACTCAAAACATGCATTTTGGGGTGCCATAATCTCACACGAGATCACGCCCTGAATGTTTTTAGGGGCTTCAGTGCCCAAAAATACACCACAAAATGGGATGTGCCTATTTAATCTGGGCAGCTGGGGGTATGCTAGACTCTGAGAAGTTTCTGTCATTTCTGCCCCCATGGCATCAAGGCAGAACTGCCTGTCATTTTGAGAAGCTTCTAAACACCACATTCTCACTTAGTGCTATATAGATATGTGTGGTATAGCTAGTCATCATCACCTACAGAGAAGAGTCAGATTTGCATATACATCCATGCACTGATGACATTTAAGCATTAATGTTGGTGGTAGTTTGCTGTATTTATGGAGTTCTTTGTGGCTAAATTCATTCTGAGCCACTGACAGCAGAGAAGTGACCATCACCACCTACATAACACATGGCTTACTTTCAACTATGTTATGTTTAACTTACAAACTGATGCATGAAAGCTTTATTAAGTATATTTTTAGACCAGTTTTACTAATGGATTGATCTAGACCAGGGGTAGCCAACATGGTGTCCTTAATATGTTGTTGGACAACAACTCCTATAATCCCTGAACACAGGACATGCTAGCTGGGGCTGATGGGAGCTCAAGTCTAACAGCATGTGAAGGGCACCATGTTGGCTACTCCTGAACAAGGCACTATTCTGTATCTAGTAGGGAGCAGAACCGATTGCAATAATTAGAAAATACCGTATTTTGCATTTTCTAAATTTTGATTTTTACAAAACCATGTGAATTGGTTAGAGAGTTCAAATGTGGAAAACCCAGGTTCAACTTCTTGCTCCGCTATGAAGTGTGCTGAGTGGCATTAAGCTTTTTCTGTCTCCCATCCGAGCTTACCTTCCTTTTGTGAACCCAAATGCTATCATGAGCTTTTTTGGAGGAAGAGAGGTATGTGGGTAGCAGTAGCAGTGCATGTGGCAGGGCAGAGCTGTGAACCCTCCCTGTGAACCAGTGGTAAGCCACTGGTGCTGCTGCTTAACTGGGCTTAACTGTGATGGGGAGGAAGGTCACAGCAAGTTTGATGCTGAGCAGTTGCACTCTTGGGAGTTCTGCTGCCAATCCAGCACCCCGGTGATTCAATTGCAAAGCCCTGACCTTGCCACCACGTGAGCAGTAACAATGCAATAAAACTGCTAGCACATTTGCAAAGCTAAGCAGGGTCCGGTATGGTTTCAAATTGGATGGGGAACCATGTGTTGAGATTCCTGCATTGCAGGGGGTTGGACTAGATAATGTTCAAGGTTCCTTCCAACTCTATGACTCCATGTCAATGGCAGAAAGGTGGTTCTGCTGCACCACAAGTGTCAGTGCTGGTGGATACTGTTCAAGCACTAGGAGGCAGTGGCTGTAGTTTATGGTGTTCTGATCTTGTTTGAGAGAAACAATAAAGTTTTCATTGCTTTTTCCATCTGATGTGCCCTGAGAGACTTCTATGACAGGAAAGAAACAAACAAGAAGAAGAAGCATTATCCTGCACAGAATTTGTCTGAGCCTCAGAGGACTCAGCCTAAACCTTCAAAGGTGAGCAGTGCCTGAATCGAGTGTTTCCATATTTTTAAACTTCAAAGGTTTTCACTTAAAAGCCTTTTTTCCACTCTGGAGCTCAGCATGAGCTTGACTGCAGGATGGTTTTGTGTGGCGGCCTGTCAGCTTACATCTCCACCACAGTGAAATTCAACTAATTGTAAGTGTGTATTGTTCCAGGCACAACATACACACTCTGCTGCCCAGGCGATGCACACTTGCAAACAGACTTCTCCACTAATGTATCAGCCTGCTCCTGTTTCCTCCCCTCTGCCCCCAAGATAAACTTGTGGTACCTTTTCCATTAGAGCTCTAGTTTCCAGACAGCATGTTACCTGCTGGAATACGAGTCATTTTACCTGTTTTTAAAATGCAGGATGCAAACCTTCCATATTCTAAAGTCAAATAAGGTATTTAGGAAGACAGTCTCAGGAACATAACAGGGTTTGTCAGTGACATCTTACTTCTCTGTATAAACAGTTCCACTATAATAAAAGAAGCAGGGAAGATTATTTCCCTATGGTCTTCTTCTCTCAGACTAGCAAGTTCTGTGTGTAAGTGTAGAAGGCAATCGTGCTTTTTACCACTTTATACCAGCTGCATCCTTGATGGTTTCACAAATGGGGCACAAAGCTTCGGTTAAAAAACAAAGTCTTTAAACTTTTAAACAGTGCTATTTAGCAAACTAAGCCTCAGTTACACTTTCCCCACCTAGAATGGCTTTCAGTGTTCTACCCAGCAACACCCGCTCAGCACCTTCTAGGATTTAACTTTTTCTCAGGGTATCAAAGCTAGGTTGCCCTGCCTGGCTTACCCCACTCAGATAATTCAGTCCCCAACTGCCCACATTGGCAGTTAGCCCCTCTCCCACTGACAGTCAAATCTCTATCTCTGAGAGCCAATTCATTATCTGTCCCCACTGAATGATACTCTCTACCTGAGCCCACTCAGTCAGAGGCCTCATTTGCCCACTCAGGCAGAAAGTCCCTATCTGACCATTAAACTGTCAGCATCTGACTTAAATTTTCCCCTTCTCTCGCTCCTGATTGGCTGATGGTCTCACCAGTTCTCACTGGTTGCAGACCCAAGGCTTGTCCATCACAGAAGGTGTGCTAGATTTATAATATTATCACCATCCATTTTAGGGATGGGTGGATCTGTCTATTTTGAATTTGGAAGGAGGGTTGTGTTTCATTGTGCGTATTATTTCAGAAAGTGTGAATTTTGTAGGCTTGTCTTTAAGAGAAAACTTACTGTACTTTTATGTGTATAAGATGATGTTCCCCCCCCCCCAAAGTTTTTAAGTGAAAAATTGGGGGTCGTCTTATACATGGATTTATATGGTAAGGCTGGGGCTAGTTGCGGTTTGGCATGGAGGTATTTGAAGATGCAAGGCAAGGAGGTGTGGTGGCAAGGAGGCAGCTATTACACGGTGAAGTACAGCTCCACTTCCGTCAACCAGGGTGATGGATTGAGTGGGGAATCACAGGAGAAAAGCTCATTAACTTTTTGTTTGACCTTATTAAAAAAGCTGAACAATCTTTTGGGCAATTTCCCCCCAAAAGCTCACTTAAACTATTGATTTCTTAGTTTGGGCCTCCCAAAAATAGGGGTTGTCTTATACATGGGGTCGTGTTATACACGGAAAAATGTGGTAATTGACTTTATCCCCCTTCCCTTTCGATTGTTACAACTTCGTTCACAATAAAATGCATTTGGGTGCCACACACCCAGATGGTGGTCAGTCAGAAGGTACAAGACCAGCTCATACTGTGATGGCAAAGGTGGGAGTCGACAGATGGCTACCACAGGTTTTCAGTGATCAAATGACTAGGCCCTGTGGCCTATCACACTTTTTGGAAGTGTAAAACCAGTGTGAATAATATTGAAACAAAATTTAATTTAAATAGCTGAGCCCCATCCCATGCAAAGAAGTTCATTAATCAAATGGCTTTCTGAATAGACAGCAGGAAATTTACTCTCGCCTGATTAAGTATTGCTCCTGCCTGGTGTCCACACTGCATTGACAGTAGCTGTTCGTACTGTATTTTGTGTACAAAAATCCTTTAAGTGGAGCATGGCTTACATATTAGGTTTCTGCTCTCAATAGATCTGTGTAATGCCGATCCTTCTGCTGTAAAAATGAGAGGCGCGTAACTGAGGTAGTGGAGTTTGAGATGGGAGGGCATGATCACAGGAGCCATCATGGAATTTAAGTATCCATTCTGGACCTGTTCCCAAGGCCATGGGATGGAAAGGCACGTCCACCATGACTCAGGTTGCCTTTAGATCAAGTTTTCTTTGTGCAGTTGTCTTTTTCTCCCTGCTTTTTCTGCATTTTCTCCCATGCTTCCTGTGTGGTAGTTATGATGCATAGCAAACAAGACCCCAGCTGAGTGGCTGCTGCATGGAGAATTAGAGGGTTCCTGATGTAGATCTCTACTCACTCCTTCTTCCCTGGCGGGAAGCGGGGCACCATTTTGGGGTTTGCCTCAGGTGCCAAAATGTCTTGGGCCAGCCCTGCCCAGAAGTCTTTGAGGGAAACCATGAACCTTAAAGTATTATAAATGTGCTTAACATGTACGGTGTGCATGTGAACCAAAGGTTCAGGAATGCACTTGTGCTGCAAAATACTTACAGGCTGGACTTTTTGGCATTTGGTGACCATGGGCTTATTGGTTTTTCAATGGCAATAACTTCCTGACATCTTGGGGAAAGGTTATTAAATGTTCTAGCAGTGCCATAAAGGGGTGAGCAAGACCTGAGAAGTATAGTTTCCTGGTTGATCCTTAGACACCCTATTGAATCTTGAGGGGTCTAATAAATTTGTTATCAAACCGGCGGCCATAACATCTCGGACCTGCTATGAGGGCTAGTTCCAAACTTATCACCTCTAATAATTAATAATTGGTTCCACTGAGGCTGTCATTTTGCATTACTTTGTATTTTTTGCTGTGTTTCACGATCAGTCGATTGTAATAAACGTTTGCTGGATTGGTGAGTATGGCCATGATTGCCAAAGGCCTCCAAGTCCACCTTGCAGAGCTCCAGCGATTGACAAGCTGTATCTGTACCACACAAATCCTAGGGGTGAATTGATATATTTGCCCCCTAACTGATCCCTCAACCCTTAGAGTATAGAAACCTCAGGTGGTAGAAACCTCAGTCGGTAGAAATACAATTGAAGACTTATGGGGTGGATGTGGCTGTTGAGCTACTACAAAATTAGCAAACAAATTTTTTAAAAAGAATAAATAAGGAATTTTATTTTATTTTTAACTACAGCCAAATGCCTCATTTTTAATTTGGTCTCACTATTTTAAGATAGCTCAGGGCAGTGCAAATCTGCTGTCAGTACACTCTTATTAATAAGCAATCATGACGGAGCTGCAGGTCCTTTTCTCTGAGGATTAAATGGTCTGAGATGCATCAGGAGGTCATTAGCCCCAAGTCAGTCATTAATCCCCAGGAAGTGTCCTTTGCTAGGTGGTACTGCTATTAGGCTGAAAAGTGTCATAAAGCAGTTGTGGGAATAGTAGTATTGTTGTTTTTTTGTATTTTTTATTTTTTTAATCAATAGACGTAGGCAGTGAAAAGCGTAGCAGTGCTTTAAATGAGGATATCTCCTGTGTAAGGGCATTTTGGTGACAGATACAACATACCAGCAGAAGGCCCAATAATGTGTCCCTGCTTCCCCGCCTGTGATCACAGCTCAGTGACTTTGTAGCTTCAATTGCACATTGATTTTTGTTTCTCTGAGCACTGTTTATTCAAGTAATTGTCAACTCTTTTCCTGTCCTTTGCTGACCCCAGGAAACAAGTTTTTTCCCCTTTTTTCAGAAAAGAAACTTGTTTCCATTTTGGGATTCCTATTATCTACTGAATCGAGCTGCATGGACTTCCGTGGAAGACCAAGGAGAGAGAGAGAGAAGGCGAATGCAATTTAATCTTGAGCAAAAGGCAACACAGAAAAAGGCAGAGATTAAAGCGAAGGATTTCCACCACCCACTCTTAAAAGAGTGCTAGGACTCTAGAACAAGAATAGCCAAACCAGGATGCAGCCATTAAGGGCCCTGGTGAAATTAAGGGGAAAGGATTGTACAATTTGAATGGGGGGGGGGGAGGCGGAAAGTTCATGGTGTTCATTAGTGAAATTTACTCAGCATGATTTACCAAAAAGAGAGGGAGGCAGAAAGGAAACAAGGCAGGCAAAATGGGGTGAGAGGGGGGAGAATCTTTATGATTAGGTGCTGGGCAGCAAAGAAAAGAAACAAGAGCCTTGGAGGATGGAGGAACAAAAGACGGACTTTTCTGCCTGTCTTCTGATATTTTCGAACTCAGCAAAAAATCCATTGTGTAGCTTGAAAGCGGGGGGAGAGTTAAACTTGAAAGTGATGTGGGGTGTGAAAGCAACTGTTCAACCATTGTTTAATATGAGCTAATGTAATGTCACCATTTATCCATTATGTATGTTCTTATTTTTATTACAGTCGCTTTGATGCCATGCTATCACTTTCGCTTCAGTGGGGGGGGGGGAGCTAGGAGGTGGCATCGCTTCTTAACCTCCTTCAACCTAGTCCATCCCCAAGCAGATACTTCTGTTTGGAAAGATCACCATTAACCAGATGTCATTGACCTTCCCCTCCCTCCCCCCCCTTTTTTTTTGCATGTGTCCCCCTAACAGCTGGCAAGAATATCAGCTCAAATTATTCACCACAAGTACACTGTTTCTGTTTGTCTCCAGATAAAGGGATTGAAAATCTTGCTTGTCAGAAGGGGAATGTCAAAAATGATGGGATGGATTTCTTGCAGACAAAAGGAATACTTCTTTAAGATCATTAGCCGGTGACCAATAATTGCCATAGTGAACATCAGAGCATCCAGATGACCTCTCTGCCCTCTGGATTTGACATCTGTTATCCCTGGAAATCTTTTAGCCAATAACTTTTTATGCCAGCCTTTTGCGTGTGACAAATGTGTCCCTAAGATAGTTCAACATGAGGAATTCAATAAACAGTGTGGAACAAGATGGTAGACATTATGGCTGGGTTCCCTGTAGGTTCTGCAAAGCGAATGAAAGCAAAATTATTTACCCTACTGCCCAAGGTCTACTCTCCCCCATGTATACTGAATTGTTGTTTTGTCAACAAGCAAAGAGAAGGGATGGGGTTTGACGTTCCGCTTTGTTCTGATTATTAGTGGCAATGTCATTCTTTGGAAACATAGCTGTAGCCAGGGCTTTTTTTTCAGGGGTAACTTGCCGGAACTCAGTTCCAGCACCTCTCAGGTGGGTGCTATTGCCATTCTAAGAGAAAGAGGGAGGCATTCATGGTGAGTTCCGACACCTCTTTTTCTGGAAAAACAGCACGGCTGTAGTCACAGGTCGAAATAAATCTCTTCTAAAACAGGGGTAGGTATTTCTTAGTTTGTTATTGCTAACTAAAGCAGGGATCGATTAACCTTAATTCTAAATGTGCTACTGGTATCTGTATGCTTTTCTATTCATTTTTTTGCTAAGGTGCTTTAGCATGTAGTGGCAACCCAACTCAAAGAACTTCTGGGTGAAACTATTTGCAGAGGGGTAGCCGTGTTAGTCTCTTGCTGTAGAAAGAACAAAGAGTCCTGCAGCACTGTGAAGACAGGGGCAATGTGTCCCAGTGGGTTCTGTTGGGCCTCTCATCAGCTCTTGATGCCATCGTTCTGCCCGGACACTGAGGTGCAGCGCTGAGGGCCTTCTGGCGGTTCCCTCGCTGCGAGAAGCCAAGTTACAGGCAACCAGGCAGAGGGCCTTCTCGGTAGTGGCACCCACCCTGTGGAACGCCCTCCCACCAGATGTTAAAGAGAAAAACACCCACCAGACTTTTAGAAGACATCTGAAGGCAGCCCTGTTTAGGGAAGCTTTTAATGTTTGACAGACTATTGTATTTTAATATTTTGTTGGAAGCCACCCAGAGTGGCTGGGGAAGCCCAGCCAGATGGGTGGGTTATAAATACATTATTATTATTATTATTATTATTATTATTATTATTATTATTATTATTACTACTACTACTACTACTACTACTACTCTACTACTACAAATGCCCTGTCCTTACAGCATCGAACAGACTCTGTTTTAAAAACAAATGTTTATACTCTATCAAATAAAGCTTTTACAGAGGTCTCTGAGTCCTGGGCATCCCTCCCCTCGGGCCAGAAGAGGACATTTATTTTAATGTTGTAATGAAATTGTATTATTGTGTATTTAAATTATGCATGTTTATATTTCTTCATAATTGGTTTTGTATAGACTTTCCTGACCCCACCCCTCACCAACCCCAAACAGGTCTCATTGTCAACTCCAGGCGCTCAAAGTTGGAGTAATCCAAAGTTACATTTATGTAGAGGGATCCTAGAATACATATATACAAGTGCTAGGCCACATAATTTTAAAAAAATAAACATGGCAAGTAAAAAAGAAAACTATGGGGGGGAATTCAGGAACCTTGGAAATAGTATACTAGCCTTAGTTGCTATGTCGTCTTATTCCTGTGTTTGTCCCACCCTATACCACACCTCAAGAACTACCTGGAAAAAGTCCAAGAAAAGCCCAGGTGTAATGGCTGCAGGAAGTGACACTGGGAGTGCTTGGAAAAGCGGCACGCGCCTACTGAGTCAATGTTGGCATAGTTTTTCTGGCATAGAATGCCAATGTAATTGGTTGCTTCTGGCTATTAAAAATGGCATGACACGATTCACACTTCTGAGTCAGTATATTTTGCCCAGCTAATGCTCCCTGTAACTTTAATTACATTAATTGCTATTCTCAACTTCCCCGCCTTAAAAACTGTTGCGTAAAATTCCTGGCACTGAATTACACCTGGCTTCTTCGCAGCTGTGAGTTAGCAGTACTAGCACAGATGATGTACAAAGGGGCTTTTTGTGAGAAAGGCATCTTGGTGAGTTGGCCAAGTTAAAATGCAGTTAGAATCTTGACACTATAGAAATTAACTTTCCTAAGTTCATTTCAAACTGGTCCAGATGTACAGTTTCTTAAATAAAGTACAGTGGAACTTCGACTTCTGAAACGTTTGACAGCTGAGGCACAATGGGCGGTCAGCAATTTCAATGGAGAAAATTGAGAAATGCGCCTCAGAAGCCGATCAACGTCCAACGTATGCAATTAATTCTGGGTTTTCGGTATTTGAAAACGGAAACGTTCGGCTTCCAATATGCTCGAAAACCAAGGTTCCATTCTATTACAAATTGAACAACCACTTCATATGGGTCCCATGGCTCTGGGGCCAGTTTCAGAAGTTAGTGATGACCACTGACTTGGATGACTTTAGAGAAGGGCTCAACAAATTCACGGAGGATAAGGCTATTCCAAAAGCTACTAACCATGATGGCTATGTTCTTGCTCCACTGTCAGAAGAAGTATTCCTCTGAATACAAGATGCTAGGATTTAAAAGTAGAGTGTACTATTGTACTCAGGTCAGCTATGTGAGCTTCCCACAGGCTGGCCACCATGAGAAAAGGATGCTTGACTAGACGGGCCTTTGGCCTGCTTCAGCAGGGCAATTACCACAGATTGTTCTACTCCTGCTTCAAAGAGAAGACTAATACCCAACAGCAGCTGGGCAAGGGTAAGAAGTGAGGCCTACTTACATTGACAGATCTCCTACATCCGTGTCATCAGTCTTTGGGAGCCTTGTTGGCTTGAGTTAATAACTCCCTCTAACAGTAAAGTCAGGGCTAAAGTACATGGAGGCAAAAGGGTGACATTGGAAACAACAGGGAACTATCAGCATGCTTGGAGGGTGTTAAGTTGTGGGTGAACATATCAGACAACACAGCGATTCTTCAAACAGCTCTTGTTTATTTACAGGCCAGGACAGAACTGAACTGAAGGGTTCAGTCAGCGGGCTTATATAGAGCTCCAGTACAATGTAACTGTAACAATTTTCTAAAACTATCCAATCACTGAACGTCACTTTCTATCCCTTATTTACATAACTATCTACAGTATCCTCCTGCTGGCCCAGGGTGAGAACTTCAGTACATAACAGAGGGAACCCTGAATTCTGAAGAAGAAGAAGAAGAAGAAGTAGCAGCTCCCAAAACACCCTGCTTAGTGGAAACAAAGCATGCTTTGGAGCCACAGAGTGTTGTCACTTGGAAAATAGGAATGCATAGAAGAGAGCCAGTGCTTTCTTTTTTGGGGGGGAGGTTCCGGTACTCACCATGAAGTTGTTAAAGTAATTGCACCACTTTTGACATTGGGGGGAGGTGCTGGTACTGCATACCTATGAGTACCCCCAGAAGAAGAAGCACTGGAAAAAGCTAGGAATGGAGTGTCCTGTAGTAGGACATGACTGGCTGTTTAAAACTCTGAACAGGAGTACTCTTAGGGCATGTACACATTCACGGCTTAAATTTCAGTGAGGTCCTTTCTCCTGCTCCCTTTCAAGTTGCATTTTACATCTGATTGTCTGGTTTGTTTTCCTGTGCCTTCAACCAACCCCCACCCTGCTATTCAACGAAGCTGCCATCTACATATGCATTGCCATTTGTGCATGCACAGCAGCTGTGTGAAATGAACACACCTCAGCTTGACCGCAGCTAATATTTTGGAAGATGGTTTGAGGGGGAAAACACCCAACAGCAGAATTTTTCAAGAAACTACAGAATTCAGATGAATTATGGGGAAAGTCGCATGCATTCTGCTTCAAACACCAGCGATGGGAGCAAGCTAGAATAAATGACAAAGTGTACACAAAACAAAAAAAATTCCTTCCAGTAGCACCTTAAAGACCAACTAAGTTAGTTCTTGGTATGAGCTTTCGTGTGCATGCACACTTCTTCAGATACACTGAAACAGAAGTCTGAAGAAGATACTTCTTCTGTATCTGAAGAAGTGCGCATGCACACGAAAGCTCATACCAAGAACTAACTTAGTTGGTCTTTTAGGTGCTACTGGAAGGAATTTTTTTGTTTTGACTATGGCAGACCAACACGGCTACCTATCTGTAACTGTATTCAGAATTAAGCAGTCCAAGAAGAATTGTTATACCGTATTTTTCGCTCTATTCCTTAAAGACCAACTAAGTTAGTTCTTGGTATGAGCTTTCATGTGCATGCACACTTCTTCAGATACACTTCTTCTGAAGAAGTGTGCATGCACACGAAAGCTCATACCAAGAACTAACTTAGTTGGTCTTTAAGGTGCTACTGGAAGGAATTTTTTTTTTTTTTTGACTATGGCAGATCAACACGGCTACCTATCTGTAAAGTGTACACAGTCTTCTCAAGAGGTGAGGATGTACTGCAACATTTTGTTGATGGCCCCACTTGTCTCCCAATGATATAGTCTCAAGAATAAGCACTGAACAAAACAATACCTTGGCGCAGTACTAAGAGGACAGGAAATTTATATCAATTTCCCTCTTTTGCCACAGCCACCCTGATTCAGTGTGGGCGGGAGATGCCAAATTTCAGATAGTCACTGAGAAATGTGACTGGTTTATCTTTTAGAAGGGCAAGATTTGGCTCATGAGGACACCCCAATGATTTCACCACATGAAATGCAAGTCAGAAATAACGTTTGGCTTTAAAAGCAATATATATAAACATGGTCCATATGCAGTCAGCTAGAGTTATGAATTTTGCTGGAAAGTTAATGCTTTGAAGGCCAAATGTTAATCAGGCCAAAGATTTGTGATTAGCATAACCAGCACTCACCATGAAGTTGTTACAGTAAGTGTTATACTTTTTAACAACAACAACAAAAAGAGGTGCTGGTACTGTGTATCCTTGAGTACCCCTTGAAAAGAAAAAGCACTGAGCATGACATTTATTTGGGGGGCTGAGTTTTAGAAACAAAGAGAGAAACATTCTTTGAATATGTGATGGTGGAAACCCTCTGGAGGCAGAAATCTTGATCCCTTAACAGAAAACCGATTGAAAAAGATGACTTGTGATGCACTAGCAGCTGCTCACAGCACCTGTTATTTATTCCCATCGTTACATTTCCTGCAGCATTTCTGGAAAGACCTAAAGGGGTCTCCCTCTTCTCCTCTCTCTTTTGCAAAGGCTTCTTTGGAATGGCATTTCATGGTAGTTGACTGGTATATTTCAGCAATGACAAGGATTCCGAACGTTTCTCGAAGTAAGCTTTTCCCACAACAAGATATGTGTGCTTTGCGTCTCAAATGTAGGACATGAAAGATCGTTTCTCAGGCTACAGTTCCCATGCGGAGCCTGCCAGGAAATGGGGCTCTGTGCGACATGCTGTTTCATGTGGACGGCTTCATTCTCCGGATCAGCCTCCACCTTCTGGTTTGCCCTCCAGATGTTGTTGGACTCCAAATCCCATCAGCCCCAGCCACCGTGGCCAACGGTCAGGGAGGATGGGACTCATACCCAGCAACATCTGAAGGGCATCTGGTTGAGGGAAGGCTGCTCAAAAGTTGATACCAGTTGACAGCAATGCACAGACAACTCATACTGTGGATAGGATGCTACTCTGTGCAATTAACCAGAGTACACAAAATTATTCCCTGCAGGAAACAGCCATTGAGCAGAGACTCCAAGTGTGGCAGGAGTAACCAGTGTTGGTTAGAACATGGTGCTGATAATGCTAAGGTTGCAGGTTTGATCCCAATAACAGACAGCTACATATTTCCTAGATAATCCTCAGGGTCTCCTCCAACTCTGCAATTCTGTGATTCTGAGCTACAGCTCTTTTAAGGTCTTTCAACAAGCCTTTTAAATGGAGAGATTTATTTTGGCCTGCATCTGCAGTGGAACTGTTTTTAACTGTTTTTGTATCTGGAATTGTTTTTAAACATTTGCATTGCTCTTATACATGGAAATGTTTTCGACTTTTTACTATATTGAAGTGTATAGCAGAGAATTATGCTAGATGACCCTTCCAACTCTTTGGTTCTGTGATTCTATGGTTCATGTACTGCTATTCATAAAAAAAATAAAACAGACAATTCACAACAACTGTACATAAAGCCATACAATGAAAACCAATTTTTTAAAAAGTTAAAATCAGAAATCAGTGAACGATTATGGAAAGATGCAGTGCCCTGGCTGCAAGACAGGCATAGCAGCCAGAATTTTAAGGCTTGGCTACCAGGAACGAAGTGCTGTAGTTCTGTTGTTGTGGGAGAAGAGTCTGTTGCCATTCACATTCATTCTATTAGCATGTAGGAGGTCGAGCATTAGCATGATTTGCTGGGTTCTTGTGATCTCACGAAAAATCCTCCCTCCGCTCCTGGGCGATTTGCACTTTTAAAAAATGTTTTATTTTGAAAATTACAGCACAGAATATTTCTGCATCTTAAAGGCTAATAGATATATTGTGGCATAAATGGACTCTCGTCCATGAAAGCTAAGGCAACAATAAATCTATTCAAATTCAAGGTGCTGTTTCTTTATGCAGACAAACCTTCACAGGTGTGTTTTTAATTAAAGTAATGGATGAAGCATCAGCAAGATTGGCAAGATTGGCAGCTGATTGTGTATTTGATTCAGTAGTTTGCACAGACTGGTCATTATTCCACCTGTATTTTAAAGTCAGAAGGAAGCCAAGCTTACCCTACAGCTGAGGGTTGTTATGTTTTTTTAGATTACACCTGTCTTCATGATAGCCATTGAATTATATCTGTGCTCACCCAAGGAGTGCTTGCCTGGGCTAGGGAAGCCATGTGATGATGGGAGTGGAGACTTGTGGTACAGCCCCACTTCCCCTTAATCAGCTAGAACACTCTGTGCATGAATGGCGCTAGATCTGCTTCCTGAGTGGCTCCTTCAAGAAACAGAGTGATGCTTCAGCCCATGTCAGGACTGGCCCACACAGAGGGACTGCGTTGCAGAGCCACCCTCCTGACACCAGTGTCACTGGGAAGGTCAGCAGCAAGGTCAGGGCTGCACATGGACATTGATGGAGCCAATCTGTATTTCATATTGACTGCTAAGTGTGTAACTTCACACTTGGGTCCTAAGAGAAGTCAGATTGTTCAGGTGTTTGGACTAATGTCGAGAAATGAAGCAAAAGTCTACCATTACCACATTGAACTGCAGCTCTTGATATTTTAATGGTGGGTGGGAATGGGGATCACTTTTAAAGATGATATGCTGAAAAAGAGAACTATCTTATCATTAAATCCCCAAGAGTGTTATTTTAGTAGTTTGGTACTCTTGATGTTTTCCTTTCAATATTTGTTTAATTGTAACTATTAGTAAATGTAGCTATCAGTAAATGTAAAACAACTAATCATTAACTGGTCAACTCTACTGTGTTAGATATGGCTACAGTAAAAATATACTTTAGTAAAAAATAGAATCCATCAGTTGTTTCCCCCTGCCCCAAGCTTGTGGAAACAGTTCCATTCATCTTAACTCTATGAAAACATGTTGTTACAAAATTATGCTGCAAGACAAATGCAAGTGGACAACACTCCTTTGAGAGCAACAGTTCAACAAAGCAGAGTATTGTATTTCTCAAGAGGAAATGTCAAAAGAACTTTATCATCAGGCAGATTGATAACCTAGATAAATATGCCCGGCTCTGGATGCTCAGAACTGCCATTCTAGAAGATAACACTTCCTGGAATCAATTCAAAAGCAACCCTGGGCAGTGTTACACAAATCCTAACTTGTTGATATCTAAGGTTACGTTGCTTTTTTCTTTCATCCAAGCACAAAAGCAGGGGAAGTGAGATCTAAACCAACATCAACAGATTAAATAGTCACACTCCCAACACAGAGTGAAGCATGTGTGAACCTATTTCAGTCATTGGACTCAATCAAGTGCACTTCACTCCATGCTCGACTGTGGTCACTTGCTTCTTATTGCTGTTGACATGCAAGATGTTCAACACTGAGAACAACACTAGAAATATATCCTGAGCTACAGCTACTTTGTGTATTTTGGTTGCATATTAATCAATCTAATCGGGATATCTGTTGTGTTGGCAAGAATGCATCAGTACCCTCGTTACTGAGGATCTGATATTTTTGTTATTGAAAACTAAGGTTGTAAGACTGCACACTTCCATGGAAGTAAATTCCATTGAACTCGGTTGTTCATATTTCGGAATGTACAGGATTGCACTGTCAACTGTTGCACAACAGCAGCACATAATTTTCTGCGTTCATGCACCATGGTATTGAGGTAAGTTAGGTGGTTATTTTATCATTATTATTCAGAGAAAGAGAGAGAGATTAAATATAGTTATTGTGTGTCCTCAAACAGAATTAAACCTTTGTCTCTTTTGGTGAAAGAATTATTGTTGTTGTTTAGTTGTTTAGTCGTGTCCGACTCTTCGTGACGCCATGGACCAGAGCACGCCAGGCACTTCTTTCTTCCACTGCCTCCTGCAGTTTGGTCAAACTCATGCTGGTAGCTTCGAGAACACTATCCAACCATCTTGTCCTCTGTCGTCCCCTTCTCCTTGTGCCCTCCATCTTTCCCAACATCAGGGTCTTTTCCAGGGAGTCTTCTCTTCTCATGAGGTGGCCAAAGTACTGGAGCCTCAGCTTCAGGATCTGTCCTTTCAGTGAGCACTCAGGGCTGATTTCCTTAAGAATGGATACATTTGATCTTCTTGCAGTCCATGGGACTCTCAAGTCTCCTCCAGCACCATAATTCAAAAGCATCAATTCTTTGGTGATCAGCCTTCTTTATGGTCCAGCTTTCACTTCCATACATCACTACTGGGAAAACCATAACTTTTACTATGCGGACCTTTGTTGGCAAGGTGATGTCTCTACTTTTTAAGATGCTGTGAAAGAATAGTTTGATGCTAACTGTATGCTCTTCCTATCAGTTGTTCTGCTCACATATACAAGCCAGTTCCTGGATTCCATCACTTTGTCACATTCTAATGGGGCACAGACAGAGCTTGCCCAAAGCTTATCACACTCATCAGTCATGTTTATTTCATCAAAACCAAAGGTCATCACAAAAATGCCACATGCCAAAGGTAGACAAGACCTGGGTAATAATTAAAAGTAGACTACACTGGGGCTGAATTCACTTCTCATATGCTTTTTCTGACACCCAAGACCTTTCAGGGGAAAAAAAATCACACAATCAAACCTGTTAACATTTTTGTGTGAGGTTTGCCCATCTCCAGTGTGACTGGTCAAACTGTGACACAGGCAAGAGACCGTGCCTGTCTGAAGGTTACATAGGGTGGGTGAAACATAAAACTGGGAACCTTCCCAAATACAGCAGAAATACTTTAAAAATGTTTCTCCAAAGGAGATTAAATATTCAGAGGTGAGCACCCAGGGGTTCAGTACAATACTTTACATGCTTGCTCAGAGTTCCATTGTTTTCATTGCCTTAGAGTGCAGTTTGGCAGTTACACAGTTACTCTTTAAGACTAATGGGATTTAAAAGAAGTCTGATTGTATGGAAGCTTTTCACTGTAATCCAGCGTTTCTTGAACTTGGCTGCAAGGTATGCCGCTAAGCAGAGGAAGTAGGCAACCAGGTGCAATGCTAACAAAAAATCTGGACCACTTGAAATGGCTTTCATTTTTGCCTGGATGAAGGCCTTTATGTACAGCCGTCAGCCAACTTCTTTCCAAGTGCACATGGACCTGTTTCCATGCACGCAACACAAGCAGCAAATTTGGATTGCTTAAAACATGTCCTTCCCCTCACAGAAAAAGGTCTACCAACAGAGCCCAGATATGTGCAATTTCAGACCCAAGAAAGCCATGTGGATTTGGGAAGCTTTACAAAGGGTGCACAGCTCATAAAGAGGAGATCATTTAAGCTGGGTGCCCAAGGACTCAGCCCCAGCATCAATGCTGAACTTCAGGACGCTGTACTGAAATATAAACCATTGTTTTGCGATAACTCTGAGCTTGTGCAAAATGTGGTTTTGCCCCTGTCATTACACATCAGGGATGAGGTGTCAGAGATACCAAACAAGCTTGCTTCAGCATCTGCTTCCCCCATTAGAAACCAAGTGATTGAGAGGGATAAACCTTTTTCAACAATGGAGTCCATCCACCCATGAACAGGTCCTGTAAATTACAGTACCCTAGCATGAGACTGGCACTCAATGAACTGCATCTTTATCGCTGCCACCAGAGTTTAGTAAGTTTTTTTCATCACTACTGATGGAATGACAATGCTCCATCTTCAAACAGTGAACTTTCACTTACCGCAGCTAACCGTGGGAGAGTCCCAGCTGAGCATGCAGTTTTGCTCCATGGCACTTCATGATCTTCAAGATCTACTATAAATGCATGACCTTGCTGTAAATGGACTTGGTCCGTATGTCCATCTAGCCCAGCTGGGTGGCAGTGGCTATCCAGAGTCTCAGCCAGGACTATTTTCCAGAGCTATTACCCAAGATCTTTTAAAACCTGGTATTTGCCATAGCTGGGTTTCATGCATCGCCCTCCACCAATTTGCTTTCATGTCAGTCAGAGTCATGCTTGGGGAATTCAACCTTTGTGAATTCTGATACAAACTGCCCCGATCACTATCTCCCAGACTAAATGTGTGAATCAGAAAACATTGTTATTCCTTGGAGTGAACACTTCTCCAAATTCTGTAATAAGGTCCTCAGCATATTTTATAATAAAATACATTTAAAAACATAGGAAGCTGCATTAGACCATTGGGTCAATCTTGATCAACATTATCTAAACTGACTGGCAGTGGATCTCTAGGGCAGAGCTTTCCAAACTTTTCATTTTGATGACACACTTTTTAGACATGCATCATTTCGTGACACAGTAATTCAGTTTTGTGGGAATGTTGTGGATAGTAGGAGAGGATATGTTGACTAAATATTATCCTTCCTCACTCATGCTAGTGAGCTAGTAGTAGAGCACATTCCTTTGCACATTGCTGGAAGCAAGTTAACAGTTTGTTAGAATCCTTTAAATTAAGCAATCCAGTCTGGCTTGTCGAGTCTGGATTGTTCCTGGTAAAATTCCCCTTTATTTCCCTCTTAAAATAATAGTAACATGGAAGTGTTCTTTAAAAGTAAGAGTAAAGATGACTTACATTCAGTTCACAGTAGTTTCCTGAAGGCAGGCTTTAGTTTATAGTTGCAGTTACATTTATAGAGATACAAAGTGTGGCTTCCTCCTCTGTAGGGATGAGCCATGGGCTGCTGGCTAAGAGCCAGCAGAGAGCAAAAGGCAAAATGGAGAGAAGGGCATCAAGAAAGTATCAAGAGGAAGATGTCTGTGTGACTGGCCCTTTTATAGGGTCTACGCCAGGGTCACGCCCCTCTACCTGGTCACACACAGGGGAAGGATGCTCCAGACCAGGTGTGACAGGAAGTCCCCTGTGAGTCCACTCTGGGCAAACAGGAAATGTTGTATTTGACTGCTTCAGTGATGTTACATCCCACAAGTTTTACTAGCAAACCAGAGGTTAAACTAGCCCTTTCCAACCCCGGGAGGAGTGCTGCAAGCATTCATACAACTACACACTGCAGCTGACACACCAATGTGTCCCAACAGAGTTTGGAAAGTTCTGCTCTAGGGTCTCTCCCAGCCCTACCTGGAGCTGCCAGGGATTTAACCTGGCATGTTCTGCATGCAAGAAAGGTGCTCTGTCACTGAGCTATGACCTGAGAGCTGCATACATTGAGTCCAAAGCCATGCAACTCTGATATGGAGCAAAAAATGGACTCATCTATCCGTCCGTCTACCTTCAGATGACGATGATGAATAATAGAATTTGGTCCAACAGTGTTATGTTTTAAAAAAACCAAACCCACAAATGTTACTTTGGATATCATTAATAATATTTATTTTGGAAAAATAGTTTAAAAATGAATTTCTTCATTAACCAAAAAAAAAAAAACAGTAAAAAAACCTCAAATAACATTTTGCACAATATTCCATAAATACATTATATACAAAAAATATAGTCACATAGACCCGAAGTGCCTTTGTACATATTTACCAAAAAAATTAAATTATAAAAAAGAAACGTCACAAAATACTCAAGCTTTACAAATATCCTGAAAATATTTTTTTTACAGTTTTAAAAAAAATAACACACTTTTCCCCCACCTAGTAAAAACACATTTTAGTATAAAAAGGACAATAAAGGCAGTGTTTGTATCTCTAATTCAAGAAACGACTGGCTCATAAGAATCCAAAATATACACTTCAGGCAGTGCATGCTTCTTATGTAGGAATTAAGTCCGTTCATTTAAATATATATAGAAAAAAAAAGCAACTGACCATAGTGCAATGATAAATAGTCATAAAAGGCAGTGCAACAGGTATCTTTGAACACAGACCCTGGCCTAGTGTCCACCATGTATTATTTGCAGTCACTTTTGCTAACTTCAGTAGAGAACCAGCTCAGCCTGAATTTAGTTTCTCAGCAGCAGTCAGTGAAGGAATCTCTCTCCCTTTCTTGTTCAGCAGCATTCATTGGGGCATATCACCTTTGAAAATTGTTCCAAAACAACAATCTTGCCATATCGCCTTTCCTTTACACCTGCGTAAAGTTGGAGGGAGAGAAAGCAAGAGTGAATTGATGAAGGTACAAAAGAACAGACACAAGACCTCCCAGTACTATGCCAGATATAGAAAACAGGCGCTTGTCTGGTCACCTGCACTAAGCAAGCATCTCTTCCAGACAATTAATTTTATGGAAGTTGGTTCTTCCCTTCATGCCCCCAATAAGTACAGGTGGTTTAGCAGTATTTGTGTAGACTAAGCACTTAAGTGGAATTATTTGCAAGGCTGATGAATCTATCAGGCAAGAAGGAAGACTGGGAACAACAATTTGCATACAATCTTATACATTCTCAGAAGCAGATGCCTTGTAGGGTCTCCCCTTGAATCACAGCCCACCAGATGCCTTTCTCTTTAAGGACACATTTGTGATTTCGTACTACTAAAGTACCTAACCTAGTAACTGATGCAATCCACTGGAATCGGTAGGAGGCTTTTCGATAGCAATGGATACATACACAACCTATGGGGCAGTTTCCTTAGAACACAGAAAGCTGCCATTAGTCCATCCATGCCTACACAATAACAGGCTTACCGGCCCTACCTGGAGATTTTGGGGACTGAACTTGGGAACTTCTACATGCAAACCATGTTCTGTACCACCGAGCATAGTTTTATAGGCATCTACTCTGGAATTGCCCTACTTACTTTCCACCGGACTACTCCTATGTACTAAACCTATTAATTCCTCTTCAAGTCCCCAGTTGCAAAGAACAGCTTGAAGAACTGGGTTGCATCGGGAAGAACAATAGATTGCGGGATTCAATTAAGAACAACAATGCAAAGCCAGATCCAATTTCAGCTAGTCTAAGCTAGCACAGCATTGGTAAGCGGACGGAATCTGCTGGCTGACTCTAGTTAGCTGGGAAGTTGGATAGGTAAGTTTGCCTTTTGAGCACATTAGAGAATATACCCACCTCCGTTGCTATGATGCATTCATCTTTCTCTTCTGATATGACATACACCGACTGGTACTTTGTGTCTTTCGAAGTGGAGTATACCGATTCTGGCCGTTTCCTTTCAGACAGTTCACTACAAGCCAAAAAGAAAACAGGAGACAAGGATGAGACAGCTGCTTTGGCGACCAGCTTGAATATGCCGCCTGCACTTCGTAAGGGACATGCTGAAACCACCCCCTGCCACCCTCCTGAAACCTACCTCTTTAGTTGTACTGCGCCTTTCTCCTCTGCCTCCGAGTCGTATGTGTCGCACTTAGCTTCACATTTGCTGTGTTCCTCTTTAACAGAGTCCTCGTTCTTGAGTTCATGCACCAAATTGTAATCCACTGACGGGTACCGGGCTTTGTAGCCGTTTTTGTCCGCGTTATCACTGTGGAAGTCCACTTTCTTGTTGGTGTTCTTAATCTGGGTGGCGCCAATGACGCTGATGGAAATGTCCTTCTCTCGCTGGCAATTGGCCAGGTTGTTCATGGTCTCCGTCTCACTTCTGCATGGGTCGGGCTGCTGTTGCCTCTTCTGCATTTTGAGCCGGAAGCAGACAACCACAGTGGCGCAGCCCAGCAGCAACATCAGGACCAGGATAATCCCGGCGCATACTGCAATCCAAGGGAACTGCGAACTCTGCCCCTCGGTGTACTTCTCGGTGATGTCAACCGTCACTGCCCCCGGAGGCTGTTCGGGGAGCAAAAACTGGCAGTTCAGCCCCCCATAACCACGAGCGCACTCGCACACGTAGCGGTTGTTCCTCTCGTGGCAAGTAGCCCCGTTGTGGCAAGGGCTGTGTTCGCACTTGCTGACGGGAGTGCTGCAGTTCTTCCCACTGTAACCAGGAGGGCAGGTGCAAGAATAATCATTAACCCCATCTTGACAGGTCCCACCATTCAAGCATGGAAAGGAAGCACAATCGTCCACATTATTGTCGCAGTGTCTTCCGGTGAAGCCAGCTGGACATTGGCATATATAGGAATTCCCCAGATCAACACACTGAGCTCCTGCAAAACATCAGAGAGGACAAATGAGATCAGTATATAGCCCAGGAGTGACCATTTATCGCATTTGCAAAACTGCCTTTTCGCCAAAGAGCACGTGAGATTTTTCTATTTTATTCTAGCAACAATCCTATGAGGTAGATCTGGCTGAGAAACAGTGACCCAAACTTCATGGCCAAGTGGGGTCCTGACTCCAGATCTCACAGGGCCAAAAACAAACCTCTTATCCATTATACAACACATCTTTTCAGTTCCCAGTCCACAGCATCCTTTAAACAGCCCTGTCAGACCACACTTTTGCCCGATCTGCATTTGGATCATATTGTGTACTGATTAATTTCCCTGGGCCCAAGAGCCTTTCACATTGTTCCGAGGATGTACTTTGTGAAAATCCGATCTTCTCCACTGAAATGAAACTCGGCAAAATCTCTTTGGTTTTTCCATGCACGCTGCAAGATCCAATTCAATGGGTAAGATTGGATTTTTGAGAGGCACAGCCATGGCACAATAAGAAAAGCTTCCAGTCCCATTGGAATTAAATGGTACACAATATGATCAAAATGCAAGAGAAAGTATGGATAATCCCTGAAGTTATGCAGTATTCACAGCCTCACAGCATACTACTTCATTGTGTAGGAAAGCAAGGAAAACATAGCCCAAAGAGATGAGCCTTTGTAACGGTAGAAAACGCAGGGGAAGCCCAGTACCATCAAATGTCTTATTACAGGGCTTACTTTCAGCTACAGGATTGCAGCTTCACTCTGACACACGCAGTTGGCAGGCTGCCTTCAAGGCATGATGAAACATATTGCCCACTGAGATCCATCTGAACTGAGGCTTTAAAAGGAACTTGTAAAAATAACTTGAAAAAAAAAAAAGATCCACAGGCCTTTTAGGTGTACTCTGTTATCAGCCAGTTTTATGGTTCTTACTAGAAACAGTTTTGAATTATTTACAATGGGGTGGGAAACCTCAGGCCTAGGGGTCATATGCAGCTCTCTGGGCCTCACTTTACAGCCCTGGGGACTCTACCCAGGCCATGTCCTCTAGGCTGCAGCCTCCCTGGTCCTGCTCCAAATCTTTCTCTTATGGTTTTACCTGGCTGGAATGTGTCCTGGAAGTGTGATAACACCTTTTGCTTGCCTGGGTGGAGGATGGAGAGTGGTATGTGTCTGGCCCACACCTGCTTCAGCCACTTCCATTACTGGAAGTTGCCCCCAAGGGAATGTGGTCCCAAGGCTGGAAAAGCTCCCACCAGCCACCAGCCCCCCCTTTTATCATGACTACTTCTTGATGAGGTGTGTCTAGGATTCTAGTGGGCATTTTGTATTTGGTTGGTTATGTGATTTTATTGCTTAGGAGCTGCTCTGGGGGTCTACAGAAAGGCAAGATAAGGATTTGGAAAACAAATAAATGAAATGGTTTTGCGGTCGCCATACTTCACTGCTCCGGCGTTTCAAAAGGGTGTGTTCTACATAGAAAACAAATGTCCAAATCTGGTGACCCAATTCTTAAACACACAGAGGAGGACATATAGTGAGGGTATGAAGCTGGTCCAGATCATTTCTTAAAAACTGAACCACAACAGAATCTGAAGCATAAGCATAACCTTACTTACTAAACTCAAGACAAAAGTGCAATTACAAAGAACAATCAGAGAATAGGAAGTAGTCCGTCTGATGCCAATTCGCTCAGCTGAAAAGCAGAAGATCAAACTGGTTCTGCTCTCTATACTCATTGCTTAAGAACATATGACAGGAACAATTTGGGAAGAGCAACAGGAATGGACAGGGGGATTCCGTCTAAGTCTTTGGGTCCATTTAGATATTTAGCAGAAAGAGCCAAGCAGCCATTTCCTAGACTGCACTACTTCAAACCACTTTGGGGCTGGGGCGGGGAGCAGAAGAGAAGAGTTCTCATGGGTGTGAATACTTCCTCATATTTAAAAGTTAAAAGCCTGCCTGTACACCACAGGGAGAAGGGGGGGCAGGAGATGGCTCTCTTTCCTGACATGCTAGGTTTTCCTTGTTTAAGGAGCATCATTTGGGAGAATAAACTTTCAAGCATGCAACCTTCCAGCCACAGGCCGAGGAGCGATTTATTCAACTGAAAAGGGAAAACTGACACTGTTGAAAAACACAGCATTTATACTAGGCAAGACAGATGCGCAGAACAATCCTTTGTGTGTCTACTCAGAAATAAGAGTTACTGACTTCAATGGGAATTACTCCCAAGTAAACATGCATAAGATTGCAACTTTTTGAAGTTACATGAAAGAGTCTTGCTGAGTCAGGCTAGTGGACAACCATACGCGGGGGGCAGGAGGGGCGAGCAGCAAAGCACCATTTTGCTGCGGGTCCTGTTTCTTCTCTGTCTTTCATTTTCAGGGCTCCAGTTATAAACCACCTTGAGCACTTCAGGATAGCCATCGCAAAAATTCTATCCAAAAGTAAATGCCCCCTTCAAAAGATGTCAAGCCAATATTCACCCACTGTGAATTTTTAGAAAGATGCTGCTAAGTTTGTGGGTTTTTTCCCCCTGACTTGGGAGAATCCAACCCAAGGCCACGGCACACTTCAGAGAAAGCCCCACTTGAACAATTTGGGCCTTCCTTCTGAATAAGCATGCATAACTGCATACACCTCTCGTGACACTACTTGACTTGGATTAGATCTTACTCTTCCCTCTGCTAAAACGGGAATTCACATTATGGGGCATTAAGTGAACCTCAATGGGAAGTTCATTCACTTCCCCTGAAAGTTACACAAACTTAAATGGGAAGTTCATTCAACTTTTCATTGACGGTCATGGCAAAATGCTCATTAGTCTTGAACGGATCAGTCAAAGACTGGTTTAGCTTACCATTAGCACAGGGACTGGAGCTGCAATAGTCAATTTTCTTTTCACAGTTAAATCCAGAGTAACCCACTGGGCAACGGCAGCTGTATCCACCTTCCGGGTTGTCTGTGCACCGCCCTCCATTGAAACACGGACCATCAGCACAAGTCATTGCTCCCAACTCACAGTTTTTACCATAGAAGCCAGGTGGACAGGTACAAGAATAGCTGTTCTCAAGATCCTGTTGCAAAGAAGAGTGTGGTGTTTAGAAGCCTATATTGCATACTGAGATTACCGTAAGCATCTCTTAAAACTACTTTTCTTAAAAAATAAATAAATAACATTTGAGAAACTTACGGTACAGCTCCCTCCATTCTTGCAAGGATTGGCATCACATTCATTGATTTCAATCTCACAGTTGGCTCCGGTGTAGCCAGGACGGCAAGAACAGGTGTAGCTCCCTTGGCCAGTGTTGGTACAAGTGGCACCATTCTTGCAAGGCTTGTGGTGAGTACAGTAATTGAGATCTACAGAAGATTAAAAATAAGAGGCATGTCTGTAAGGACACACACGGTTTCGCAAGGACATTACACAGCTTCCAGAAGCAACTCCACTGTAAGTTATTCCCAGGTAAGCATGCATAGGATTGCAGTCTGAGTTCAAGGAGGATCAAGTCATGTTACTATGAAAGGTGAAGAACTTACCCTGGTTACAAAAGAGACCGCCCCAGCCTTCCTGACAGTTGCACTGCCACGGCTGTTGACAGGTACCATGAAGGCAACCTGGGTACCGGATGCACTCGTCACAGTAGCGCCCCTGCCAACCAACTCGGCATCTATTTTAAAAAATAAAAAATACCAGACTATCAGTACAGGAAATCCTACCACAAACTGCAAACCCATTGAAGCTAAAAACAAAAACCCCAGGGGGGAAAACTTCCTTAACAATCAAGGAAGCCATATTCCTAAACTATTAATAGATGCTTCTTTCGCAGCCTGAATACAGAATTTTCCATTCCATTCAAGCTCTTTGATTTGAATGGAACTCATTTCGGAGCGTAAAGTGCTTAAGATGGTGGCCTTGGTTTATTATTGATCACACTTCCGCCCTTCCTCCAAGACGTTCTGAGCAGTATGCATGGGATGATCCCATTTGATCCCACCAACCCTGTATCCTGAAAGATCTCCTAAGGCCAACTATTTTCGTAATTTAGAAGAAATTTAGACCCAGGTCTTTTCCTAAATACAACACTCAATCTTCTATTCTACAGCATGCCAGCTCTCCACTAGATTTGGTTACTGGAATTGCAACACTCCATTGCCTCATTATTGCAGCTATCATTTAAGCGATTGTAATTTTTGCCAGGGCTTCAAAAGGTCGTCAAATTTGAACTCATTATGGCTAAAATCCTATGCACTCCTGCTAGGAAGTGAGCCTCATCCGAACACTTCATTTCCTAGTGAAAGCTGAACAAGACAGAGATGTAAGCCGAGACTTTGGAGGGGGGGAATGTTTCAATTTCTGGATTAATACTTTGACTTCATATTATTGGGACATCTCACCCAACCATCGGGCAAAACTTCTAAGGCATTTCATGTCATCTATTTGGGATTCTCAGATCGAATCTGCAGGCAGGAGGGCTGGGATGGGAGGGGCAGAGGAAGAAGAGCTCCAAAAACTTACTTGCATTCCCCAGGCTTGTCGCAAAATCCATGCTGCTCATCACATCCAGGCAAGCAAATTGCTGAAAAACACAAAGGAGCAGAAATGTACAGATAAGCCTTGGGGGGGGGGAGTGCAGAGTGAGTCAAACTCCTTTCACTAGGGCTGAGTTGGTAACAGCAGCTGAATTCAACTCTGGCGTATTGATCTTGCTTAATAACTGGGTCCTTTACTTATCACCAGGGATGAACATTCCCCTTAATACAGTTGCCCATGGACAAAAGAGACCTCACAATTGCTCCCATCCGCCTTTTCTTCCCGGCAAGGGTCAGAAGTCCTCTCCCTCCACCCCCCACCCCGCCAGTCTATGCACACAGCTCCTCCTCTTGCTGTCCTCAGAGTGTGTGTGTGTGTGTGTGTGTGTGTGAGAGAGAGAGAGAGAGAGAGAGAGAGAGAGAGAGAGAGAGCGCGCAGATAAGGGTGGACAGCTGGTGTGCAGGGTGCCAGCCAGGACAGCTGCTCTATTGTCTATTCTCTCCCAGCAGCTGCCCCACTGCAACAATACCCCCAACCTCCTGCGGCCAATCAGGGCCAAGATGTGCTTCCCAAACAGCCTATCCCTGCCCAGATCTAATCTATGGCACGCGCAGTGATTTTTCTTCTTATTCAAATAAATAAGTCCAAAGTTCTTTCACACACCCAAAAAGGGAGGCGGGAGTGAAGAGTCCTAGGGAGTGCACACACACACACACACAGCAATGGCAAAGAAGTAAGCAGGCCAGCAGGAGGGAAGACTTCTGCTCATTACTTTGCCTGGTTATGGAACTCATTAAGCAGGCACTGCAAGTTTTAATTCAACAAAGCAAGCCAGAGACAATGACGAGCCCCCGAGAAGGAGAAACAGAAGACGAGGAAAAGCTGGGCCGATAATCAGATTGTCTCAAAAAAAGTGAACTGAATGGGCAGCGGGAGTGGGGGTGGGGAGGGCAAGCAGGCCTATGAGGAAAGCCTGCAGTTTGTTTATTTATTTCCTCTGCTTCTAGGGTGACATCACCCCCATTGGTCGAAAAAAAAGGTGGCATGTATTCTAACTCGCTCCTCAAACTCAGCTTATTAAAAAGAAAAAGAAGGACGGAGACACAGTCAGTCTACACCAGTAATACAAAGGGGCTTCAGAAGGCAACATCAACTAAGGAGTCAAAGGGAATATTTTCCTAAAGCCATTTTATTCTGCACTCCTCCACGTCTAATGCGAAAGGAGGAGGCAAGAAGACTAAGTGTTATGATGGGAAACACAAGCCCTCTGTTTGCTGCATTGGCTCAGAATTCTGCCCACCCTCTCTGCACAGATACTGAGCCTGGGCAGTGTCAATCCATTCAACAGTGTTTTCTTTTTTTAAAAAAGCACACCCATACAAACAGCGGCAATTACATTGGACACATCTTATCACAATGGCAAGGATCCAACGTACTACTTTAGACACACCCAAGGGCTTGGGGCATGCCCAGTGGCCTTTGTAAGCTTTTGTTTTCTTTGGAATAGCACACAGCCATACCATATCACACTCTGCTTTGGGAAATTCCCTCAGGTGGCATGGTGGAGTGCCAAACCCATTGGAACATGTGGAGCTTGTGGGTTCAACTTTCAGATCCTGGTTTGTTGATGTTTTGGTACAGCTCCAGACCATTTGTTGGTGTTATTGCCAACCCTGGCTCACTAGGTTTGGACAAGGACATTCAAATTTTTTCTTGCCAGGCTATAAAATGAAGCCGCATGCCTCCAAACTCCCATGGGGATCCATGGAAGGGCGAGGGGAGAACAGTCCTCCTACCACCAATGAACTATAATCCCGAAATTCCCACTTTTAAATTTTTTTTAGAAAAGGATTATAACATTTGTAGATCCCAAGAAAGGAGACAATATGTGCAGACACCTCATTTTTGATGAGCACCTGGCCTGCTCACTGCCTTTTAGTGCTCCACCCCAGGAAAATACACCATTCCTATGGACACCCATGTTTCCTCCACTATCATTGCTGCTATCAATGACATTACCAGAACTGAAACTAAGAACTCAAAAACTAAGTAAGACCTTAAATAAACAACCATATGGGATGCAATTCAGATGTCACTGAAGTCAAGGAAAGAATGTGGGGGTTTGCATTTTAGTGTGGGGGTTGCATTTTCTGGCACCTTCGAGTCAACCAACTTCAACACTTCCCTTGAATTTCTCTGTGTGTGTGTGTGTGTGCGGTGTGTTTGTTCTTTACTCCTCCCACAATTATGCTGGCCTGATCTTTGGAAGAGGGGGATAGTCTTTAACAACTTAAAAAGTGCCAAGTGCAGAAATGCAGCTGTCAATCAGCAGAATGACTTTTAGGAATGTTTCAAAGTGTGTCCTTGATTTTCATCTTTGTTTTGTGTACTAACCTTGGACCCTCCAGGTGTTTGAGGACCTCTGGTTTGAAGCTGGGGTGGGGAGAGGCAGAGGTTCCCCACCCCTTTTAGAGAATGTTGGCATTCTGAGTTGGAAATGTCAATGCAAATTTAGCATACTGACTCTAGCACTTAATGCCACCATGAGCCTTATCTCTTATGCAATAATAGGGAAAGTCCTCCCTCTGCTAATAAAACAAGAAGTTGTGACTGAAAAAAGGGGGGGACTGATTGGGCTGCTAAATAGCGATTAAACTATTTGACTACATTCGGTTCATAGGTTTGCTATGCAATGTGCATGCTAAATAACTAAGAGGGGATTAGCTATATTAGACTTGACACTATTGATTAACAATCATGTTATGTCACACAGGGCAAGAACTTGGTGAAGCTGTATGCATTTTAATGTGCATTACAAGCAATTCTATGCATATTTACTCAGAAGTAAGTGTCTCTGTGTTCAATGGTCCTTTACTCTCTGGCAAATGTGTTTGGGACTGCAGCCTAATCTACTATATGTATAGAATGTGTTTACTGTTTACGTTAGTGGATGCTCTTAATTTTTTTGGAATTTGGAAAATGTTTAAATAAAGAAAAAGAACTAAAAGTCGAGAATGTGTTGCAGGCACTGCCATAAATTCTGTAAATTAATAGTAAGTCTAATACCCTACAGTAGGAAAAGGCAGCATGTCACATTTATTGGTGTATTTGTTCAGAAAAGCCCTTGCTGCAAAATTGCCAATTCAGATACATGCAGTTGTTTTGATGCTCACAGTCAATAGATAAGACAGGCTGCAGGAATTTTGTAGAAATGTGTATGTTTTAATGTGTACTATAATGCTATTAGCCCAATTGGTAACATAATACTATGTTAGTCAGACACCTTGGTTGCCACTGTTCACCTACCATTAAGGTGGCGTTAGGAATTCTGTATCTGCTAGGCCTGGGGTTGGGAATAAAATGCTCTAAATATTTGTCCAAACCTTCTATGTGGCTCCCATAATTATTTTGCTGATTTGCCCTGAAGGTGATGTTTACTTTAGGTCAGGTTCCTGAATTCTGCACCTTTGGATTTTCGTTGGCATTTTCTAAAGATCAAATCCAGCCAGTGTCAAGCACTTTCAAATTCCACTGATTTCAGTGGGACAGCCAAGCACCTGTTTTACTCTCCCAATAAAAGTCATGCAAATCCAAAGTGTTGGCTGCATCATGTCCATAACTTTGCTGACAGGAAGTCTCCTAACGCCTTGCACCTTCTTCTTTCTCTAGGAGCTCATCATTTTTTTGTAATTCTAATATATTATATTTTATCCTTATTCCTTAAGGACTACAGATTCAGGATTTCATTATATCATTGTTGGTATGTGGCTTTTTTAAATTCTCCCTAGCAAGCACACTCCTTTCTGAATGGGACATGTCTGCACCAATGCATGAGTGAGGAAGAGAGAGAGAATTGGTGGCACCAAAGAACTTTAGAAAGACAAATGAGGATTTCCTTGAGGACACTCACGGTCAGTGCAGTACTGCCCCTTCCAGCCAGGATTGCAGACCTTCTCCCCACGCTCTCCACAAGTGAAGTGGCCAAAGGCATCATCCCTGGGGCGGCAGAAGACAGAACAGCCCTCTCCGTAGTAGTGCTCATCACACACAAAACGGTAGGAATACTTGAGGTCAGTGCGGCCACTGCTGTGCAGGTCCTGGGACCATTCTTCTCCAACAGTCAAATGTCTCTGCGTAGCCAGGCGGCTAATGAGGCGTTCTGGATTCTCTGCAAAACAGAAGGCAGGGGGTGGGGGAGCAGAGAGAGAGAGAGAGAAAGAGAGAGAGAACAGGAATGCAGTTAAATAAATTGAAAGTTTAAGATTACACTGGAAATTCAGGGAGGAGTGAGAATTTTTTAAGCAGGTATGGAAAAGCTATAGGTTGCCACTGATCCTGAACCCAGGTAGAATTGTCCCACTGACTCCAGTGGGACTTCCTTATAAATAAGTGGCTGCTATTGGGACTGGAAAAGTTCACTAATTGGAAAAGCAGGCATATCATGGACCCATAAAGCAACAGCCCTGAGTGGAACTTGGAAAAAGTCATTTACCTGTGTTGAGATCATCAGGGGAGTCTGTGTGCAGCGCTTCAATGATGAGAGAGAAAGTGCCCTGGAAAATAAGATTTTTAAAGAACACAGAGAAAACAATGAGAGCAAACGTCTACAGTCAGCAGAAATAATATGGTCACAGGAGGGGCAGGAATATGTGTGGCCAGCCAGCGTGACTCTCTGATCCCCTGACTCCAGCCTGTTTTCACTTTCCTCAAGGAAATGGCAGAGCTTTTTGAAAAGTTGCTTCCTGGCCTGTTTTTTCAGCCTGCTCCGCACAGGATGTGGTGTTAAAAAGGAGCAGAGAGGGGAAAGTGGGGGAGGGAGCGGGAGAAGGGGCATCACTGTCAGCCTTCACACTTTTTCTCTCCACACTGCCTGAGAGGTAATGGGCTGGAGGAGAAGATAGTGGGGTAGATGAAGCCTTTGGGAATTCCGGGCAGAAATGACAATGACATAGCCATTTCCATAATGGGAAGGCAGGGGGAATGAAGCCGCAATAAAGTATTTGCAGCCACCCCTATTATCACCCTCCCTCCAGCTGACTGGCTGAGGCCGCTAATGAGACACAAGCTGGCCCTGCCAACAGTATTGCGAGGTCAGAACTGCTCTCTCTGGAGCACTAATCTGGCTTCACTCCTCGCAAAGCAGGGAGTTGCAGATACATTATGACACTAATGTGCCGATTCTGAAGTCAGGAGGTCGCTTTGCATTAAAAAGCATCTAGCAACCTTGGCAGCAGCAATCAGCCATTAGCTTGGCAGGAGCATAAGCAAAGATCTCAAGGAGCAAGGGCACATCGTGGGGAGTTGGGGGGAAGCCTGGATTTGTGAAGCAGACACTCTTTTGAGCTGCGCTGTTGCATCAAAGGCTACAAATAAACACACACACACACAAAGCTCTCTTCCCGATTCCATCCCTGCTTCTGAATCCACAGTCCCACCCCAGTTCCCTAACCCCATCCTAGTCTTGACAAGCACTGGAAAGGTTAAAACGCCTAGTTAAAAAGCAAGTTCCCCCCAGTCTTCTGCAGCAGCCTTATCTGACCATGAGCATGCGCTCCCTAATCTGGAATCCTAAAAGTGCACTTACACACAGGGAGCGGCAATTCTAATCTGTATTTGTTCAAACAACACTAGGGGGGCGTATTTAAAAGTGTTTTGTAAACAAGGAGACCAAAGAGGGAAGCGATGGTTCCTTTCCTTAGCTTACGCTGCTCCCCGCCCCCGCCCCCCCCCCCGCGCAGCCTCCCTGTTCTTTACCCCCCGTAACGGAGGCCCGGGTGAACTTACCGGCCAGGTGAAGCCGAAGGGGAAGCGGATGGGGTTGCTGAAGGAGGGGTCGCTGCTGGCGGCGTTGTCGGGCACGCTGAAGGAGTTGGCCCCCAGCACCGGGGTGATGGAGCTGCCGTAGGTGCAAGGCGGCTCCGGGGACACGCTGGCTTGGTAGTGCTTGAGGCAGACGCGGAAGAAGGTCTTGCAGTCGCACTGCTGCAGCCCAGGCGCCGCGCCGCCCCTGGGCACGGCGCCGCCGAAACCCTCCCGGCAGCAGTTGCGGTTGCCCAGAAGCCCCTTCTTGTTGACGAACTCCTGCAGCTTCAACTCGAACACGCCGGAGCTCCAGACCTGCAGGAGGAAGCGGGAGCGGGAGCCACCATTAGCAACTTGGGGGGGGGGCACGAGAGGGGAGCTCTTGGCCCTCGGAAATGGAGCCGCAAATTGGCGATTGGGAGGCGAGCGCCCAGAGGGGGGCGGAGCAAATTTATCAATGGAAGTTCTGCACTGATTCCAGGCGGGGGGGGGGGGGGAGAGAGAGCGGCTGCGTTCGCGCAACGCACCTCCCGCAGAGCACAATGGCCAGGCCCCCCGCCGCGTCGAACGCAGCCGCCGAATTGTCAATGGCGAAGCTCCCCATTGATGGCACCTCGCGGCGCTCCGACAGGGGGCACCTGCGCGGCGGAGTTCGCGTGCCCCGTGTACCGGAGTTCCGCTAATACTGGGGCGCCAGCAAAAAGCCACCGAGGTGAACTCTCGTTCTCTCTGTGCCGCCCGCGTGTATGTGTGAACGCGAGCGCACGCGTGCAGACGGTCCTCCACTAAAGCGAGGGAGGGGGCGACAGGAACCCATGGGGTGGGGGAGAGAAGGGCAACGCTTCGTTACAGATCGCCACCACCCTCCGCCCTCGGTAGCCCTTCAAGTTTCCCGGAGAGGTGCAACGCGCCAACTTCTCCTATCTACGATGCCTTGCGGGTTTCAAGAGGATTGTCAACACGACCGCACGCGCGCAGACATGCATTATATACAGCCGGTGCTTACCTGGCAGGGAAACTGAAGCACGCAAAAGACCACTAGAGTCAGCGTGGACTGGCCTCCCATTCTGAGAGGGAGTGAATTGCCCGAGGGGAGATATTGGGGCTTCTTCCCTTGCCGTCCCTTGGGGAAAAGGCAACCGCAAAACAGCAGGGGCGTCTTGACAAGAAGATGGGTCCCGACAAACCTCTCGCTCCCTAGCCCGGCCGGAGGGGAATTAGAAGGGAGATGGGCGAGTTTCAAGTCTCTAGCTGTTTTCCCGTCGATGCGGATTTCGATACGCCCTTTGGATGACTGACAGCTCTTTGGGAGGCGATTGTTTTTAAAGATGAATTAGGCTCGAGGCGCAACTTTTACCCTCCTCTCGGCTTTTCCTCTTCCCGGCGACAGTTCTGGGCGGCTTCGTTGCGCTTCGCTCCTCTTCTCCCACCAAAGGAAGAGAAGAGCCACTTAATTCCCAGAGGCGGAGAAAAGGCTCCCCAAAGCAGATTAAAATAATCAACGATCTGGAAATCCCTCCGGGGACGAGAAGGAGATAATTCCCGGTGGCTTCGGGCGAAGAGGGCAAGAGGGGTTTTGCTTTGGGCTGGTGGTCTGGGGGTTTTTTTCCTCTCTTTTTTTAAAGGGGCGGCGGCGGTTTGGACGGGCGTGTGTTTAAGCTTTGCAGTGGGTTGTCAAGCAGCCGCCTTCAAATCCCCCGGGTTGCTGGTCGCCACTTTCTGGCAGAGACCTGCGATCAGTCTGTTTCGTTTTCTTGAAGGAATCCAAGCCCCCGGAAAAAAGGAAGGCAAAAGAGGCTTGGCTCGTTTCAGCAGCTACTCGAGAGCAGCTGACTGGCGGCGCCCGCGTGAGAGTGTGCGCGCTTCCCGGGTCTCCCCTCTGTGGTTCTAGGTGTGGGTGATCTTTGCTTTCGCCTTGGATCTGGCAGGCTGTCGGCTTTCCCCCCCCCCCTCTCTCTTGTCCCCCCCTTTTTTTTTGCTCGCTCGCTTGCTCTGTAGCGCTACGGATCTGCCTGCGGTCGGGCGCCTGCCTGCCTTATATCTCGCCGGCCGCCTGCATAGCTAATGAGATGCAAATGAGCAGCCCCCCAATCTGGCGAGAGCGGCCACAAAGGAACCACTTTTCCAAGCCCTCCTCTCAATGGATCGCCAAATGGTCAGTGAGCTGTAAAATGGGCAACCCTCCGCCTCTTCCCCTCCCCTGCGGCTCTCACAAAAAAAGTGAGGGGGGGTTCATTTACATTCCTGCAAATTTGGAAGCTGCAAGAATCAACCTTCTTTCCCCCCCCCCCTCCACACTTTTCCCTTCTGCTTTCAGGGGACGGTCACACCCAGACACACACGACCGACCTCTCTTCCACTCACGTCTGAACGTTATAAGCGCAGGAGAAACTCAGGCTCCCGCAGGAAAACAAGCCGAGACTCAGAACGTCTTAAAAGGTGTAAATGTAACACGCACGTTTTTGTTTTGTTTTTTAAAGTACATTCTTGGCAACGACATCTATCCGCCGCTAAGGATATCCTTCAACCCAGGGAAGGAACCAGATCAGCGTTACGCCCGGCTGAAACCGAACACCTTGAACCTGGCACGTGGGGCCACTGTGATATTTTTGAGGGTTTATAAATGCCCCCATCTGGAGGAGGGAGGAGAGCGAGCGAGACAATCGCGGCGAGCAAAGTTGTAGTTGTGGGGTGTGTTCTTTTAAAGTTCCCTTCAACGTGGCTACCTATGTGAGAGGTGTTCTTGGGGGAGCAAACCGGGGGGCGGGGGCGGCGGGAAATAAATTTCGAGGACGCGGCAGGACCTCCTGGATGGGTTTAAGTTCCCCAAAGTATCGAGAGCACTTCGGAATCTGCGCGCTCCCTTTGCTGATCATTATGCGGCACACACCCCCGAGACTCTCATGCTCAAACAATCCGGGAAAGACCCATGTGTTAAGTTCCAGGCGGGGAAGATGCGGGGGGGGGGGGGGGAGCTTGGCTGGGTAAACAGTCCTGCTTTTTAAAGACCCAAAAAGAAACACACACCCCTCCTCCCTTCCCCTGGATTCTTGGTGAACTGCATGGAACGGCTCCACTTCCCCTAGGATGATGATGATGAAGAAGATCGCCATTCCTCTTTCACTCTATCTCTCTGCCTTTTTCCTCCTTGAAGCTTAGTTTTTCATTTTTTTGAAGGGGAAAAAAGTGAGTTTGGTGTGTGTCGTTCGCGTGGCTGTCATTAAGGCAGTTTGTTATTATGTGAGGCCTGCATCAGTTGGCCCTTTGTGCTCTCAGCTGTATGGTAATGTAGGCAGCACCTGCTCCTTGCACAATACAAACGAGAGAAAGAGCTCCCCTCGGCGCACGCTACTGCCTCTACAACAATGTGCACACATTTTTAAATAAATCCCTTCCAGCCTTCCTTCCCCTCCCTACCTAAAAAAAAAACAACTTTATGCCAACCGTCACCTTATTATTATTTTTTACACATCCATCAGACACTGGAGCTTTTGTGTTGGTTAACACACACACACACGGGGGATGCTGCCGCTGCCGCCACTGATAGAGCAAGTCTTATTAGTCTCCCTTGCTTCCTGATGGTAGAAGCGTAGGATTTGAACACACAAAGTTTGAAGGTGACTAATTTCGACTTGATGAGGAAAGGGAGGGGGCCCGAGGAGACAGAGAAGGCGACTCCCCCCCCCCACTCCACTCTCCCCACCTTCCTTGGTTTGGGCCTTGTTACAAAACACCTCTGTAAACAAGCAAACAGCAAAGGCTAGCCTGTTGTGCTTCATTGGAATGCAAGGTGTAACTGTCTGTGTAAATGTCATTTGAATTGCAACAGAGCTTTTCAGGGGGCTGCTGAAGCTGGTGGGCAAGGAAGAGTATTGGGCCACAATGAATGCCCTGTAGGTGTGGCTTGCTCATTCTTCTTTATGGCCATTTTGGAAGCGTGTTTTTGCAGGAGGAAATGTGACTTTCATTGAAGCAGATGTCTTGATCAGAAATTATTTTACCATGGAAGGAAGTGGGGGAGGGAGCACGAAAGGAGTGGGGGGAAACACACGATCTAAAACACTTCTTCAAGTTGCTGGTGAAGGTCAATTAAAAGAAAATCACTATTTGAATGTGCATTGAAGAAGATGAGTCTGTCATTCCAAGCCGTTGATGTTGCCATTAAACCTGGAGACTTCCAACTGAATATAGTAGGCCAGTATTGATTCTGCAACAGACATTGGCCCCTAAACACACAGTTCTTCCCTGCAAAGTAGCAACAGATTTGGTCCTTTCTTGCATTGATTCACACATTAGAGAGGCAGCCTGGCTCAGTGGCAGAGCACATCCTTTGTAAGCAGAAGGTCCTGGCTTTGGTCTCAGGTGTCCTGGCTGGCATGGGCCTGCTTGAACGTCATTGTCAGCCCTGCCAGAAGAAGAAGAAGAGTTTGGATTTGATATCCCGCCTTTCACTCCCTTTAAGGAGTCTCAAAGCGGCTAACATTCTCCTTTCCCTTCCTCCCCCACAACAAACACTCTGTGAGGTGAGTGGGGCTGAGAGACTTCAAAGAAGTGTGACTGGCCCAAGGTCACCCAGCGGCTGCATGTGGAGGAGCGGAGACACGAACCCAGTTCCCCAGATTACGAGACTACCGCTCTTAACCACTACACCACACTGGCTCTCTCACTACACTCACACTGCCAGAAGATGGTACCAGGCCAGACTTGGTATAAGGCAACTTTGTGGAGTCCTCTTACTCTAAGCTGACTTTGCCTTTATTTAAACCCTCAGCATGCTTTGTCAGCCATGTCAGGAATTCCTGCTGGAGAATTTTTCTCCACCGACTAGCAGCAAGTTTCAGAAAGGGGACCTCCCAGATCCTACCTGGAGATACTAGCGAGTGAACCTGGGACCTTCTTTATGCAGAGCAGAAGCTGAGCTACAGCCAATGTTGTCTTGCTAGATCAGACAACAGCCGTCCAGTGCAGCATTCCAAGAGATGCCTTCTGGAAATTCACAAGAAGTCATTGAGGGAGATAACGCAGAGAGAGATTTCACCTTTCATACCCTTCCAAGAGATTCTTCCTTCCTTCTTCCTAGGTAGGTTTTTCCTAAGGTTCAATTCAGCTGATCTCCTTGGAATTTTAAGCCATTGATTATTGTTCTAGCGTGAGTGGATAATTGTCCCCCTTGCTAAGATACTTTAAGTGTATTTTCTCTATCTTTCTCTCCGGATTCTGGTTGCCTCATATGCTTCAGGAAAAGAAGAGCGATCCAAAGCTGACATTGGATACTGACAAAAAGGCAGACAAGAAGGAGATTGTGTGTTTTGTTGGAGATTTAAGTTGACTGAGAGGTTGGTGAGCAGATACATTTCTATCCCACTCTTTCCCCAAGGGACTTAAGGGTGACATAGGTGGGATTCCTTCCCCCTTCCCAACAACCTTAAGAGGTAGGTTAAAGGTAAAGGGACCGTCAGACTCTGGGGTTGCGGCGCTCATCTCACTTTGTTAGACTGAGCTCATAACAGACTCAAGGCTACTCGGCCATCTTTATATTTCAGCAGGAATTTGAACCTGGTGGTGCTGAGGTATCCCGCAAGACAAGACAAGCTAACCAAACCAACGGAGAACTAACATGAAAGGGAATACTAGTGTGAAGCATAAGCACAGCTGCTGGAGCACGAAACCTGAATGCAGTAAATAATTGAACGAGTCACACAAGGTGTGTGCGAGTTTTCACAGACACAGTCAGCAAATCCTCAAGGCTTTTTCTTTTCTTTTTGCAGTGTATGTATTCTTAAGTGCACTAGTGAAAACAATCTCACTGAGTGCAGTGGATTTTGTTTCACCATGACCTGTTTAGAACTGGCACACCTGGGCAGTTTAAGGGGAGGAGGGAGATGACATAGCATTTTGAAACAATTGCTTGAAAAACCTGCATGCTCCCATTTAAATCCAGAGTGACGTTTAGATGCATCTTTCTCCAGATGTATATTCATCACACACATTATGGTTTTATACTGTTTGTTCTGGACCTGGTTGGTTTGCACATGCGAGAGCTCCTCTCTCCTTCGGCCCAGTCCCACAAACTGGAAGAAAATTGCAGTAATGATGCTGTAGCTTTTTGCTTCCAGGAAGCTTATAGATTTCCAGAAGTCATTGCAGCAGTTATCTCTTGGGACAGCAACCAAGAGGAATGGACAGGTGTGGACAAGAGGACAGTAAGATGCTGTTCCATAACCCCTGCCTTCCCCCATTCCTCTGTCCTGCACTTTCTTTGGGATTCTTTGGGAACCACAAATGAGATGAAGTACAATGTGTATGTGTATATATCACCACCAGCTTGAGCTGTGTAACCAATGCATTCTCTTGCCAACTATCAGTCAGGCTGGAGTGCAATCTATTTATTTTTTTTAAAGACTTCTCAAGCCTCATTCCCATTCATGTCTTGCGCAAGAGAAGCTCCCCATAGTTTTTTATAAGGCATTTGCCAACATTGTGAGGGAGGGAGGAGGGAGAGAAGGAGCGGGTGATGGAATTCTCCCTTTGCTGGATTTGCAGATTTAGGATCCACTGTAGATTCAGCTTGGAAAGGCGAGTGGGGAGGGGGGGATTTCGCTCATTTACATTCCTGTTTTGGAAGGAGTGGGAATCAAAAGTTAAACACGCGCAGGGGCTGAAACCCTTCCCTTTCCCCTGGATTCCCCCACCCTTCCCGAAAGAACCCCCAAAGTCTCTCCGAATCTTTTTAACCACCCTCCCTTCGCTCTCAAGGATTTGTTAAACTGACGCGGCGCAGATTTCTCGATTAGGCCCGCAAAGCGGAACTGAAAGGCGTCGTAAAATCCGTCAGAATCCTGCCCAAAGCGCTTATTCTCTTCCAACTTAATTTATGCCACGCGATTCTGTATCGGGGAAATCAAGCAGAAAGTTCCTTTTCTTGACTCTCCCCTCCTCCTTCTCTCTCCCCCCCCCCGCCCCGATTCCTTGCTTGTGTGTCCTCCCCCCCCCTTCTCTTTCAGATGCTGCTGTGCTAACGGGGAGACTGTTTAACTTAAGTGTTTCTATAGGAGGCTGTTGTAGTTTAACTCCTGCCCACCAGTAGCTGGGCCGAACAAAGGAGGGACTCGAGGTCTAACCATTCATCCTTTCTCTGCGCTTTAATTTTCATTGATTTTGAAGACAAGGGGAGCCCTCAGGGATTCGAGCTGAAGGGGGATGACACGCCTTTAGACGCGATCAACCCCCTAGCCAGCCATCTGCTCCGAACCAAATGGCGTTTTTTCACTCCCAGTTCCTGCGTGTCTCTATACTCCCCTCTCTCACACTTCCAGTCCCGGAGGAGGATTCTCTCTCTTTCTCCCACCCCCCACCCAGCAAAGGCAGCTTAAGTTAGAAGTATGTTGAATGGACTTTATCCTTCATTCCCCCCCACCCCGTCGTTTTTATTTGCGGCGCTTGGGAAGACGGCAGCAGAAAAGGCCATAAATCCTTACCTTCCTCATTAAGGCCGCGCCGCAACCCCTTTTTAAATACTTTTTGATTCCTCAGCAAATTTACTGTACAACGCCGAGCTCATTAGCCAGCGGAGGAGACATTAGCGGGAGACAAGGAGAATTTGTCCCTGCAAAAAAAAAAGGGGGGGGGGATTATAAAGTGTGTGGGAGGGGGGTGGGATGCGTGGGTGGGAAGCTGCGGCTCCCTGCCCTCGAAGAAGCTTCTCTGCTTTTCCTTCTCTTAGGGAAACTTTCGTTTTGGCTCGGGAGGATCTCGAAAGAGACTGCGATCCGAGGGCAGAGCGCCGTGGGTCCTTGCAACTTCCGCCAGGGCAGGACCCGAAACAGCTTGGGGGGCTCCGGTGGGAAGAAAAGGCTTCCGATGGAAGCCCAGGCCTGCTGGCTGCTGGAGCAGAGCAAGGGTCCCCGTCGCGCCCTTCCCTCCCCCACAAATGCCTCGCCCCGTTTCCAGGACGTCGGTGCTAGAGACCACCACCTTCGCATCTTGTGGCAGTGAATCCCTCCAGCTGGCTGGCTCCGGCCAGCGATCCGATAGTCAGGGGGCCAGTTCGTACATGTGCGCAATTTGGTTGCCGGATGCCTGCACTGTCTGGCTCCACCGGAACGCGCGTCAAGCGATGCGATGTCTGTCGTGGCTCAGTGTCACCTGCCAGTCTCCCCTCGGTGCCCCTTGAGTAAAAAAGGCACGAAACGAGCCGTTCTGGATCCCGCCCCCCCCGCCCCTCCTGACGGGGGAGAAGGGATGCAAACCGAAAGGATACCTTGTGGAACCAGAACAGGTCCAGATCTCAGGGTTGCAAACTCAGGGTAAAGGCCGACGTCACCTGAGTGAGGGGGATCCTTCTTGCCCGATCCCCTCTCAGCATCGGGGTTCATTATAACGCTAGTCGATTCTCTGCAGCAGCAGCAGCAGCAGCGACAGTCAGGTGGCCTAGTCAGGTGAGCAGGTCAAATCCCTATTGCTCCGTGAAACTAATTGGGCGACCCTGAGCTAGTTATTCTCTCTCAGCCTGACACCCACCCACCCCCCCACCCCCCAAAGTTGCTGTAAGGATGAGACTGAGGTGCGGAAGATACGTGTTGAAGCTCACAGGAGGAATGGTAGGATTTAATGCAATAAATAAATAGCCCCTCCCCTTGTTTGGTATCTTCAAATTGTGGTGCGGGGAACAAGAAAACCTCACTGAAATCAAAACAACTTACCAGAGAGAGAGAGCACGTATTGGGAAGTTTTTAATGTGTGACATTTTAATGTATTTTAAATCTTTGTTGGAGGCTGCCCAGAGTGGCTGGGGAGGCCCAGCCAGATGGGCAGGGTACAAATAAAAAATTATTATGATTACTATTATTGGGAAGGGTCTTAGCTCAGTAGCTGAGTATATGATTCCTGCATTGCAGGGGTTGGACTAGATGATCCTCAGAGTCCCTTCCAGCTCTACGATTCTGTTATTTGCTTTGCAGGCATTTGCTTTGCATGCCTGAATTTGCTTCCCTCCTACCAACCCATAGGCTATGCTAATAATATAAGTGGTGCGCAGACTGAATGATGGAAATGCCAGGCTGCTGCCACCAGATGCATCACAGTTGCGCCTTAGACGGGCAGGCGAGGTCTTGCCACGCCTTTGCACTTGGGTTCGGGTGTGGCTGGGAGGGGCGGGACGCGCCTGGTGGTGGGTACCCGATCTGGCGGTGGAGGAAGCTCTAGGCCAGCCCCCGGGACGTCGCCCCACCTCACCTGTCTCACAGGTGGGGTGAGGAGACGCCTAGGATGCCAATTCAGAGGGGCAGCCTCCTGCTTCTGTGGTAAGAAAAAGCCACCGAGAGTCCCGAGGCCCCACACAATGCCCCATGTTAGCAGAGGTGGGCTTCCCCTCCACCTGGTTAAAAATCGGGCGCTTTTAAGTTTGGCTTAGAAGTTCACGGAAGAACTGTTAGCCGCCTGAAATATCACACGAGCCTATTCCGACTCCGCAAATGCGGAATAACCCTCTGCCCACTTCTCCGTGGTGAATGGTCACCTCAGTGATGCAGTCAAGGCAGATTTCTGGGAGCAGAAATCACTCGGCACTGCAGAATGGACAGGAAGAACCCCACCCCTCATCAGGGTTAATTTACCTATTCTGAAAAAAGCAAAGCAATAGACATTCTTTAAGATGAAAACCTACAGATCCAGAGCATATAATTGCATAACTGCATCATAGGGTGGCAGTGCCTTCCCTAGAGGCCCTGTTAAGTCAGTCCCCTTGAATTCAGGGGTGTGTATAGGATTGTAGCCCAAATAATCCGGATTGAATGAAGGTTTGCAGGACAAAGGGGAACTCTTGATCAACCTGTCACTAAAACGGATTCTGGACACCATCAGCTCTGGCGTCTTTTCACCTGCTTGATCCGGGAGCAAATGAACTTCAGGAATGCTGTGTAGGACCAAGGGTGTGATTTGGAAGAAGAGACTCGACCCCTCCGGAAGCTCGTACGGCTCTCGCTGTGGGTTGTTTGTGTGTGTGTGCAAACACCTGCCCCAGTTGGTAAAACGGAGGGTGCACCATTTGATGCGAAGAAAACGCGCAGCCCGACCTTATTCCTACTGGGAAGCGAATCTCGCTCAGAGTTCAGGCTGCGATCCTACACGTATTTTGACGGGGAGGGGGCATTACATTCAGTGCGGGCCTTCCATTGGATCGAGATGCGCAGCTACATCACTCTTATATAAT